>NW_025814827.1:50120384-50731634 GCF_022079265.1 Lynx rufus
ACGTCTGGTAGAACTCCCCTGGGAAGCCATCTGGTCCTGGACTCTTATTTGTTGGGAGATTTTTGATAACCGATTCAATTTCTTCACTGGTTATGGGTCTGTTCAAGCTATTTCCTCCTGATTGAGTTTTGGAAGAGTGTGGGTGTTTAGGAATTTGTCCATTTCTTCCAGTTTGTCCAGTTTGTTGGCATATAATTTTTCATAGTATTCCCTGATAATTGTTTGTATCTCTGAGGAATTGGTTGTAATAATTCCATTTTCATTCATGATTTTATCTATTTGGGTCATCTCCCTTTTCTTTTTGAGAAGCCTGGCTAGAGGTTTGTCAGTTTTGTTTATTTTTTCAAAAAACCAATTCTTGGTTTCGTTGATCTGCTCTACAGTTTTTTTAGATTCTATATTGTTTATTTCTGCTCTGATCTTTATTATTTCTCTTCTTCTGCTGGGTTTAGGCTGCCTTTGCTGTTCTGCTTTTATTTCCTTTAGGTGTGTGTTAGATTTTGTATTTGGGATTTTTCTTGTTTCTTGAGATAGGCCTGGATTGCAATGTATTTTCCTCTCTGGACTGCCTTTGCTGCATCCCAAAGCGTTTGGATTGTTGTATTTTCATTTTCGTTTGTTTCCATATATTTTTTAATTTCTTCTCTAATTGCCTGGTTGACCCACTCATTCTTTAGTAGGGTGTTCTTTAACCTCCATGCTTTTGGAGGGTTTCCAGACTTTTTCCTGTGGTTGATTTCAAGCTTTATAGCATTGTGGTCTGAAAGTATACATGGTATAATTTCAATTCTTGTATACTTATGAAGGACTGTTTTGTGACCCAGTATATGATCTATCTTGGAGAATGTTTCATGTGCACTCGAGAAGAAAGTATATTCTGTTGCTTTGGATGCAGAGTTCTAAATATATCTGTCAAGTCCATCTGATCCAATGTCTCATTCAGGGCCCTTGTTTCTTTATTGACCGTGTGTCTAGATGATCTATCCATTTCTGTAAGTGGAGTGTTAAAGTCCCCTGCATTTACCACATTCTTATCAATAAGGTTGCTTATGTTTATGAGTAATTGTTTTGTATATTTGGGGGCTCCCGTATTCGGCGCATAGACATTTATAACTGTTAGTTCTTCCTGATGGATAGACCCTGTAATTATTATATAATGCCCTTCTTCATCTCTTGTTACAGCCTTTAATTTAAAGTCTAGTTTGTCTGATAGAAGTATGGCTACTCCAGCTTTCTTTTGGTTTCCAGTAGCATGATAAATAGTTCTCCATCTCCTCACTCTCAATCTAAAGGTGTCCTCAGGTCTAAAATGAGTCTCTTGTAGACAGCAAATAGATGGGTCTTGTTTTTTTATCCATTCTGATACCCTATGTCTTTGGTTGGCGCATTTAGTCCATTTACATTCAGTGTTATTATAGAAAGATACAGGTTTAGAGTCATTGTGATGTCTGTATGTTTTATGCTTGTAGCGATGTCTCTGGTACTTTGTCTCACAGGATTCCCCTTAGGATCTCTTGTAGGGCTGGTTTAGTGGTGACAAATTCCTTCAGTTTTTGTTTGTTTGGGAAGACCTTTATCTCTCCTTCTATTCTAAATGACAGACTTGCTGGATAAAGGATTCTCGGCTGCGTATTTTTTCTGTTCATCACATTGATGATCTCCTCCCATGCCTTTCTGGCCTGCCAAGTTTCAAAAGAGAGATCAGTCACGAGTCTTATAGGTCTCCCTTTATATGTGAAGGCACGTTTATCCCTTGCTGCTTTCAGAATTTTCTCTTTATCCTTGTATTTTGCCAGTTCACTATGATATGTCGTGCAGAAGATCGATTCAAGTTACGTCTGAAGGGAGTTCTCTGTGCCTCTTGGATTTCAATGCCTTTTTCCTTCCCCAGTTCAGGGAAGTTCTCAGCTATTATTTCTTCAAGTACCCCTTCAGCACCTTTCCCTCTCTCTTCCTCCTCTGGGATACCAATTATGCGTATATTATTTCTTTCTAGTGTATCACTTAGTTCTCTAATTTTCCCCTCATACTCCTGGATTTTTTTCTCTCTCTTTTTCTCAGCTTCTTCTTTTTCCATAATTTTATCTTCTAGTTCACCTATTCTCTCCTCTGCCTCTTCAATCCAAGCCATGGTCGTTTTGATTTTATTTTGCATTTCGTTTAAAGCGGTTTTCAGCTCCTCCTGACTGTTCCTTAGTCCCTTGATCTCTGTAGCAAGAGATTCTCTGCTGTCCTCTATATTGTTTTCAAGCCCAGTGATTAATTTTATGACTATTATTCTAAACTCACTTTCTGATATATCATTTAAATCCTTTTTGATGAGTTCATTAGCTGTTGTTATTTCCTGGAGATTCTTTTGAGGGGAATTCTTCCGTTTGGTCATTTTGGATAGTCCCTGGAGTGGTGCGGACCTGCAGGGCACTTCCCCTGTGCTGTGGTGTATAACTGGAGTTGGTGGGCGGGGCCACAGTCAGACCTGATGTCTGCCTGCAGCCCACCGCTGGGGCCACAGTCAGACTGGTGTGTGCCTTCTCTTCCCCTCTCCTAGGGGCAGGATTCACTGTGGGGTGGCGTGGCCCATCTGGGCTACTTGCACACTGCCAGGCTTGTGGTGCTGGGGATCTGGCATATTAGCTGGGGTGGGTAGGCAAGGTGCACAGGGGCAAGAGGGGCAGGCTTAGCTCTCTTCTCCTTAGGTGATCCACTTCAGGAGGGGCCCTATGGCAGTGGGAGGGAGTCAGACCCACTGCCGGAGGGGTGGCTCCGCAGAAGCACAGCGTTTAGTGTTTGCGGGGAGCAAACAAGTTCCCTGGCAGGAACTGGTTCCCTTTGGGATTTTGGCTGGGGGATGGGCGAGGGAGATGGCGCTAGCGAGCACCTTTGTTCCCCAACAAACTGAGCTTGTCATCCGGGGGCTCAGCAACTCTCCCTCCCGTTGTACTCCAGCCTTCCCGCTTTCTGAGCAGAGCTGTTAACTTATGACCTCCCAGATGCTAAGTCCCGCTTGCTGTCGGAACACACTCAGTCCGGCCCCTCCGCTTTTGCAAGCCAGACTCGGGCTCTGCTTGGCCGGCGGGCTGCCCCTCTGCCCCAGGCTCTCTCCCGCCAGTCCGTGGAGCAGGCACCGCCTCGCCGCCCTTCCTACCCTCTTCCGTGGGCCTCTCATCTGTGCTTGTTTCCGGAGACTCCGTTCTGCTAATCCTCTGGTGATTTTCTGGGTTATTTAGGCAGGTGTAGGTGGAATCTAAGTGATCAGCAGGACGGGAGGTGAGCCCAGCGTCCTCCTATGCCGCCATCTTCCTCTCTGTCTGAAGCTTTTTTTTTTTAGTTTCAAGTTTTTATTTAAATTCCAGCTAGTTCGTCGCTCCTTATCAGGGAAATACAAATCAAAACCACACTCAGGTATCACCTCACGCCAGTCAGAGTGGCCAAAATGAACAAATCAGGAGACTATAGATGCTGGAGAGGATGTGGAGAAACGGGAACCCTCTTGCACTGTTGGTGGGAATGCAAATTGGTGCAGCCGCTCTGGAAAGCAGTGTGGAGGTTCCTCAGAAAATTAAAAATAGACCTACCCTATGACCCAGCAATAGCACTGCTAGGAATCTACCCAAGGGATACAGGAGTACTGATGCATAGGGGCACTTGTACCCCAATGTTCATAGCAGCACTCTCAACAATAGCCAAATTATGGAAAGAGCCTAAATGGCCATCAACTGATGAATGGATAAAGAAATTGTGGTTTATATACACAATGGAATACTACGTGGCAATGAGAAAAAATGAAATATGGCCTTTTGTAGCAACGTGGATGGAACTGGAGAGTGTGATGCTAAGTGAAATAAGCCATACAGAGAAAGACAGATACCATATGGTTTCACTCTTATGTGGATCCTGAGAAACTTAACAGGAACCCATGGGGGAGGGGAAGGAAAAAAAAAAAAAAAAGGACGTTAGAGTGGGAGAGAGCCAAAGCATAAGAGACTGTTAAAAACTGAGAACAAACTGAGGGTTGATGGGGGGTGGGAGGGAGGGGCGGGTGGGTGATGGGTATTGAGGAGGGCACCTTTTGGGATGAGCACTGGGTGTTGTATGGAAACCAATTTGTCAATAAACTTCATATAAAAAAATAAATAAATAAATAAATAAATAAATAAATAAATAAATAAAAGACCAAAAAAAAAAAAAACTGAGAACAAACTGAGGGTTGATGGGGGGTGGGAGGGAGGGGCGGGTGGGTGATGGGTATTGAGGAGGGCACCTTTTGGGATGAGCACTGGGTGTTGTATGGAAACCAATTTGTCAATAAACTTCATATAAAAATAAATAAATAAATAAATAAATAAATAAATTCCAGCTAGTTCACATATAGTGTAATATTAGTTTCAGGAGGAGAATTTAGTGATTCATCACTTACATATAACATCCAGTGATCATCACAAGTGCCTTCCTTAATACCCATCACCCATTTAACCCATTCTCCCACACACCACCTCTCCATGAACCATTTTCTTCCTTACAGTTAAGAATCTGTTTTATGGTTTGCCTCTTTTTACACCTCTATGTTCATCTGTTTTGTTCCTTAGATTCTACATGAGTGAAATCACATGGTATTTGTCTTTCTCTGACCTTTCACTTAGCATAACACTCTAGCTCCATCCACATTATTACAAGTGGCAAAATTTCATACTTTTTTATGGATGAGTAATATTCCAGTGTGTGTTGTGTGTGTGTGTGTTTGTGTGTGTGTGTATGTGTGTGTGTGTGTAGTGGTGGGGGGGGTTGTATAACAACTTCTTTATCCATTCATCAGATGGACATTTGGGCTCTTTGCATAATTTGGCTATTGTTGGTAATGCCATTATAAACAATGGGGTGCATGTATCCCTTTGGATCAGTATTTTTCTATCCTTTGGGTAAATGCCTAGAAGCTTTTTTATAGTGGGAAAAACAACTGGATATAAAGTAAATGCTAGCCATTTGCAAGTGACTGAATAAATTAAATTTATACCATGAAATATTTTGTATCCATTGAAAGAATGAATTATATCTAGATTAATCAATTTAGAGAATTTTTCATGACATAGTATTGACAGAAAAAAAAACTATAGAAACTGAAATACCCCATTTTTGTGAAACAATGCTACAAGCCATATACAAGTCAATATATATATATATATAAATTAATGGTGGAAAATAATTAAAAGCACTTAACTTGTTTTTAACACTGGGTTTCTAGGACCAGGAATATTGATGGAGAATGTATAAGATCAAACTAAAATAAAGTAAAATACAAAATCACGTAAAATATAAATGAATATACCTTTGTAAAGATAGTTTTATGGCTCTATCATATTCAGACATTTATGAAAATATTCATTATGTATGTGGGTTAAAACTAAAAATATCAAACAAGAGATATGGAATGGATGGTTGAAAATCTGATCTTTACCATCCTATCATATTATACCCTACCTCTGAGTGCAGAGGCCATACTGGTAATGGTTTATCTCCCCATCTGGGAAGAAGAGAGACCTTGTTTCAGTCATCTTTCCTCAAAGCACCCTAAACAGTCTTAGTACATAAATCTCTGCTCCAAATAAGAGCATAAGGGAATATACTGAATATATTTTAAATCAAATTCACCCAGTAATTTATATTGAGTGACAAATCAGTAGGTATAGCATTAGGCATTGAAAAAATAGAAACAAATAGAGATACATTAGAATAAAATAAAATAAATAGAAATGAAAATTAAGTCAGGAGTCAGTGGAGAATCCAGAGGAAATAAAATAAAAATAAATGTAAAAAAAATAAAATCATAAAAATGACTTTAGAAAAGATGACAGATATGGAAAATGTGACTGAAGAGGTTGCTAGTACTACAGAAAAAAAAAAACCAAAAGAGAAAAATACTCTAAAATAAAAGAAGAAAACTTTGTTAAAACAAAGACCTAAATCTGCCCATTGAAAGGAAATGCTGTGCTGCTTGAAAAATTAACACAAAATAATCAATACCAAGCTCTAGCCCAGTGAAGTTCCACAAATATATGAGCATCCAAATAAAAGCACTGAATCACTTATAAGGACTGGAGAAAGAGATCACACTGTCTTAAGAATTTTCCAGAGCAGTCTTTAAGGCAAGAAGACAGAAATCCATGTCTGCACATTCTGATATAATCCAAAAGTGTAATTAATACACCACCAAATAATACTGCAATTATAACAACAGCAAAAAGATAGCCTTGAGAATATAAGAGCTTCAGGAAGAGGCACCTTGTAAAACAAAAACAAATAATAACAGCCAAAAACATTCGCTGAAATGCAAACAAAATAATATCAATATAGAGAATGAAGGGGTGGAGAGACTGTTGCCACAGTATTGAAGACAAAAATTAAATAAGGTTAAGTATTTGTAAGATATACATCTATGGTCAGATGAAGTGAAATCAACTGTGATAATTATGGTTTCACAGCTAAAAGCAAGAAACAGAGAAATTCTTAAAGGAGACTACATAAATTATGAGAATTTTAGTGTAACTTTTGCTTGCACCTGCTCTAGGCTAATGCTGGCCTAGGTACCGCGACTCAGGAAATCATATTGGTGTCTTGCATTGTCTAATCACAACAGCATGTTAAGTTGCTTCCCTATTGGACTCAACTATCATCTGTTCCTCTCTAAGATATATATTTTTAATTAAGTACCAGACATGGTGTCCAACTCATGGGAAGAACTAAGTGTTACTCCAATGGGAATAACACAAATGCACCACTCTGAAATGAATGAACTAAGCACTTTTAATGTCCAAGGTCTAGATGCTATTGATAAAAGTACAGTGATAAAGTAGAAGGCAGTGATAACATCTTACATTCCTTCTTCTCCCTACCTTGTTCCCAAGGTAAGACACAATGTTCATGGGATGTGAGTCCTCATTATTTTGTGTTTTGCTGGGTAAAGCCAAGGAACAGATAACACAAAACAAAAGGACAGAATAGTATTCGGAGGTAGCAATCAATTTTTGAGGAGGAATAAAAGAAACACATTGCATATCCAGAAAATATCTTTAAAAAGATGTGTAATGAACTGGTAACAAAAATCACTTCCAAAAAAGAGACTGCAGATTAAAGAAAGTGATGAAAAAAGACTGTTTTTATTCTACATAGTTTTTTTATTTTTAATAATTTACCATGTCCATATATTAACTATTCAAATGAAGTAATAACTCAAATAACCTGAACAAGCAACAGACACTCCAGAATATTCCTTTATGTAAAAATTTATTTAAAAGAAAAAAAGAACTGTTGCAGACAATAGGACCGACAATAGGAAACAAAGAAGACGTGACAACTAAATGTAATTTGGTATCCTGGATTGGATCTTGAAAAAATACACTAGTGAATAACCTTCTGAAATTCAAATCAAGCCTGGAGTTTAGTTTTGGGAGTGGGGGTGGGGGTGGGAAGGAATTACAAAGTACTGTTTTTTTTCTGACTGTAAAGTCAATTTACATCTTATTGGTGGTGTCCCTGCTTTGTTTTGAATGAATACACAGCTTAAAATAAAAAGATAAAGGTCTCAGAAGAAATGATCTCAAATATATTGCAAAAGATAAAGGTCTGAACTTATCCAGTTTCAACTCCAATATGTATATTTTTAAAGTCATACCTTCATTCTTCCAACATGAAAAAAGCTAAACAAAGTGAAAATCACCCGATGAGAAAATCAAGGCAAAAAGGTAAACTGCCACCATGAAGTCTGGAGAAAAAGGTGAATACCGAGAATCACAGCTAAGACAGTCTTGACTGCAGCAAAAGCTACTAGAGCCACAGACTTAGGGAACACTTAAATGGTAGTTTGACAAATTTCTGGAGGTTGGACACTGGGAAATTCCTATGGCCCAGTCATAGGTGGGCCCTCACACTTTTATGGACTTTACCTCCAGGAATCTAACCAGACTCTCAAAGAGCCAAAAACAAAAAACAAAAAACAAGCAAACAAAAAAAACCCTTCTATTTTTAGCAAGAGAAGGGGAAAGGTAACCCTTTATGCCTAGGGCATCATCCATAACAAAGAGCTACTCTGTAGGGAGAAAAAATAATTCTAAGACCCATATCTTCCTGGAAGCATGCTCTAGCCTTCTTCTCTCACCTAGGAGGTGGGAAAAAAAAGGCTAAGAAACGTTTTGAAAGTAATAGTCCAGGTACTTAAATCCATTAAAAGTCCAAGATGTACTCAGAAGATTATACAACACTAAACAAACCTTTCCAACACATCAGTAAGACTCTAAAATCACAACAGTGGGTTACAATTTAAAAAGTTTCAAGAAACAGAACCTAGTGAGGAATAATTCCTTAGGAAAACCCAAAGACAATAAAGTGGGGAAAGAGGGCATTAACGAAATCTGACATTGCTAGTACCCGCAGCTACAGGAAACAGAAGTACGGTCTAGTTCCCAGCCATATTAACATTAAATCTCATACTAAAGACCTATTTACCTCAACTTCTATTACCTTATATATCATGTCCTGACATCAGCAAAAAAAAAAAAAAAAATAGTGTGTACTAGCAGCAAATTAAAAATGTAGCCTATAAAGGCAAAGCCAGCAAAATTGGACTTAGATATGACAGAGATTTTTGAAATATCAGAGATTAAAGTAATGATGATTAACATGGTAAGGGCTAAAATGGAAAAGTAAACAACATACAAAAACAGAGAAGGTAAGCAGTGAAATAATTAAGAAAAAAAATTTAAATGCTAGAAATCAAGAACACTGTAACAGAAGTAATGTGTTTGTCCAGGTACCTGGGTGGCTCAGTCGGTTAAGGGTCCAACTTTGGCTCAGGTCAGGATCTCCCGGTTTGAGTTCAAGACCGGTGTCAGGCTCAGAACCTGGAGCCTACTTCAGATTTCTTCTCCCTCTCTCTCTGTCCATCCCCCACTCACACTCTGTCTCTTGCTCTCTCTCAAAAATAAATAAACTTTAAAATTTTTTTAAATAAATAAAAAATAAATTAAAAAAAATAGTGTATTTGATAGGCTCATCAGAAGACTAGACGCAGCATAAGAATCACTAAACTTAATAGAAATTTCCCAAACTGAAATGCACAGAAAAAGAAAGGGGAAAAAGAACATAAAGTCCAACAACTATGGGATGATTACAAAAAAGTGTAACATACTTGCATTAGAATACCAGAGGAACCTAAACCCAAAGCACCATACACATTTAATGTAATCTCTATCAAAATACACCAGCATTTTTCAGAGCTAGAACAATCCTAAAATTTGTATGGAACCAAAGAAGACCCCAAAGAGCCAAAGCAATCCTGAAAAAGAAAAGCAAAGCCGGAGCATCACGATGCTGGACTTCAAGCTACATTACAAAGCTGTAGTCATGAAGACAGTATGGTACTGGCACAAAAATTAGACACATAGGTCAATGGAACAGAAGAGAAAACCCAGAAATGACCCCACAACTATATGTTCAACTATTCTTCAACAAAGCAGAAAAGAATATCAAATGGAAAAAGAAAGACAATCTCTTCAACATATGGTGTTGGAAAAACTGGACAGCAACATGCAGAAGAATGAAATGAAATTGGACCACTTATACCATACACAAAATAAATTCAAAATGGATTAAAGATCTAAATGTGAGACAAGAAAGCATCAAAATCCTAGAGGAGAACAAAGGCAGCAACCTCTTTGACCTCGGCCACAGGAACTTCTTACTAGACACATCTCTGGAGGCAAGGGAAGCAAAAACAAAAATGAACTTTTGGGACTTTATCAAGGTAAAAAGCTTCTGCACAGCAAAGCAAACAATCAAAAAAGAAACTGAAAGGCTATGGAATGGGAGAAGATATTTGCAAATGACATATCTGATAAAGGGTTAGTATCCAAAATCTATAAAGAACTTATCAAACTCGACACCACCAAAACAAACAATCCAGTGAAGAAATGGGCAGAAGACATGAATAGACATTTTTCCAAAGAAGACATCCAGATGGCTAACAGACACATGAAAAGGTGCCACACATCACTCATCATCAAGGAACTACAAATCAAAGCTATGATGAAATACTACCATACACCTGTCAGAATGGCTAAATGAACAACACAGGAAAAAACAGGTGTAGCAAGGATGGGGAAAAAGGGAAACCCTCTCACACTGCTGGTGGGAATGCAAACTGTCGTAGCCAATCTGGAAAATGGTATGGAAGCTCCTCAAAAAGTTAAAAATAGAACCACCTTACAAGCCAGAAATTGCACTAAGTATTTACCCAAAGGAGACAAAAATACTGATTCGAAGGGCAGCATTATCAACAACAGCCAAATTATGGAAAAAGCCCCAATGTCCATCTACTGACGAAGGGATAAAGAAGTACACACACACACACACACACACACACACACACACACACACGCATACATAGTGGAATATTACTCAGCCACCAAGAATGTAATCTTGTCATTTGCAACAAAATGGGCAGAGCTAGAGTGTATTATACTAAGTGAAATAAGTCAGAGAAAGACAAATACCATATGATTTCACTCATAAGTAGAATTTAAGAAACAAAATAGATAAGCATAAGGGAAGGGGAAAAAAAGACAAGGAGGCAAACCGTAAGAGTCTCTTAACTATAGAAAAACAGGATTGCTGGAAGGCAGGTGGGCCAGGGATGGGCTAAATGGGTGATGGGTATTGAGGAGGGCATTTGTTGTGATGAGCGCTGGGTGTTATATCTAAGTGATGAATCACTAAATTCTACTCCTAGAACCAATATTATATCACATGCTAACCATCTAGAATTTAAGTAAAAACTTGTAAAATAAAAAGGAAATACTTATACATTTGTGAATATACATGAGTTAATATACACAAGTATATTTCTTTGATCCGTTACCCGAGAGGGACTGAAAGAAACAACACCCAGTAGCAAATTTACTGCCTAGCTCCCAGATCTTGGTTTCTAGTACAATTCTCCAATAAAAGGATAAAGGGGTCTTTGGAGAAATGGCTGATTCTAATGCCTTGCAGGGAATATACAATATAAGCCTGGAACATCCTGAAATGCCAGAAGTTAATTAAGTGCTTAAACATACACACACACACACACACACACACACACACACACACACACACTGATGAGAGTATGTCAAAGGGCACAGGAACCAAGCACAAGAATTCCCAAAGGCCTAAACTGGAAAAATATGAACAACAAATAATGAAACTAGTATTGGCTTAAAATTTAAAGTATAAAATACCCATGAGCCTATACTGATATAAATAAATGATTGATAAATTAGCAAATGGGGAAGTAGAGACAAATATCCTATGCAAAGGAATTCCAAAGAAATTAAATAGATACCCCCACCCTCATAGAAGAGAAGCATGACTTGTCACTCTTTTTAAATGTACTGCACATATGACTCCGTTCCAAAGAAAATTCCAGGGATTACATTAAGGCAGAAACTTTACAGTGGAAAAACCTGACAAACTCTAGTTAAACCAGGCAATCAACATCAACACCAACAGTCAGAAATCATGTTGATGGTAGGTACTCTTGGTATGATGTGATGAAAATGGCACTTCATCTCTGTGATCTTCCTCTTGAAAAACCCATAGCCCCAGTCTGAGGAAAGCATCAGAAAAATTTTAACAGAAAAACAGACATCTACAATATATCTGACTTGTACTCATTAAATTGCCAAGATCATCAAAAACAAGGAAACAAGGAATGTCTAAGAATCTCTTACAGCCAAGAGCTTAAGGAGACAAGACAATCAAATGTAGTGTGGTATCTGGGATGGGACCCTGGAGGAGAAAAGGGACAGTAGGTAAAAATGAAAGAAACATCAATAAAGTATGGACTTTACTTAATAATAATGTATCAGTATTAGCTTATAATTTTAACAAATGTACCATACTAATGTAAGATGTCTAATCATTATAGAAACTGTCTTTGAGGAAGGAGTATATATATGAGACATTTTTATTCAATTTTCCTGTGATATACAACTCTTATAAAATTAAACTCTATTAATAAAACTAAAAGATAAAAATATGAAAGAAATGATCACCGGTTTGGAAAATAATCTGTTTAGTGTAGAATTCTATGGAAGACTGAGGGGTTAACAACTCAAAGAGCAGGGCACCTGGGTGGCTCAGTCAGTTAAGCATCTGACTTCAGCTCAGGTCATGATATCACGGTTGGTGGGTTGGAGCCCCAAGTCGGGCTCTGTGTTGACAACGTGGAGCCTAGAGCCTGCTTCGGATTCTGTATCTCCCTCTCTCTGTCCTTCCCCCCCCACCCACACACACACTGTCTTTCTCTCTCTCTCTAAAAAATAAATAACATTTTAAAAATTTTTTAAAAAACTCAGAAATCTATTATTTGACATAGCCAGAGAATGGGGGTTTCTGGATGGTCACATATGTTATATATACATGAAGTATCTATTTGTACTTTAAGTACTGGGGCACTTGGGTGGCTCCATCAGCTGAACAGCTGACTCTTTATTTCAGCTATGGTCAGGATCCCCATGTCATGGAATTGAGCCCTGTGTCAGACTCCATGCTGAGCATACAGCCCGCTTGGGATTCCCCCTCTCCTTCTCTCCCCTCCTCCTGTACCCTAGTCATGCCCCCCCCTCTCTAAATTAAAAAAAAAAAAGATATGAAGAAGAGCCATCATAGTTGCCACTATTATGTATAGTCTCTGTTATTCACAGCTAAACTCTACTGATTCCAGATACTGGATACCTTCTTGTTAAGTCCACCAATGCTGATGCTGAAAATTGGGTGTATCATCTGCTAAGCTTGCCAGTATAGACTCTGTGCAGAATCTGCCTCTTTCGGTCACCAGTTTCTCAATCAGATACTTGTGACTGGCAGAACCTACGTCATGTGATGATGCTTTAGCCACAGAGGAGGTTGAGAGATTTTTTTTTTTTTTTTTGGCTTTCGTAATGTGGAGCTGGGACTTGAATAAGGGGGGATTTTCCAAAGACAGGAAGAACACTTGGAGATTTTCAAAAGCTATAAAAAGTGTTTGTTACAGTGATTACTATGAGGAAAATCCCCCACTGAACAAGAATAACCACCAGATGTCTTGAGTTTACTATTTAAAATACATTTTTATATTAATTTTGTAAAGCTTAGAACTGATCATTCAAGATGTTCTTTTCATAGTACATAGTGACGGGAATCACATCATCTGCCAAAAAGGCAGCCATAATATTGTGTTTTCTTTGTAATGTGAATTGATGTGAAATGACTCATTATAACAAGATGAATTGATAATCGTATTTTTGCCTCACCACACTGAAAGTGCTTAGCCCTCTGATTAAAAGCGGTCCTTAGTACACTTCCTCTACCCCAGACACCTAGTAACCCTATAACCTAACAACCCAGTCTAACACAAATCTATCCCTGTAGCCCTAGAAGAGAAAATTACTGGACAAAAAGCAAAGTAAGAAAGAAGTACATATTGTGCATTATTCTATATAGTACACGGATAATAATTAGAACACAGGTGATATAGGTAAAAGGGAATGCTCTGTTCATCTATTCTGTTTCTCTTTCTTTCACACACACACTGCTTGACACTTTTAAGGGTCTGAGCTTGAAAAATGATATTGTATGATGTTGTATCTTCTTGCAGTCTAAGAAGTCACACCTGAGTCCTGGGGACAAAGGGCTTATCTGTTTCCCTTGGGCTCTTCCAGAAAGACAAAGTGGCCATTTCTACACAGGCTTCTTCCATTGTTGGGATTTCAACCAAGGCTTGGAACATGTCTGGCCTTAACCTAAGTTATTTCCATAAAAGCCAATGAAGAAATCCAGAAAATCAATTAAGTCCAGCTCCTCTCTACTTCTGTAGGACTTCAGTAACTGAAAATCCTGGGTTTTCTTGTTAGTAAAATTAGAAAGCCTTTTCCTCATAGGATCGCCATGTGAATTAAATGAGGTAATAGATGTAAAGAGCACAGTCCAGAATACAGTACTTTATGCTGTTGTTTCCAACTTGCTCTCCTATCCCTCCTTGAGCCTCTCTTTTCTTGATCAAAACAAAGTGTCTGTTTCTAAAAGTTTTGTTTCTTTGTGCTTCATCAGTAAACACTATCTCTTAGAGGCTCACTGCTTTGAGTACTTTGGGATAATTTTTAAATACCATGAAGAGCTAAAGAACTTTTCTGTTATTGTTCTTTATCCTTAGTATGTTTGTTATTTTACAGACTAATAATTTTTCAAATGTGTGTAAAATGAATTCAGTTTCTCTACAATATGTCAATAGAACAGCTAATTCATATGGCCAGTGCTGAGAATCTATGGTCTGAGTCCTTGTAATTTATAGTAACAGTGACTGTGAAATATATGCCAAGAACTTTACTAAGAGTTTTAGGAAATTATACTGACATATGCTAATCCTCTTAATAATCTAAATATTTGCTATTATCATCATCATGACTTTCTCAGTTATGCAATTTAAAACTTTAATGTAATGTGACCTCCCCAAGAATAATAATTAGAACAGGCATTCCAACCTACATATATCTGAAATCAAAGTCCAGCACACTATACAGACTCAATAATAAAGTCACAAAAGCTAAGCCTAAAGCTGTCTGTGCTTTCTGTGAAACTTTTCTCAAGAATGTAGAACAATAACCCTGAGAATTCCAGAATCAATCTAAAAAGTAATGTCTCCCGTCTTCCCGAGTGGCTGCTTTCACAACATATAGCTAATGGTGCCCATTATAGCAGCAGAGACATAGACAGCCAACAGTAAATCTTTCTCCTTTACAGCTGGCTCTGGTTTAGGAAGATTTACTTTTATAACAGCTGTGAAGACTTCTACCTTATCAACCTCTACTCCTTTAATACCTTTCTCCCAAACCTTTTTTTTACAGGCTCTCCTAGTAATGATAGGTCCTAAGGGTCAGAACTAAAAATACCTTCTCTGTAACTCTAAAAGTGTTTGATATTGACAAATTACTTTTATTGTCTTAGCTCAGTTTTGGAATACCCTTGATTTTACTTTGAAAAGTTTTTACAGTGTGGATTCTGGCATGTGAAATTAGAATGATTTTTAACTTTGCTTGTGACAGTAAATCTCTCATTTCCATATTGGTTCTATTGTTTATATCAATGCAGATCTCTTTCCTTCTAGAGTCTAAATTCATGGGTCATATGTCATCTAAATCTCTTAATCTGGTGAAAGATTAATTCTAATTCCACAACTTGAGCTGGATCATATTCTTTTCCCTTCGATAAGTGTCCCTTCATTGAGAGATAAAAGTCTATAAAAAAACACTCTGCAGGGATAAAAAGAGGCTCCTCAAAGTGGTGAGAGGACTTACGGGTTTCAATTTCTTACACATCCAACTAGAGCTTACTGCAGCATAGAAGGAAGATAAGGAGGTGACAGAAAACCAGAAGAGAGGTCATGCTTTTTACTGCCTATAAAAGTATGTGTGCTATAGGTTTGGGACATGCCCTATTGGTCTAGTGTCCTGAAAATATAATTGCAACATCCTTCTCAGTGGACCAGTTGGGCAAAGACCTTATTTTTACTAACAACAGCCAGAATATAAAATAGCCTTATTTTTACTAGCAAGAGCCTAATCATGTTCACAGTAAGCAAGGGTTTAGCACACCAATGATTACCAGATATACAGGACTTAGCACCACAGGAAAAATAAACCATCAAGCCTATCCAAATATATGGCTTGAAGCCCACCACCCACATACATTTTGACCCATAGCAGCAGTAATAAATGAGAAAGGATATATTATAATCAATTGCTTTGTATCTATGGCCTATAGTCTTTAAATAACTTACAGAATTTTAAGTCCTAGTCTACTACTTTAACTACTCGAAGTATTTTAGTACTAAAGAACAAATTTCTTATTACAAAGTACTATTTTCTTGGAAGAGTATAATCCAAAGGAAGAAGATGATCCCAAGGATACCTTAGCAAGACTTAAAGCATTAAAAACATGTGTCTAATTGTTCGCCAGTATGCATTTATTTTCCACTCTCTTAAGAGGATAAAAACTTGTTTTTATTTTTTTTATCAACATTATAGAAGAAGAGGTTAGAACAACCCAACAGAATGCAATCGGGGATTCTGAACAATGCCTAATGACAGCATTTATGCATTATGATGTTATTATGATCAAGATAAAATAACACCATAACCTCAAAATTTTTAATATTAAAAAAATAAATGCACATTAAAATACAGTAAATATAATATTTAAGTAGTGATATTATTCCATCAGCCCATTTAATAAAATAATTCAGGCACCTGGGTGGCTCAGTCGGTTGAGCATCTGACTCTTGATTTCGGCTCAGCTCATGACATCATGGTTCATGAGATTGAGCCCCATGTCAGGCTCTGTGTTGACAGCCTGGACCCTTCTTGGGCTTCTCTCTCTCTCCCTCTTTGTCTCTGCCCCTCCCCTACTTGCAAGCATGTACATGCTCTCTCTCTCTCTCTCTCTCTCTCTCTCTCTCTCTCTCATAATAAGTAAATAAACATTAAAAATGTGCTTTAAAAAATAATCAATTTAGAAATAGGTTGTAGATGTTAAATGTAAGTTTGAAATGTTCTGGCTTTTTATTTTATTTATGTATTTATTTATTTATGAGAATGAGTGATGGAGCACAAGCTGGTTTGGGACAGAGGGGCAGGGAGAGAGAAAATCTTAAGCAGGCTCCACATCCAGTATGGACCCAGACACTAGACTTATCTCCGGACTGTGATATCATGACCTGAGTAGAAAACAAGAGTTGGACTCTCAACTGACTGAACTACTCAGGCACCCTGTATTGGCTTTTTTTAATTTAAATAAATGACTTTGTGTTACGCTTTTTTTCAAAGTTCCCAACTGTAAAAGTTAATATAAATGTTTAACAATTTAGCCTGACACATTAGTGGATTAGTTCTTGTTTATAAATCACTTTGAAGACCTAATTTGTTTAGTACTTCAGTTTATAATTATATATATAAGCCTGGAGGTCAGTGTCCATAAGAAATCTTCCATTCTCTTAATTCTAGAAACTGCAGAGCACAGAGAAAATGAAAAGACACCATGTTCCAGGCAAATTTTGGGGGGAAATGACATTTACTGTCAGCAACCTTTCTCAAAAGACCTCAGACTGCCTGGAGTTTACTGGGAAACAAACCACACACACATGTCTCTGAATGTACTACCCATTGTATCAAACGTCCTTCTAATACAGTATCTGTGCCAGTCAAACACTGTTTCTACAGCTTAGGATTCTCACATCATCCACATTCTTTACTTAGCAAACTCTGGTAAGTCCCTATTACTTCTACATATTCCTCTGAACTTTGTTCACTGAGTTAAGCATTCTCTTCTCTACACTACCTCAATACTTTCTGCAGAACCATTTTAAGATACTTCAGTATTTGTCAATTCAGTCTACCTTATTGTAACATCTGTTGTATTAGAACATGGATTTGGATGCTGAGACAGCATGGTCTGTGACTGGAGGAAAAAAAAAAAAACACATCAGTTTTCTGTGAACCAAGCCAACCTAAGCATTTTACAGTCATTACCTCATTGAACCCCCACAACAAATATATGATGTTAATGATATGAATTGCACTTAAGAGATGAGGGAACAGCCTAAGCAAGGTGAAGCAAACTGTCTAACTTTACACAGTGTGAAACAGGGCTGATTAGGTACATCTATTTGCAGAGCCTGTACACCTCACCCTGTGGTGTCCAAGAAAACATTTGACTACTGGTTCCTGCCACCTCTGAGAAGAAGGAAAAAAGGAAAAGAGGGGGGAAAACCTCTTCTGTATCATTTGCTTACTGTCACCATGTTTCCACTACCACCAATTTTAAGATACCAATAAGTTGTCATTGTACATGGCTTTCAGAAGACACAGTTGGCCACCATGAGCCAGAACAAGCTGGCTTTGGCACATCGTTATCAGAGCAGTATGTTCTTTGCTTCTAATTTGTATTTTCACTCTGCCTCAAGCTTTGTACTATGTCTACCATCAAATAGGTGCTCAAAAATCCGTGTTAATAAATAAATCCACTTACACTTATAAATTCGCTGGGACGTGGCTAATACACACAAACCTTGGTAAAATAACTTCCTGACGTTTGACATTTTTAATCTCTGAAAAGGGGTCGCTGATAGTTAATCATTTAGTGGAATAAACAAATAGAATTTTAAAATAAAATAGAGCGATATATATAGTCTAAGCAGTGATTAGTTTTTAAAATGGAAGACTTTTTCCTTTTAGTTCTTGCATCCTGACAAAACTATATGGAGACTTTCATAATTAATCAGATAGTTCAATAAATGCTGACTAACAAGGTTCATATATTAGTTCAAACTTTCCTGTTCTTCTCATCTTTCTTCATATTATGGAAATTTAGCCAATATATCCAAATACAGTAAATCCATCAAATCTCCGTATTACTTTCATCATAATTAAAATGCTTTCCATAATACCTAAGTCATTTAAAGAAATCTAAATGTCTAAAAGAGTGAGTTATAAAGACCAAGCCCCCACTTCTAAGAACAAATACATTTTTAGCAGCAACATAGTTTCTATAATTACAAGTAAAAGCATCTGGAAATTACAGGAAATTTTATTTAAACTTGTGACATTTTTAGAAAATGTGTTTTCTATTCAGGTGTTTCAACATTTAGTTTATCCAAAACTAAGCCAAACAATAGTTTTTTGTTAAACTTAAAAATGTCATCATACTTTTCTGTTCCACTACCCTATATAAAATTAATTATAGCTTGTGAATGTGAAGAACTACATATTTTCTTTTGTATTTTCTTTTCAAAAATTGGATGATGAGCTTTGAGACATATACTAAATGGAAAATGTTCAAGAAAGGCACTCTAAACATGAGAGGATTTTCAATGTCAAAGTAATTATTTTCTGAAGTTAAAATTATTAACGTTTTCAGCGCCTTTGTCTTTTATTCTTTACTTTCTGTGTATGTTCATTCGTTGGTGTAAAACTTTTATTTTGATCCTTTGAAGGCATTCCTCAACACTCATTAGTACAAGATCCTCAAGTGTTGGTGAGTAATAAAAGCAAACCCCAAAATACACCTTTGTCCTAATCCAAGGGAATACTCTAGTAGCACAAGAAAATTAGTTGTCTTTATTGAATCATATGGGCTTTGATCTGACTGCACTATTAAGCGGAGTCACAATTTATGGTGTGATCAGGACACTGATGTAAGGAAACAACCACAAGTAAAATGATGGATAAAATGACCTGGTAAATCTATTCCTCGACTAAACTGTAGGATCCCATGGAATGACACTATAATTACATGGAAAGTAATTGTCATATATTTGCCAAGAAATTACATGGTTGACAGTACTCTTTGAAAATTGTTCTGCATTTCTAATGCCAACAGCTATGTTAGCAGAAAATGAAATTAGAAACAACCACAGGAGGTGTTTTCTTCTCATTTAGAAAACTATTTCATTTAGGAAGTAAAATTTAATTTACAAGTAAATATTATAAAACTAAAAATAAAATGGAATGACTTAGAAACGTTCCTAAAAGTTATTGTTATTTGGTATAATGTTGGCTTTATGGGGGAAAAAAAGTCATTTACTACATGTCAAGCTAATTATATATTCTACTTTGCAAGTGCCAGTACTATAAAACCATCTTTCCCAGGTTATTCCTTACAAACAAATGAATGTGTTAGATTCCAAGAGGCCCAGATAGAAAAAAAATTATGTTTTTTAAAGTCTATAACATCTTTCCCAAAATAACATAAAACACTTCTTTTAAGAATTAGGAGTTGGGGCGCCTGGGTGGCGCAGTCGGTTAAGCGTCCGACTTCAGCCAGGTCACGATCTCTCTGTCCGGGAGTTCGAGCCCCACGTCGGGCTCTGGGCTGATGGCTCAGAGCCTGGAGCCTGTTTCCAATTCTGTGTCTCCTTCTCTCTCTGCCCCTCCCCCGTTCATGCTCTGTCTCTCTCTGTCTTAAAAATAAATAAACGTTGGAAAAAAAAAAATTAAAAAAAAAAAAAGAATTAGGAGTTAATACCTTAAGATAAGAACAGTTTTTAATCCAGAACTATTTTTTTTAATTTTTTTTAAACATTTCTTTATTTTTGAGAGAGAGAGACAGAGATTGAGTGGGGAAGGGGCAGAGAGAGGGAGACACAGAATCCGAAGCAGGATCCAGGCTCTGAGCTGTCAGGACAGAGCCTTACGTGGGGCTCGAACTCATGAACAGCGAGATCATGACCTGAGCCAAAGTCAGACGCTTAACTGATTGAGCCACCCAGGTGCCCCCAGAACTATTTTCAAATTAGCAAATGAGTGGTTTTATGTTCTCCCATGTTGTGGCATAAATGAGGACCTCTTAGAAACCAAAAGCACCAACTAAAACTAAGACAGTTTGCAAGTAATCATTTTCCCCCAAAATGCCATAACTGTTAGTTGGCAAAAATCTCGAGTTATTAGTTATACAAACCCAATGTAAATAAAGCACACTTAAAACCAATTTCTTACTACATATATCTGGTCCCTTAAACTTTAGCACTACTCTAAATTCTCACCTACATGACAAAATTCAAAACAAAGAGATATTTAAACATGCTCTCAACAATTTACTTCAGGTTATTTAATGAATTATATTCTCTAGCCAGGGCATTTAATTAATAAGTTATATACTACCCCCATATAAACATATTTCCTTTGTTGGTTAAGTCAAAATATATGGCAACCAAGTAAAGTATTTAGTGTCAAAGAAATAAAGTTTCCTTCTCACTTTTGACTTTACATTTCACTCAAGACATTAATTTTATTGCCAAAAGTAAGATAAAATGCTCTGTATTATGCTGCAAATAAAGCAGTGTACAAAGTATTACTTTTAGGGACAGTTGGGTGGCTCACTTGGTTAGTTGTCTGACTCTTGATTTTGGCTCAGGTCATGATTTCATGGTCGTGAGATCAAGCCTCACATGGGACTCCGCTTTGGGCATGGAGCAAGCTTAAGATTCTCTCTCTTCTTCTCTCTCTGGCCCACCCTCTTGTCTCTCAAATAAATAAATAAATAAACAAAACAGTGTATAATTTATAGTAGCTAGCATTTTTTAAAGAAAAGAGTATAAAGAGGATTATGTGTAGAAACATTTACCTCCATATACATAACACATAAAAAGGTTTACATAAGAAATTAGAAATGCTGATTATCTCTAGGAAGGATTACTGAATAATTGAGATACAGGAGTGAGGAAGAGCTTTAAATTTCATGAATTTTTTTTTACAACTTTTTTTAAAGTTTGTTTATTTTGAGATAGAGAGCGAGGATGGGAGGAACAGAGAGAGAGGGAGAGGGAGGGAGAGAGGGAGGGGGAGGGGGAGAGAGACAGAGACAGAGAAAAAATCTGAAGCAGACTACATACTGTCAGCACAGAGCCCAGTTTGGGGCTTGAACTCACAAACCATGAGTCATGACCTGAGCCAAAATCAAGAGTCAAACGCTTAGCTGACTGAGCCACCCAGGTATCCCTACAACTTTTAAATTTTATACCATGCCAATAAATTATTTACTTCAAAATAAATTTTAAAAATGAATCAAATATATGCGACTTTCTCTTTAGTGAAGGGATTGCAGAACTGAGATCAAACTCTGAAATCAGAAGACTATACGACTAAGGTGCCTAGGTGGCTCAGTCAGTTAAGCATCCCACTCTTGATTTTGGCTCAGGTCATGATCTCACAGTTACTGAGTTTGAGCCCCATAGGGCTTTGTGCAGACGGTAGGAGCAAACTTCTTGGATTCTTTCTGTCCTCTCTCTCTGCCCCTCCCCCTGCTCATTCTCACACATGTGCTCTCTCTGTGTCAAAATAGATAAAATTTATTTAAAATTTTTAAATGAAGTTTATTGTCAAATTGGTTTCCATACAACACCCAGTGCTCATCCCAACAGGTGCCCTCCTCAATGCTCATCACCCACTTTCCACTCCCCCCCACCCCCCATCAACCCTGAGTTTGTTCTCCGTTTTTAAGAGTCTCTTATGGTTTGCCTCCTTCCCTCTCTGTAACTTTTTTTATTCCCCTTTCCCCTCCCCACTGGTCTTCTGTTTAGTTTCTCAGAATCCACATTAGTGAAAACATATGGTATCTTTCTCTGCCTGACTTATTTCACTTAGCATAACACTCTCCAGTTCCATCCATGTCGCTACAAATGGCCAAATTTCATTCTCTCTCATTGCCAAGTAGTATTCCATTGTATATATAAACCACATCTTCTTTACCTATTTGTCAGTTGATGGACATTTAGGCTCTTTCCATAATTTGGCTATTGTTGAAAGTGCTGCTATAAACAAGCAGGGGTACAAGTGCCCCTGTGCATCAGCACTCTTATATCCCTTGGGTAAATTCCTAACAGTGCTATTGCTGGGTCACAGGGTAGATCTATTTTTAATTGTTTTTAATTTTTTTAATATTTATTTATTATTGAGAGAGTGCGACAGAGCATGAGCATAGGAGGGGCAGACAGAGGGGGAGACACAGAATTTCAAGCAGGCTCCAGGCTCTGAGCTGTCAGCACAGACCCCGACACAGGGCTCGAACCCACCAACTGGGAGATCGTGACCTGCGAGATCATGAGCGGAAGTCGGATGCCCAACTGACTGAGCCACCCAGGCGCCCCTTAAAGTTTTGAGGAACCTCCACACTGTTTTCCAGAGCAGCTGCACCAGTTTGCATTCCCACCAACAGTGCAAGAGGGTTCCCGTTTCTCCACATCCTCACCAACATCTATAGTCTCCTGATTTGTTCATTTTAGCTACTCTGACCAGCATGAGGTGGTATCTCAGTGTGGTTTTGATTTGTATTTCCCTAATGAGGAGTGACATTGAGCATTTTTTCATGTGTCTGTTGGCCAGCTGGATGTCTTTATAAAAGTGTCTATGCATGTTTTCTGCCCATTTCTTCACTGGATTATTTGTTTTTGGGGTGTGGAGTTTGGTGAGTTCTTTGTAGATTTTGGATACTATCCCTTTATCCAATATGTCATTTGCAAATATCTTTTCCCATTCCATCGGTTGCCTTTTAGTTTTGTTGATCGCTTCCTTTGCAGTGCAGAAGCTTTTTACCTTGATGAGGTCCCAATAGTTTTTGATTCTAATTCCCTTGCCTATGGAAATGTGTCAAGTAAGAAATTGCTGAGGCTGAGGTCGGAGAGGTTTTTTTCTGCTTTCTCCTCTAGGGTTTTGATGGTTTCCTGTCTCACATTCTGGTCCTTCATCCATTTTGAGTTTATCTTTGTGAATGGTGTAAGAAAGTGGTCTAGTTTCATTCTTCTACATGTTGCTATCCAGTTCTTCCAGCCCCATTTGTTAAAGAGATTGTCTTTTTTTCCATCGGATATTCTTTCCTGCTTTGTCAAAGATTAGTTAGCCATACATTTGTGGGTCCAATTCTGGGGTCTCTATTCTATTCCATTGGTCTATGTGTCTGTTTTTGTGCCAGTACCATGCTGTCTTGATGATTACAGCTTTGTAGTAGAGGCTCAAGTCTGGGATTGTGATGTCTCCCGCTTTGGTATTCTTCTTCAATATTACTCTGGCTTTTTGGGATCTTTTGTGGTTCCATATGAATTTTAGGACTGCTCGTTCTAGCTTCAAGAAGAATGCTGGTGCAATGTTGATTGGGATTGCATTGAATGTGTAGTTTGCTTTGGGCAAAATAGATAAACTTTTTTAAAAAAATTTTAAAAAGATGACTGTAGGACTATGAAAAAAAAAATCCTTCTTTGGATTATAAGGAAAATTAGCACTTCTCATTTTGCAGAATAAAAACAACAAATTTTCTAAGGGTGCATAAGCAATTTTAAAATCAAGTCCGGGGCGCCTGAGTGGCGCAGTCGGTTAAGCGTCCGACTTCAGCCAGGTCACGATCTCGCGGTCCGTGAGTTCGAGCCCCACATCAGGCTCTGGGCTGATGGCTCAGAGCCTGGAACCTGTTTCCGATTCTGTGTCTCCCTCTCTCTCTGCCCCTCCCCCGTTCATGCTCTGTCTCTCTCTGTCCCAAAAATAAATAAACGTTGAAAAAAAAATTTTTAAATCAAGTCCTTGAAAGATAAAGTGTCATCTAAGTCCAGAACTACACAGACTAACAATGAACTTGGAATATCAACAAAGAGGATGGGTAGCAAATATTTAACTTAGGAAAAAAAAGAGATTGGGTTCACGACAACCATATAAGAAGATTCTGAGCTCACACCCTCCCACGGATACAAGAAGTATACAACTTCATATGGAATAATTTCCTCTGAAAAAGCCTCGAAAATTGAATGAACACAGTCTCCACAACAAAGGAAGAAAAGGAGAACATCACGACAGGTAAGAGAGGCAGAGAAACTATCTCACCAAAATTCTCAACCCCAGGCATGGCACTCCACCAGCAAGAGGGAATCTAAAAATAGAGAACTTTCCTCTGAGACATGAGGGGTTTGTGATCTACATCAGAAACTCTTCAGATACTACACAAGAGAGATGAGCCCCTAAACACTGGGCTTTAAAAACCAACAGGAATTATATCCAACAACCATAGAAATGTAATGAATGGAGAATCTGTTCAAGGGCTGACAAAAAAAAAAAGCTCACTCATCCAGGAACCCAGTGAAAAACAAAAACAAGGAAACACCAGTTTGAAAAGTACTTAGACCATATATGGAAGAGACTCACTTACTAATCTTAAAGCATCTACTGGGGAGACAGCAAACTGCTTGGTTTTTCTCTGAGTGACAGAGACTCTGGCAGGTGCCATATGTGCAACTTCATTTTACCTTACTAAGATTGGTCTGGCAAGCACCATATTTAAACTATTCCTCTAAATTGCCTAAAACATGTGGGCATACCAGCTGAGAAACTTACCCACACATACAGGGCAACAAACCCTTGTAACTGAGATTGGCAACAGTCCAGCCCACTTCCATGCACCAGCACAGCAATGTGTCACAGCTGGGCTGGGTATCAGTCTTGCCTACCCCCACACTGTATCACACCACAGCCAGTCTGGTGCAACCCCACTCAGTGCAGCTGCATGGTGCAGGAGCACCAACCCCAGTCCTGCCTACCACTGTGTCACAGACATGCCCCACCATAGTAGCCCACACAGAAGATGTCTCTTGATCATCTAGCTTTGGTGGTCAGATGGATGGGATTGGATTTCTGGGCTCCATGTGACATCTACATTGGTGTCTTCAAGACTGAGAGAAGTAGTTCGTTTGCCTAATACATAGAAACAGAGGGCCAGGCAAAATGAGGAGACAGAGGAATGTGTTCCAAATAGAAAAACAAAATATCAGAAAAAGACATTAATGAAATGGAAATAATCAATCTACTTGATAAAAAATTCAAAGTAATGGTCATAAAGATGCTCACCAAACTTGAAAGAAGATGCACATGAGAGATCCTCAACAAAGAGATAGAAAAAACATGGAAGATTCAAACAGCAGTTACAGAGCTGAAGAAAACAATAACTGAACCAAAAAATACACTATAGGGATTCAACAGCAGACTAGATGAAGCTGTAGATTGGATCAGCAAGCTGGAAGACAAAGAAATAGAACTCGCCCAGACAACGCAACAGAAAGAAAAGAAAATTTAAAACAACAACAACAAACAACCACTTGAAGGACCTTTGGGAAAACATCAAGCAGAACAGATTTGCACAATACGGGTCCCAGTAGAAGAGAGAAAAAGTCCAGGAAAAGTACTTAAAGAAATATTAGCTGAAAACATCCCTAATGTGGAGAAGGAAACAGACATATAGATTTAGGAATCCCAGAGAGTTCCAAAAAGATGAACCCAAAGAGATCCACACCAAAACACAAGATGATTAAGGTAGTAAAAGTTAAAAGTAGCTAGCGAAAAGCAACATAACACATACAAGGGAAAACCCATAAGGCTATGGGCCAATTTCTTAGCAGAAATTTTCCAACCCAGAAGAGAGTGGCATGACATATTCAAATTACTGAAAGGAAAAACTTCCAACCAAGAATTCTCTATACTACAACGTTATCAGTTAGAATTGAAAAAGAGACTAAGAGTTTTCCAGATAAGTAAAAGCTAAAGGAGCTCTTCACCACTAAACTGTCCTACAAGAAATGTTAAAGGGACTTCTCTAAACTGAAAAGAAATGGCATTGATAACAGGAAAACATACACAAGTAAAAAATTCATTGGAAATGAAAAATAGTAAAGTAGTTGATCAGTAACTAATAAACTAAGTATGAAGTTAAAAGACAAAGAAAGAAGAATTAACACAAACTACAATAATTAGGTAAGGGAAGCATAAAATAACAAGGTGAATATGTGACATCAAAACATAAAACACAGTAAGGGGAGAAAGAAAGTGAAGTTTTGTAATATGTACAAAATTAAGTTGCTATCACTCAAAATGTACTGGCATATACACAGGAAATTTTCGATGAACCCCACACTAATTACAAAGCAAAAGCTTACAGTAAAAAACACACAAAAAAATTAGAAAGGAATATAAACAGCACTATGGAAAACCATCAAACCAGAAGAGAAAGAAGAGAGAGGAACTATGGAAACAACTGGAAAACAATTATCAAAATACCAGTGAGTACTTAATTCTCAAAAGTTACTTTAGATGAAAATGGACTAAATTCTCTAGTCAAAAGACAGAGTAGATAAATGGATTTAAAAAAATAACAAAAACAAAAACAAGACCCATCTATATGCATCCTACAAAGACTCACTTTAGAATTAAGGACACAGAGGGGCCCCTGGGTGTCTCCATTCGTTGAGCATCTAACTTCAGCTCAGGTCATGATCTCATGGTTCCTGAGTTCGAGCCTCACTTTGGGCTTGCTGCTATCAGCACAGAGCCCACTTCGTATCCTCTTTCCCCCCACCCCTCTGTTCTTTCCCAACTTGTGCCCTCTCTCTCAAAAATAAATTGAAAAAAAAAACACTTAAAAAATAAAAATTAAATTTGAGAAGGACACAGACTCAAAGTGAAGAGTTTGAAAAAGATATTTCATGCAAACAGATATTAAAAGAAAGCCAATGTTGGGGCAGCTGGGTGACTCAGTTGGTCAAGTGTCCAACTTCAGCTCAGATCATGATCTCATGGTTTGTGAGTTTGAGCCCTGCATCAGGCTCTATGCTGACAGTGCAGAGCCTGGAGCCTGCTTTGGATTCTGTATCTCCCCCTGTCTCTCCACCTCCCATGCTCATGCTCTGTCTCTGTTTCTCAATAATAAATAAACGTTAAAATTTTTTTAATTTTTTTTAAATAAGGGAACATTGGCCTTAAATGACACATTAGACTAGATAGACTTAGTAGATATTATAGAACATTCCATCCAAAAGAAACAAAATAAGCATTCTTTTTTCCTAATGTTTATTTATTTTGAGAGAGAGAGAGAGAAAGAGAGAGAGAGAGAAGGCACCTGTGAGGGAGAGGGGCAGAGGGAAAGAAAGAAAGAAAATCCCACACAGGCTCCATCCTTAGCATGTTGCCTAATGCTGGGCTTGCTCCCCCCATGTGAGATCATGTCCTGAGCTGAAATCAAGAGTCAGATGCTTAACCGATTGAGCCACCCAGGTGCCCCCAAATATGCACTCTCAAGTGCACATGGAACATCCTCCAGGGTAGAGCACATAGTAGGCCACAAAGCAAGTCTCAATAAACTCAAGATTAAAATTATATCAAATAACCTCTCCTACCACAATGGTACAAAACTATAAATCAATTACAAGAAAACTTGAGAGACCACAAAAACACAGAGATTAAGCAACATGCTAGTAAGCAACCAATAACTCATGAAGAAATCAAAGAAGAAATCAAACTATACCTAGGAACAAATAAAACCGAAGTACAACATACAAAAATCTTTGGAATACAACAAAAGTAGTTTTACGAGGGAAGATCATGTGAGGCACCCGGGTGACACTGACGGTGCAGAGCCTGCTTAGAACTCTCTCTCTGCCCCTCCCCCTGCTTGTGCACTGCTCTCTCTCAAGATAAAATAAAAATAATAAAATAAAATAAAAAGGAAAGGTCATAGCAATACAGGCCTACCTCAAGAGTAAATCTCAAATAAATAATCTAGACTAACACCTTAAGAAGCCAGAAAAAGAAGAAAAAATAAAGTTCAAAGTCAGTAGAAGAAAATAATAAAGATCACGGTGGAAGCAAATGAAATAGAAAAAGAGTAAGAAAATTTTTCTAAAATACAAAGTGTCAACTAAAGTATGAGATAGTTCTTTGAAAAGATAAACAAAATTGACAGACCTTTACCTAAACTAACCAAGAAAAAAAGAGAAATGGCTCTAATAAACAAATTCAGAAATAAAAGAGAAGTAACTGACAACCATAGAAATAAAATTATAAGCGACTACTACAATTATACACCAACAAATTAGACAACATAGAAGAAATGAATAAATGCCTAGAAACATACAGTCTTCCAGAACTGAATCAGAAACAAACAAAAAATATCAACATAAATTACTAGTAAAGATAAGGAACCAGTAATAAAAAACCTTCCAGAAAACAAAAGTCTAGAACCAGATGGCTTCACTGGTGCATTCTACCAAACATTCAAAGATTTATTATCTGCCCTTCTCAAATTCTTCAAAAAAACTGAAAAGGAAGGAATACTTCCAAACTGGTTTCATGAGGCCAGCATTACTCTGGTGCCCAAACTTGACAAGGACACCACAAAGAAAGAAAGAAAGAAAGAAAGAAAGAAAGAAAGAAAGAAAGAAAGAAAATCACAAGCCAGCATTACTCCTAAACATTGGTAAAAAAAAATCCTCAATAAAATATTAGCAAACCATATTTATCCATACAAAGTTTCAAACACTATGATCAAGTGGAATTTATTCCAGGGATGCAAGACTGATTCAACATCCACGAATCAATCGACATGATACACCACACTAACAAAATGAAGGGTAAAAATTATAGGATCATCTCAATAGCTGCAGAAACTTCTTTTGACAAAATTAATATCCACTTGAGATAAAAAAATAAGCTCTCAACAAAGTGGTTATGTAGGCAATGTACCTAAATATAATAAAGTCTTCATATAACAATCCAACAGCTGACATCATACTCAATGATAAAAACTTGAAAGCTTTTACCCTAAGATCAGGTACAAGACAAGGATGCCCACAGAGTATTGGAAGTCCTAGCCATAGCAATCAGGCAGTAAAAATAAATAAGACGCAACCAAGTCAGACAGGAAGAAGTAAATCTTCCTGTAAGTTGCAAAAAGCATGATACTGTACAAAGAAAACCCAAAGGAGTCAATCAAAAGAGTGTTAAAACTAAGAATGAGTTTAATAAAGTAGAATATAAATGCCAACATACAGAAATCTATGTCACTTCTACACACAAATAAATTATCAGAAAGAGAAATCAAAAAAGCAATCCCATTTATGATTACATAAAAATAATAAAATACCTAAGAATAAAATTAGCCAAGAAGGTCAAAGACCTCTACACTATTAAGAATGATGCTGATTAAAGAAATTGAAGACACGAATGAATGGAAACATATTTTTTCATGCTCATGGAGTGGAAGAATATTGTTAAAATGTTCATACTACCCAAAGCAATTTACAGATTTGATGCAATTCCTATCAAAATTCCAAAAGGATTTTAAACAAAAATAAAACAAGTAATTCTAAATATTGTGTGGAACAATAAAAAATCCCAAATAGCCAAAGACATCTTGAGAAAGAAGAGCAAAGCTGAAGACAGCATGCTCCGTGACTTTAAACTATATTTTAAAGCTGTACTAATCAAAACAGTATGCTAATGGCATTAAAAAACAGACACATAAATCACTGTAACAGATATGAAAACCAATAACTAAATGTCCTATGCACATTTGGACAATTAACTTATGACAAGAGAGCCAAAAAACATACAATGGAGAAAGGAGAGTGTTGGAAAAATGAGAGAGTCCATACAAAACAATTAAACTGGACCATTATCTTATACCATACATGAAAATTAACCCAAAATAGATTAAGACTTCAGATGAGAAACCATAAAATTCATAGAAGAAAAAAGGGGGTCAATTGTGAGAGATTGCAACTAGACCTTTAGGAGTGATCACTTTGTAGTACATTCAAATAGCAAATTAGGATGTTGTACACCTAAACTTTTTAAATGTTATATGCCAATTCTACATCATTTAAAAAAAGGAAGAGGAATAAATAGGACTAGTTCCCCAGCATCCTCAAATACACACATACACAGTACATGCACACACACACACAGTTCTCATTTGACTTTCTGAGACAGCTCACAGTGACCTTACCAACAGTTTCTCTCACAAGTGAGTCCCTAGTAGGCAGTTTTTGCTACATGGCACTAATTCTTTGAAATAATCCTAGTTTAAAATTGGTTAATCTGATTCTTTTGTCAGGAAATGTCAGATTCCAAAAACCTGCCTATACTTTACCCTTGGTTTCTGTGAAGTTATCCTGTAAAAAAAAAAAACTTTTGATTCACTCTAGAATATTCTCAACTGGGATTTCTTGAGGGAATTAAGTCCCAGTTAATGCACTCAGGCCTCCATTTTTATGTATGAATTAACTTCATTATCCTATGCATCTAGAATGGAGTTTGATGTGCATTACCCTTGGGAGGACTTGGGAAATAATCATGCATCATTTTCTGTTTATGATTCAAACAGGAAAAACGTCCCTTAGACTGAGTTCCACTAAAGCCGCATAGTTTAAATGTCAAAGGGTAAATTCAAAATGACATTTTTCTATTTCAATTTTTCATACACTTCACAAAGGGATATGGAGACCATACACTTCTTTGAAATATGATATCTTCTTCCTTTGCTTTTTGTTTCACAACATAGATAGTTGCTTCATTTTTTTTTAACCTTGAAACTATTCTGAAATATTTTCCTTCCTTTCCTCATAATTCTATCCTCTCAATCTCCAAAGAGCTAGTGGGACACTACTTTCACTATAGTGCTGTACTTTAAGATTGTGGAATATGTACCCCCAAGTTCATAGAGTCCACAGGAATTGTAATTCTATTATTGTAAACTAGTCATGAGAATTTGCTGGTATGTTTTGTTCTTTCTATATCTATTTCTCCGTCTTAATTTTGGTCCTATAACTACTGAATCATAAATGTAATTTTTTTTTTGCCTAACTTCATTTAACTCAACTTTATTTTCATTACTGAGGACAGAAGGTTTCTAAATAATTTTGTGTCCATACCTACTGAAAGGCTTGCCTTGAAAAGAAAAATTCCAATATTTGCAATGCTTATCTTTAAGGTTTTCTATATACATTAAAAAAGCGGCAGGATGATGACAACAAGCAGCAGCTACAAAAGGACTTCAACAGCATGAAGAAGTACTGTCAGATCATCCACATCGTCCTTCACACCCAGATGTGTGTCTGTTCCAGAAGAAGGCCCGCCTCATGGAGATCCAGGTGAATGGAGGTACAGTGGCTGAGAAGCTGGACTGGGCCCATGAGGCTGGAGCAGCAGGCGCCTATGAAACAAGTGTCTGGACAAGATGAGATGATTGTTGTCACTAGCATCACCAAGGGCAAAGGCTACAAAGGGGTCACCAGCTGCTAACACACCAAGAAGCTAGCCCATGAAACACCGGGGACTGCACAAGCTTGCCTGTATTGGGGCATGGCATCCTGCCCCGTGGCCTTCTGCATGGCTCAGGCTGGGCAGAAAGGCTATCATTGCTGCCCTGTGATTAACAAGGTGATCAACAAGGCTATCTCATCACAGATGGCAAAGTGATCAAGAACAAGGCTTCCGCTGATTATTATCTAACAAGAAGATCAATCCTCTGGTGGCTTTGTCCACTATGGTGAAGTGACCCAAGACTTTATCGTGCCAAAAGGCTATGTGGTGGGAACCAAGAAGCATTTGGTTACTTTCCACAAGTCCTTCTGGTACAGACTAAACAGTGGGCCCTGAAGAAAAATGACCTCAAGTTCATTGACACCACCTCCAAGATTGGCTATGGCCGACTCCAGACTGTGGAGGAGAAGAAAGTATTCATAGGACTACTTAAGACCCAATTGCAAAGGAAGAAAGAGCTTAATGTCAAGAGCAGATTGCGCAGGTGGTGGGATCTCAATAAAAATTAATTTCCAGTGGAAAAACAAAGCAAAAACAAATACATGCTTTGCAAATATTTCTTCCAGTCCATAGCTTTTCATTCTCTTCATAGTGTCTTTCAAATTGAAATGTTTTTTAAGTTTGATGGTTTTTATTGATTGTGCTTTTGATTGTGGTATCTCACAAATCTTTACCTAATATAAGATTACAAAGATTTTCTCCTATGATTTCCTCTAGAACTTTTGTAACATTAGGATTTATATCTACGTCTTGATCTCTTTTGAGTTACTTTTTACATATGATGCAAAACATCAATTAAATATAGGGGTTTTTTTTGTATTTTTATATGCAATTTTCCCACAGCACTAATATTTTAAACTGTCATCTCCAACCCCCACCCCAGAATTCTTTTTCACTTCATGTTTGTGTAGGTCTCTTTTTGAACTCTCTATTCTGTCCCACTGATGCATTTCTCTATATTACCATACGGTCTTAATTACTGAGCTTTATAATAAGTCTTGAAATAAAGTAGTACATCTTGTCATTTGTTATCTCTCTGTAGCATCTGTTCTTTGTTTCAATTTATCTATTTTTCTGACAATATTTGAATTGTCTGAGTATTTTTAATTTCAGTAAAATTAATATAGAGTGTTATCTTGGTTTCAGATGTTCAATGTAGTAATTCAATGATTATATACATTACTCAGTGTTGTCTGAGTACTTTTTATGATTCAACTTTTCTCCTTTGTTAATATTATAAAAACCTTGCAATATATTTTTCCTAGTCTTTTTTGTTATTGTTTTCATTCATTATACATCCACACATTTTAAACTAATACATTATTTTCCATGTAAGCAATTATCTTTTAAACAATTTTACTGAGGTATAATTCAGATACTATATGATTCACTCCTTTAAGGCCCCCCTTTCATGTATTCACAGGATTGTTCACTATCACTACAATAGAGCTTTAGAACACTTTAGTCCCTCCCAAAAGCAACTCACACCCACATCCCTATTATGAGCCCTAAGCAAGTCATTTTCTGTCTCTATGGAGTCACCTCATTATATTTCATATAAACGGAAACATACAATGAATGGTGTGTTGTGACTGGATTCTTTCACTAGTATATTGTCAAAGTTCAGACAGGTTGTAGCATGTCTCAGCACTTCATTTCTTTTTACTGCCAATGGAAATCAATTCCACCTTTCAACTATTATGAAAAATGCTGTGAGGAGCATAAGCTTTCCTTTCCTAAGGATGAATGTTTTCATTTCTCCCAGGTAGAAAAGGAGTTGTTGTGCACTATGGTAACTCCATCTTTACTTTTTTGAGTGGTTGCCAAACTGTTTTCAAAGTAGCCAGCTTATATTCCCACCAGGAATGTGTAGGGGGTCCCAATTCGTCCACATCCTTAGCAGCATTTATTATACATCTTTTTGATTATTGCAATCCTAGTGGGTGTCAAGTGGGACCCCTTTCCAGTTTTGATTTTTATTTCTCTAATGACCAATGATTTTCAGCATCTTCTCATGTGCTTATTGGCCATTTGTGTATTTTTTTTGGAAAAATGTCTATTCAAATTCTTTGTTTTTAAATTGTGTCGTCTTTTTATTGTTGAATTATAGTTCTTCGGGCATTCTAGATTTCATCCCTTATCATATTTGAAAGATTAAGTTGTAAAAGAAAAAAAAAATAAATCCAGCTGGGCTTTTGATATGGATTGCATTGAATCTGTACTTCAGTTTGGGGAGTGTTGCTATCCAAACAGTTACGTCTTCTACTACATAAACAAGCGATGTCTTATGACTTATTTAGATCCTTAGTTTCCTGCAATGATGTTATGTAATTTTCAGTGTACAAGTTTTGCACTTAAGTTTATATTTAAGTATTTTATTCTTTTTTATACTATTATACATGGAATTATTTTCTTAAATTTTATTTTCAGAACATTGTTATTTTATACAAATACAATTGATTCTCAAGTATTGATCTGTATACTACAGCTTTGCTAAACTTATTCCAATAATGTATGTGTACATATTCCTTAGGATATTCTATATATAGGACTGTGTCATCTGCAATAAAAATAGTCTTCCTGGGGCGCCTGGGTGGCGCAGTCGGTTAAGCGTCCGACTTCAGCCAGGTCACGATCTCGCGGTCCGTGAGTTCGAGCCCCGCGTCAGGCTCTGGGCTGATGGCTCGGAGCCTGGAGCCTGTTTCCGGTTCTGTCTCTCTCTCTCTCTCTCTCTCTCTCTCTCTCTCTCTCTCTGCCCCTCCCCCGTTCATGCTCTGTCTCTCTCTGTCCCCAAAAAAAAAAAAAAAAAATAGTCTTCCTTCTGGGGCGCCTGGGTGGCTCAGTTGGTTAAGCGACCAACTTCGGCTCAGGTCATGATCTCACAGTTTGTGGGTTCAAGTCTGCATTGGGCTCTGTGCTGATAGCTCAGAGCCTGGAGCCTACCTCAGATTCTATGTCTCCCCCTCTCTCTACCCCTCCCCTGCTCAAGCTCTGTGTCTGTCTCTCAATAATAAGTAAACATTAAAAAAAATTTAAAAAAGTAGTCTTCCTTCTTCCTTCATAACCTGTATGACTTTTATTTCTTGATCCTAATAACCCTAGCTAGGATGTCCAATACAATTTTAAATAGATATGGCAAGAGCAGACTTCTTGTCTTGTTTCTGATCTTAAGTATAACGTTGGCTGTGGACTTTTTGGGGATGGCCTATTTTTGTATATTGGTAAGGAAGGTCTCTTCTATATATGGTTTACTGAGTAGCTTTATCATGAAATTGTGTTGAGTTTTTGCAAATGCTTTCTGCATATACTTAGATGATAATATGAGTTTTATCCTTAATTAATAAGATGTATTATTTTTTTTATTTCTAGAAGTTAAACCATGCATTCCTGAGATCAATTGTACTTAGTCATGGTGTACAACTCTGTATGGTGCTGATAGCAGTTTGTTTAGAAGTTTTGTTTGTTGAGAAGTTTTGTTTGAGAAGTTTTGAGTGTATCTTAATATTCATAAGGGATATTGGCCTGTAGTTTTCTTTGTGAGGTCTTTGGTTTGGGTATTGTGATCAAAATGGCATTATATATGATGAGTTAGGAAATGTTCCCTCCTTTTTTTTATACTTTGGAAGAGTATGTAAAGTATTGGTATGAAATCTTCTTTGAATGTTTGGTAGATTTCACCAATGAAATATCGGGCCTGGACTTTTCTTTGTGGGAAGCTTTTATTTATTTATAATAAAAAATAAATTTATGTATTTTAAATTTATTAAATTTATTTAAATAAGTAAATAAATTTTATTTATTATTTTAAATTACTATGCTGATTTCTACCTATTTTAGATGTTTTCATATTTGTAATCAAGGCAAGAATGGGGAAGAAATATGCAATTACACTGTATTTTAAAATTACCTACAGGGGCGCCTGGGTGGCGCAGTCGGTTGAGCGTCCGACTTCAGCCAGGTCACGATCTCGCGGTCCGGGAGTTCGAGCCCCGCGTCAGGCTGATGGCTCAGAGCCTGGAGCATGTTTCCGATTCTGTGTCTCCCTCTCTCTCTGCCCCTCCCCCGTTCATGCTCTGTCTTTCTCTGTCCCAAAAATAAATAAACGTTGAAAAAAAAAATTAAAAAAAAAAAAAAATAAATAAATAAATAAAATTACCTACATAATTCCCTCTTTAAGAGGGTAATTATGTTCTTGCATGTGGATTCAAATTACTGCTTAGTGTCTTTTCCTTTCAGCCTGATAAGCATACTACTGTATTTTTAGAAGGTATAGCCTCTAGCAACAAACTAAATTCTCTGGGTTTTGGCTTCTTGGAATGTCTTTCTTTCACCTTCGTTTCTAAAAATAGTTTTTTCTGATATAAAATTCTTGGATGACAGTTGGTGCACTTCAGCACTTTCTATCATCTCATTGTTTTATGAGATTCATTGCTTTGATGAAAAGTTGGCTGTTAATCTTATTGTGATTTTTTTTTCTTCTTGTGCATGATGTGTGATTTGTCTCTTAGAGCTTTTGAGATTTTCTATCGTTTGCTGTCAACATTTTGACTATGAGGTGTTTGGATCTGGATTTTTTTGGCATTTTTTTCTACTTGGAGTTTTTAACTTCTTAGGTAGGTACATTAGGATTTTCTCTACATTTGGGAAGTTTTCAGCCATTATTTCTTCTAATATATTTTTGTGTCCCTTTCTTGCTTTTCTGGTATTCCACACATATTTTGATATACTTAATGATGCCCCATACTTCTCAGAGTCTCTGTTAATAATTTTCAGTTTTCTCCATTATTCCCATTGTATAATCTCAGTTTATCTTCATATTTATTATTTTCCTGTGTTGATCAAATCAACTCTTGAGCCCACCTACTGATATTTTTCATCACTGTTATTGTGCTTTCCAACTCAAAAATTGTTGACAGCTCAGAATTTTAGACAATATATTGTACCAATTCCAGACACTAATTTCTCCCCCACAGGAGGTTGTTTTTGGTAGCCTGGTGATTTCTTTGTTAACCAAATCTAAATTAATTCTACTAAGTCTATTGTTCCCACACTGTGCACTTCTAGTACGTCCACTCAGATTATTTTCCCTGGCTATCTAGTCATGACCAAACAGTCAGCACAAGTCACTTTCTAGTCGATGTTTGTGCTTAAGCTATTTTATCCAGTTTTACTTTTTTTCTTTTTACCGCTGGAAATACGTGTGGCTTTGAGGCAGCTATCACAGTACAGATAGTTCACGTTCTTTTTGTCTCATGTTCAAGCAGATACTAACACCTCGGAGGTTTCCTCTGATCACTCCTAAAAAGGAACAGACTTAGGCACGCACAAATATTTCTGATTGCCAGGAATGATTCTGATATTATTTTTAAGCCTGGATTACTAAGAATTGCCTTTGGGTCAGAGAAGATTATTGTGCAGTCAGCATTTGGCAAGCCTACTGTTTTCAAAAAATCTGCTTTAAAAATGGATTTCTTTTTTTTTATTTAAAAAAAATTTAATTCGAGGATTCTGGGAAGATGGCGGCGTAGGAGGATGCTGGGCTCACCGCGCGTCCTGCTGATCACTTAGATTCCACCTACACCTGCCTAAATAACCCAGAAAACTGCCAGAGGATTAGCAGAACGGAGTCACCGGACCCAAGTGCAGATGAGAGGCCCACGGAAGAGGGTAGGAAGGGCGGCCAGGCGGTGCGCGCTCCACGGACTGGTGGGAGGGAGCCGGGGCGGAGGGGCGGCTCGCCAGCCAAGCAGAGCCCCTTAGTCCGGCTTGCAAAAGCGGAGGGGCCTGACGGACTGTGTTCCGACAGCAAGCGCGACTTAGCGTCTGGGAGGTCATAAGTTAACAGCTCTGCTCAGAAAGCAGGAAGGCTGGAGGACAAAGGGAGGGAGAGCTGCGGAGCCCCCGGACGACAGAGCTCAGTTTGGCGGGGAACAAAGGCGCTCGCCAGCGCCATCTCCCCCGCCCATCCCCCAGCCAAAATCCCAAAGGGAACCGGTTCCAGCCAGGGAAATTGCTCGCTCCTCCCAAACACCCAACTCTGTGCTTCTGCGGAGCCAAACCTCCAGCAGCGGATCTGACTCCCTCCGGCTGCCACAGGGCCCCTCCTGAAGTGGATCACCTAAGGAGAAGCGAGCTAAGCCTGCCCCCCCTGCCGCCGTGCACCTTGCCTTCCCACCCCAGCTAATACGCCAGATCCCCAGCATCACAAGCCTGGCAGTGTGCAAGTAGCCCAGATGGGCCACGCCACCCCACAGTGAATCCCGCCCCTAGGAGAGGGGAAGAGAAGGCACACACCAGTCTGACTGTGGCCCCAGCAGTGGGCTGGGGGCAGACATCAGGACTGACTGCGGCCCCGCCCACCAACCCCAGTTATACACCACAGCACAGGGGAAGTGCCCTGCAGGTCCTCACCACACCAGGGACTATCCAAAATGACCAAGCGGAAGAATTCCCCTCAGAAGAATCTCCAGGAAATAACAACAGCTAATGAGCTGATCAAAAAGGATTTAAATAATATAACAGAAAGTGAATTTAGAATAATAGTCATAAAATTAATCGCTGGGCTGGAAAACAGCATACAGGACAGCAGAGAATCTCTTGCTACAGACATCAGGGGACTAAGGAACAGTCACGAGGAGCTGAAAAACGCTTTAAAGGAAATGCAAAACAAAATGCAAACCACCACGGCTCGGATGGAAGAGGCAGAGGAGAGAATAGGTGAACTAGAAGATAAAGTTATGGAAAAAGAGGAAGCTGAGAAAAAGAGAGAGAAAAAAATCCAGGAGTATGAGGGGAAAATTAGAGAACTAAGTGATACACTAAAAAGAAATAATATACGCATAATTGGTATCCCAGAGGAGGAAGAGAGAGGGAAAGGTGCTGAAGGGGTACTTGAAGAAATTATAGCTGAGAACTTCCCTGAACTGGGGAAGGAAAAAGGCATTGAAATCCAAGAGGCACAGAGAACTCCCTTCAGACGTAACTTGAATCGATCTTCTGCACGACATATCATAGTGAACTGGCAAAATACAAGGATAAAGAGAAAATTCTGAAAGCAGCAAGGGGTAAACGTGCCCTCACATATAAAGGGAGACCTATAAGACTCGTGACTGATCTCTCTTTTGAAACTTGGCAGGCCAGAAAGAATTGGCACGAGATTTTCAGGGTGCTAGACAGCAAAAATATGCAGCCGAGAATCCTTTATCCAGCAAGTCTGTCATTTAGAATAGAAGGAGAGATAAAGGTCTTCCCAAACAAACAAAAACTGAAGGAATTTGTCACCACTAAACCAGCCCTACAAGAGATCCTAAGGGGGACCCTGTGAGACAAAGTACCAGAGACATCACTACAAGCATAAAACAGACAGACATCACAATGACTCTAAACCCGTATCTTTCTATAATCACACTGAATGTAAATGGATTAAATGCGCCAACCAAAAGACATAGGGTATCAGAATGGATAAAAAAACAAGACCCATCTATTTGCTGTCTACAAGAGACTCATTTTAGACCTGAGGACACCTTTAGATTGAGAGTGAGGGGATGGAGAACTATTTATCATGCTACTGGAAGCCAAAAGAAAGCTGGAGTAGCCATACTTCTATCAGACAAACTAGACTTTCAATTAAAGGCTGTAACAAGAGATGAAGAAGGACATTATATAATAGTTACAGGGTCTATCCATCAGGAAGAGCTAACAATTATAAATGTCTATGCGCCGAATACCGGAGCCCCCAAATATATAAAACAATTACTCATAAACAGAAGCAACCTTATTGATAAGAATGTGGTAATTGCTGGGGACTTTAACACCCCACTTACAGAAATGGATAGATCATCTAGACACACGGTCAATAAAGAAACAAGGGCCCTGAATGAGACACTGGATCAGATGGACTTGACAGATATATTTAGAACCCTGCATCCCAAAGCAACAGAATATACTTTCTTCTCGAGTGCACATGGAACATTCTCCAAGATAGATCATATACTGGATCACAAAACAGCCCTTCATAAGTTTACAAGAATTGAAATTATACCATGCATACTTTCAGACCACAATGCTATGAAGCTTGAAATCAACCACAGGAAAAAGTCTGGAAAACCTCCAAAAGCATGGAGGTTAAAGAACACCTACTAACGAATGAGTGGGTCAACCAGGCAATTAGAGAAGAAATCAAAAAATATATGGAAACAAACAAAATGAAAATACAACAATCCAAACGCTTTGGGACGCAGCGAAGGCAGTCCTGAGAGGAAAATACATTGCAATCCAGGCCTATCTCAAGAAACAAGAAAAATCCCAAATACAAAATCTAACAGCACACCTAAAGGAAATAGAAGCAGAACAGCAAAGGCAGCCTAAACCCAGAAGAAGAAGAGAAATAATAAAGATCAGAGCAGAAATAAATAATATAGAATCTAAAAAAACTGTAGAGCAGATCAACGAAACCAAGAGTTGGTTTTTTGAAAAAATAAACAAAATTGACAAATCTCTAGCCAGGCTTCTCAAAAAGAAAAGGGAGATGACCCAAATAGATAAAATCATGAATGAAAATGGAATTATTACAACCAATCCCTCAGAGATACAAACAATTATCAGGGAATACTATGAAAAATTATATGCCAACAAATTGGACAACCTGGAAGAAATGGACAAATTCCTGAACACCCACACTCTTCCAAAACTCAATGAGGAGGAAATAGAAAGCTTGAACAGACCCATAACCAGTGAAGAAATTGAATCGGTTATCAAAAATCTCCCAACAAATAAGAGTCCAGGACCAGATGGCTTCCCAGGGGAGTTCTACCAGACGTTTAAAGCAGAGATAATACCTATCCTTCTCAAGCTATTCCAAGAAATAGAAAGGGAAGGAAAACTTCCAGACTCATTCTATGAAGCCAGTATGACTTTGATTCCTAAACCAGACAGAGACCCAGTAAAAAAAGAGAACTACAGGCCAATATCCCTGATGAATATGGATGCCAAAATTCTCAATAAGATACTAGCAAATCGAATTCAACAGCATATAAAAAGAATGATTCACCATGATCAAGTGGGATTCATTCCTGGGATGCAGGGCTGGTTCAACATTCGCAAATCAATCAACGTGATACATCACATTAACAAAAAAAAAGAGAAGAACCATATGATCCTGTCAATCGATGCAGAAAAGGCCTTTGACAAAATCCAGCACCCTTTCTTAATAAAAACCCTTGAGAAAGTCGGGATAGAAGGGACATACTTAAAGATCATAAAAGCCATTTATGAAAAGCCCACAGCTAACATCATCCTCAACGGGGAAAAATGAGAGCTTTTTCCCTGAGATCAGGAACACGACAGGGATGCCCACTCTCACCGTTGTTGTTTAACATAGTGCTGGAAGTTCTAGCATCAGCAATCAGACAACAAAAGGAAATCAAAGGCATCAAAATTGGCAAAGATGAAGTCAAGCTTTCGCTTTTTGCAGATGACATGATATTATACATGGAAAATCCGATAGACTCCACCAAAAGTCTGCTAGAACTGATACATGAATTCAGCAAAGTTGCAGGATACAAAATCAATGTACAGAAATCAGTTGCATTCTTATACACTAACAATGAAGCAACAGAAAGACAAATAAAGAAACTGATCCCATTCACAATTGCACTAAGAAGCATGAAATACCTAGGAATAAATCTAACCAAAGATGTAAAGGATCTGTATGCTGAAAACTATAGAAAGCTTATGAAGGTAATTGAAGAAGATTTAAAGAAATGGAAAGACATTCCCTGCTCATGGATTGGAAAAATAAATATTGTCAAAATGTCAATACTACCCAAAGCTATCTACACATTCAATGCAATCCCAATCAAAATTGCACCAGCATTCTTCTCGAAACTAGAACAAGCAATCCTAAAATTCATATGGAACCACAAAAGGCCCCGAATAGCCAAAGGAATTTTGAAGAAGAAGACCAAAGCAGGAGGCATCACAATCCCAGACTTCAGCCTCTACTACAAAGCTGTCATCATCAAGACAGCATGGTATTGGCACAAAAACAGACACACAGACCAATGGAATAGAATAGAAACCCCAGAACTAGACCCACAAACGTATGGCCAACTCATCTTTGACAAAGCAGGAAAGAATATCCAATGGAAAAAAGACAGCCTCTTTAACAAATGGTGCTGGGAGAACTGGACAGCAACATGCAGAAGGTTGAAACTAGACCACTTTCTCACACCATTTACAAAAATAAACTCAAAATGGATAAAGGACCTAAATGTGAGACAGGAAACCATCAAAACCTTAGAGGAGAAAGCAGGAAAAGACCTCTCTGACCTCAGCCGTAGCAATCTCTTACTCGACACATCCCCAAAGGCAAGGGAATTAGAAGCAAAAGTGAATTACTGGGACCTTATGAAGATAAAAAGCTTCTGCACAGCAAAGGAAACAACCAACAAAACTAAAAGGCAACCAACGGAATGGGAAAAGATATTTGCAAATGACATATCGGACAAAGGGCTAGTATCTAAAATCTATAAAGAGCTCACCAAACTCCACACCCGAAAAACAAATAACCCAGTGAAGAAATGGGCAGAAAACATGAATAGACACTTCTCTAAAGAAGACATCCAGATGGCCAACAGGCACATGAAAAGATGTTCAGCGTTGCTCCTTATCAGGGAAATACAAATCAAAACCACACTCAGGTATCACCTCACGCCAGTCAGAGTGGCCAAAATGAACAAATCGGGAGACTATAGATGCTGGAGAGGATGTGGAGAAACGGGAACCCTCTTGCACTGTTGGTGGGAATGCAAATTGGTGCAGCCGCTCTGGAAAGCAGTGTGGAGGTTCCTCAGAAAATTAAAAATAGACCTACCCTATGACCCAGCAATAGCACTGCTAGGAATTTACCCAAGGGATACAGGAGTACTGATGCATAGGGGCACTTGTACCCCAATGTTCATAGCAGCACTCTCAACAATAGCCAAATTATGGAAAGAGCCTAAATGTCCATCAACTGATGAATGGATAAAGAAATTGTGGTTTATATACACGATGGAATACTACGTGGCAATGAGAAAAAATGAAATATGGCCTTTTGTAGCAACGTGGATGGAACTGGAGAGTGTGATGCTAAGTGAAATAAGCCATACAGAGAAAGACAGATACCATATGGTTTCACTCTTATGTGGATCCTGAGAAACTCAACAGGAACCCATGGGGGAGGGGAAGGAAAAAAAAAAAAAAAGGACGTTAGAGTGGGAGAGAGCCAAAGCATAAGAGACTGTTAAAAACTGAGAACAAACTGAGGGTTGATGGGGGGTGGGAGGGAGGGGAGGGTGGGTGATGGGTATTGAGGAGGGCACCTTTTGGGATGAGCACTGGGTGTTGTATGGAAACCAATTTGTCAATAAATTTCATATATAAAAAAAAAAAACAAAAACACACACACACACACAAAAAAAAAATTTAATTCCAGTAGACTTAACGTACAGTGTTATATTAGGTTCAGGTGTCCGCTATAGTGATTCAACAATTCCATACATCACTTAGCGCTCACCATGACAACTGCACTCCTTAAACCCTATCATTTATTTCACCCATCAACAACTTTATTGAGATGTATTTTACACGCCATACAATTCACCCATTTAAACTGTATAATTCAATGGGCTTTTGTATATTCACAGACAAGTGCAACCATCACCGTATTCAATTTTAGAACATTTTCATCACCCCAGAGTGAAACCCTTTACCCTTTACTTATTACTCTCCCATCTTATACTCTCCTAACCCAGTCTTAGGCAACCACTAACCTACATTTTGTCTCTATAGATTTGCATATTCTGAATATTTCCTACAAGTGGAATCATGTAAGGGATGTCTTTGGTTACTGGCTTCCTGTGATATATCCATACCATGGAATATTTAGCCATAAAAAGGAATGAAGTGTTGATACATGCTACAACACAGATGCACCTTGCAATCCTGCTTCTACTTCATTCCACAGATTTGAAATCTCTTTCCCCAAAAAGTATTCCTTGACAACCTCAAAATTTATTTAAATGATCCCCCCAAATCTTATTTACCTCTATTTTAATCTTTAATTAGCCAGTCCATCCCCATGGGATTGAAACTCTTTTGACAACTGTAAAATCTTATACAAGTTTATGTGAAGATACTATTTCATCTGCTTGTTTTTTTTCCCCCCTCACAAAGACTCACTAGTTTAAAAACAAAACAGTCAAGATAGTGTTTCTCAATACTAACTTCACAAATAAAATGACATGAAGAGATTTTAAAAATTCAATACCTGGGCCCCACCGAGGGTCAATTATATCACAATCTCAGGAAGGAGGTTTGGGGACTGAGACATCAGTATTGTTTTAAAATTTCCCAGTCAAGGGGCGCCTGGGTGGCGCAGTCGGTTAAGCGTCCGACTTCGGCCAGGTCACGATCTCGCGGTCCGTGAGTTCGAGCCCCGCGTCAGGCTCTGGGCTGATGGCTCAGAGCCTGGAGCCTGTTTCCGATTCTGTGTCTCCCTCTCTCTCTACCCCTCCCCCGTTCATGCTCTGTCTCTCTCTGTCCCAAAAATAAATAAACGTTGAAAAAAAAAAATTTAAAAAAAAATAAAATTTCCCAGTCAATCCACAGCCAGAATACAAAAAGACCAATTTAGACACAAAGAAGTCTTAGTTACCTCGTAGTACAATATGTTTTATGTATAAATTAATAGTACTGTACTAATTAGGTCATGATTTACAGCATTTATTTGTCATTATTTACTAAATACTGTAAAATAAAACACTTCTAAGATAGCAAATATACTATATGCAGAACTGTATAAAACATCAATTTTTCTGAACACTTGTAAATTTTTTAACTTAAAGCAGAAATCTCTAGCAAATACTTCAACCATTCTGTTGCCCCTCAAAATAGAACACTTGCATATATATTACCTATTAATATTAGTTATACCTTTTTGTACACCCATTAAAGTTTGTACGCCTCCTTGCGTGCAAAAAGTCAAACTCTTTTCTTGAAAAACCCATGATGCCATTAGCCACTGTTTTCTTTGTGGGGTTTTTTTTGGAATATTTTATTTTATTTATTTTTTATTTTTAAGTAAGCTCTATGCCCAGCATGAGGCTTGAACACACAACCCTGAGATCAAGAGTTGCATGTTGTACTGCCTGAACCAGCCAGGTACCCCACAATTGTTGTTCTTGGAATATTAAAGTTTCTTTCAAGTATGGTAATGAATACAGACTGCACTGGAAAGATTTTTCCCTAGTTCTTCCATGTTTAGAAAGGGACAAGCAGGAAATGTAAAACTGTAAAAGTTCCTTGCGTGTTTCTGATAGGTTTTATCTGGCTGATAGCTTTTTGCCAGGACTGTATCTTAAGTTTTCTAAACTGACTTGTATCTTTCCATTATGAAATTTGAGTATCTCATTCCAAGAAAAATCTTCATACTGAAAGTCCAATCTCTTAATATAAAATATCTCTGACAAACACAGTTCAAGATTATAAGGGAGGTATGAGAGTGATAAAATGATATTTTATCCTTAGAATAATAGAGACTCCATAGGTTAAGAATTGGTTAAATACCCAGAGGCTGACAGCAAGAAGGGAGAGTAACATAAATGTACTCGATGTTGTTAATAAATTTAAGTAAGAAAGACTGAATAGCACAAAAAGGCAATTCTTAATAGTAGCATCTATAAGATTCAATCTTTAAAATGAATGATGCTTATGACCACACATTAAAATTCTCTTGTAATGAAAAGACATATTTATGATCATAGTAGAGATGTTTCATTCCACCTTGAGAAAACATAAAATTACCCCCTAATGACATTCAGTATAAGCTTTAGAGACCTGGGGCATATTCTGTCAAAAAGAATATTTTTCCGATGATCCAAATGATAAATATTCACAAGAGCCTATTCTTACTTGGTACTGGATACACGGAGTGCCCCTGGGCAGGAACGTTTTAATGTTGGAGTCTCTCTCCACCTTTCTTCATTTGCTTTAGCATTTGTTTAAAAACTTATATTAAGTTAATTTACACAGAATTTATCAATTTTAGGGAAATGAAAACTCTATCTATTTTGTCCTCCTGTCCTTGAAATGTCCTTTATGAAGCTTTCCAAATTCATTTCTGATGAAAGGCATATATTCATGTTTACATGTGCTCTGGACTTATTTTGAGTCCTTAGTGTGCTTTCATGTATTTTTTGACCTCAACAGCTACAAAGGGGAATAAAAAAATGATCCAAAATTTGACATTTCTCCTTTTTCCTAACCTGTATACCTTTCCAAACAGCTAATGTTACAGACCTGAGTCACATTATGCATCCCAAGTGATGCAGAGCTGGGCTCTAAACAGGTGGACACATCTGTTCCAGTCCATCAGACTTGACTTACACTGACTGCGTTCTGTAATCATTATGGTTTTTATCCCAAATTACAGTGTCAATCTGTTCAGAATTAATATGTATTACTCCACCGCTTGTTACAAAATTTTCAGTTTATTTATTGGACCAAATCCTGCCCTAATCACTTAGGCACAATTCCCACTGAAAACCTAAAAGAGAAAATGTGTATCCAGAGGTTATGTTTTCATTGCATGTCAAAAGATATTTTTGCATAAGTGGATGTTATTGCAATTCCCAATGAATGCTCTTTCTGTGTCAATAGTGAAAACTATTTAAAATTTTAGTGGGCTGGTTTGGATCATTTTTAATCACTTCTTCCAACACATGTTATATCCCAGTGTGGATGTTCACATAATGAAGAGAGGGTTGACAAGTTATTTTCTTCACTTAGAATGCAGCTTATATTTTTAATACTTGGGAAATGATAGTTTTAATTCCCTCTTCCCTTTGTGTTGGGTAATATTTGAAGACTAGGAATCCTTGAAGCCACGGCTCTGTTTTATTACAACATGATACATCATTTCACTGTGATCTTATTTCTTTTTCCTGTTCTATTTTCCCTGAAGCTAACTAAAAACATGGATTTTTATTGAGGAGGAAAAAAGTTATTAATTTATAATTATTATGTAAAGGTTAATCTGGCCAGCACCCTCCAAATGACTTTCCCACCAGCTGGTGATTTTATTCTGTTTTTTTTCTCTCCTGTTCGATAATGGAGAAAGGTGAGGCTCAGAAGGTGATGAAAACTAACAGCAAAATCTTAAAAAATAAGTAAGTCACAAATCTGATGTTAGAAAAAGACTAAATGATACGCTAAAATATTAATGTATATTTTAAATTTCCAAAGCCATGGAAAATAAAAAGAACAATAGCAACAACTAGTGGGTACAATTTAAAAAAAAAAAAAAAAGCAAAACAATGCTCTACTCTTCATCTCCAAGGTTAGGTTCAGCAGGCAGAGATGGTTGTATTACCATGTTTCTCATCAGCACCTCCACTTGCCTGCTGTAACATACGAAATGGCAACAGCGCCAATGGCAATACAAATCCTATTAACTTGATGCATCATACATGAGGAAGTTATAACCTAAGTTGCAACAAGATCAGAAAAGGATGATCAGAATTCAGCTAAAAAAAAGAAAAAAAAAGCAAGAATGCCCTCATCTCTGTATCTCCTTTGACTTCTCCTTAGTAAGGCAATACAAAGGGAAAGTTATCCCCAGGTGCTACCAGTTGAGTACGAGCCACTGCCCAATAACCTGCCTCAGAGCCTATCATGGTAACTATGCAAGGCCTGCCCAAATTATTTGAACAAATCGCTCTGCAATTATTAGACATGTTATGAGAAAGTATGAACAGCTTGACCTGCAAAATTTCAATATATCTTACCCCTCAGGCAGGACTAAAACTTAAAAATAAAACTCCAGAGACACTGACATTCTTCTCATCATATAACACATACCGGTAGAGAATGAAAAAGAAGAAAAAAAGGACATGAATATTTGAAAAGGCCTTTTGAATCTTGCAGGCATAAAGTAGAAGTATATATCATTCTCACAGACCCAGAGTCCATGCAGATACACATTGAAAGACACGCTTTGTACCATCATCCTCCGCTGATATGTCAAAGGAAAAGCATTCATTCTCACCTTTTCAGGGTGTCTGTCATTAGGTACATTAATATGGATGAACCACCACAAAATCAAAAGGCAGTGAGAGAGGTAAGCTTAAAGGGATAAAGGCTTTAAACTGCATTTAAGTTGGGCTCCAATTGAAGACTAAACTTTGGGTTTCTATAATTACTTTACCTTTTCTACATACCCAGGAAGCAAAAAAAAAAAAAAAAAAATACTAATTAGATATGCTCTCAAGTCCATTGTCAGCATTTCAGTAAACATTCCTCAAGTTCTTCTATAAATGAAGGCATTGACTGATGCTGACATGAGTTGAACAAGATTTCTTTTTTTTGTCAAAACATCCCTTATTTTGATGTATCACACTCAAAAATAGAACACAAAAGTATTTGTTTTTCCAATTCATTCTATAACTAAAAATCATGTTAACTCAAAATCAGTTGAGAAGCAACCCAAATATATTTTATTTTATTAACATAAAAATGTTTATCAAAAGTTCAATGATAATCACAGATATTTCTTTAATATCAAATATTCAAAAATAAATTTCAATTCATTCATATCCCATTTCTGCATACTGTTCAATATTTAAGTCATAACTGTACTAGATTATTCTATATATAGTATCACTTGGGAGAAAATTTAGTCATTAAAACACTAACATTTTCTTTAATATCTAGGCAATGAATTTGATACATATTTTAAAGGCAAAGGAAACATGAGAGAATAATATAATGTTATTGAGAGGACAATGGAGAATAACTTGAGATTTTATCCTAAATTTTCCTTTCATGTCAACCAAGTTACTTTTGGAATTGGTAAGGCCACATTGTTTTACCAAAATTTTTTTTTTCATGGCTCCCAAGTATGTAAAGATTCTTTTTTTTTATATATGAAATTTATTGACAAATTGGTTTCCATACAACACCCAGTGTGTTCATAGCAGCACTCTCAACAATAGCCAAATTATGGAAAGAGCCTAAATGTCCATCAAATGATGAATGGATAAAGAAATTGTGGTTTTATCAAAATTTAAAAGAAGAACTTAAATTTTGCTGACCTTATTTACTTAAAAAAGATAAAAATCAAAAATAAGTAATTTATGTTTGTTTATTCTTGCTGATTGCTGAATCTATGGACTAGATTGTCAAAAGGATTGTATTTCATAGTTAATATAATGCTCCAGTATTTATTTTGAAGTTTCAGTCTAAAAAGAAATGAGGTTATTTTAAAGTCTGATCTCAATAGCTAATTTTAAGAATTATGGCATTACCCAGAAATGTCTAGTAAATTATAGTATTTATATACTTGTATCTGACACACTGCAAATTGAACAGATAAAGATGTTAAATCCCTCTCTCATGGATTAGTGGTTTTAGAGTATCTTGTCTGGATCAAATGCAAAATTTTAAATCAGATAGTTTGAGACCATATTTCTTTTAATTTTTTTATGAAGATAATTCATTATTAACTCAAAGCAGGGAATCCCTTCACCATGTATACATATACCAAATTTTCAAGTTGTGCACCTTAAACAGTTTACAATTTCATTGGTCAATTATACTTCAGTAAAACTGGGGAAAAACTGGTTCATTAATAATGACCTTTGCTTTACCAAAAATTATTTTTAATTTCCCAAAAACCCTCAAGGAACAAAAGTGGCGATAGTGCAGTAAATAAATAGCACATGCAGTTAATAAGTCTCATTTAAAAAAAACACTTGAGCTTGTAGCTGGCAGATTACAACACTCATTCAAAAAATGAATGTAAAAAAATAAATAAATAAAAGTGGGTGTGTCTTGCCTTTACCCTCACTCGCCCACTACCTATCCTCCACAGAGCATACATCAACGACCCTTTAAGACCAAAGTCCTATCACAACATACGTCACTCAGAACCCTGGAATGACACTCAAACCCCTCATCTCTCTCAGAGTAAAAGCCAAAGGCTCTTACAATGATGACCTACTGTGTCCTATGTCATTCCCCCACCCCACATTCATCTCCAACACTCTTCTCCCCTCACTGGCTACAGACGCCCCGGTCACTTTACTGTTTCTTAAACATGTACCTAGATGTCCCCAACCTGGAGCCTTCATACTGCCTGTCTCTGTACCTGGAATTCTCTTCTGCCAGGTATGGCTAGAGTTAATTGCCTTGCATTCTTTAAGGCTTTGCTTTTAAGCATCACCTTTCAATTAGAATGGCCTTTATAAACTCCACTCTGCTTACCACAAAGCTTCCATTTTCCTGCTTTATCATTTTTGATAGTATTCATCAACTTCTAACATATTATAAAATTCACATATTTGCAACTTTTGTTGTTTATTGTCTGCCTCTCTTCATTGCACTCTAAGCACCATAAAAACAGTAATTATTTTTCCTCCAAGTGTTCATTTAAATTCTAGCTAGTTAACATACAGTGCAATACTAGTTTCAGATACAGAATTTAGTGATTCATCACTTACATACAAGACCCAGTGTTCATCACAACAAATGCACTCCTTAATACTCATTACCCATTTAACCCAGACCCCTGCCCACCTCCCCTCCAGTAACCCTTTTGTTCTCTATAGTTAAGAGTCTGTGTCATGGTTTACCTCTCCTTTTTTTTCCTCACATTACTTTTTTTTCTTAAATTCCACATGAGCGAAATCATATCTTATTTGTGTATGACTCACTTCTCTTAGCATAATACTCTCTAGCTCCATCCACATTGCAAATGGCAAGATTTCATTCTTTTCTATAGCTGAGTAATATTCCATTGTGTGTGTGTGTGTGTGTATCTTCTTTATCCATTCATCAGTGGATGGACATTCGGGCTCTTTCCATAATGTGGCTATTGTTGATAATGTTGCTATAAACATTAGGGTTCATGTGTCCCTTAAAATCATTAATTTTCTGTTCTTTGGGTAAATACCTCATAGTGTGATTGCTGGATTGTAGAGCAGTTCTAGTTTTAAATTTTTGAGGAAACTCCATACTGTTTTCCAGAGTTTGCATTCCTACCAACAGTGCAAAAGGGCTCCCCTTTCTCTGTATCCTCACCAACACCTGTTGCTTCCTGTGTTATCAATTTTAGCCATTTTGACTGGTATGAGGGGTAGTTTTAATTTGTATTTTCCTGATGATGAGTGATATTGAGCATCTTTTTGTATGTCTGTTGGCCATCTGGATGTTTTCTTTGGAAAAATGTCTGTTCATGTCTTCTGTCCATTTTTTAACTCGGTTATTTATTTTGAAGGTGTTAAGCTTTAAAAGTTTATAAAACTTTTAAGTTCTTAAGTTTATAAAACTTTTGTTTCCCTTGCCTGAGGAGACACATCTAGTAACACATTGGCTATGGCCAATGTCAAACTACTTCTAGGCAGTAGTTTTTGTCTTTTTTTTTCACTCACTTGTCACAGGCCTATAGTAGTCACTCGATTGATATTTGAATTTTTGTATTAAAATTGTCTTACTAAAGTAAATCTAAAGCAGTTTATACTAAGTAATGTAAACCTTTAACTTTTTAAACAAAGTTTTTAATTGGGAATAATTTTAGTTCATTATTTTAGATAGGATAAAGAGCTCTCATATATACTTTACCCAGTTTTTTTTAATGTTAATATTTTACATAACCACAGTACATCAAAGCCAAGAAATTAACAGAGGCTGTCACTAAACTGTACAGACTCTACTCAGATTTCACCAGTTTTTTTTTTCCACTCATTTGTCTCTTCTCTTCCAAGATCTCATCCAGAATACCCTATCATATCAAATTGTCTCCTTTAGTCTGTGATGGTTTCTCAGTCTTCCCTCATCTTTTACAACCTTCATACTTTTAAAGAGAACTGGCCAGACATTTTGTGTACTGACGTTCAAGGTGAGTGTGTCTGAGGTTTTCTCATGATCAGACTGGGCTTTTTGGTTTTGGGGGAAAAGATCACAGAGGGGAGGCACCCTTCTTACTGCATCATATCAACATGATTCATCAGTGATGTTAACTTTCATCACTTGGTTAAGATGATGTCTGCCAAGTTTATATATTGCATAGTTCCTGTTTTTCCCTTTTCATATTCTATGCTGTGTAAGCCATTTATTAAGTCCAGCCCACACTCAAAAGGAAGGAAATTAAGCTCCACTTACAGATGTAGGAGTGCCTACATAGATTATTTGGAATGCTTCTCTAAGGAAGATGGATTCTCTCTTTATTTTTTTTTTTGCTTATTTATTTACTTATTATGTGTCAACTCAGGGATATGTTTATATTCCTTGGGTTATGATAGAATACAATCAACATTTATTTCATTGGTCGTCAAATCATTCCAGCTTTGGCCTTTGGGGAGGTCTTCAGGTTTTGCCTCTGTCCTTTAAAATATTAATAAAATATTTTCACATTTTCCACAGTATTTCTGAAAATTTCTGTGGGCTTAAATTATGATGGCCACCTTTTAGTCGGCACTCCCCCACAAGTCTCACACAAAGCATTACATTTAGTAGATCTCTCCTTCAGTTCAGTTAGAAGAGGCTCTATGGCACAGAGAATAACTTAGGACGAAATGTTACACACTCTTGGTCTCAAAACAAAATCCTCTCAGCCATGTGGATATTTTTTCACAAGTCTGCTTCCCTCCTGATGTTGTCCAATCTCCTGTGGCCTTTCTATCCCTCAAGAGTGTCCTAACATTTGTTCTCCTCTTGTAAACCTTGCAATCCTGAAATATCCACTTTGTTTTTTAGGCAGTCAATTTAGCTTTGTCATTGTTTGCAGTGACCTTACAGATAATTCCCTGGGACCTTATCTTTTGCAACAAACAAAAGCCATCAAGGTATTTTGCTACAGAATTCAATCTTCTTCCTTAAAGGCAGAATATATTGTGGTCACTTGTAGTTTGAAATAATTTGTCTCTACTGTTTATATTTTGAAATATTCAGAGGAAAAATGAAAACATTTAAGGAGACTCCAGCAAGAAGCTATAGACCTGAGATTTCCTACAATGATTTTTTGAAAATAAAAAAATACCCTCTTTAATTTTCTCTTAGTGAAGTGCTAAAAAGATAGCAGAAGACAGTAGGAAAATTCCTTGGAAATTAGTTGTCAGAGTAATTTTTTGGATATTAAAAAAAAAGATTGCCATTGTTTTAATACATCTATGACCTTTTGCTAATTTTCTGTTCCTAGCACTGTAGCAAAATAGCATGGAGAAGGGAACTTGCATATACCTCTGAGAGGCCTAAATCCTTGCAAATGACATTTCCTATTTAATTCAATAGGCTGTTCCCCTAAGATGGACCAAAAGCACAGCCTGGTGGGAATATGCAATGGAGGAGGCTTGGGAAAAAGTGCAGACTGGGCAAATTTCAAAGACTGATGAAATCATTCTTGGAGTGGATTATAAAAGTAAAGATCTATGGCAAGCCAAACTGGCAAAAGGAAAATAGGTCTGGGAGAGATGCCAAGCCGAGTGAGTATTAAGGTGAAGATAGGGTCAACTCACAAATAAGGAAAATACAGTCTGGAACTTAAAGACTTTATGTTTTCAATGTTTTTGGCAAAACTGCAGGAAGTGAAGTTGAACTTAGATTTCCTCTATCAACTACTTTGGCTACATTGTAGGAAGAAGCATCCATAATCAAAATTACTTAGCAGAACCATGGAATCCATAGCAACATCTGGCCAGCAGTAAGTACCTAAAGCAGCCTACCCAACTTCCCACCAAAATGCCTACAAAGATTCAGGAAATTACAAAAACTCATATCCAGCTTAACAAGTAAGATCAGAAACAGTCTGACAGAATATGGAAGAAATCTTCACTGAACCTCAAGCAGATTATGTGGGCTAAAAAAAAATTCATCCATCTTCTATTTGATTAAACAGTGTTGACAACGTGGAAAAAGGAAGACGGCAAGTTCACACCCCTTCAACGGACATCACGTAACTGGAGTCTAGACCACAATGCTGCATATGTGACCTTAAATTTTTGGCAGATTGGAGAAAAGAATAAAAACAGAAGGAAGAGCTTGGGAAATTTTATGGAGACTTATTGACAAAATGATAGTTGGGGAACAAGAAGGAAACTAACAAGCCTAATGTCAAAATACAGAAAATGCATAACTCTAAGTACAACATAGAAAACTCAAGAAGGAGCTTAAAATATGACCTAGAATTTTAAAAATTAGTCAGTTAATGAAAGCAGAGAAAGGAGTATGGATAATTACACAGAAAGAATGATCAACATACAGACAGAAGTATGCACGCAAATGCACTGATTAAGTAAATGGGTTGCGCTCTCAGGAGTGAAGAATTTAAGACATATTTTAGGACTAGAAAAATAGATTGGCATTAAAGTAAAGATGATTTTGAGTGTCCTCATAAAAGTTTTAAGAAAACTAATTGCCTATGACATACAGAACAATCCTCCAGAGAGGTAAGAATACAAATTAAGATTGTATTCTTTTTTTAAGTTTATTTTTTGAGAGAGAGAGAGCAAGCGGGGAGGGACAGAGAGAGATGAAGAGAGACAATCTCAAGCAGGCTCTGCACAGAGCCTGAAATGGGGTTGAACTCACAAACTGCGAGATTGTGACTAAGCCAAAATCAAGAGTCAGATGCCTAACTGGCTGGGCCACCCAGCCACCCCTAAGATTGTTTTTGCTAACCAGGAACAAGGTAAGTGAATAAGAGAATAAAAGAAATAGATGTCACAGGAATTAATGGAGTCAAATGTGAATCTGAGGTTTGAGTCTAAGTGGATACAATGGTGAAATTTAAAAAATTAGAAATGAGAGATTTTGGTTGGAAAAATGAATTCTATTTATAAATGTTTAATTTTATATCCATAAAATATAAACCTGAAATGTAGAACAAGTATAGGAAGAATGGTTTCAAGATGTAGACTTGGAAATCACCTGAATAGAGGTGATACTAGATGTTAAGGGAAATTATAAAGAGATTTGAGAACAGAAGCACTTCAGCTAAGATTCAAAGACAACACCCAGCAAAAGCACCAAGAATGAATCTAGAAGAAAGTAAAGGAGGGGCACCTGGCTGGCTCAGTTGGTAGAGCCTATGACTTTTCATCTCAGGATTGTGAGTTCATCTCAGGATTGTGAGTTCATCTCAGGGTTGTGAGCTCATCTCAGGATTGTGAGTTCATCTTAGGATTGTGAGCCCCAGGTTGGGTGTAGAGATTATTTGTTTGTCTGTTTGTTTTGGGTATAGAGATTACTCTAAAACTATATTTTAAAAAAGAAGAAGAAAGGAAAGGCATCCTTAATTCTCACTGTCAGTTGTACTGATGCATGTTTCCAAGCCTGGGAAAAATAGAAATGAGCAGCTGGCAATCAGAAACCCAAACAAAAATAAAATTGCTTATTTTCTCTAAAATGTCTAGTTAACAGTTGTCTGTTTTTATTGACCTGATCTTTAGAGATTCTCGGTGATTCTCACACTCGAGGTATGTGTTTTGTTTTGCTGAAGTCTAAAGACATGAAATATGGACGACTGTAAGCCAAGGACTTTCTGTGGCATACAATTGTTTGCTCGACACTAATTAAAATAAAACTAAACAAATTATTAAATGCCTTTATTTTAATTAAAGAAGATCCTCCTTCTGTGAGTACCCACTAAGTACACTGTGAATTCATTGGAAAAACTTCAAACACCCAGCTCACCAATTTTAGACTGATCCCTGGTTACCATGTGAATACAATGAATTTTCACCTATTTCTTGCCTGCTGGCCTGCCCTATTCCTTTCCTCTTTTCTCTCTTCCTTCATACTCCCTTTCTGCTCACCCACCCCCTTTTCTGTATCAGGCCAAGTCTCTCTCCTCAGGTCAGAGTAATTGTCAGCAACATTTACCATCACTTTCAATCTGTCCCTTTGACTATTTGAGTAGAATCATTTAGGTCAGTTTAAATGCAATCATTAATAGAATGTGTATTCAGAATTTACTCCCTATGACAGGAACTATACTGTTACAGAAATACAAGTTACTATGAGGAGCTCAGCCTACTTCAGGATATCCCATTTTTCGTGAATACTGTTTCAATTATCAGATAGATATGGTTTATGCAAACAGCGCAAGCAACGGATAAAGCAGCTAGGTCAACAGGATGCCATCTGAAGGATTACAGTTGGACCAACTTCATACTGTAAAAATGTATGGCTAAATTTTGTTTCCAAATGTTATGGACATCGAGGGAAACCTTTCATTATGAATCCAGTCATTTTAAGCCGTATGTCAACAGTTTACCATTTCGAAGACAAAATTGGTTGTTTCAAATTGCATTAACATAAAAAAATTTTCTGGCCTTGCTAAGTATTTCCAAATTTCTTATTTTCTGTTGAATGCAAATAAAGGATAATACGGGACCAGTATATTCAATTCTTAAAAAAAAGCATAATACACTGTCTTCTTTTGCTGCCAGTGACCATTTTAAAATGTAGGTTTTAGGTAGGTCATAGAAACGTTGTAGGTCCTATCAATATCTCAAATAAGTTATTTTTCCCATTGCTAAAGTCCACCTGAGGAATTAAGTTTCTGATAGATTTCCTCTTTGTCCATACTGAATTGTATCATTTATATATAACTAACACTTTTCTGTAAAATAAAAATTTTGGTAATTCCCAGTTCTTATTTATTACTGTTTTACATAAACTAGGGGTATTTTTATCTGAAAATTTTAATCCTATTTTTACTACTAAATGTTTACCCAGTTGATAATGCATATATAGTGGGTGTAATTGGTGTGGTTTATAATTATGCATATCCAGATTAAACAAGACAAATGGCAGGGCTGGTAATGGCATCATATTAAGAATATAAATGTATTAAAAAATCTATTTAAAAGTATAATTATAAAAAAGGGAATGAGAGCTATTTTAAACTCTTTTCTAGGTATAAATAATCACATTTACCAAAGGGTATTACAGAAATCACATAAGCAAAAGATATTACAAAGTATTATTTAGAGAAACAATTGGAATTCAGACTTCTTAATAACTACTTGCTACTGTTGGCCAAATACAAAATGAGTGTAATCTACCATGATTAATTGCTTGTGTTTTTTTCCCCACTCTGTATAATTGAGAAACAGTGTAATCAATGATATAAATGTAACTCTAATGTATCTTTCATACACAGCCTTAATGGCTTTTATTCTCTCCAACTTTTCCTATACATAAGAGCAAACTGTATTTGCAAAAGATTGGTTTCTATTATTGTTCTTATCCCAGGTGACTTGTAAGTGAATTTTTTTAATCACATCAAGCATAGAAATGTATTTTAAGATGAAAATACACTTTATTTTGATATTCTTAGTGATTAATGTGGCAAATGGGCTTTAAAACATAATGTGCTATACAAATCTAAGAACTTATTATATCTTAATAAAAGCCTAAGTTAAATAAATGATCTGACTTCCTATACTTTGTACCGTTTTTCAACTGCTACAGCTCAAGATTGGCTAGGGAGCTGACTTCTGCCCCACTGTCTGACACTCCTCCCCCATCCTTCTACAGAATCCTAGCAGCCCACCAGGAGCACTGCTCAAGAGTCTCTGACATCGGTTGAATGACCCCTTCCTCACCTCCAGTCCTCTCTTAAAACTTCCATTAAAAGAGGTCAAGCGCTGACTCCCAGGCTGTTAGTAGCTCCCACCTGAAAGTCACCCAACTTTCATTTACAATCTGTTAGTCATTTGTGATGTATTTTTCAACAGTGCTCTTATTTCAGCTTCCAATTCTTTCAGTGCCTTTTCTCTACCTGCTCGGAGAACTCCCTCTGATTGGAAAAGTTAAGGTGATAGTGAGGAAAGTGTAATTTACTTCCACTTTTAGCCTCTCAGATTTCTTCACTTTCTGGCTGAGAGGTGATGAAACAGCATTCCCAGCGACTATAAAGCTTCTCCTTTCTGCGATTAATAAATTCAGTATCATCCCAGAATACCTGTTTAATATTAAAGAGTTGATAGCAATATGTGCTATCAGGGAAGATCTCTCAAGTAAATACTCTTTCTTTTCCAAAATAAACCTGCATGATTTTATCTCCTGAAATATGCCAGTATGCCATAAATACAGAATATGACACATAAGGAATTATTTCAAAATATTTGTGTTTTCTTATTCCAGGGCAAGTAGGAAAAGCTATAAGAGCATTCAAATAGTGATTGGTATATATGTTATTATTGCAACCAATTTTTCTCCTGATCTAAGATTCATTACTGAAGCACCTAGCTTAAAGTGTTTCCAAAATGAAAGAGCCACCTCTCTGTATAAAAATAATCTCTGTAGTTAGGCCAGCAAAGATAAAATTGATGATGACTCTCAATTGTAAGGCTCCAAAGCCTACACTCGCAGTCAATTGCACTTTGCAACCCATGATCTCCAAGTGCTTTACCAATAAGGGTTATTGAAAGTGTTTCACACAAGAGCAAATACAAGTGACTTATCAAAATCATGGAGCAAATTTCAAACCAGCTCATGAACTCAACTCTCTGTCTCTGCCTCTATTCTTTATATTTATGTTTACGTATGTATTTTAATGTTCACATCTTGATGGCCACCCCATTTTTTTTTCCAATAAGGCCTATTTATATCAGCAAGTATTATAAAATTATAGCACGTGGTTATTTATCCATTGTAAAAACCACAGATGTGTGTGTGTGTGTGTGTGTGTGTGTGTGTATACATTACTCTTTACTTATTTACCACTTCATTAAAATGCCTAGGATTCTGTTTCAGAAATATGGGGAGTAAAAGTCAGGTGCAAGATAGAGTGAATTCTCACATACCTGCCTGAATGGGAAAAGAAAAAGTACGTGAGTAGTCTAAACCTACAAACGTTTTAAGTATTGATGTTTCCCTACGTTTCAATACATTTCGGTGTTTGGATGTCAAAGTATTTGCCTTCTGGACATTAGCCAAACTGAATTTTTATAAGCACACTGTCACGAGTAACAGTGCACTGGCCGGCTTCCCCATAGCCTCTGCTGGCAGTTCCTTCCTCTCTCCTATGCTGGCCAGAAGTGGAATCATCTCATGGACAAAGACACTCGTCCCCTTTCTTTCTAAGTTTGTACTTTTCCTGGCTGATAACCTTTTCTGTAAAGGAAATGGCTTTTATGTATTTTGGTAGCAAGTCTATCTTTAATTCAAGTCCTCTGGGCTAATAAGTGTATTCGAAGTAAGCACCTTTGTCCCAGTTCTACTACAATATATATCCTATTGCACTATTATTACTAATAGTCACGTCTGTATCTCTGTGAGAAGGAACCACATTTATTCCCTGTTGTGATCCTCAGTGCCCTGTACTGTCCCCAGCGTAAGGCACTTGGGAAGAATTTGGAAATGAAGCAAAGAGTAAGTCCAATAATGAATAATCAAGATTTACCTGTGCTCTTGTCTATTTTAGGTCTATTTTCCCCCATAACACCTCCAAGGATGACAAAGAGAAAAGCACGCTTTCGATCCATCGCTGATGCCTACTCCACACGTTTGAAGCAGCAGCTTAATATGCTACAAATATGACATTCTTTCTATAACAAAATAAAAACCAAAAGCAAATACTAAAGCCAGTATAGATATTTTACCAAGTGCAACATCGGAGGGGGGATTCCTTACATTTATCTATAGAGAGATCTAGTATATATTTGGTTCGTGACTTCAGTTCGTTATAATGGCAGCAAAAGCATGTCTTGTGTTTCCTTTTTTCTTTCTCTTTTCTTTTTTTAATCCTGCAACTGAGGGAACTCTTCCTTCTAACCTTCTACAGGGCGACCAGTCAGCAGACGACTCCAGACTCACATTTCACAATACAAATCCAGGAGCCCAGTGGCCACAGAAAAGCCTTCATTGTTATTAGTTTCAGGACCTCTGGGATATTAATTCATCATGCACCCTCTCATCACTCCATCCATTATGCTTGTCTATACAGCTCACACGGAGCAAAGACCGATGCAAACTCCCGCTAAAGCAATAGCGTGAGATTACCAACACAATTACTTTCAGTGCGGGTAGGGAATTTTCTATACCAGCAGAAATGACTACAATCTCCTTTAGAAATATCCTTGTTGCTGTGGCCTTTTAAAGCTGCTACATAAGTGAGATTAGTAATATTAATGTATTCTTTAGCGAGGTAAGATATTGTGTGTGGAAAATTAAATAGGACCATCCATTTCAGAATTGAAATGCTAAGCTAAAACCTTCTTTTGCAGCCTCATCCTTTTGCTAGAGTGTGGTACACGTGTCAGTATTATAGGAAAGCATCCTGGCTCTTTTTCTTTGTTTGGATCCGGTTTTACAAACAACCGTAGTATCCATTTCCTCGGCTTACAAAATCTGTGAACAGGCAAGGCAGAGAGAATCAGCCATTTTATTCTTCCTTCAAAATGCATGAAAATATCAGCTGCCTTTTCCATGCTTTCATATACAACATGAGTGCACTGATATAAAGCAAATCAGTGTGCCTAGTTAACCAATTAACATAGGGGGTTTCTTCATACTCCCTCCCATGAGTTAACTTGCAAAATTCACTTGTAAAATTCAGAGATTACCAAATAGTCTTTGAATGAACTAGAAATGTAATTTTGTCTCTCACCAATACAGAGGCTTTGTGCTAACAAAGATTTTTCTCTCAACACTGTTTTTCACCCCTTAAAATGAATGGTAATAAGCAGAGGCTGAAGAACAAGCAACTCACTTCTTTTCTGAGACAGAAGCCGAGCGCCATCTGCTGGTTGCAGGTCTCCATGACCGTCTGGGCATCGTGTAATTCAGAGAAAAAGAAAGATTTTAAGGGTTCTCGGGTTGTTTTTAGCAGTAAAAACCAGTCTTGACTTAGCGAGAAAACCAATGAGCACTAACTTCATTATGGAGTAAGATAATACCCTAAGGGCAATGATCCCCACAAAAGCACATTTCTACATCACTGAATGTATTCTCATTCTGCTTGGCTGTTTGCAAGTTGCATTGTTAAATTACAGTTCTCTGCATTTCCTTTGGAGAGTAGGCAGTAGGGGTAGAGAAGGAAGGAACATTTTACCGGACCTTCTCCCTATGTAAGTGGATATTAATAACCCTAACTCGAGAATCCGTTTTTCACAAATTCTTTAATCTATTGAACTACTCACATAATCAAAATATTAGAATGTCACTACTGTCTACAGAAAAAAAAATTCAGAATGCTATCTTACTGGCACTATTAAATCTTTTTTTTTGGATGTTTTATCTTGTCTATATAGTCATTGTCAACCATGGACTGAGAGTCCTGCTACAGTTTTGTGTACTGAATTTGCATTTTCATTATATTTCACACCAAAGAATTCTGTTCTTCATCTTTAGCAAAACAGCTATACAACTATATAAACAAAACACTTTATCCCACATCCCTCACATAGAAGGATGGTTAAAACAAACTGTGTAAAATGAGATTTATTTGTTGGCTCATTCCTTATGTTAGCCTAAAAGGAAAAAAAAAAAAAAAGTCCTAGATACATCAACACATTAAGAAACAGAAATTAGGCAGAAAAACGACTTTTAAATAAATGTTTGAAAATAAAAGTTATAATTTGTTTTTCGGTTGCTTTTCCAAAGGAAACTTCTAAGGATAGGGGTGGGGGCAAGGAAGCCATAGAAAGCTTTATATCTCAACAAGAAAAATCATTCTTGCAATGGCTTTACTTTGCTATCATTTCAGAGTCCAAACCTGTCATAATAAATGCAACCATAAATCCACGGCCAGTGACTGAACCTATCAGCTTCACAAGGAAGCATTTTCAAACCATAAATATCGGTTGATTGAAAGCCAAGGTCAGGTCTTCATGAGGATTTATAGAGCTATTTAAGGAAACTGTCTAAGACTTAATCCCAATGAACAAGAACCATTTCCACAAATGTGAGTACATCTTACATGGAAAAATGTGAATAAATAGAAAAGCACATAATAGAGTTTTTAAGCTTTATTATCTCCATTTTGTGGACAAAAGGCAATGGAGAGAAATATAAACAACAACTTAAGTAAAGATAGAAGAAATAGGACGATAGGACTGCTCAAGGAGAGAACCAGAGTCTTTTTCTGGGAAGTCATACTGTGAGGGTCCACTCATCCCTGCCGTCTTCAGTCATGAATTCCTTGTCTTACCAGGTCAATCTTCACTTCTTCATGAAAGTCTTGACTGACCTCCGTGACTAGGTCAAATTGCCCTATTATATGCTCCACAGCACTTGTAACTCAACTTCAGAGCCCTTATCATAAATGCAGTTTTAGGCGATTATTTGATTAATTTCTGTCTCTCCGATTGAACAGGAGGCTTCATAAAGGTAGAATTCTATCCTGAATGGCAACATTGTGTCTAGAATTTTTTCTTAAAAAAAAAAAGAATCTCAAAGGATAGGTGCTTACTAAGTGAGTGAATTAACGAGTAAGTGGGGGGAATCAGAATTTGTTTGACAGTGGTAGCAAGTTTATATGGTATTTGGATTCTTGTCTTAGTGTATTCTATGCTAAGTTCTTGCTCCCAAACTACAAATGAAAAATTTGACAGTAACAAGTGGCACTGAGCCAAATTCTCAGGAATGTACGATGCCCATTTGAAATTAATTAAGTTCTTGAGGAAGCCTTGTAAACAATCTCAGGTCATTAAGTTGGTAGCATCCTCATGTTCCCACACATTGCACGGTGCTCCTTTTCAATCTTTCCCCGACCGTAGCACGTCAAGTGGCTGGCTTCATTTTTTTCTTTTACTTGCTAATACTATCCATAATGAAATTTCTGTTTAGGTTAAATGTTTGCTCATCTCAACTCAATGCTCTAAACAGATGAGTGACAAGGGTATATGCAGGAAATACTGCTTGCACAGTCCTAAGTATGAGGGTAGGATAGTGGTAAACAATGAAGATTCAGACAGCATTTTTAAAGCTGAAAGAGAAGGGGATTACATAGGAGGGAAAAAGTATATCATATAACAATTATTGCAGGAAATATTTTCCCAGATACATTTTTTGTCTGTGTGGGCTCCTGTACATTGGTGAGAGGTAAAATAGAGTTATTCCCTTAGGAACCAATCAAAAAAAGTATGAAAGCCATGGGGCTTACGCGAGGGTCAGCAAACTTTTTCTGTAAAAATCCAGATAGTAAAAAATGTTACATTTTGTGAGCCATACAATCTCCATTGCAACAACTAGACTCTGCTTTTCTAGTGTGACAACAGCCATAGACAATACATAAACAGGTGTAGCTGTGTTCCAATAAAACATTTTTTACAAAAACAGGCAGTCAGTGGATTTGGCCCACAGGCTAGAAGATCAAAAGAAATGAGGCTCTTTCCACTTAGACACTCTGCAAATGAGAAACAATAGGTATAACTTGATACCAAGAAACTGCTCCATCAGTCATAAAGTGATTCACATTTGAACAAATGGGGACAGAATGGGACAATGTCCTAATATGCTCTCTACCCTTTTAATGCCCTTTTAACAATGTCCTAATATGCTCTCTACTTCTCATCTTCCATTTTACCTTTTCTGACTCAACATTCTACACCAGCCTCCAAAGATTTTCCTAAATAATTCCAACTTTTCCCTACTGAAAATCCTTTAAATTTCTTATTTCCAATTTAGTTCTTTAGTCTACTTCATGTGCTTTTTTTCACCCATTTAATATGCCTGCCTTCTTTCTCTTCCAACTGATCCTCATCAGCATTTCACAACTAATGATATTATCTCAACTGGGCCCTCAGTGCTTCCCAGATTCATTTACCAGACTTTACTCATTCTCTGGTATATAGCCTATGACTTTGAGGCTGCTCAACACACTGTGAAAATGAATAATACTAAAACAAACCTACAAATATGCAACCCTAGCTTTTCTGTGTCTCTATCTCTCTGGAGGTCTTGGTTGTTGAGAACTCCATGTTGGAAAAAATTCAACTGGCTCAAGATAATTACTTATAAGGCAAATAACCAGCAAGATGCTCTGAAGATTACAGTCACACATCAAGGATAATAAATGACACAATTTCATGGACCTTGGAAGGCTCACATGAAAATGTGTCAATGTCTGTTCTATGGTGTTAGTCAGAAGGCCTTAGAAAGGATCCTAGAAAGACCACATGAGAGAGACAAGAAATGTTTCCTTCTGCAAAGCCTTTAGAAAGTAGCTGTTTTGGACAAGTGTTCAAGGAACTAATTAAGGTTATCTCATAAAGAATAGAAGTTCTGTGAAAAGATAAATATGGCTTTCCTTAACTCAAAAGAGCTAAGGACCTCAGTACAATCCTTTCCTCGTATATAAAGAGCCAACAATAACCAGTTTTAATTTTTTTTTTTCAACGTTTATTTATTTTTGGGACAGAGAGAGACAGAGCATGAATGGGGGAGGGGCAGAGAGAGAGGGAGACACAGAATCAGAAACAGGCTCCAGGCTCTGAGCCATCAGCCCAGAGCCCGACGCGGGGCTCGAACTCACGGACCGCGAGATCGTGACCTGGCTGAAGTCGGACGCTTAACCGACTGCGCCACCCAGGCGCCCCAGAACCAGTTTTAAGAGTAAGGAAACCTTTATGTATCTCAGGTTGGGTCTCCCAAAGCCAATTTCAAAAAGACTTGATCAGAAAATCTTTTCAGAAAAGATTTAATTTGTATTAAATTAATTTCTACTAATTTTGGCTGAATTTCTACTACTAAAAAGCTTCATTTCTAATGATTCATTTCTACTAACTTAAATTCTATTGATAATTGTAATATATACCTCCCCCCAAATCCCAAGATTATCATGATATTTAACTATAGGTTTCCAGATTATCCAACACATAAAACAAAGCTATTATAACCACGATCAAACTCTTCTTCAAAACATTTAGTTCAAAGCTCAATAGGTAGGAGGAAACCAAACCTCAGAGTTATAAAAGGCTTGGTTTTTCTGTAATAGTTGTACATTAACCAGCTATTTCTATGATGATAATGCATAACAACCTCAAAATCTCCACTAGAGATTTTAAGCCACTATGTATAGCCTGCTCATGAATCTCAGGTTTCCTGGGGCAGCTCTCCTCCCGGAAGTCCACTTCAGGTCTACTCCAAGTGACTCTTACTCCAGGAGCCTGGCCAAAGGAACACAACGACACAGTGCTCTTCTCATGGTACATGACAGGAGCATGAGATAAAGGACAGAGACACACAATGCTTCTGCAAGTCCACTCAGCACAAGCACACTGAATTTTCCCCCATCTCATTGGACAAAGTAAGTCACATGGGCAAACTTCAAGTCAATGGGCTGAGGAAATACGCTCCACCCACAAGGAAACCTCAACAAGGCTGTGGAATGATGATAGACCAGGGATACCACCAACCAGAGGTTGCACAGAAAATCTATCAAAATAGATTTTATGTAAGACCATGATGTGAATACCCCATTTTTATGAAAGACTTTTGTGAAAAAAGAATATAAAAACACGTGTCAGGAAGGCACCAACATGACAAATTGCCATGAAAGCCAAAGGATTGTGTATTTGATAATGACAACTCCCAGGAGCACGAAAAGCAGACAGTTGTTGCAGCGTGTAACGCCTTCAGCCTGAACTAGTGTATAGAGAAAGGAGAAGAAATGTAATTTCCATTTTACTTGGAAACTTCATGACAGATTTGTTTTTTAAAAAAAGGAAGAAAGAAATAAAAATGGTTTCAAGATATATACACTAATGACTAGTTAAGAGAGCCATTTGGGCACATAAAGAGATGTCACGTTCAATTTGAAACACACAGAATTTGAGGTGTCAGATCATTTACATGGATTTTTCCTGAAAACATTTGGAAAAAAAGTGGATTTGAAGTATGGGCCAGAGCTGAAGATGTAAAAGTAGGAATCAGGAATCCGAATGTGCTAATTAAAGCTGTGAGCATAGATGATGCCATTAAAGAAGTAAAAAAGGGGGAAGAGAATAAACCCAGACAGAGGTCTCAATGACATCCAGCCTTGGAAGTGGAAGCAAAGAAATCTAACACAAATGAAAAAGGGAAGGAATTATCTGTTGCAGAATGAATGTGCCGCCTCAAATTCGTATGTTGTAACCCTACCCCAAAATGTGCTGGTATGACAAAGTGGAGCTTTTGAGAGTAATTAGGATTAGATAAGGCTGTAAAAATGCAAAGCCCGGCAACGGGATTAGTGCCTTTACAGAATTCATGAGAAAGTTTGCTTCCTTTTCCCCTGTATCCACCAGGTGAGGATGTCATATGGATGTATGTGCAACGCAGAAGATGTCTCTCCCCAGAACTTGACCATGTTGGCGCCCTGAGGTTGGATTTCTAGCCTCCAGAACTGTGAGGACTCCATTTCTGCCTTTTTATAAACCACACAATCAACAGTGTTTTGTTATGGCAGCCCCAACTAAGACACCAGTCGAATGAGTGTCTCGTGAGACACACGGGAAACAGACTCAAGGTCCAGCTGTGTCATCAGACACACCTGGATGTTGAATCCTAACACCGCCGAGTTCCGGGACACCGCAGAAGGGACTTCCATGAGCTTCAGTCTCCACACAAAATGGACCACAGCATCTATTTCACATTGACATTTATACATGTAATTCCTTTTCATTAAACAATGGTTTTACTACTGTATTCATTTGCAAACAAACAAACACACACAAAGCAGAAGCAGACCTATAAATACAGAGAACAAACTGATGGTTGCCAGAGGGAAGGAGGTGGGGAGATGGGCAAAATGTGGGAAAGGGAGTGGGAGATACAGGCTTCCAGGTGTAGAATGAGTAAGTCATGGGGATAAAATGCACAGTGTACAGAATACAGTGTTGTAATGATACTGTAATAGTGTTGTATGGTGACAGATGGTAGCTACACTTGTGAGCAAAGCATAGTGTATAGAGAAGTTAAAACACTGTGTTGTACACCTGAAACTAATGTAACACTGGCTCTCAACTATACTCAAATATTTTTTTTTAAATCTAGTGGTTTTAGATTCTGAAGGTGAAAAAACAACTAAGACTTTGTCCCAACTGTTCGTTCCACCACAAGCACTCACTATAGAAAACAGTGAACACCAGTACAATAGTTAACAAGTGTCCAGGTACCTTGTACTGATGTGACATGTTCCCCTTCTCATTTTTCTCCTTAATTTCAGCTTATCCTTTAGATATCAGTTGAATTGAAAGCCTTCCCCAACTCTCAATCTGAATTACACAACTTACAAATCTCTTTCAAAGTACCCCATTCTTTTTCTTAATAGCACCGATCTTCACTTATTTATTATATGCTTCTATCATGTCTGTCTCCCCTACTAGCCAGCCAAAAATAAAATTCATACCATTTGTGACACTACCTCCTTGTCATGATAGGATCATGTTATGACAGTGCTATCAGATGTAAATCCTCTCGACTTCCCACTTTATTATATTATTTACATTTTCACTTTCTTCCCTCCTAGAGTAGTATTTTTACTTTTAATTAAGGTTGATTCTTCACATTCCTCCCATGTGCTCTTTAAGTTATCTAAGACTTTATCATCTCTCTTCTCCCTCTCTCTTTCTCTCATTTTCAACCTCTCTATTCCTGGGTCCTTCTACAGAGATTAAGAACAAGCCAAATCTTTCTCATCTCAAAATAATTTCTCCTCTCACCTTTCTGCTGTCCAGGTATATGTGCTTCTTTTGGTTATGAGCACAGAACCACTCTTCTCGAGATCGCTCCAGGATTCCCAAACCCTGTTGCTAATTACTGATTACCCGTCACTCCCCAGTCCAGTCCAGAGACGTTCTATCCAGAATCATTTAATGGAATTGTTTTGGTAACAATCACCAATAATTTTGATTAAAACAGAAATACAATCTTTCATTTAGCTTTCTTAATCTTATGGTGACTTTTGATATTCAAGTACACTATTCTTAAAACTTTATTTCACTTGTCTTCTGTGATGTCCCTCTCTCCTGCTTCTCCTCCCATATGTCAGATAGTTCCTATCCAGCTCCTTTTCCTGATTTATCTAGATCTACATATGTGTTCTTTCATATTGCTAAATACCAGAGCTCTGTTTCTTTTTAATTTCAAAGGTTCTTTCTGAACTACACACTGGTGTCCCAGACACAAAGATGTGCCATGGGTGTTTTCAAATAAGGAATGAAGTTAGAGCTGCAGTCCAGAAATTGCACATAAATCTACAACCTGTTCTTTTTTTTTAAGCTGTTATAGCTTTATTTTTTTATATATATATATGAAATTTATTGACAAATTGGTTTCCATACAACACCCAGTGCTCATCCCAAAAGGTGCCCTCCTCAATACCCATCACCCACCCTCCCCTCCCTCCCACCCCCCCTCAACCCTCAGTTTGTTCTCAGTTTTTAACAGTCTCTTATGCTTTGGCTCTCTCCCACTCTAACGTCCTTTTTTTTTTTTTTCCTTCCCCCCCCCCCATGGGTTCCTGTTAAGTTTCTCAGGATCCACATAAGAGTGAAACCATATGGTATCTGTCTTTCTCTGTATGGCTTATTTCACTTAGCATCACACTCTCCAGTTCCATCCACGTTGCTACAAAAGGCCATATTTCATTTTTTCTCATTGCCACGTAGTATTCCATTGTGTATATAAACCACAATTTCTTTATCCATTCATCAGTTGATGGACATTTAGGCTCTTTCCATAATTTGGCTATTGTTGACAGTGCTGCTATGAACATTGGGGTACAAGTGCCCCTATGCATCAGTACTCCTGTATCCCTTGGGTAGATTCCTAGCAGTGCTATTGCTGGGTCATAGGGTAGGTCTATTTTTAATTTTCTGAGGAACCTCCACACTGCTTTCCAGAGCGGCTGCACCAATTTCTACAACCTGTTCTATCTACATGTTCTTAACAATTATCAAGCACATAGCATCAAATTATCGTGTAAAAACAAACCCATATTCATACTTCTTAACTTCATTACTATACTCTACATCTAATCTCTAGACCCATATGTTCAATGTCTATTACATACATGTACCATAGTTGCCTCAAAAATCTATATTCAAACTGAAATCAAATTTTCTACCAAAATTTTTCTTTCTCCTGTATGTTCTAGCTCAGTAAATGGACCACCAGTACCCCCAGGAAGCAAAATTAAAAAGCTGGGAGTCCATCTAAGGTCTTACTTCTTTCTCTCTATACTTCTGACCAGTCACAAATCTAGTTTATTAGACTTCCTTACTATCTCTTATACTGACTATGCTGGCCACGGGCTATTTTTGCTTTCCCACCCAAAATATAACAATCATCATCTTCGATACCAAGAAAGCCATGGGTCTAAAGTATTCAACATTGGGTTTGGCAGAAAAGGGGTCAACTAGAGAAAATCTTCAGCTGATTGATGGAGTCAGAATCCAGATCATAATGAATGCAATAGGCAAAAGCCACACTTGTGGGACATTGTGTGTCAATGTAAATGAAGGAATTTGGTAGCCCCTGAAGTTATGTAAAATAAGGAAACTTGATTATATGTCATTTTGTATATAAGAGGTAAATATTAGTGCCTAACCTGTTTTAGATTTTTAAAGATCTTATTCCAGATACATTTTTCCAATTAGATGTGTATATACATAAATCTGCAAATACTAACTTATTCAGATCTAAAATGTTATGATAATTGTGGCAAAATATAAACTACAAAGCTTAAATTCATACTCCCTCTGAGACTTTATTAGAGTTTACTAGTAAGTGAATCTGGTCATTGCTATTATTGTCCTAGTACCTACTATGTTCCAGGCACATTGCTACATAAGGGATTATTCTGCTTAATCCCTACAAAACCTTGTCAGCTATTGTTTTAGTACTATTATTGTCTCATGAAGAGAAGAAAACTTAGAAAGCTATAACTTTCCTCGATACAGAGTCAATGTGAAGTTCTAACAACTCAACCTCTGAAACACCGCTCACATCTATTTTGATATTTTAATTTACCTTATTTGTTTTATATCAGCATTTCCATTTTAGTATAATAAAGCAGCATTAATCTTAAACTATTTATAATTACTATTTTGATTAAAACAGACTAATCTTTATCGTAATTGTCTCCATCTCTTCCTCCCTGTTAAAATTAGTCCAATATTACTATATACATTATCATGCTACTCATTTTTCTGTATCCACTACTCAAACTTCATAAAATATAGGCTCCAAATAAGCAGACACATTTTCTTTCTCAATATACTGTAACGAAGATCCAGGCATGACCCCTGAAGGTACTCATATTTGTATATTTTTAAATTATTAATTATCAGCTCTAATAATATCAGAAATATAGACTGAGGTCAATTAGATAAACACATAAGTAGGTAGGTAAATGGATAAGCCATGATATTCTAAAAAACTGGTGGTATTAATTTATCTGAATAAATTAGCATAATTCTATTATATAAACCTCTTACTCATCCTTACTTCAGATGTGATGGATGGTAGGTTCCCTACAGACCTTTAAACAATGGAACAAAAATATTAGCTATAATATTCCCTCACAGGTTAAAAAAAAAGCATGATATTTCCACATGGCACTTAATTTCAGAACCACCTTCTTATCCATTTTGAGAATCACCCACATTTCCAAATAGCACCAGCCCCCACCCTCACATCACTCTTCCCTGTTAAGAAAGTCATCAGCTCCTGAACATTTTAACTGGTTTTCTTCTGGAAGGACCAGGACTCCTGGAGGGGACTCAACACAACCAAAGTAGCACAGAGTGAAACATAATTTCTCTTGCAGGTGTCAGACTCAGAGAGATTTGGGGCACTTGCCTAGCTGGAGCTGAGTTGTCTATGACAGTAAATAGCCTGGCACAGCAGTGACTACACAGTGCTATCTGTTTTTACTCTGTGCCTTGTGTGGGTTGGGAGTTTTCATTTCATACTGCATTTGCACCTGCTGAGTGATGCCACAGAATGGCAATACTCTCCATCTCCTAACATGTAGGAAGCACCTCATTATGTGTAGCAGTGGCACCCATGCCACTCATCAAGGCCCAGCCTAATCCTTGTTTTGGGACGTGTAGCTATCTTCCTTTTACAGTCTTGGATAGGTGATAAAAGGAAAAAGGAACTACAATTTGATTAATAAGAGTACAAAACAAAAAGGAACATGCAATTCAATCTCTGTTTTTAAATTACATACTCACTCAAGCTATAGTTTTCATCAATGCTCTTTTGGAAAAAAAAATATCCTCTAAACATGGAGAGTAATTAACAGATACTCAAGAGAAGGAGAAATGAGAATCACACTTTTAAAAGTTTGGGAACACCCAGGTTTTGACCTGTATGATAGATATTTTTAATCTAAATATTTACCAAACATGTAAACATGATTTAAAAACATGAGCACATTAATGTTCACAACAACCTAACTATATTTAGAAGTCCCACCTTTTACTCAGGATATTCTCAGATTCACTGGTGGAAAAGCACGCCTGGAATATTAAACACTGCTTTATATGTAGGCTTGGTGGAAAATATGTATCACATTAAAATTAAGTAAATTCTGGGGAAAAAAATCAGGAATGAAACAGAGAACCCAGATTTATAAGTCATGCCTTCAAAGAGACAAAAAGACATCTCGGTCTCTTGAATGAGTCAAGTTAACCCATCATTTTAAAGCTACATATATAATAACCTTAAGGGAAACAAGACAAACACCTAAAAATTAACAGACACACGTAAAGCACATGTGTTCTGTTCAGAGAATCAATTTAAAAGCATGTTAACACAATCTACAAGTAATTGAGTCCAATCCATTATATGATTAATAGTATAAAGAAAGGTATTGACAGAGTATATAAAATATATGACTGTGTAACAGATAATAATTAAAAGATGATTTGGGGGACAATGGCATAGAGTAGATTTAGACCTTGTGCAAAAAGGTCTGGGAAGGAGACAGGGGTGTTAATAAATACCATGCTGAATTTCTTTCTTCTTGTAAAGATGATCTTTCTTTAGAGATTTGAACAATCTGTAAAATGTACCTATTTTGATGTTTAGTGATTATGTAGAAGCCAATTCACTGCTAATCACAAGATTTAAAATAAACTTTTAAAAAATTAACACAAAATAGCTGCTGTAAATGCAAATGTCTCTTCACCAATGCATTTTCTTTTTTTCAATCCTACGGAGAGTGAATCTCAAACATTTGTAGATTCAAGTCTTATAAGAAGAGTATAGTTAGGTAATAGGAACATTCTAGTTAATGAAATATTAACTGAATGTTCTGGCAGAATTTCATAAAACTCCACCAAATGTCAATTATCAATATTAAGGAGTTAGAATTAAATAGAGTGTAAATATAGTTTATGACAAACTGCTTATAATTGAAACTGTCTTTGATGATTCAGAAGATGCCTCACCACCTTGAAGTCCTTGGGAGTATCATTATAGGTTGTTGTGTACTGAAAATGAGTTTTAGTATGTTATCATATTTAGCTCCATTGACTCGTTCATTCTTTGAACAAGGGTTTACTGAAGGCCTGGTCTATCTCAGGCATTGAGCTGGTCTGTGCAACAAATAGCTATGCTGACTTTTCCCTGACCCTACCTTCAAGGACTTGACACTCTAACACTGACAACAAATGGAAACTTGAATTCATTAATGTAGTTTTATAGGCTTCAAGGAATGTTAAATCATATACCCTCTTCAAGAAGACTCACACCAACACATCACAACCATCACCACTTGTGGTAAAATTCTGGCTGTGTTTCACAAACAAGTTGATTAGGGAATTTCACTGAATATTCTGAAACATCCCAGATACAGTTATAGCAGGTTTATTAAAGTATTAAATCATTTTTGCTATGCCTAATATAATTCTTTCACCCTTTTCAATGAAGTTGTTCTTTTTTGCTTAGGGACTTTTGCTGAGCTGAAAGCAAAAGCTTTTTTGAGAATAAACATTTGTCACTGCCTTTTGTAAAAGTTTAAACTCTTTGAAGAGATTAATGCAAGTGTTCTAGATAGGAAAGGGACAAAATGGATTCTTCTGAGGGTCACAAGAGAGAAAAAAAGATGGCCCTGAAATTAGGAAATGTTAAGGAAGTCTGTACCAGTGTTAGGGCAGTGGGGGCGGGGGGAATGTGTGTGTGACAGTTTTCAGGACATGAAAGCTGTGTGGTGCACAAGATCCACCTGTGGCACCAAAACCTAAGACTGGGAAACCTGGGGAGCCATAGAAGCTGCCCACCACTGGTTTCTCCGAAGTAATCAGTGGGGACCTGCAACTAGAGGAGGAGCTACCATGTTTCAGTATTTGACAGAAACCACGGAATTTGTACAATTTTGCAAGCAAGAGGAAATCTCAGTAACTGAAGTTAAACTGCCCTCAGGAAATATTTAAGTTGATTTAAAGAAAATGATGTAATATAGCTCATGCTCATCTGAGTTCGTAGGCTAAAATTTATTCTTTCTGGAGTCATAACTTTTTTCTTCTGCTTTCAGTCAGTCCTTAAAAAGAATAATGTATTAACCATGTGCGGCTTATTGTTTTTTTTTTTTATTTTTTTAGTAGTCAGTGCATGCTGACTTCTAGCAGTCATCCAAGCACATGGTACAAAATTAAGACTTGGAAACATTAAAATAATGTTTTCCCAGAACAAACCCATAGTTAATGATGAGGACATTAAATCCAGAGAGAAATTAAGTCTTTCTTTCCTGTGATGCCAGTTGTGGAATCACTAGTTGAATACTTTGGTCACAGTCTTACCATCTATTGTGTGGGTGTATTTACTTGCTCATGGTATTCTTAAATTCTTTTTACATATACTTAAATTAGGGTACCTATTTATTATTTTGTGTATGATCATGTTGGAAATATGACTTTCCAGACAGCTTTTCCTGTTGACAACACAGTTGCTAAATCTAGGAAGCTTGAAATGAGCTATAACTCTGTGTTGTAGTAAACAGAATATTATAAAAGAACTCTGTTCATGGCATACGTTTCAATAGTCCTCTGTTTTAGACAGTTCCTGTAGTAAGCATATAAGTAACATATTTGGAAATAGATCTAAACCTTAAGTATACTTACTAACAGCTACAGAAGTCAAGAAATAAGTTTATTGTAAAGGCAATAGGGACTCATTGTTTTCATGCAGAGAGGAAGGGCAAACAAAATTCTCAACTATCCATAAGCTCTAACTATTGGTTGCAATACACCTAACAACAATCCCAAGAGGGTTGAGAAGGAAATGACCACTTTAGGGTGTGGTTTAGAGACAACTCTGACTGGTGTTGCCACAGAACTGTAGTGGTATTACCAAAGTAAACAGCAGGAGTGTCCAATGCTCCCCAAAAGGAAAAGGAGGTAGAATGGCTGCCCTGAATTGTGATAGCCCAAAGTCTACACACGAGGAGAAATACTTATGGGAAGCTTGTATATATAGTTCATCTTCCCAGACCATATTAGTAATTCTAATTGCTGCCCCTATTAAATGAATACAAAGTTAGAAATAAAACAGATTAGGGAATGAATGAATTTGCAATTTAAAGCAATGTGGTCAAAAATTATTATGAACCCTCCAACCTTGTGTTGTGAGAGAAAGGTGGTTATGTTACCATATGTTCCATATTTTAATATCTAAGAAAGGCAAACGCAGGAACCAGAACCCTTCTCTTGGAAACAGGATTTGGACAAAGGGGTCTGAAAAATGACTTTGGACCAAAATTATGGTGTTTTAGTGAATGATTACATTTGAGACATACTTATGACGCTGACTTTCTACACATAGGCTTGAGGAGAACGCGAGTTGTTTCCATGTGTTTCTTTTTAGACCCTCAAGAGGAAAGACATATCCACCATGAACAAGCGGATTTTGATATGTATGGGTTGTAAACATTACACCAGTAGGTGAACTGGAAAATTCTGCAAATAAATGTCCTGCACCACTGTGGAAGTGAACATACAGAAGCAAATTTGCTTCCGCAGTAAGCATTACATTTACCTTCACCCTGGTGATTATTAATAAACTTGAAAAGGACTATTTAGTCATGATATCATCATTAATGTATAAATTACAAGGGAATTCTTACACTTAATGATACAGTGAAATTAGCACATTGTAAATAGATTCTAACTAGTCTCAAGAATATCAATACAGGTTGCCATCAGTTCAGCTTTCTAGTATTTTTCACTAAGATGTAAAATGTTTACATAGAATACCTAACTTAATATATCAGAAGTCTCATAAAATAATTAAAATCAAGCATTCCTTTAAAGACTTTGAATCTAGATAAAGTAACTGATAATAAAACCTTTTGTTAAGCCCTTGGTACACATATAAGAAAAGAAATATCGTATTTATAATAGAGGTTCGGTAAATTATTCTAAAGAATAAGAAAGCATTTGCAGCAAAAATTGTAGCTTCAGGAATAGAGCTAATCTTCACAAAGGGTCCTAGCTGAATTACAATCAGCTCTATCCTTTAAAAAATATATAAAGATAGGTTTTTACTACATGGCTTTTTTGTTCAATACATGGATTTTTAAAATCTACATTAGAGAAGTCACTGAGGAAAAAATAATGGACCTGGCAATAAGGAGAAATTTTTAAATTGCAGAGCAGTCATTTGTGTTCTTACTCATATGTCATTTTGTGTTTATATTTATATAGTATTTAATTTAAAGAGTTATGAAAGGATGATTTGTAGCATTTCCCCTAAGCATCACAGCAATAATTTTTGAGATATGCAAGCATCAGATGGGTATTTGAAAATCCCTACTTGAGCTGAATAGGGACAGAGGAGAAAGAGAAGGAAGACGACCTGACAGAAATGCAATCTAAATATGCTATTTGTGGAGAATTTTGAAATTTTTAATAAATAAAAACTCTGTAATCATAGTGTTCATCAACTCACAGCTCATTCTCTTTCTTACTGTATCTCTCCTTTTCTCTGTCTATATGCAAACACACACACACACACACACACACACACACACATACACACACAGGGTCCAACACCTGTAGCCGGTGCTTTGATTCAATTAGACTTATTAGTACCGAATTTTCCATTACAAAGGCAGTTGGCATTCAGGAGTCTGGGCATTTGTCTTGCCCTAGAAATTTAATTTTATCTTAATTTGGAATATGATATATAGTTATTAAAAATAAGCACCATTCAAAATGGCTGGATATACTTTGCTACAAATCATTGTCAATACATTAGATGTTTAACTTCAGACCAAACCACATAATAATAAGTTACATAATAATAGTAACTTATTATGGTTATAATCAGCATTTTCTTGTTTATTAATGAAGTTTCAGGTCATTTCATGTATTTACTGACCTGTGAGATGTCATTTCTTGCTTCTCACTTTTTTTCCATTCCCATTGGAGTGTTTGACTACATTTGTATTGATTCATAGAAAGGATTGACATATTCCTGGTAGTAATCCTTGTCAACTTTATGAACTACATGTGTCTTCATCAAGTCCATTCACTTGCCTTTTTCTCTTTTTTAAATTTTTTATAAACACATGTGTTTAGTTTTCCCATAGTTCATCTTACCAACATATCCCGTATGTTCTAGATGTTCCTGTTTTGTTCCTTGTTCAAAAAATTCTTCACTACTACAAACTTTTGAGGAATATGGTGGAGGAGGAGGACCCTCAGCTCACCTTGTCCCATGGATACAACTAGGTAACACTGACATCAGTGTAAGTAAACCAGAAAATGAGCCAAAGACTGGCAGAACAGACTCTCCACAGCTAAATGTATAGAAGACCCACAATGAAGAAGGGAGGAAGAACAGAGATACAGTCATAAGCTAAATGGACCTGTGGGACTATCCTCAGGAAGGAGGAACATGGTGGGCACAGAAAATGGACAGCGACAAACCATTTACCCAAGAACTCCAGGCACAAGGAACCACATGAAAACCAGAGAGGCATAAAAGTCACAAGTTCTCACAATCATCGGGGCTTAACACCTGGAATTTTTTAAATCAACAGTGTAGGCTCTAGGAGAGCCAAGAGGACCAGAAGAAACTGAGTCGCCATCCCTAAAGAGACAGTACAGCAAACAGCCACAAAAAGATACAGCAAAGCAGCAGTTTGAAAAGTGCCTAGAGTATACAGGAGGGAGATTTGTTTACTAACCCCAGAGCCTGTACTGGAGGGGCAGGGATCTTTGGGAGGATTCTCTAGGAACAAAGTAATTGGTGGATGCCATATCCTCCCCCAACCCTCAACCTAGACATGCACATAACTGTAGGAGTCAGCACAATATCAACACTCACTACCAATCGTGCTAACAGCGCACTGTGCCTCTATGTTCTCCTGCAAACACACCCCCTCCAACACACCCCTGGTCAGAGACCATCCAAAGTGGGGCCACAAGCCTGGGAGAGTACAAGCAGCTCCAACAGGGATGATCCCCCTTGTAAAGTGACTCCTTCCTGGTAAAGAAGGGAAAGTAACCACACACAGTCCAACTGCACTCTCAGCAGTGGGATGGGAAAAGACATCTGGTCTGGATGCAGGCCCTGCCCACCAGGGAACAACACAGGGAAAGCACCCAGCAATTTGTGCTACTGCATCTCTGGCAAACTCCTGGTCTAACTCAACTGAAAGCCAAGGTGGCTCCAGCCTGGTCCACTAAACTCAGGGACCAAACAGTGCCCACAACAGGCAAAAAGAGCCACTTCAGACAACTGGACTAAAGGTAAAAGTGGTTCAGCCACAATAGTAGAGCACATGCAACACACAAAGGAGACAACTCTGAAAAGCCAGGTTCTGGTGAACAGGGACATTGCTCTGCAGGGCACTTCATGAATTCTTCATAAGGCTACTGTTTTCAATAGCAGATTTAGTTAACTTCCTTAACATGTAGAAACAGATACAGAGTTAGACAAAATTAAGAGACAGAAGATTATGTTGCAAATGTAAGAACAGGACAAAAACCACAGCAATAGAGCTAAATGGAATGGAGATAAGTAATATTCCTAACAAGGAATTTAAAGTAATGATCATAAAGATACTCACTGGACATGAAGACAGAGTGGAAGACCTAAGTGTGACCCTTAACAAAGAGACAACAAACATAAAAAGGAACCTATCAGAGATGAAGAACATAGTAAATGAAATTAAAAATATACTAGATGGAATAAATAGTAGACTAAACAAAGAAAGAGAACAGATCAGTAATCTGGAGGATAGAATAATGAAAAGCAATCAAACTGAGCATGTGCGAGAAATAATAATCATAAATGAAAATAGACTTAAGGAACTCAGCCACACCATCAAGCATAGTAACATTAACATTATAGGGATCGAAGAAGAAGAAGAAGAAGAAGAAGAAGAAGAAGAAGAAGAAGAAGAAGAAGGAGGAGGAGGAGGAGGGCGAAAAGTGTGCAGCAAAGTTATTTGAAGAAATAATAACTGAAAATTTCCATATCTGGATAAGGAAACAGAAATCCAGATCCAGGATGCACAGAAAGCCCCCAACAAAATCAACCCAAGGAGGTCCACACCAAGACACACAGTAATTAAAATTGCAAAAAGTAGTCATAAATAATTGTAAAAGCAACAAGAGAAATAAAACAGTTATATAAAAGGGAAATCCCATGTTTATCAGCTGATTCTTCGTCAGAAACTTTACAGACTAGAAGGGAGTGGCATGATATATTCAAAATATGAAAAGGAAAAAAAAGGCAACCAGGAATACACTATCCAGCAAGCCTACCATTCAAAATAGAGAGAGGGATAAAGAGCATTTGTCATTCATGGAAGTGAAAAAACAGGGTAGCAATATTTATATCAGACAAAATATACTTTCAAAGTAAGATTGTAACAAGAGACAAAGAAGGACACTATATAATGATAAAGGGATCAAACAAGAACATGTAACAATTGTAAATATGCACACAACATAGGAGAAACCAAATATATAAAACAGTAAGTAACAAACATAAAGGAAGTAATAGATAGTATACAATAATAGTTAAGGACTCTAATACCCACGTATGTCAATGAACAGATCATCCAAACAAAAAAATAAAGAAACAGTGACCTTGAAAGACACATTGCACCAGATGGGCCTAACATATATTCAGAACTTTTCACTCTAAAACATTAGAATACACATTCTTTTCAGGTGCATGGACCATTCTCCAGAATAGATCACATATTATGCCATAAAACAAGTCTCAATGAATTCAAAAAGATCAAAATCATACCATGCATCATTTCTGAACCCAATGCTATTATGAAACTAGAAATCAACCACAATAAAAAAAAATGGAAAGAGCACAAATGCATGGAGGTTAAATAACTTGTTACTAACCAATGAATGGGTAAGCCAAGAAATCAAAGAAGAAATAAAAAATTACATAGAAACAAATGAAAATGAAAACACAATGGTCCAAAGTCTTGGGATAAAGCAAAAGCAGTTCTAAGAGGGAAGTATATAGCAATAGCAGCCTACCTCAAGAATCAAGAAAAAGCTCATATAAAGAACCTAACCTTACACCTAAAGAGGCAAGAAAAAGAAGAATGAACAAAACCCCAAGGCAGAAAAAGAAATAATAACAATTAAAAAAGAAATAAATGATACAGAAACTACTAACAAACAAGAAAGAACAGATCAATAAAACCAGAAGCTAGTTCTTTGAAAAGATCAGCAAAATTAATAAACTTCTAACCAGATTCATTCAAAAAAAAGAGAGACAACTCAAATCAGAAATGAAAGAGGAGAAATAACAACCAACAACACAGAAATACTATCATAAGAGAACATTATGAAAAATTATATGCCAACAAAGTGAACCTAGAAGAAGTGGATAAATTCCTAGAAATATAGAACATCCTAAAACAAATCATGAAGAAAGAGAAAATTTGACCAGACTGATTTCCAGCAATGTCCAGAACCAAATGGCTTTACAGGTGAATGCTACTAATATCTACTGTTTTCAAACTATGCAAAAAGAATAGAAGAAGGAAAGCTTCCAAATTCTTTCTATGAGGCCAGTTTACCCTGATATCAAAAATGAGATAAAGACACTACAATGAAATGACAACTACAGGCCAACATCTCTGATGACCACAGATGCAAAAATACTCAAAAAATATTGACAAACTAAATCCAACAATACATTAAAAAATCATCCACTACAATCAAATAGATTTATTCTTGGAATCCAAGAGTGCTTCAACACTCACAAATTAATCAATAGGTTCATCACATCAGGAAGAGAAAGGATAAAAACCGTACAATCATTTCAACAGATGCAGAAAAAGCATTTGACAAAGTACAACCAACATCCGTTCATGATAAAACCCTCAACAAAGTAGGTTTAGAGGGAACATACCTCAACATAATAAAGTCTGAATATGAAAAGCCCACAGCTGACACCATACACAATTGTGAAAAACTGAGAGCTTCTCCCCTAAGATCAGGAACAAGACAAATGTCCACTCTCACAACTTTTATTCAGCATAACACTGAAAGTCCTAGCCACAGCAATCAGACAATAAAAAGAAAGAAAAGGCATAGAATTGGTAAGGAAGAAATAAAACTTCCATTATTTGCAGAGAACATGACACTATATAGAGAAAACCCCAAAGACTCCACCAAGAAACTTCTAGAATTGATAAATGAATTCAGTTAGGGCACATGACACAAAATTGATGTACAGAAATTTGTTGCATTTCTATACACTAATAATGAAGCAGCAGCAGGAGAAACTAAGAAAACAACCACATTTATAATTGTACCAAAAATAATAAAATATCTAGGAATAAACTTAATCAGGGAAGTAGATGACCTGTACTCTGAATATTATAAAACACTGATCAAAGAAATTCAAGGTGACGCAAACAAATGGAAAGATATCTCATGCACATGGGATTGGAAGAGTATTGTTAATATGTCCATTCTACCTAAAACAATCTACACATTTAATGCAATTTCTATCAAAAAACCATCAGTATTTTTCACAGAACTAGAATAATCCTAAAATTTGTATCGAACTATAAAAGACCCTGGATAGCCAAAGCAATCTTTAAAAAGAGTAAAAACTGAGAACAAACTGAGGGTTGATGGGGGGTGGGAGGGAGGGGGGGGTGGATGGGTATTGAGGAGGGCACCTTTTGGGATGAGCACTGGGTGTTGTATGGAAACCAATTTGTCAATAAATTTCATATATATAAAAAAAAATAAAATAAATAAAATAAAATAAAAAAAAAAGAGTAAAAAAACTGAAGGTATCACAATCCCAGATTTCAACATATACCACAAAGTTGTAGTAATCAAAACAGTATGGTACTGGCACAAAAAAGGACATATAGATTGATGGAACAGAAAAGAGAGCCTAGAAATAAACCCACAATTATATGGCCAATTAATCTTTGACACAGAAGGAAAGATCATGCAATGGGAAAAAGTCTTTTCAACAAAAGGTGTTGGGAAAACTGGACAGCTACATGCAGAAGAATGAAACTGGACCACTTTCTTATACCATAAACAAAAATAAACTCAAAATGGATTAAGGATCTAAACGTGAGACCCAAAATCATAAAAATCCTAGAAGAGAGCACAGGCAGTAATTTCTTGGACATTGGTTATAGGAACATTTTTTCCAAATGTCTTCTGAGGCAAGGGAAAACAAAAACAAACTACTGGAACTACATCAAAATAAAAAACTTCTGCACGGCAAAGGAAACAATCAACAGACTAAAAGATATCCTACTGAATGGGAGAAGATATTTGCAAATGAAATATCCAAAAAGGGCTAGTATTTAAAATGTATGAATAACTTATATAACTTAACACCCCAAAACTGAAGAATTCAATTAAAGATGGGCAGAAGGCATGAAAAGATAGTTCTCCAAAGACGACCGACGGATGGCCAACAGACACATGAAAAGATTCTCAGCATCACTCATCATCAGGGAAATGCAAATAAAAACCACAATGAGATATCACCTCACATTTTTCAGAATGACTAAAATCAAAAACACAAAAAACATCAAGTGTTGGAGAGGAGGTGGAGAAAAAGAAACCCACATGCACTGTTGGTGGGGATGCAAACTGGTACAGTCACTGTGGTAAACAGTATGAAGTTCCTTAATAAATTAAAAATCAAACTGCTATATGATCCAGTAATTTCACTACTGAATATTTACCCAAAGAATATGAAAGCACTAACACAAAAAGGTATGTGCACCTGTATGTTTATTGCAGCATTATTTCCAATAGCCAAACTATGTAAGCAGCCCAAGTGTCTGACAACAGTTGAATGGATAAAGAAGTGTTATAGAGGGGCGCCTGGGTGGCGCAGTCGGTTAAGCGTCCGACTTCAGCCAGGTCACGATCTCGCGGTCCGTGAGTTCGAGCCCCGCGTCGGGCTCTGGGCTGATGGCTCAGAGCCTGGAGCCTGTTTCCGATTCTGTGTCTCCCTCTCTCTGCCCCTCCCCCGTTCATGCTCTGTCTCTCTCTGTCCCAAAAATAAATAAACGTTGAAAAAAAAAATTTTAAAAAAAAATAAAAATAAAAAAAAAAGAAGTGTTATAGATACACACACACACACACACGAATATGATGCAACAATAAAAATGAATGAAATCTTACCATTTGCAATAACATTGCTGCATCTAGTGGGTATAATTGTAAGTGAAATAAGCCCATCAGAGAAAGACAAACATGATTTCACTCATGTGAAATTTAAGAAACAAATGAACAAAGAAAAAAAGAGATAAGCTAAAAAAAACGGGCTAACTGTAGAGAACAAATTGATGGTTGCCAGAATGGAAGTGGGTAGGGGAATGGGTCAAATAGTTGAAGGAGATTAAAAGTATACTTACTGTGATGAGCACTAACTAATGTATAGAATTGTTGAATCGCTGTACTGTACATCTGGAACTAATATAACAGTATCTGTTACCCATACTGCTATTTTTAAAAATTAGAAAATTAAAAACAAGAAATTCCTTATTACCACAAAATAGAGTTATCTTTCTTCATTTGCCTCACAAAGTCTTGAAGTTTTGTTTTATTAGGTCTTCATTCAACACTGAAGTTTTGTTGTTTTTGTTATTATTTGTAATGAAAGATAAAGATCCTATTTTTTTCCATACGGGTAATTTATAAAAAGTGCATTCTCCAGTGATTTGCAGAAACTTGTCTCGCACATATCAACTACACAAACACACACACACACACACACACACAGTTTTGTATCTGGGCTTTCCATCTGTCTCCATTAGTCCATTACTCTATTCCCATGTCAACTTTGCCTCTTCTTGATTGCTATGAGTTTACAGTGACTTCATATATTGGAAGGATACTTCCTCAAAACGTTCTCGTTCATAGCTGCCTCAGCTTCTTTCCCCTTCGCTCTACTAAGTGAACATTAGAAACATCTTCCCAAGTTCCATGAAAACACAAGTGAGATTTTTATTGGAATAATGCTTTGAATTTATATATAAATTTAGAGATAATTTACATCTTTAGTATCTTGAGTCTTTCTATCACATACAATATCTCTCACCATTGATCTAGCTTTTCTTTAATGACTGTCAATAAAGTTTTATAATTATCTCCATAAAAGCCTTGCACATCTTTTGTTAGATTTATTCCTACTGTTTTACATTTTAGTTGCTATTAAATGCTATCCTTTTAAAATTACATTTTCAACTATTTTTTTCCAGGATTTGATATGTAATAAAACTGTGAAAATCTCTTCTTTAGCAATTTAGTTGTAAAGTCTCATGGGCTGCTTAGTACCCTCAAATATAGAGTACAGTTTCTTCCTTTTCAATCCGTGTATGTTCTTACTCTAATTTCTAGGCTTCCTGGTCTGGCCAGTACAATGCAAAATAAGACATGCTTTTCTCATGCCCGGTTTTAAGGGGACTGTTTTTAATATTTCACTACTATGAGTGAGATTTCAGGAGTTAAGGAAGTTTTCCTCTATTTCTACTCTTCTAGGAAGTTTTATCATAAAAGAACATTGATTCTGTTGACTTTTTTGTTGTTGTTGAGATAACCCTGTGATTTCTCTACATTCATCTGTTAAAGTAATCAATTTCATTAATGGTTTTCCAGTAGTATATCACCCCCATGTTCCTGGGATAAAACACATATGAGCATGATGCAATTTTTTAGGCATTTTGGGTTCTGGTCATTAATTGGTTTGAGGTTTTTTGCTTGTAAGTTCATCCAATAGTCTAGCTTGTAACTTTTCATTTACAAGTTTGACATTGGTTAAACAGTTCTATTTAAAAAGTGAGACGATCTTCTTACTTCTTCCAGTCTCTGAAACTGTCTGTTGATGACAACAGTGTTAAAAGCTACCTTTTACTTGAATATTTGATATAATTTGCCTATAAACCCAGTTTGTTTTGTAGATATGCGAAGGTTGGAATGGGAGGTAGGTAGATTTACTTAGTGGTAGATGTTTTAAACACTGTTTCAATTTATTAAGTACAGATCTTTTCATGTTTCCTATTGTTTAAGTTAGACTTTGACAAGTTATATATTCCTAATAAATTGTACCTTTCATCCAACTTTTCAAAATTATTGGCCATAAGATCACCATATTTTCTTAATGTCTGCTTTGTGTGTGATTATGTTGCTTTGTTTGTTTATTTATGCCCTCTCTGTCAGTCTTGCTTCTTTATATTTACTTTGGATTTATTCTGTTGCTCTCTTTGTAGCTTCTTAAGCTGGACACTGCGCTCATATTTTTTAGCCTTTTTGTGCAATAAATTACTTTCTGAGCATTGTGTTAGCCATATCCCATAACTTGTGATATATCATGTTCTATTTCAGTTATATTGTCTAATTTCCATTATGATTTCTTCTTTGAGTTATATAGTGGTGTGTGATTTTCAAACATAAAAAAGATTTCTTTTCCCGTAAGATTATTTTTTTCGTATAGGTTCTTTTGTTGAGAATTTAGCACTGTTTTATTTAAGAAGCTTGATCCAAGTGTCACCTTATTCAATTTAAAGTTCTTGGCTCCGTTTTTAGCGTAGCTACCGAATTCCAATCACCTTGGGCTTGGCAATACCCACAAGACAATCTTTGTACTAGGAATAGCTTATAATTTTGGTTTTCAGTTCTTTCTCTACTCTGAGCCCTTGTGGTCCTCAACTATCTTGCAAGCTAAATTAAACATTCTTAATTGTTTTTAAGCAAGAAAATTTTAAACTATCTAGTCAACCACATTCCCAGAAATAGTCTGAGGATGGACTTTCAATCACATGCTGCAGTATGGGAAGATTATAGAGGCAGGAAATTTTTCTAAAACTAGCACTGTTTGCTTAGTAAGTACAATTCTCAGGGGATTATTATCAATGGGGGTCTGTGTATTATAATATTCGACCACTATCTTATACCATACACAAAAATAAACTAAAAATGGATTAAAGACTTGAATGTAAGGCCAGAAACCATAAAAACCCTAAACAAAAACATAGATGGAGATCTTGACTTTGGTCTTGATGAATTTTTAGAGTTGACACCAAAAGCCAAGGAAATAAAAGCAAAAATAAACAAGGAGGACTACATCAACCTGAAAACTTTTGCACAGCAAAGGAAAGCATCAACAAAATAAAAAGGCAATCTACTTAATGACAGAAGATATTTACAAATTATATATCTGATAAGAGATTAATATCCAAAATATAGAGAGATCTCACACAACTCAATAGCAAAAAAAAAAACAAAAAAAAACCAAAAACAAAAACAAAACTTATTTAAAAAATGGACAAAGGATCTGAGTAGGCATTTTCCCAAATAAGATATATTGATGTCAAACAGGCGCGTGAAAATTTGCTCAACATCACTCATCAGGGAAATACAAATCCCAACCACAATGAAATATCATCTCACATGTTTTCCACTATTTAGTATCAAAAAGACAAGAAATACCAAGTGTTGAAAAGGGTTTGGAAAAAAGAGAACCCTCATGCCTTATTAAGGGAATAAAAATTGGTGAGGCCACTATAGAAAACAGTATGGAGGTTTCTCAAAAATAAATAAATAAATCAACTACTACATGATTCAGCAATTCCATCTCTTGGTATTTAGCTAAAGGAAATGAAAACACTATTTTGAAAAGATATCTACATCCCCATTTGAATGTAGGATGATTTATGATTTACAATAGCCAAGATATGGAAACAACTTAAGTGTCCATTGGTGGAGCAATGAATAAATAAATTCTAACACATAGATAGATAGATAAAGAGAGAGACAGAGAGAAATAGAGATTGAGTGAGAGATACATATACATACACACACAATGGAATATTTTTCAGTCATAAAAAAGAATGCAATCTCACCACTGGCAACATGGATGGAACTGGAGTCATGTGGTCTTGAGTCAAGCTAAGCTAAGTGAAATTAGTCTGACAGAGTAAAACAAGTACCACATTATCTTACTTGTATATGGAATCTAACAACAACAACAACCATAATAACAACAACAAAACCAGAACTCACAAAGAACAGACTGGTAGTTGCCAGAGCCAGAGTGTGAAAGGACTGAAGGTGGTCAAACAGTACAAACTTCCAGTTATAGAATAAATCAGGGTAATGTAATAGACAGCATGACGACTCTAGTTAACAAAACTGTATTATATAATTGAAAGTTGCTAAGCGGGTATATCTTCAAAATTCTCATCATAAGGAAAACAAAATTTAACTATGTGTGGTGACGGATATCAACTAAACTTATTGTGGTGATTTTTTTGCAATAAATAAAAATATCGAATCATTATATTACAGGCTTGAAGCCAGGATGCATCTATGTATCAATCACATCAATAAAAATTAACAGCAAAATATTCCAGTAAAGCAAAGAAAAGGTACATGTGGGGGAGGGAACAGTAAAATAAATAAATAATTGAACAAGCTTAGGGACTGGAAGAATTGGGGGAAAAAATAATAAATCCAAGGATAAAATTATCATGCCAAAGCATATATTGTGTTGTACAGTTCCTAGCGGTGTACCAAATTTGCTGTTGCAAAAGGAGAAAAAGAGGGAAACATTATCCATCACAAACATCAAAATGTCCCTAGGATTAAAAAAGGCCAGTTGTCAAGGTATTGGATCAAATATGATATTATAATAAAGCAAAGCCACATCTAGCCTTGGGTAAATTCAAACACACTATTATATAAGCCGAAATATCTGCCCTGGGCAAAAACAAAGAACATCTAGCCAGTGATGTGTCGAGGGCTGTAACAGACATAATAGCTGAAGGATATTACAGATTTTTTTCTCTGTTCTCTATAGAGATTAGATGAAGGTGTATCTTTTGTGGAGACTCTAGGTATGATTTTCCTTCATGGACTCATTAGGTTAATTTTTCAAAGTTCTATGTATCTCTAGGATACTAATGCACTGACTCATATCAAATATCTACAGGTCACATTATAAAAGTGTAATTAGTTTGGTTTTATGGCAAAAGTTGGTATCAGGATTATATTCATGCCTGCATACACAGAAAGTCAAAGTCAGATAATAAAAATTCTATTTAATCTTTAACCACTGAGATGTTGGGATGATATTCAAAGCTTACTGTGTTCTATTATGATACATATAAATAGGTTAAAGTAAGTCTTGAGTAACTTACATTGTACACTATAGATGATATTAGAGAACAAATTAAGTGGAAGTCAATAGAAATTTTAAACTTCGTTCCCTAGCAGGTTGTTCCTCCAAAGACTGAAATCATATTAATTTTAAAATATGAAAAAAAATTAAAGAACGTTTTCAAAAAAGCAGAAATTATGTACATCTGTATGTAGTTTATTTGGCAAGTAGACTAGTTCTAGGAAGGTGGGCACAAGGGAGTAAGGTGACACTGAATTATTGTGTCCCCTTCACAGTGTCCCCTGTGAAAAGGTACACTTTCAACAAGAGGCAAGTTTTCAATAAACTTTTAAGAACGAGATGAAATGGCAAAGAGGTGGTAGAAACGCGTAGTCCACTAAAACGTACATGGAAGTAAATGAGCTGCGTGGTGGTAACAGCAGTAAGACTTACCTTAATTGAGATGGAGAGAATGAGTTGAGAATAATACTTGGAGAAATGCTGCAGAAAAACAAAAGGATCTAAGGCCTTGATTTTAGAGACAATAAGGGGTTGAATCAAGGCAGTGCTACCATCATAGTTTTTAATCCCTATGTCAGGAATTTCCTAGTTGCATTTGAATGTATTTGGGTGCCTATAAACCACGTAATTTCTGTATTAACCAAGTAATCATGAGAGCTCAGTTAAAAGCAATTTCTATGAAAGGGTCAGAGGAGAGAAAGAGGCTGATTGGTTTGGCATTAAAAACAAAAAACAAAGAACTCGCCTGATAGTAAGGGTTAAAGATAAATCCCCAAAAGAGGAACATGCCCATTTTCCACTACACTGAACTGTAAGGATGTTGATACAGATGACAGTCAAAGGGGGAATTCTGGCTGGAGGACGGCATGTTAAATACGTATTTGCAGTCTTTAACTAGCTCATCATGAAACACAAACGAGTTTAATTTTTCAACCTCAGGAAAGGATAGTAATTCTTAAAACTAAACAAAGGAATTTGCTACCATCTTGTGGCCAACTTGGAAATTACAGCTGCTTTTAGTATTTTTTGATTTTCCAAGGTTTTCAAACAAGTGCCTTTAAATGATTTAAGATTCTCACAAAGCCATTCCACTTGTCTTACAATAAATTATGTTTTATTTATCTATTAAAGTTCAATTCCATTAGTAGTCAAATAGAGAAAATATTTAGAGAACACACACTCTAGTGTATTATTTTTTAAAAAATATATATATACACAAAAATTCATACACCAAATGAAAAGGAATCTCAAGGACATATTTTTTTTTATTTTTTTTAAATTTTTTTTTCAACATTTTTATTTATTTTTGGGACACAGAGAGACAAAGCATGAACGGGGGAGGGGCAGAGAGAGAGGGAGACACAGAATTGGAAACAGGCTCCAGGCTCTGAGCCATCAGCCCAGAGCCCGACGCGGGGCTCGAACTCACGGACCGAGAGATCGTGACCTGGCTGAAGTCGGACGCTTAACCGACTGCGCCACCCAGGCGCCCCACAAGGACATATTTTTATCATCACCTTCATGATCTGAGGCAGAAAAAAGTAAAAGTAACAGGCATCTTTTGTTATATAATAAAAAGATAACACTTAGAAAAGTTTCATAATCATACCGAAAGCACTGACTTCTAGTTTTACTTTATATTTAGTAGTTCTGTGGCTTAATGTGAATTATTTAGTGGTTGGTACCTGTTCTTTTCTGTGAATTTGTCTCATAGAAATGGGGATCAAATGAAATGACATACAAAAAAGTACTCTGAGAACTATAAAAATCTTTTTGAAAATTGTAAGAGGATTAAACTGACTAGATAAGGCAGAAGGTAGCATTGGATGTGTGCCTAAGCAGAGAAGGGAAAGTGAATTGGAGTAAGATACTTATATGTATGTGACATAGGTTAGAACAGCTCAAAATACATATTATTTATGTCTAATAGGTATCAAACACCTGTTACATACGAAGGGTATTAAGAAAACTCAAATCCAAAGAACTGCTCCAAAATAACTCACAAGTCTAAATGGAGATACCGTCAATTTTTTATATTGCAAAAAATATAGAAAAATGCTAAGTTGACTATTTGCAAAGCTCAGTGAGTAGTTCCAAAAGAAGTAGAGATCTATTATTATTCCTATTTAAGATATAATAAAAGCTTTATGTAGTGGGAAAAGGCGTAAAAAATTAAGTTCATGAAATAAACAGTGGTTGTGACGACCTGTTGCTAAAAGTTGGGATAAAAGCTTAAACAATATCTATATATACAAAAGTTGTATACAAACATCCCAAAGTGTCTGCGTATTTCATACAAGAAGTATCAATTCTTCAAGGAAAATCATCAATTCCACTATTTAAAACGCTTAAATGAGGAAATCCACTAGACTCAGTACGTTTGAGAAGCCTGAGATTTGCACAAACTGCTTCATCCTTCCGCACCACCCTTTCCCAAGACCCTGAAATGGGCCTGCAGAGTCCTGTGAACCCACTGACTTTCTTCCACCATGAATTAGGAAGACTGACTAGTCAAAACACAATTTTATTTCATATCTGGGAGGGAATGAGGAGCTAAGATATAAGGGAGTTACAAAGTTTATTGGTCCCTTAAGAGAATTTCTTAGAGAAAATAAATCATGTCTTCACAATGTCTAATAAGACAAGCTCTTGGAGAGCCTGGGTGGCTCAGTCTGTTAAACGTCCAGCTCTTGAATTTGGCTCAGGTCATGATCACACAGTTCGTGAGACGGAGCCTGAGAGACCTGTGTGTAGCCACTGGGCTCTGTATCCAGCTCTGGTGACAGGGCCCTGGAAGCCACTTGGGATTCTCTCTCTCCCTCTCTGCCCCTCCCCTACTTGCCTTCTCCCTCCCTCCCTCCCCCCCTCTTTCTCTCAAAATAAATAAAAAAACTTAAAAAAAATAATCATTTTGCATTGTGTTATTCATGGTAATTCGTCTAAAAGAAATAGTAAATTCTAGTAATTTAAATAGTAATTCTAGTAAATTGAAGAAAAATGTCCATCAACAGATAACAAAATGTTAAAACAGGCATTTTGACCAAAATGATAAGACACTAGATATCCAACACCAAAATGAGGTGTTCCATCAGAATGCAAACATTCAAAGAAGAAAAGGAGACTCCACAGAGCTGCACAGCCTCTTTCCTGAAATAGTGGAGGAGAGCGAATATATAAGTTAGGATTCTCTCAAGAAACAGAACCACTAGGACATGATATGTATTCATACAGAGAGAAAGAGAAACATTTAATATACAGAATTGGCTGGCACTATTACAAAGACTGAGAGATCCCACCATCTGCCATCTGCAAGCTGGAGGCTCAGGAAAGCCAGTGGTACAGTTTCAGTTCAAGCCTGAAGGCCAGAGAGCCAGGGGAGCCAACAGTTCAAGTTCCCATCCAAGCCCGGAAAAGACCCTCGTCCCAGCTTAGTCAGGCATAGAGACTCAATATTCCCTCCTCCCACTTTTCTGTTCTACTCAAATGCTCATAGCATTAGATGATGCCCACCCTCACTGGAAGGGGCAATGTGCTTTACTCAGTCTGATTCAAATGCTAATCTTACCAGAAACACCCTCAGATACACCCAGAAATAACATTTAGCCAAATATCTGGACACCTGTGATCTGGTCAAGTGAACACATAAAGTTAACTATCGTGTATATTTCGTAAGTCATTTTTTTTATTTTAGAAAGATATTACAGTATATATATCACGCCCTCAGTGGATATTATATATATAAATATTTCTGCAGTCAAATGTTAAGCATATTCCAAGTGGGATTTTTTTAAAGGTTATAAAGATTATAGCCTCATGCTAATTTAACTCAGGCATTGCTGCCAAATAAATATGCAAGATGTACGCACGTGTATAAAGAGATAGAGACATGTTCATGTTTTTCTTTATTAAGAACTTCTTAGACTTCAGTATTGTATTATAGATAAGGATTATAGTCCAAAGCCACATATATTGTACTATGTCTTTTATCGTGCATGGTCAAGAAAGACAACTGGAAGAGGACTTCTGTGGAGAGTAACTGGGAGGCTGGTGTCCAGCTCCTGCTTGGGAGATACAAGTGGAGAGAGACAGATCATCTGGACTACGTATGCACAAATAGTTCTCATGGGGCACACGTGGCCATGTGATTGTTCTAGAGCCTAACCAGCGAAATCGCCTAGAGTCGTACAACAGGGATCCATTTCTGTGTAATCTCCACAAACTGGGGCTTAAAACCATTTCTTATTTCTTCCCAGTTGTGTGGATTAACAGAGCTGGTTCATTCAGTCGGCCTGCAGCTTAAATGAAGCAGGATTGAGTAAGATGGTCCCACTCCTACTTCAGGAGCCTCCACTCCTGGTGATTGATGAGAAGAATTGGGATGGTGGAGCTGGCCTCCCTCTCTAACCAACTTGTCTTTTTCATCTCAAGCATCTTCACATGAGTGCAGAAGTATTCCAAGGGGATGAGGCCAAACTCAGAAGTCACAATGTCATTTCCATAACATTCTATTTTATCAAAGCTGGCCACCCATCCACAGAATTGGGAGATGGATTCTGCTTTATGATAGGGAAGCAGCAAAGAATTCAAGGTCATATTTAGTATACCACCAGAGGCAAAGGACTTCAGCTGTCAGAACCTATGAGCACATCACAAATTACCCATAGGGCAAAAAAAAAAAAAAAAAAAAAAAAAAACATGAACTCTAAGAGCATTCATTCACCCAAATCAAGAAAATGGATGAGCATCCCCAACAATGGCTGCGCATTCCAAGAAGCAATCTAAACACCCAGAGAATCATCAGCTAAACCCAGAGTCCAAAAACATCCCTGCTGCCCTCTTCCAAAACCATTCCTTCCCCTGCTTCAACAAAGTTAGGAAATGGAGCAAAATGGGAGAGGAAGGATAGAAACAACAGGTTGGGAAAGAAGAAAGGAGCAAGCCTCCGTTTTAAATTTTCTATTTGCAAAAGGTCTCAGATGGGGAAAATTTTAACATTATATCAGATTCAAAGTTTGATTATAACATGGTACTAGACCCTTTTTTTTTTTGATGTTTCTTTATTTTTGAGAGAGAGAGTGCAACGGATGGGGGCGGGTGGGCAGAAAGAGGAAAACACAGATCTGAAGCAGGCTCCAGGCTCGAGCTGTCAGCACAGAGTCCAACATGGGGCTCAAACTCACAAACCGCAAGATCCTGACCTCAGCGGAAGTCGGACGCTTAACCAACTGAGCCACCTAGGAACCCCATTCATTATAATAGTTATCCTTGACACTTAAAATGACCATAGTTTTTTTGTTGTGGTTTTTTGTTTTTGTTTTTTTATCTGAAGAGAGAACTGAAAATACATGGACTTGCCTGAATTTTCAATCACGAGTGGGAATTACCATTACTGCATAAGGGGAGATGACAGACAAAAATAATGACACTCTCTGGGTAGCTGCTATTGTTACTGATCTTGAAATTGGAGTTTTAACATGTGTATTTGGGAGTGAGAAGTATAATAAATATCCTGTGAGATCTGTTGGTTCAATGTATTAGTTTTTCTTGAAGAAATGGTTAACGAGAGTACTGTATTAAATAAAACAGCAAAATATCCTAAAGATTAGTTTGATACTTGTCCTTTCCCAGAGCTTCATATGTCATGGCAGATCTCCCTGCCTTACTAAACATGATAGCCCATGTGTCTCTTTTCCTCACTCTCCTGTTCCTGAAATTATTATCTTCTTTTCTTCCAGCAATGGCTCCTTGCCAAGCACGCACACGCGCACACACACACACACACGCATCTGATTCATAAATGGACAGTCTCCAAATGAGAATAAAAATTTCTCCCATATCAAATTTTGAAATCTAGTTCCATAAGTAATGAAAGAAATATAGTGAATATGTTAAGAAGGTTAATCTGACCATGTACAATGGTTTTTAATCTGACCGTGTACAATGGTTTTTAAAGGGACCAGCAGAGGGGTGTGTGGGCAGCTCATTAGGTTGAGCATCCAACTCTTGATTTCAGCTCAGGTCATGATCCCAGGATCGTGGGATTGAGTCCCATGTTGGGCTCCAAGCTAAGCATGGAGCCATCTTGGTATTCTCCCTCTCTCCCTCTACCCCTCTAGTGCACTCTCTCTGTCTCTAAATTTAAAAAAATAAAAACCAAACAACAACAAAAAAAATTTAAAGAGAGAATTGAAAGTAACCTAGGCAGAATAGGAGTGATACTCAGTTATATGCAAATGACAGTAACCTTGACAATGAGAACCATGCTTCCTGGATGAGAAAAGGTAAATGACTCATTACAGCTAGAGAGAAAAGGTTCTACTTTTAGAACATTGTAATATTCGTAGGTAAATATAATTTCATGACTTTGAATTTGCATTAAGCAAAATATTAGAAATTAAGGCTTTCTCAAATCTCAGTATAGTGTGACAGGTTAGGAAAAGATGATGACACTGTAATCTGAAGATGCCGTTTGAGATCCACATTAACAAACTATTTTAAATAATTATCAAAACACTCCAGATGGGCAAAAACAAGATTCTAATGTACCAAATCATCAATGATCAAGATTTGCCATTTATTGAAAATGTTCCAAAGTTGATCATGGTAACTGAGGCACAAATCTGAATACCTTACAAACCACTGAATTGTATAATTTTACACGTGTGAATTATATAGTAAGTGGATTGAACCTCAATAAAGCTGTTACCAAAAAAAAAAATACTAATAATAATTGCCACTTACACTAAGAATAATTACATTTACATGATACAAGTCAAACACTTTATTTAATTTAGGTTAGGTATCCTACCCATTCAAAATTGTTCCAGTTTATAGAATAATATCATATAAATCATTCAGTACTCATTACCAACTATTAATAGAACATCTAGTATGTAATAGGAACTCTATTGAGCTCTACAGAAATAGGACTTGCCTTGATACATTGTAATTTAGGATTCTGAAAGATCAATAGAAAATATGAAGTTCTGTGACATGTAATACCATAAGGGAAATACCAGATATGGGGTTGGGGGAAGGGTGCACAAGAGAAGAATTTAATTCATATTTGAGGGAAGGGTGGCAGTCAGGGAAGTTTCCAGGAGGAAATGGCATTTAAATAAAAACTTTAAGACTCAAAATTAAGCAATAATGATACAAATAAAAAGCAAATCACAATACACATCAGATGGGATGCAGAGGCAAATATCTGAAGACTTTAAGAAATGTAGTGCATTTGAAGTATTGAGTCAGTGTGAAAAGTACAGGGACATGTGGCAAGAGACAATGCTAGATAAGTGAGTGAGAGAGAGAGAGAGAGAGAGAGAGAGAGAGAGCGCTACACGTGAAGTCTGACTCGGTGGCCACTGGGAGGCAGTAAGCAAAGATGAGACAATATTTGATGTGCAGTTTTCAAAGATGACTCTGGTTTCAATGTTGAGGGCAAAATTAAAGGTGAGAGCCTAGAGAGGAAATCGGGGTCCTAAGGGCCTGGGGGATGATTAGAAGTGGGTGGACAGGACTCTTCCCAGATTACTTCTGTTTTTCCTGAGAAGGAGAGGAAGCTTACCTGGGGAGGGGGGAGGGAGCAGGAGGGAGGAGTTTCCAGAGCTGGGTTTGAGGAGAAGCAGTAACTATTTGGTAGTGTCACCAAGGAGAGTGTGGTCTAGGCCTCACCAAGAAAATACAAAAAGGTTACTGGGTAACAATGATTGCTTGACTGTGTGTTGAGACTAGAATTCAGAGTGGAACCATTAAAGTAACTAATTGTTACCCTATACTCGGCTTTTTTTTTATCCCCAAAATGTTCCTCTTTCCTTAGTGATCCGTTCTCTTAATGAATGCTGTCAGCACACAGGCAGCTGTCTAGAAACATGGGCTGTTCATCCAGGACTCAAATCCTTACTTTCTCTCTCTCCCCTAGTTCTCAAATTCACCTACTTCCCCACAATTTCATGGTCTCTACCTTGTTGCAGGTCACCTCTAGCCTGACCTGCATTCCTGGAGCAGCTTCCTCCGTGACTTTGCCTTTGGCATCGTTCTCTCTAGTGCCAAGTCCTAATGGGATCCTTCGCTGTCAGCACAGGAAGCTGCTTAAGACTATTATTGCTACTCCGTACATGACTGTTGTAGTTCAAAGAGGCAAAGAGTGCCTCGTTAGAGAGGCTTTGAGACCCCTGTCTCCAACACTTCCTATGCCTGATCTCCCTCCCTTAGCCATTAGCTGTCCATTTTGTAGCCTAAAAACAGGAAGAACTGCAATAGAATGAGACAACAAGAGCTGGACATAGAGTCATTACTAAGAGTGAGTGAGGGAGATGCTTCTTCATTTTTGCTATCTTCCTGGAGCCACAGGCTGAATGACTACAAGAGTACTCAATATTGAGTCCACTGGGTAGGCAGTCCCAAAAAAGGGAGGCCAGGACACCAGAGAGACCGGAGGACAGCACCTACCATAGTTGTAGGGTGATTTGAAAGTGGGCAGCTATGCCAAGGTTTGCTGTAACCCAATTCTATTATACCTGCTCAGTATCTGGCAGCTTTTTGATGAGTATTTATCCATCTATCTCCTCAAGTACATTCTATGTACCAAAGTATTTTACCATGCGAATTCTCATAAGAGTAAGACCCTGTCCCTGCCCCCACAGTCTTGAGAGAGATATAGCTGCAAACAGACAATACAAGCAGGTCCTGCAAAACTATTTCAATAGACAGTACAAGCTTCCAAGAGACCAAAGGAAAAGGAACCCAGGAGTGGACTTTACACATATTCTCTAGATAATATAATGTCCAAATTGAAGCCTAAATGACTGGCAAGTATTAGTAGCTTTTTATTGTGTATGCCATGAAAAAGTATGCAATTATAAATTATATATACACACTACTGTCAACAGTTAATAGTTAATGAAGCACAAATGACACATAGAGTGGGGCTTATTGTTAAAGATATTATATGTAATATCCTATGTTTTTTCTGAAGAATTTCAACAATGGGGATAATACCTACTAATTGTCTTTTCTTTGTATGTCATGACTGAGAGAAAAACTCATGCAAAAGGCAACGTTCTTTCTTTTCTTGTCATATGCTTGTGCTTGCAATAGTTTTAAGTATTTAAAGTAGTTTTAAGTTTAGAGATACTGATATTAAGTTTAAGTATTAGTTATTCGTGTTAGTTATTACTTACTAATATTTAAGTATTAGTTATTAGTATAAATTATAATTACACCCCATTTACTCCCTGTCTTTAAGAGCTCTTAAATCTTCTCTATACCCTATCCCAGCATTTTCCCCCATTGATGTATTTCCTACTTCTCCAGTGTCCACTGATCAAAAGTACTTTTTTTACTTCACTTTGCTGCCAAGTAGGGATCTGACAATGGCTAGCGAGTAAGCTTGAAATAAGTAATGGTGAGAAATCAGTCACACCACTTTGGCCACACATTTAAGCCATGTCCTCCAACCCATGTCTGACTTTTGGATACATCTCTCTGTTGGTTCTACAGCACGGAGGGAAAAAGGATGTTATATATTGGTGTGCCAAAATCACACAATGTACACAAAGCGAAATGCCCTAAGAGTCGTTTGTGTTTTGAGAAGGTGTCAAAATAGTGATTTAACATTAGAAATATATAAATAATATAATTAGTGCTTTATGAAATGCATTTGTTCAACAACTACCTCCTGAGTCCCCACGACATGTTGGGCACCAAGGATATAAGTAAGAAAAAAACAGACACAATCCCTGTAGTTACAGAGCTTGGAGTTTAGTGGAAGAAACAGATATTAATCAAGTTATCAAAAATATGAAACTACAGTGGTGATACTCATTAAAAAGTAATGCTGTTACACGATGTTTGGAAAGTACCTTATAAAGCACTCAAGCTAGTCAGAAAGGTCAGGAAGGCTTCCCTAAAGGAAACGGAAACTGGGCTTAGGTGTGAAGAAACATCTTTCTAGTTGAGGGGACTAATATGGATTCAGTACCCACAGGGCAGGTCCCAATTATATCATTTCAAATCTCTGATTTTCCCCTTCTGAATGAGTTTGTTAGAAAGAAAAAACAAAAGCAGATATGTATATATAGGTCACATGAGACTTAAGAAGCTCCTTCCCAATATAGCTAGCAGGACAGAATACCTAATCCTGAAGCTAGCTAAGAAAACCTTGCTCAAAATATCACTACCAATGGGCCAAAAATCCAATGTCAGTATGGGTCATCAGCCTGGAAATGTAGGAGTTAAAGAATGAGTATTAGGAAAGCAGTTAGTATACTGTAGCTAGCGACAGGAGTAAATAAAACATTGGAAAGATAAACTAATCTCAACCTTTCTGACACGTATGGGTTTTTCAGAATTCCAGTGAGTCCTCGTGGTTGGGCATAGCCTTAAAGAATGTTTTCATTAACTTCTACAGACTTACCTTGGCACCTAAATGCTAAACTATGGTTATTTCCTGGGATGAAACTGTTTCTGCATCTGCACATGCAGCTGTATCCAGCAAATCACTGAACCCTAAAGCAAACTGAAAAAAAGCAATGACCTACGCAAAACAAAACCGGAAACTTTTTCCAACAAATGCATGCTTACAAAAACAATTTCTAAAGTAGGTATTATATATGCCAGAATGTTACCATGGTTTAATTGTGCTATTTATTTGTTCCTTTAAGGTATTATTAATTTTCCTATTTTTAAAGTCCCTATACAGTTGTAGAATACACGATTATTTTGATTATGTAATAACTTGTAAATGCAATAAAATGTTATTTTGAAAGCATCATGCCCCCCTGCATGTTACTGCTCCCCAAAGGACCTAAATAATTTTTATAAATGAGCATGTCCTCCAATTGCCACTTACCAAGTGAGAAACTTAACCTAAAAAAAGAACTTTAATAAAGTCAAATCTAAAATCGCTGTGCTAAAAAAATTAAAATAAAATAAAATCGCTGTGCTTCATTCAATGCAAACTTGACATTTAAATTAATAGCATCTATCTCTATCCCTTAGGACATGAAAGTTTTACAACTACAGATGGCATATATTTATTTCTGCCTTTCTTGTTCTGATGTAGACACACTGTAAATGGGAATTTTTAACTAGTGACCTTGCTACTGTTTACTTCATCACCACCATGTTGAATTTAAAAATTAGTATGGGCTTAGTAAAGCCCATTACATCATTAAGGAAGTATCAAGAAAATCAATAGTGATACAGAAGCTTTACTCTGTGAATAATACCCATGATGCCTTTCTTTCCTAAACCAGTTCTAATCATGAAAAGGGAAACGTATGTAAAATGTTTTTCACCTGTGTCAAAAAGTATCTCAGCTTCCGGGATATTTTGTAAGCTTTATAAGCATGAGAAATATCGCATATAAATGATATCACACCCTACATTTTAGCTAGTTATGCCTAAATCCTTTGTTGATTATAGGCCATATAACTTCAGGCAGACAAAAGAAAAATAATCCCTATCATGTTGAATGCCAGTCTGTGGTGTTTATGAGTACCGCCTGCTGTGTTAAATGACTCAAACATCTGTCAGGTGTGCTACATTATAGCCACAGGAAAATCTCAGTACAGGTTGTGTGCCAGGCAAAATGCTTTGTCTAAGACCTTGTCAATCCTGCTGATGGATGAGTTCAGTATTCTAATGAGTAAGAATCTAAATATGTTTCTACTTTGCCAGATCTCCAGATCACATCAGGAGGCACCAATCTCAGACAATTGTAAAGAATAAGATCATTTTTAAAGACAGTACTTCTCCTGACACGTACAAATGTGTGGGTTTTAAGCTATCCTGGTGAGATGGTCTCTTACCCCTTTGCAATCCCTGTCTTAAAAGCTTCATTTAACAGACTAATTTCCGTTTACTCAAAACAAATTAATTCCAAACAATTTGCAAAGGCTACCATACTTTTGAAGAGCATTAGTTACTGTTAGCTTTACATTTTTCATACTACAATGTCTACAATCGATGAGTCTGAAGACATATTATTTAGTGAATTCTATTTTAAGCTATGCCAAGCCACTAAATTAGAAGAAATTGTTTTGGTAGGATACTGTATATATGTTCTATGTGGATAACTTGTAAGTAATAAATCCAACCACTTTTCTCATGGCCTTTCATATTCTGATATAAAAACAGAGCTTTTGTTTTTTATCTGACTTGGTGAAGAGCATTATAGTAAACATATTGCCTATTATATAGCAACTATTTGCTTAAAAATTGTATGATATTCCTGTAATAGTCTACATAAAGATTTGAATCCTGTCCTTAATGATAATAATGTAAAGGAGGTTCATATTTTGTACAACTGACATTCAAAATTTACTATATTTAAACTCTACATAACATCTAGCATGAATCCTTGTAAATTCTATTCCAGATGAGACAAAAACACATCTATAAGAGATATAGTGAGATGAACAAAGATAATAAAAACAATGAGCCACCAGTTAGCAATTACAAGTCAATCTTTCTCTATTCAAAATGTTATACTATGTAACATAATATATGGAAAAACTCACTAAGAATATTATTTCTTTCCAAGAAGACAACTATAATTTCAGGTAATGCCCTCAAAATAACCTATATATTAGCCTTTAAAATTAGACCAACAGAGTTTTGAGGCTAGTGATTTAGCAGCACATCAAAAATGAAATTTTAATAGCATTTATAGGTAGTAAATATGGAAATTATTAATCACACAAAAGGAGATTTCTCTGGGTCATTTACTGATTCACCCATTCATTGATTTATTCATATTCTCACTAAAACTACAGAAAGAATACTGAAAGTTCTAAATCTCTGGCTAGATTTTACCATTTTGCCAATTGGGTCAATTTATAAATTAAAGTTATGTTGTAATCATCAGAAATGCTTATGTCATGATAAGACTTAATTTTTAGTTTCCCAACCTTTTGATTGATTAAAGTTGTACATATATAGATATTTACTATAGAACATTTAGGAAAAAAATTGATAAAGATGGGGGTGTACCTGGGTGGCTTAGCATCCAACTTTTGATTTTGGCTCAGGTCACAACTTCATGGTCCTGAGATCAAGCCCCCATGGGGCTCCACAATGGGCCTGGAGTCTACTTAAGATTATGTCTCTCCCTCCACCTCTGCCCCTCCTCTTCTCATGCTTTCACTCTTTCTGAAAAAATAAAAATAAAAAAATAAATGAAAAGTCTACAATTTACTTTATTTTTTAAGTTTATTTCGTTTGAGAGCAAGAGAGCGAGAGCACTATAGCCCAAGTCAGGGAGGGGCAGAGAGAGAAGGATAGAGAATCCCAAACAGGCTCCACACTGTCAGCACAAAGCCTGACATGGGTCTTGAACCCACCAATGTGAGATCATGACCTGAACCAAAACCAAGAGTCTGAGGCTTAACCAACTAAGCCACCCAGTCACGCCCACACGTTAATTAAAAAAACATAGGAATTAAAATAAAGTGATCAACAATTCTACCGCCCACATTTAAAAAAAACCACCCCCACTACTACAGTGCAGATTCGTCCATCAGTTGACATATATACATAGTCCATATCTGATCTTTGTGCTCTGCACCAATGAAATATAAACAAAATACCCATTGTAGAAATATGAGTAAAAGACTTGATTAGGCAACTAAAAAAGAGGCTAACCAAACAGCCAACATGAAAAAGGTGGCAAACGTCATTAGTCATGAGGGGAATAAAAATTAGAACAATATTCTCTAGAGTGGCTACATGAAAAAGGAAAGAAAACTCCAAGTGATAGAAACAATAAGGAGAAACTAAAACTTGCTTACAATACTAGAAGGAATGTGTATTGGTATAATGACTCTGAAAATTGTTAGACAGGGTCTCCTAAAACTAATTATATGCATAGTTTTTGATTCAACAATTAATCTCATAGATGTAAATATACTCAATAGAAGCAAAATATGTATGTTCACCAAACTCATGTACAAGAATATATAGCTCTATTCACATTAGAGCCAAACCAGAAACATCCCAAATATTCAATAGCAGTAGAATTAATAGCAATGTATAGATAAATAATATTCTCTTCAGCAATAAGAATGAACAAACTATATCCAAAACAACATGGAAGTTTTTCAAACATACTGATGAGTAAAACAAGACAAATACCAAAGTTGAAAACAAGTACTTGGAGAAAAAGAAAAAGCATGAAGCACCATCCAGATTCTGCCCCACTGATTACCGTTATAGAATAAAAGTCATAAACTGCTGGGAGAAGGGCAGCAAACACTTTGCCCTTCAAAGTACTATTAAAAATGTCTCCTTATGACATTGGTATATCTGAAGGAAGGAAACAATAATCCCTCTACCCATGTGGGAGGAGAAAAATAAATTCTGAGATGAAGAGTGAAAGATCACTGAAAAAGTCCCCTCATCCCCAAAAGAATCTAGGGGTATAGTGCCAACCTAATATCAATGCCGAAGCAGAAGAAAGGAGAAAGTCTTCCTCTTCCTGCCCCTACCACCAAACTACCAGAACATCAAGTAACAGAAGTACTCTACTGCTAAGAAAGATTCAAGAAGATAAAGACCCTCTCTGGTACACAAGTTCAAAGACCTAAAGCTGATGAGAAAGCAAATATTGAGAAAAACCCTCTGGCAAACCAGCCCCCACCTTAAACACAAGGTAATGCTAAAGGAATTTGAAGCAGGCAGTCCACAGAGGTTGACCATAGCAACAAAAGAGACCAACTTCGGTTCAATTTCTGACAAATTGGTCCAACCCTCCACCGAGAGGCCTAGCAAAAGAAGATATGGACCCATATTTCTTTTCACCTACTCATCTTAGTTTCCATTAGCCTACATAAAATACTAGTTGTCAACAAAAAATTAAAAGCATAAAAGGAATAAAAAAAAATTTCCTTTCAAGAGATAAGACAATCAACAAGACGTCTTAAATATGAGAATTGTAACACAGAAAATGTAAAGCAACTCGACATGCTTGCATAGAAACATACACGAAGAAGGTCTCACAGGTATATCAGTAGACTCAACTCAGCACTGGAAACAATTAGTGAACTTGAAAACAGATCAACAGAGATAACTCAAACGGAAACATTAACAGGAAAGAGTAGAAAAGAAAAAAATTAGAGCTCTGAGACAGTATCAACAGACTGATGTGTAGGCTATTGGAATGATAAAAGGAGATAGAAAGGAAACTAAGAAAAGTAACCATTTGAAGAAATAATGGCTGACAATTTTCCAAAACACTTATCCAAGAATCTCAATGAACATTAAGCATAAATTAGGATAAATACAACACACATACACACACACACACACACACACACACACACACACACACCATATTCAAACCCCTCAAAAGCAAAGAGCATACATTTTTTTAATTTTTATTTATTTTTATTTATTTTTTATATATATATGAAATTTATTGACAAATTGGTTTCCATACAACACCCAGTGAAGAGCATACCTTTTAAAAAGCCAAAGATTAAAGGTACATAACATAGATAAGGCACAAAGGTGAGAATTACAGCAAACATCACCAGAAACAATACAAGCCACGTAAAAATATAGTGACACCTTTCAAGTGCTGAAAGAAAAAAAAAAGAAACTTAACTACAAATTCTATACTCTTAAAATATATTCTGAAAATAAAAGTGAAAATAAAAACTTTATCTGAGAAAGAAAAACTTGGAAAATCCATTGCCAGCTGATCTATATTATGACAAGTGTTAAAGGAAATGTTCCAGGCAGAAGAAATGATACCAGAGAAAACCTTAAATCTACATCAAGAAATAAAGAAAACCCACTGGCACAAATGAAAGTAAAGGTAAAACTCATTTGTCTTGTTTCTAATTGTCTTAAAAGATGAATTTCTAACCAAACAAAAACAGGAATTCTTTATTTTACATCCATAGCATAGGTACAAGCTTAAATTTCTAAATTAATAGTGCAAAAGTAGAGAGGAAAAAATTTAGCCTATCCCCCTTTGTGGTCCTTAAACTACATATGGAGTGGTTTAATATTATTTGAAGATAGATGCTGACCAATTAAAGATACATATTGTAAATTCTAACGCAACCCCTGAGGAAAAAAAAAAGTAAGAGATATGAATAAGACAGTAACAGAATAAAGGGGAGTTATAAAAATTACTCAATACAAAAGAAGCTATAAAAGAGAAAAAAATATAATTATCAGATGACACTAAAACAAAACTGTTAGGAGGATGGCAGATTTTAATCCAACCACATCAGTACACATTGAGGCAAAAATATTGGAAAAGATAGGTCATGTAAAAACTAATCAAAATAAAGATGAAATAGTTATATTTATAAAGTTATACAGTTATATTTTATAGCTATATAGTTATATTTATAAAGTCAATATCCAAAAAGAATTCATAATCTTAAATGTGTATAGAACAACAGAGCTTCACAACCCATGAAGAAAAACTTACAGAACTGAAAGGACAAAGAGAAAACCCACGGTTAACAGTTGGAGATTTTGACACTTCTCTCTCGTAACCGAGAGAAAAAGTAGAAGTTCAGTAACTACAGAGGAGATCTGAACAATGCCATTAATCATCTTGACGTATTTGCCATTTAGAGAACATTCCACTAAGTAATAGCAGAATATACATTATTTTCAAAGGTATGTGAAACACTTTCCAAAACACCAAATAAAACCAAACCTCAACAAAATTAAAGAATTGATTTACACAATGATGTTTTCTAACAATCATAGATTAAAATGAGGAATCAGGGAGACTGGGTGGCTCAATCGTTAAGCGTCCGACTCTTGATTTCGACTCACATCGTGATCTCAGGGTTTGTGAGATTCAGCCCCACATGCACTGTACCATCAGTGCAGAGCATGTTTGGGATTTTCTCTCACCCTCACTCTCCACCCCTCCCCCCCACCTAGCACATGTGTGTGCTTGGTCTATCTCTGTCTCAAAATAAACAAACAAACATTTAAAAAATAAAATTAGGAACAGCAAAAAAAAAAAAAATCTGGAAAATCCCTCCAATATTTGAAAATGAACACAATTCTAATGGGTCATGAGGGTCAAAAATAATCTAACAGAGTTAAATATATTTTGCATTGAATGAAAGTAAGAATGTGGTAGGTGATGCTAGAAGCTAAAGCAGTGCTTGGGGAAAATGTATATATCAAATGCTTATCTTAGATGAGCTAAAAATATCTTAAATCAATATTCCATAGTTTCCACTGTAAGAAACTTAAGAGTAAAAGAGAAAATTGTCTCAAGCAAGTAGAAGAAAGAAATTAAGTACAAGCAGAAATCAATGAAAATGGTAACAATAGAAAAAAACACACAAAATACTTGTTCTGTGGTGGGACGGAGTGTTGGGAGGGGGGACGATCAGTAAAACTGATAAGCCTCTAGCCAGGCAAACCAAAAGAGACAGAAAGACAGAGAGAAAGAGAGACATAAAGAGAAAAAAAAACATACACATTAAAATGTCAGAAATCCAAGAGACAATATCATGACAGGTTACTAAGAACACTACAAACAACTCGACACCCATAAAATCAACCACTTACATGAAGTATTAAAGTCACTAAAAGATCCAAACTCCAAAATCTCACTCAAGAGTTAGATGAATTGATTATTTCTAAATCTATTAAAGAAACTGAAATTATACTTTAAAACTATCCAACAAACCAAGCTGCAGGCAGATGGTTTTGTTGATGAATTTTCATCAACTGATCAATATAGAACCTTGTTTTAGTGTGTTTCTGTTTTATGATACCTCATTTACTTTTTTTTTTCCTCTTCTTGATTCACCATCTCTTTATAGGAGTTTTATTTTCTTTTTTATTTAAATTCCAGTTAGTTAACACATAGTGCAATACTGGTTTCATGAGTAGAATTCAGTGATTCATCACCTACATCCAACACCCAGTGTTCATCATAACAAGTGCCCTCCTTAATACCCATTATCCATCTACCCCATCCCCCATCTACTTCCTTCCACCAACCCTCAGTTTGTTCTCTATCTTTAAGAGTCTCTTGTGGTTTCATTCAGCGCAATCCCAATTAAAGTAGCACCAGCATTCTTCACAGAGCTTGAACAAACAATACTAAAACAGGTATGGAACCCCGCATAGCCAAAGTAATGTTGTAAATGAAAACCAAAGCTGAAAGCATCATAATGCCAGATGTTAGCCTGTATTACAAAACTGTAACCATCACGACAGTATGGTATTGGCACAAAAACAGACACACAGACCAATAGAAGAGAGAACCCAGAAATAGACCCACAAAGATATGGCCAACTAATCTTCAATAAAGCAGGAAATAATATTCATTTGAAAAAAAAAACAATCTCTTAAGCAAATAGCGCTGGGAAAACTGGACAACAACATGCAGAAGAATGAACCTGGACCACTTTCTAACACCATACACCAAAATAAATTCAAAATGGATGAAAGACCTCAATGTAAGACAGAAGCTATCAAAATCCCCGAGGAGAAAGCAGGCAACAACCTCTTTGACCTCGGTCGCAGCAATTTCTTATTCAACACGTCTCCGGAGGCAAGGGAAACAAAAGCAAAAATAAACTATTAGGACCTCATCATGATAAAAAGCTTCTTCACAGCAGAAGGAAACAATCAAAGCTAAAAGACAACTGACAGAATGGGAGAAGATATTTGCAAATGGCCTATCAGTTAAAGGGTTAATATCAAAAGTCTATAAAGAATTTACCAAACTCAACACCCAAAAAACGAATAATCCAGTGAATGGGCAGAAGACATGAATAGACATTTTTCCAAAGAAGACATCCAGATGGCCAACAGACACATGAAAAGATGCTCAACATTGATCATCATCATGGAAATACAATCAAAACCACATTGAGATACCACCTCACACCCATCAGAGTGGCTAAAATAAACAACTCGGGAAACGACAGATGTTGGTGAGGAGCCGGAGAAAGAGGGTCTTTTTTGCACTGCTGGTGGGAATGCAAACTGGTGCAGCCACTCTGGAAAAAAGTATGGAGTTTCCTCAAAAAATTAAAAATAAGACTACCCTATGACCCAGCAATTGCACTACTAGGTATTTATCCAAGGGATACAGGTATGCTGTTTCAAAGTGGCACATGCACCCCAAGGTTTACAGCAACACTATCAACAATAGCCCAAGTATGGAAAGAACCCAAATGTCCATCAACAGATGAATGGGTAAAAAAGATGCAGTATATACACACAAGGAGATACTACTCAGGGATGAAAAAGAATGAAATCATGCCATTTGCAACAATGTGAATGAAACTGGAGGGTATTATTCTAAGCAAAGTCAGTCAGTCAGAGAAAGAGATCATAGGATTTCCCTCATACGTGGAATTTGAGAAACTTAACTGAAGATATGGGGCCTTTCAAACAGAGAGGGAGGCAAACCATAAAAGACTTTTAAATAGAACAATCTGAGGGTTGATGGCAGTGGGGGTTAAGGGAGTGGAGAACGTCTGTGATGGGCATTGAGGAGGGCACTCATTGGGATGGGCACTGGGTATTGTATCTAAGTGATGAATCACGGGAATCTACTCCTCAAGCCAAGACTCTGCTGTATGTTAACTTGACCAAAAAAAAAAAAAATGTCTCTTGTGGTTTGTTTCCCTCTTTTTTTCTCTTCCTATATGTTCATCTGTTTTGTTTCTTAAATTCCAGAAATGAGTGAAATTGCATGGTATTTGTCTTTCTCTGCTTGACTTGCTTAGTTTAGCCTAATAGTCTCTAGCTCCATCCATGTCATTGTAAATGGCAAGATTTCATTCTCTTTGATGGCTGAGTAATATTCCATCACATACATATGTACTTTATCCATTCATCAGTTGATGGACATTCAGACTCTTTCCATAGTTTGTTTATTTTTGATAATGCTTCTATAAACATTAGGGTGCATGTGCCCCTTTAAATCTGTATTTTTGCATTCTTTGGTTAAATGCCTAGTAGTACACTTGCTGGATCATAGGGTAGTTCTATTTTTAACTTTTTGGCAAAACTCCATAGTGTTCTCCAGAGTGGCTGCACCAATTTTCATTCCCACCAACAGTGTAAGAGGGTTCCCCTTTTTCTATATCCTCACCAACATCTGTTGTTTCCTGTGTTAATTTTAGCCATTCTGACAGTTGTGGGGTAGTATCTCATCGTGGTTTGATTTGTATTTCCTTGATGATGAGTGATGTTGAGCATCTTTTCATCTTCCTGTTAGCTATCTGTATGTCTTCTTTGGAAAAATGTTATGACACCTTATTTAATATATATTGTTCATCCATTAACACTGGACCCACTGACCAAAAGCAGTATCCTTCTACCCTGAACAAAGTTTGATGTTTCACATCCGTTTCTTCTGTAAGTCCTATCACTCAGGAACACAAGACAGTATTTCAGCAGTATGCTTAAGGGACATTTTAAACAGTAAAATCACCAACAAAAGTACAAAAATGTGAATAACATGAAAATAAACAGACCATGAAAATGATGCTTGTTTATAATTTGAGAGCCTGAAGAGGAAGGCGAAACATCACCTCATTTGACCTCAGCTGGGACCGTGCACACTGGCTGAGCTAAATTTTTTGCTGTTCTGTGCATGTCTGAAAATGTTGCAAAAGCACCACAAATTTTGATTTGGGGGTTAGAGATAAATTTTAGCAAGTAGGCAAATTCACAAACATGGAATCTACAAATAATGAGGACTGACTATAATTCACCATATCCACAGAACAAGAAGAAAAACCCTGTTATTATCTCAATAGATGCAGAAAAAGCTTTTGACAAATTCAACACCCCTTCATGATAAAACCTTCAGTAAACCGGTAATAGAAAGGAACATTCTCAAAGTTGACCAAGGGCACCCACCAAAAAAATTACAGCTAAAATGATCCTTAATAGTAAAAGACTAAATGCTTCCTTTCCCTCTGGGAACAACACAGAGATTTCTGCTTTTACCACTCCTAGTAAGCACTGCATTGGCTATCCTACTCAGCACACTAAGACAAAAAAAGACACACAGATTAAAAAAAAATAAGAAATACAATTGTCGCTATTCTTAGAAAATGAGACTGTCTACCTAGAAAACTCCAAAGAATCTTTAAAAAAAAGTAACTAGCACTTTTTTAAAAAGCAAGTTTATCAAGGTTGAGCCTTATGAGGACAACATGAACAGAACAATTTTGTTCTATATAGTGGCAATGAACGATTGGAAATTGAGACAAATTAAAATTTAAAGTGGCACCAAATAGTTTATAACATAGGTATAAATCTTACAGAGTATACGCAAATCCTTATGCTAAAATTATAAAGCGCTAATTACAGAAATCAAAACCTGAACTGGTAGAGCAATATCATGCTCCTGGATTTAAAGACTCAACAGCAGGGGCACGTGGGTGGCTCAGTCGGTTAAGCGTCTGACTTCAGCTCAGGTCATGGTCTCACAATTTGTGGGTTTGAGCCCTGCATCAGGCTCTGTGCTGACAGCTCAGAGCCTGGAGCCTGCTACAGATTCTGTCTCTCTCTCTCTCTGCCCCTCCCCACTCATACTCTGTCTCTCAAAAATGAATAAATGTTAAATTTTTTTTAAAGACTCAATAGCGTTAAATATGTCCATTCTCCCCAAACTCATGTACAATATAATTTCAATCAAAATTTCAACATTTTTTTAATTGACTGGCTGTTTCTAAAGTCTTTATATGAAAGCAAAGGAACTAGAGTCGGCAAAACATTCTGAAAAAGAACAAATTTGGAGTACTTACACAACCTGATTTCCATTCTTACCATAAAATGTGGTGTGTGGTTTGAGGGGCGTGGGGAAGGACATCAAGGGAGTACATTAAAAAGTCCAGTAATAAATCCACCCATATACAGGCAATTTCCAGAAAGATGCAAAGTAAATTCAATACAGAAAAGATTTTCTGTTTAACATGTGGTTCCAGCATATGCAAAAGATTGAATTTCTCTTCATACCTCATATTCAACACAAAAAAATTTACCCCAAATGGACCAAAGACCTAAATTAAAAACCCAAAACCATAAAAATTTATGGTACCTGATATAATCAGTTGTTAAATAATCTACATCCTTGCTGATTCTTTGTTGTGAAATGGTACTCTCAATACCTGAGACCGATGTGTTTCTAAAAATCACAAGGGGGCACCTGGGTAGCTTAGTCAGTTGTGTCGACTTTGGTTCAGGTCATGATCTCATGGGTTCAAGCCCCACCTTGGGCTCTGTGCTGACAGCTCTGAGCCTGGAGCCTGCTTCAGATTCTGTTTCTCTCTCTCTCTCTCTGCCTCTCCCCCACTTGCTCTCTCTCTCACTGTCTCTCACTCTCACTCTCAAAAATAAACATTTAAAAAATTTAAAAACCACCAATAATTTTGCCTTTGTCTATTTCTCAATTAAGTCTGTCAGTGGTGTTTTTGGCCTAAATTGATTATCATTAGGAAAAAAGCCTTTTTGTCTCTTGTAACCCTTCTTGTCTTTTTTTTTTTTTTCTGAGAGAGAGCATGCACACAAGTGAAGGAGGGGCAGAGGGAGAGAGAGAATCCTATACCCAGGGCAGAGCCCAACACGGGACTCAGTCTCACGCTGGTAAGATCGGACCTAGGCCCAAATCAAGTCAGATGCTTCACTGAGCCACCCAGACTTCCCGAAGTCTTTTTTTTTTCTTCATTTTAAAATTTTATTTATTTAGAGACAGAGGGAGAGAAAGAGAGAGAGAGCACAAACAGGGGAGGGGCAGAGAGAAGGAGAGACAGAATCCCAAGCAGACTCCAACCAAGCCTTTACCACAGAGCCCCATGCAGGGTTCCAACTCACAAACTGGGAGAGCATGACCTGAATGGAGATCAAGAGTCAGTGACTTCAGTGATTGCAATGCCCCCTGTGCCCCTTTTTCTTACATTAATATAGCCATTCAAGCTTTCCTAGTCTTAACTATTTGCATAGTACATATTTTGTCTACCTTGTAGATTCACCCTACCTGTGTCTTTGTGCCCAACTGTATCTCTTGCAGAAAGCCTCCAGCTGCTTCTGGTTCTTGTTTTCTTGCACACTCTGAAAAAGTCTTTTCCCCATACCCTATAACCATCAGTTTGTTCTCTGTATTTATAGGCCTGTGTCTGCTTTTTTGTTGTTTTGTTTTTAGGTTCCACATATAAGTAAAATCCTATCGTAGTTGTCTTTCTCTGATTTATTTCACTTAGCACAATACCCTCTGGGTCCATCCATGTTGTCCCAAATGGGGAGATCTGGCTGAGTCATACTCCATTAGAGATGAACAACAGTCTTTTGACTGGAGTGTTTTGCCCATTTTACCTGAAGGAGTTATCAATATGGTTGTACTTAGGTCTGGCATTTTTTTCTTTTTTAATTTAATATCTATTATTTTTATCTGCTCTTTATTCCTTTTCTGCCATATTTCATGTTACATTATTTCGAGTGTTCCATTTTCTCTCTTGGCCTACTAGCTTTAACTCTTTGCATTTCATTTTAGTGTTTGCCAGGCATAACAACACCCATGTTTAATTTAGCACAAGCTTCTGACAGCTAATGTTTAATTATTTAAGTTAAATACTGGAAACTTGGAATAATATTTCCAAGTTATCCCCCAATCATTATTATTATCATATATATCTATATATAAACCCTATATTCAGTTGTAACTTCAACTCGGAGCCACCATATGCCTTTTAAAACACTTGAGATAGCAAAAGAAAAATGTAACCTTTGATACTTACCAACATATTATTTCTTGGGAATTTCACTTCTTATAAATCTAAACTTACCATCTGTGTCCCTTCTCTTCAGTCTAAAGCACTTCGTTTAGAAATTTTAAAGCAGGTATGCTAGATTCAATGGATATAAAATTCTTAACAGACAATTTTGGCGATGTGAACATGTCTTTCCAATACAATATGGACTCTTGTTACTGACAGGAAGTCAATCGTGAATTGTACTGTTGTCTTGCATGTAATTTGTTAAACTTTTCTGGCTGCTTTCAATATTTTTCTCCATCATTGACTTTGAGTGATTGGACTAAAATATGAGTAGGTGGGATTTTCTGTTGTCATCTTGAGTTTTATTAATAATTCTTGAATCTTCATGTTTACACTTTCCCCCACCAAACTTGGGAAGATTTTGGCCCTTATAATTTCAAATACTTTTCCTGAGACTCTCTCCCTCCTTCCCTCCTAGGACATAAATTGCACGTATGTTGGACTATTGGATTTTGTTCCATAGCTCTCTAAAACTCTGCTTATTTTTTTTAAAGTAAACTTCCCTCTGTTACTCACACTAGGTAATTTTTAATTAATATAATTTCAAATTAACTAATATTTTTCCTACCACCTACAAATGTTGAACATATCCATCAACTTTTCTTAATTATTGTGCTTTATACATCTCGAGTATCTTTTTATAATTGTTTCTGTCTCTCTGTTGATAACTTCCCTAACTACTCAGAGTACCAATTTTTCCTTTATTATTTGAGTATATTTGCCATTAATTTTTTGAGCACATTTATAAAAGCTGTTTTGATATCTTCATTTGCTAAATCCAGTTTCTGGACCCACTCAAAGTCAACTTCTACTGATTGCTTTTTTTTCACCCCAAAGTGTAGGTCACACTTTCCTGGGTTTCTGGCAGGTCTAGTGATTTTTTTGTTAAAAACAACATTTTAGGGGTGCCTGGGTGTCTCAGTCAGTTAAGCGTCCGACATCAGCTCAGGTCATGATCTCACCATACGTGTGAGCTCTGCATCGGGCCCTGTGCTGACAGCTCAGAGCCTGGAGCCTGCTTCAGATGCTGGGTCTCCCTCTTTCTCGGCCCCTCACCTGCTCACACTCTGTTTCTCTCTCTCAAAAATAAATAAACATTAAAAAAATTAGAAAACAACATTTTAGATATTGCAATCTGTTGTCTTCTTCTGAGGATTGTTTTCGGCTGTTGCGTCCTTTGTTTTCTGTAGTTTATTGTTGTTCTAATATACAACTATCTATTCCAGATTCAAAGTGTAAACTCTACAGTGTATTTTGCAGTAAGTGACATCTCTGCTTGATTTTCACAAATTCCTGAAGCTACATTTTTTCATCCTGGAACCCTGAGAGTGTCCCCTGCATCTGCCAGTTGCGCAGTTAGGCAAGCCAAGTGTCTGAGCAGAGTATAGAAACGGATTTGAGGACCGACAGTCTCTAGGACCACATGGGTGAAGTGATTCCCTCAAGTGTCAGTCACTCTTCCAGTTTTAGTTTCTGTCCTCTGAGGCTTCAAGCCTCTAATGCTTCAGCTGCCTGCCACCAAGCTGTGTATAGTTTGAGAAATCTACTCCGTTAAAATCACAGCAAACACTAATCTCATCCAGTGCAGCTCTGTCTTTCAAGGCTTAGTTTCCTCTCCTATCTCTGCTTGCTTGGGGACTGTCCCTGTAGCTTCCTCCCTGCACATGTGTAGTTTAGTACCAGAGATATAGGCCGTCTTCACCGGATTTCGAGTCACACATTCTGTAACTTTCATAGGATTCCCCTCTTCAATTTACAGCAATCCTTTCTAGCCCTCAACTGCTTTTTTATGTTGTTTTGCTTCATTTTGTTTTGTTGTCACCTCAACCTGTAAATATATAGTTTTCTGTTGCCACTGACGTAGTGGTTGAGAAGAACATACAGAAAAATTAACTGCAAACTCCTGATTTTTTACCCTATAGAGTTACAATTTTTCAACAGTAAAATCTTCTCCAATTTTTATCTAATTTAAAATGTTTTCCAGTGCTTTTACGATTTTTTTGTACAGATTTTACAACTGCTACCTCCAAAATACATTAACAGTTAATTCTATTGCCAATACTCTAAAGAGTATTTAAAGAGTTGTTTTGTTTTATATTTGCAGAAATAGAGCATGTTTATTCTCGTAAATTTAAAAAAGTAGGTATACGAAGAGAAAAAAATAAAAATTACTTGTTATTCAACTATCTACAGGTAACTACTCATGATATTTTGTAGTCTATCATTTCTGCGAAGAGATTACTGCCTGAGATTACAGATTTTCACCATAAACATTCCTGAAAGGTGTGAATAAGTCATTTGTGAGAATGACTTTTATGTTATAAGATATGAAACTTAGATATATTAAAAGAACAATAGAGACATATTATAAGAAACTTTATGCCCAAAAGAGTGGCAGCCTCAACAAAATGGCCAAATATCTTGAAACAAATAACCAAACTTTGAAAATCGATCGAGAACAGGCAATCAGTTTTAGACATTTAGGCAATTGGCTATCCGTCTCAAAGATAATGAAGCAAATCAGGCCTGCTTTAATAGATTTTGGAGTTATCAGTAGCTCAATAAATTGGATAGAGATCATATTCTATTGGCCCTTATAGAACATGTGAAAGAATTTTGTCTTTATTCTAAAAGCAATAGAAGCCACTGACTGGTTTTCTGCAAGGAGTTGACAGAAGGTTTGCCTTTAGAAAAGTTCAGTAACTGTACTACAAAGAACTTACTGGAGGAGATATAAAGAGTATGCCAGGAAATAAAATTAATGACTATTTCAGTAGGTCATATGAAAATGATGGCCTTATAGTGATTTTGAGGAAAGAAGTATGAAGATTTTTAAGATATTAAAAAGATAAAATCAAAAGGGTTTTTTTTAATGTATGTTTTTGAGAGAGAGAGGAGTCCAAGTGTAAGGTGGGAGGAGGGGGCAGATAGAGAGGGAGAGAGAATCTGAAGAAGCCTCACTAGGTCAGCACAAAGCCTGACATGGGCTCAAACCCATGAACCATGAGATCTTGACCTGAGCCGAAGTCAGACACTCAACTGACTGAGCCCCCCGTGTGTGCCCCTCCAAAGGGTTTTTTGATGGGGGCACCTGAGTAGCTCAGTTAGCTGGGCATCCAACTCTTGAGTTCAGCTCAGGTCATGATCTCACGGTTTTTGGGTTCAAGCCCTGAGTAGGGCTTCTCCTCTCCAAGCATCAAAGCCTGCTTAAAATTCTCTCCCTTTTCCTCATCCCCCACCCCTCCCTCACTTTCTCTCTCTCAAAATAAATACATAGGGGTTCCTGGGTGGCTCAGTCAGTTGAGCATCCGACTCTTGACTTTGGCTCAGGTCATGATCCCAGGGTTATGGGAATCAAGCCCCATGCACAGCGTGGAAACTGCTTGAGATTCATATTCTCTCTCTCTCTCTCTCTCTCTCTCTCTCTCTCTCTCTCTCTCTGTCTCTCCTACCCCTCCCCCACTCATGCTTTGTCTCTAAAAAAAATTCAATATATTTTAAAAAATAAAATTAAATAAATAACCTTTTTCTTTTTTTTAAAGGATTTGTTGATGGACTTGATGTTTACGATGAAAAGCAGTTTCTTCTGGCTGGTTTAACTACACATGACAGTGCCATTCACGGAACTAAGCAAACTGCATACCACACATTCATTGTGTATTTGTATCTATTTGGAAAGTATACAAACCTTAATACCAATTTTTCTTATATATTTAAAACACTTGATCTCAAAATTAACATAAATATAGAGGGAACATATCTCAACATAATAAAGGCTGTATATAACAAACGCTCAGCTAACATCATACTCAGCAATGAAAAGCTAAAAGCTTTTCCTCTAAGATTAGGATCAAGGCAAGATGTCTACTCTCACTGCCTTTTCTTAATGTTTATTTATTTTGATAGAGCAGGGGAGAGGCAGAAAGAGAGGGACAGAAAGGGAGATAGGGAGAAAGAGGACTGACTGTCAGTCCCAAACAGGCTGACACAGGGCTTGAACCCACGAACTGTGAGATCATGAGCTGAAATCAAGAGTCAGATGCTAACTGAGCCATCCAGATGCCCCTACTCTCACTACTTTAATTCAACTTAGTGTTAGAAGTCCTAACCACAGCAATCAGCCAAGAAGAAGAAATAAGAGGCATCCAAATTGGTAAAAAACAAGTAAAATTGTCACTATTTGCAGAAGACATAATACCATATATAGAAAACCCTAATAATGTAACCAAAAAACTATTAGAAGTAATAGATGAATTCAGTCAAGTTGCAGGATACAAAACCAATATGCAGCAATCCGTTCTGTTGCCATATAGTAATAACAGACTAGCAAAAAGAGAAAATAAGCAAATAATCCCATTTACAATTGTGTATTGCAAGAATAAAGTATCTAGGAATAAATTTAACCAAGGAGGTAAAAGACCTGTCCAAAAACTCTAAGATGTTGATGAAAGAAATTGAAGATGGCACAAATAATTGCAAAGATACTCCACGCTCATCGATTGGTAGAACAAATGTTATTAATAGGTCTATACTACCCAAAGGAATCCGCAGGTTTAATATAATCCCTACCAAAATACCAACAGCAGTTTTCACACATCTCAAACAAATCCTAAAATTTTCATGGAAATACAAAAGACACTGAATAGCTCCAGTAGTTCTTTTTGATCAAGAGCAAAGCTGGAGGAGGAGGAGGTATTATAATCTCTAACTTCAAGATATACCACCAAGTTATAGTAATTAAAACAGATACTGGCACCAAAATAGACACATAGTTCAATAAATACAGTCATTTCATGTACCAAAGAGAAGGCAAGAATATACACTGGGGGAAAGATTATCTTCAGTAAATTGTGTTAGGAAAATCAGACAGCCAAATGCAAAAGAATGAAACGAACACTATTTTATAACATACACAAAATAAACTAAAAATAAATTAATGACCTAAATGTAAGACCTAAAACCCCTGAAAAAAAACATAGGCAGTAAACCCTTGGATATGGACCTTAGCAACTTATTTCTGAATAGGTCTCCCCAGGCAAGGGAAACCAAAGTAAAAATTAAAATTTAGACTACATCAAACAAAAATGTTTTTGCAAAGTCAAAATAAAATCATCAAATGAAAAGGCAACATATTAAATGGGAGAAGATATTTGCAAATGATCTGTTGAGGTCTTAATGTCCTAAATACATAAAGAACTCCTACAACTCAACATGAAAAAACCAAATAATCTTAAAAATGGGCAGAGGACCTGAATATACATTTTTTCAAAGAAGACATACAGATGGCCAACAGGCACATGAAATTCAAAATTACTAATATTCAGAGAAATGCAAATCAAAATCGCAGTGAGATACCACCTCACACCTGTCAGAATGGTTGGTATCAAAGATACAAGAAATACTAAGTGTTGGAGAGGATTTGGAGTAAAAATAACCATTGTATACTGTTGGTGGGAATGTACGTTGGTGCAGCCACTGTGAAAAATAGTATAAAGGAAGATAGGTGAAAATAGATTCTGTGTGTGTGTGTGTGTGTGTGTGTGTGTGTGTGTGTGTCTGGCCCTCCCCCACTTGCACACACACTTTCTCTCAAAAATACATTAAAAACATAATAATAAAGGAGAAATGTCTAAATCTGGCTATGCTCCAAATATCTTTTCACTTGAACTTTGTGTTCAGCTCTATCCTCATCAACCTACAGAACAGCATTGCATATACATGATTGAGTCTCTAGGCTTTAGAGAGAAAAGAGTGACAAGAGTGACTATCTGATTGGCCTTCTGAGAGAGGATGGCAACATGAAATGCACATGTTAAATGTTTATCTCTTCCTTTCATGTATGCAAAGGATCAGGATTGTTCTGTCCCTTCCTTACCCAGCATATGCCAAAAGTTTGACCATGATCTCTATAGTCTATTACCCGGTGGGACACATGCATTGCTTGATTTATTTTTAAGAACTGAATCTTCTGCATAGGAAGCAACATGTCATTGACACATGTCATATACAACAGCCTGAAAATTGTTCTTACTTTGTTGTAAACCAAGTTTCTATGAGTGGAAAAGACTAAGGGAAAAATCACCATTTGTTGACCATGAAAGGAGAGCAGAAGTTGAGAAACTAATCGCAGAGAGGGGAGCACAGGCTTTTCTACCAAGAGTAGGACATATGACTTACTGGAGACTAGAAGAACCAGAGAGCAGAAGAGAGATGTGCTCTGGGAAGAACTGAGAGGACAGAGATACCCAAAAAGGCTATTTACTGAAAACAAAATTGAGTTCACCTAAAAGGCACTGCATTTGAAGCCACTAATTGACTTAAATGGATAAATTGACTTCTTTCACACATATTCACATATTTTGCCCCACTCCAGACAGAAAGGAACTAACACATACACTGAGTTGTCAAATCAGACACACTAATCACAGATCATACCCAGTAGCATGCTTTACTAAGTAATTACAAGTACACATGAAATCAGGATATTCAGGTAAAGCAAACAGAAGTCTGAATCATCAAAGGAAGCTCCCCAGGTCTTTCCTTCCAATCTAGAACAAAATGAAGGAGATTCAGGGAGTTTTTCACACAGCAAAAAGTGTTTAGATTCTAAAACATGTCCATTTTACACTCCAGAGTGGTGAAAAGCCTTTGTGAAGTTCTCCAGGAACCCAAGCCTTAGCCTCTGCATTCTACTTACCTAATCCTCACCTAGGGACATTCCCCGAAGGGATTGCAGAGATAAAAATGTATTAGTGTATTTATTCAGAAGTCTATTTGAGAATAGACTGGGTCACCTGATTCTTTTCCCTTCCCCACAAGATCTCCCTCTCCACACCCATGCAGGATTGCAGGTCAGCTGCTCTAACTTTCAGTGCAGTAAGTGGAAATGCTCTACAAGAGTAAATGAAGAGTAAACAATGCTTTATTGCTGAACCTATGTGTCACTGATTCCTCTTTCATGTGCTCTAACTATTGAACTAACATGGTTCAAGTTTGACCATGATCTGTCTTCTAGTTTAAATGCTACTTTACCATTTATTTCATAAGACAGTAGGCTCCCCTACACTAGTCTTCTTTCCATAAAAATCCTAGCTATTGCCTATCACTTTGAGTTCCTATTTCAGAAATCTCAATAAGGTCCTTCCATTTGCAAGGAATATTTAAACTGACTTCAAGATACAAAAAGCATATTTAAGCACTTAAGACTTCAGAAACTTCTCAGGTTAAAAACAATCTCAAATAGGTTCTATTAAGAATAGAAGTCACCCGAAAATGTCTTATGAGAACATTGTCAATGCATTATATAAAGTGGGCAGTTCCTACAGTCTACATACATAGGATGCATTTAAGACTATAAATGTGGTAAAAATGCTCTAAGTTAGAGTCTTGCTAAAATTAGATAATACACGTTTATGAGCAAATAGGTGTATGATCCAAAAGTAGATGCTAAAATAAATACTAAACACAATTCAAAGTCTCCTTAGTTAATATTTACCAAAGGTAGTGCATTTTTTTCCATCAATAGTTGGAAAAGGTATTTTTTGCCCTCAAAGAGTTTGTTGTTTCTTTACTAGTGTCCCTTAAACAATTCCACATTGTAATATGATGAAACTTCAGTACTGCCTACTTAATTATTTCCTTCATTTCAAATGAAACTCCTGGTTCTATACTGTTTATTTAACCAAGTTTTTAAATTTTTTAATTGTTTTTTATGCGTTCAAGTGACTAATAATTAACAAACGCAACTTTTTTTTTGTCTTAGTTTCAACCCCATTTGGAAATACATTAGAATTCACTGTATTTTACCTGAATGAAAACTTGGACTCAGATAAAGTAGTATGATGTAGATATTTTCTTCAAAATAACATGGAATGATAACATAATCCCAGTAAGATCTGAAATGTGTTCATAACTATTGAAGCTGGTTTATGAATGCTTGAAGCTCATTATATTATTCCTCTACTTGAAAATTTTATGCTTCACTTTTTTATATCTTTTATTTTTTTAATTTACATCCAAGTTAGCATATAGTGCAACGATTTCTTATAGGAGTAGATTCCTATAAGAAAAGTATCTTTTAAGTTTATTTATTTGCAGAGAGAGAGAGTGCAAGTGGGCAAAGGGCAGAGAGAGAGAAAGACAGAATCCCATGCAGTCTCTGCTGTCAGCTTGGAACCCGAAGCGGAACTCGAGCCAAAATGCATGGCCTGAGCCAAAATCAAGAGTTGGATGCTTAACCCACTGAGCCACCCAGACACCCCGTAACAAAAGTTTTTAAATATTTAAATGGACTATGAAATTCTTATCAGCTACTCCCTTAGTCACTGGGAGAAATGACTTCATCATTTATTGCTAAGAATTTTCTTTTTTAGCCCTGATTTCACACTGTAACTAGAAAGTATTTGGTGAGCTATTAATCTTGTTATTTGTGATGATTTCAATTTCTCTGCCATCCCTCTGAGTCTCTCAATGCTGTCTTAAAAAGTTAATTCCCAGAAATCATCAGGAGAGAGTTTCAGATATTCCAATTTCGTTATTATTTTAGGAGAAAAGAGGCTTAAATACTTGTTCAAGGTCACAAGAAATTTGCTGTAAAAATCAGCCCGGGAAACCAAAGCTACATGGGCCTGGAAATAAGTTCTAATTATTGGAGCTTGCCTGGATTGAGACTACAATTTGAATTGTTGCTTTGATTGAGACTAAATTATAGACAGGCCTGTAGTTTTCCGAGCTAGTGCTCTTTTCTCTGAGAGTCACTGGTAGTTATGCACTAATTCAAATGAATCATCTCCAAATTTAAATAAAAAACGTGTTTGGCAATAACTACAGGCTTTGGGGATCCATGAAGAAACTTTCTGGCAGTGTTCTTCATCAGTCATAGGTTTATAACTCATAGAAGTCATCATGAATAACACCTGTCAGTGTCACCATCATAGACCCTGGCTGAATAATCAGTGTTATTCACCCTAGTGAGGTAAGTTACAGTAGTTAATGAGATTGATGTTGTCATATCCATGAAAATAGTGAAGTTCTTACAATTATTTTTAGAGCAGATAGGGAGAGCAGTTCCTGTTCTGATAGCTATAATCCTTCTCTAATAAACAACCAAATATTTTGAGTCAATACATTAAGCTTTGACTGAAATATACTTGTCAGAATCGGTACTAAGTTTATTTCATTAAAATAGATTTCCCAGGAAACAAAATGCCAATGTACTGCCCTGAAGAAAATGTTGAGATACAAAATGTGTTGATATTTCCTTATTTGTCCTTCATTAGTGAACTATAACGTAGAACATTTTAATTTAGTATTTCATGAAGGCCCATAAATATCATGAAATTATTTCACGCATGGCCTTGAAAAAGGGAAATTAAACGATAATTATTTCCAGGTAAATGATCCGTTAGGAATTAATTGGCACCTAACAAATCATCACAAACTTAGAGATTTAGGACAGCCCCCATTTATTAACTTACAGTTCTGTAGATCAGAAGTCCAGCATATCATGTCTAGGTTCTCTGCTCACAATATCACAACGCTGAATTCAAGGTACAAGCAGAGCTGAGCTGTTGTTTGGAGGACCTGGGAAAAAGCCAATTCCATGCTCAGAATAAGTAGAGTCCACCTTCTCGCTAAGGCAGGCCTGAGCTCTTGTTTCCTTGCTTGCTATCAGCCAGAATGATCACGCTTAGCTTCTGAAGACTGCCACATTTCTTGCCACGCACCTTCTTCATCCTCAGCTTGGAAATAACATGTTAAATCTTTCTCAAACTTTGCGTCTCCGACTTCCGTGACCGGCCCGTGACCTGGCTTTTAAAGAGCTCGTTAGATTACATGTGTCCCACCTGGATAATCTCCAGATCCCAGGGTCAACTGATTTGGGACCTTAACCGCATCTGTAAACCTCTTAACGGCAGTGCCTAGATTACGGTTTGATTAAATAAGTGGGAAAAGATGTGTGTGCACCTGGGGCCAGAATCTTAAGGGGACCACCCTAGACTTCTGCCTATCACAAACAGTATTATATAAAATGAAATTTTACTATATCTTCTGCATCCAAGGATTTATATCAAATGATCCAAATAGCAGTCTTCAAATTCCCTTATGTATCTTGTATCTTAGTCCATTCAGACTGCTATAAAAAGAATACAAGAGACTGGACAGCTTATGTATGATACTTATTTCTCACGGTACTAGAGGATGGGATGTCCAAAATCAAGACAGATTTGGTATCTGGAGAGACCCTCCACCTGGCTCATAGACAGCTGTTTTCTTGCTTTATTTGTACATGGTGGAAGGGGCAAGGGAGCTCTAGGAGGTCTTTTTTATGTAGGCATTAATCCCATTCATGAGGGCTCCGCCCTGATGAAGGGTCCCACCTGAAAATACCATCATATTGGGTGTTAGGGTTTAACATATGAATTTTGGGAGACACGATATTCTCTTTACAGCACCTGTTAATACAGATACACCTTACAACTTTTGTACATCAGAATTTTTATTTGTTTTATTCCTATTTATTCTGTTTGATTCTTGTTTACTTCTTTTTATTGAAGTATAGTTAACATGCAACATTAATTTTAGGTATATAACACAGTGATTCAACAATTCTATACATTATGCTGTGCTCACCGTAAGTGTAGTTAAAATCTGTCACCATACAACATTATTACAAGATTATTACAATATTATTGACTATATTTCCTCAGCTGTACTTTTCATCCATGTGACTTATTTATTTTACAACTGGAAGTTTGTACCTCTTAATCGTCTTCACTTATTTCACCCATCCCCCCCAAACGCTTTCCGTGTGGCAACCACCAGTTGGTTCTCTATTTATAATTCTGTTTCTGAATTTTGTTTGTGCATTTATTTGTTTTGTTTTTTAGATTCCTCATACAAGAGACATTATATAGTATTTGTCTTTCTCTGACTTCTTTCTTTTTTTTAAGCTTTTATTTATTTATTTTGAGAGACAGAGAGCACATTTGCCAGTAGGGGAAGAGAGAGAGGGGGGAAGAGAGTGGGGGGGGGGGAGAGAGAGAATACCAAGCAGCCTCCGTGCTGTCAGTGCACAGCTCAATGTGGGGCTCCATCCCATGAACTGTGAGATCATGACCTGAACTGAAATCAAGAGTTGGACACTTAACCAACTAAGCCCCCCAAGTGACCCCTGACTTATTTCACTTAGCGTAATACCTGCTAGGGTCATCCATGTTGTCACAAATAGCAAGATCTCATTTTCTTGCTGCTAAGTTCATGTTCCTTGTGTGTGTGTGTGTGTGTGTGTGCGCGTACATTTTCTTTATCCATTAATCTATCAATGGACACTTAGGTTGCTTCCATATCTTTGCTATTGTAAATAATACTGCGATAAACATAGGGGTGAATTAGTGTTTTTGTTTCCTTTGGGTAAATACCCAGTAGCGCAATTACTGAATTGTATGGCGAGTCTACTTTTAACTTTTGAGCACACGCCATACTGTTTTCCACAGTGGCTGTACTAATTTACATGTCTACCAACAGTGCACAAAGTTTCCCTTTTCTTCACCTCTTTGCCGACACTATTTCTTGTCTTTTTGATACTAGCCATTCTGACAAGTGTGAGGTGATATCTTACTGTGGTTTTGTTTTGCATTCCATATTGATTAGTGATGTTGTGCATCTTTTCATGTGTCTGGTGGCCATCTGTATGTCTTCTTTGGAAAAATGTCTATTTAGGTTCTCTGCCCATTTTTAATCAGATTGTGTTTGGTATTGAGTTATTTGAGTTTTTTAATATATTTTGAACTATACAGTACTTTTGGATTACTGTAAAACCTTGGATTGCGAGTAAGTTGTGAGCGTTCCGTAAAACGAGCAAACATTTCTAATAAATTTTAACTTGATAAATGAGCGATGTCTTGCAATACGAGTAGTACATGATGCTGAATGTCACATGATCACAACTGAGTCAATGGTTCTTGAAATTCACTTTGATATACAAATGCTTTGGATGACAAGCATATTTCCAGAACAAATTATGCTCACAAACCAAGTTTTTACTCTATATAGTTTGCAAATATCTTCTCCCATTAGTAAATTGCCCTTTTGTTTTGTTGATGTTTCCCTTCACTGTACAAACCTTTTTATTTTGGTGTAGTACTAAAAATTTATTTTTGTTTTTGTTTTTGTTTCCCTTGCCTGAGGAGACATAGCTAGAAAAGTTGCAAAGGCCTATGTCAAAGAGATTACTGCCTATGTTTTCTTTTAGAAGTTTTATGGTTTCAGGTCTGTTTTTTTTTTTAATTATCTGTTTATTTTCAGATGGTCGTATATAGTAATTTCCACATTTGTAATATAGACCCAAACTGAGCAATGCATTATTTTATCCATGTAGTGTAATACTAGGCTAAAGTATGCACGTTTATTTGCCAGCCCATGGCCTTCTAATCAATTTTGCAGATTGTTGGTATAACTGCTTATGACAAACAGTACTGTAGATAGATGCAGAACAGAACAAATCTAATTTGACTACTATACTAGTCTATTAAATACTATCTGTAGATAAAGGCAGTGGTAATGATCCTCCAGATCTCTATCATATTACCACTTTGTTTTTTATAGAAATTTATGGCTTCCTTCTGAAATGGAATAAAAGCCAAGCATCATCTGACCGGTCTATCAGGCAAAGCACTATCATTCTTCCCACTAATTCTGATAAGACTTCATTTTTTTTTCTGAAAAAATATCAGGTCATCTCAAGGTTTATCATGATTCAATGATTCTTTGACTCATCAAAATTACTTGAAAAGTAATCATATTTTAGAAACATCATTATTATGGCATGAATATTGACTATTGACAAGTATGGTCTTATATGTAGTAATACCAAAGGTGAAATAGTATACTGTCATAAAAATCATTGCTTCTAAGAAATAATTTAGTTTCCAGCAACAAGTTTTGTTTTGTTCTGTTTTAACCAGGTCCAGTGGAACTAAGCCTTCTAAAAAAATTATATTGCTATTTCATAACACTGTGCATATTAGCATGTGATCACAAGCAGTGGTAGGCAGAACCCATTGAGGAGCTAGGCCAGAAAAAAGTAAACTGTGTGATGTTCAGACGAGAAATTAAAATCAAATACAGTGTTGACTGATGGAATGAGTTTGGAATTCAGGTCTCTATCCAAGATAGAACAATCAAGATCCCAAAATCATTGACTCAGAATCTGTCCAACAATAAAGTCTGAGCAAATACCCAGTCAGAAACAAAGTTTGCATACCAGCAAAGCTTTAGAATCAAGGGATCTTGAGGCACTTGGGTGGCTCAGTCAGGTGACCAACCCACCCTTGATTTCGGCTCAGGTTATGATCCCAGGATTGTGGGATCAAGCCCCACACCAGTTTCCATGCTGAGAATGGAACCCGTTTAAGATTTTCTCTCTCTCTCTCTCTCTCTCTCTCTCCCTCTCCCCACCTCATGTGCTCTCTCTCTCTCTAAAATAATAATTTAAAAAAGAATCAGGGGATCTTGATTGGATATAAAAAGAGTAGTATTACAAAAACATGAACCAGATTATTCATGTCTTCAGTGTGTCCCCATTGTACTTAGTATTCTAAATCCAAATTTATTACTGTATCTATTAGGCTTTGGTTATAAGAACAGGAATTCAGTCTATGAATTCCTCCTGTGAGGGTTGAATTTAGGAATTAGGGATTTTGTACAACCACTATAAGAGCTTGAGCAACAAGGGTCAAGGGAACTGCCATTGAAGGCTGGGGGGCTGACTCCAAAGGATGGCAAAATAATGTTCTCAAAAATCTCTGTTTATTGCTATGAATATAAAGCACTTCATTTTTAACATTGATCTTGCATCCTGAGACCTTGCTAAACATGTTATTTTGTTGTAGTTATTTTTGGGATTTTCCATATATAGCAACATATCTGACAATAAAGACAGTTTCATTTCTTCCTTTCCAACATAAATGCCATTAGCCACCTGCCGCGCAATGTTTTTTGTCTTGTGAGTCAGCCAACATTTTCTACAAAGAGGCAGGTAGTAAATATTTTAGGTTTAGCCAGTCACACATTCTCTATCACAACTACTCAACTCTGTTGTGTCCAGAAAGCAGCTATCAACAAAAAGGAACAAGTGAGATACAAAAAAAACAAAAAAACAAAAAAAACTTCACTCCCTTTCACTGAAAGTTTGCTGAGAGTTTTTACGTTGATGGTAGCTGGGTTTTGTCAAACATTTTTTGTGTCTCATGAGATGACAATATAATTTTTGACCTTTATTCTATTAATAAGTTGAATGAATTATAATCTAAAGTTTGTGTAAAACTGGTGTTTTTTATTTATATATTTGATATTATACACTAGTGAAGCTATCTGGGCCTGGGATTTTTATTTGTAGGAACATTTTTAACTACTAAGTCAATTTCTACTTCTTATGTGTCTATTCACATTTTTTATTTCTTCTTGATTTAGTTTTACTAATTTCTATTTTTTATAATGTTTTAGTGAGTCACCAAATTCTGTGACAGATTTTTGGTCAAGTTGTTTCCATCAATAAGTACTGATTTTAAAAGCTTTAAAACTGCCACACACACACACACACACACACACACACAACAAATGGCTGACAACACATTTTCCTTTCCTTCTGAAGGTTTTACAATGCCTCCTCTTTGATTCTTGATTTTGTCAGTTCATGTGTTTACCCATTTATTTTCTTGGCCACTCTAGTTAAAGTTTCCTGGTTTTGTTTTTCTTTGCATTACCAATTTTGACTTTATTGATTATCTCTATTGTTTTTTGGTGTTCTACTTAATTGTTCCATTACATGTTAGTCCATACTATTTCATTCCTTCTGCCTGCTTTGGGTTAAGTTGATCTTTATCTAGTTTGTTAAGATACAAGTTTAGATTGTTGATTTTAGAATTTTTTTTCTTTTTTAATATAGGTGTCTCAAGCTATAAGTTTTCCTCTAAACATTGATTTAAATGCACCCACAAAATTTTATTATGTTGTATTTCACTTTTGTTCAGATAAAAATATTGGCAATTTATCTGGTGATTAAATCATTGACATCTAAGTTCTTACAAATGTGTGTAATTTTGAAATATTTGGCAATTTCTCCAATTTTTTCTTTTGTTGATTTATAATTTAACTACAGTATGCTCATTTGATTTAATGCTTTTTAATTTATTGAAATTTTTTTAAGGTCTAATATGGGGCCTATTTTTTAAAATGTCCCATATGTATTTTAAATGAATGTTTATTCTCCTGTCACGATGTGGAATGATTATTTGAATTTGAGTTAGGTAAATTTCATTCACAGACTTGGTCAGATCTACTATATCCCTTCCAATTTTCTGCTCAATTGTTCTATTAATTTTCAGATATAAGAATTAACTTCTCCAATGATTTGGTGAATTGTCTATTTCTCCTTTCAATTTTTTTCTGGTTTTGCTCTACTTATTTTATATCTATGTTAACTGTGTACACATTTATAATTACTATATATTTATAATGTATTAATCTTCTTATATTAGGTAAAATCCCTCTGTCACATGTAATATTCTTGGCTTAATGTCTATTTTGTCTGACATGAAAATAACTACTCTGGGTCTCTTGTGGTTATTTTTATGCAGTATTTTTTTCCATCCTTTTATTTTCTACCTATTTTTTTCGTGAATCTAAACTGTCTCTTATAGAGAGCAGATAGTTGGATCTTGATTTATTTATCCGATCTGACAAGCTCTGCCATTTGATAGGAGCCCCTTTAGGAAAAAATTTTTTAACTTCTTTTTAATGTTTATTTATTTTTGAGAGAAACAGAGACAGAATGTGAGTGGGTTAGGGGCAGAGAGAGAGGGAGACACAGAATCTGAAGCAGGCTCCAGGCTCTGAGCTGTCAGCACAGAGCCTGATGCAGGGCTCGAACTCACAAGCTGTGAGATGGTGACCTGATCCAAAATCGGATGCTCAACCGACTGAGCCACCCAGGCGCCCCAGGAAAATTTTTAGCTATTATATTCTTCAAATCCAGAATTTCCACGTGGTTTCTCTTTTTATAGTTTTTAATCTCTTTATCAAGATCTCTATTTACTCAGCAAGTGTCATCATGCTGCTTTTTAATTCTTTAAACTTGTTTCCCTTAATTCTTTGAACATAATTATCATAGCTCCTTAGAAATCTTTATTTTCTACATTACAACATCTCGGCTAACTCACAATCTCTAGTTGCTTCTTTTTCCTGATTAGGGTTACACTTTCTTGTTTCTTTTCTTTTCTCATAAACTTTTATTTAAACTAGCATTTTAGATACTGTTTTATATATTATAAACAGTCCAGATTCTGATATTTCCTTCCTAGGGGTTGTAGTTGTTGCTGTTCATTTGTTTGTGTCACAAACATGCTATGAAGGCACACACATGAATTGTGTCGCTCCACGATGTCAGCTTTATTCTATCATAAAGTAAGGTTAATATAAAATAACTATAAAGCAGTTTCAGGGCTCCAAACGCAATGATATTTCACTACATGTTTAACTTGGCTCCTTACACATGGCACAAAGCACAATAGCACAGTACAAGGTCACACAACAGGATACAAGGGGTAGGAAGTTAATGAACCAAATGCGAAGTCAGTCTGCAAGCCTGCAAATGAGATGAGGCCTAGGTGCCCTCAAGGTCAGTTCTCATGCTGCTTATTATGTTCAAGCAGTGGAGAATCTCTGCTATGTCAGAGATCAACTGGGCAGATCCTTTGGTGGTAGTTGACATTCTGATGTGGTCAGACATGAAAGGGTCAGCGTCTGGAAAGGCTAACAGTTTGCCACAAAAACCCTCCCTTTTTAATAGGAATTTAGTCAATCTTGGGACTTTGCGGCTCTTCTCTGGTTCTGTTGGTTACCACTTCGGTTGTCAGGCCTGTGCTGGTTTCAGCAATATCTGGTCTTGGCTGCAATGCCCTGGGCTGCTTGTATCACTGCTTGACATAAGTCACTGCTTGAATTGAGTGACTCCATCTTGCTCTCTACAGTCTGTTTGATTATTTAGTAATCTGCCTGGATTAAATCTGTGGAATATATCTCACTTGCAGGATGTCACTGCTGATGTCTATACTCAGGGAGCTTTTTTAATTCTCATGTTAATTTTTAAGATTGGCTTCCTAGGGACTGGTTCTATACCTGCATAGATTATGGCCACAGGTTGCACACAAACACCTTCATCCAAGAAAGGTTTCCACCCTCTGCCCAAGGATCTGGGTACAGGTTGGGGAGGACATTAAAAGTTCAGCATTGTTCACATATGCTCCAGGTTTCACTTTCCATCAGGCTCTCTTATGTACGATCTGTGCATGAACACACTCTCCCAGACCACCTGTGATTTGTGAAAAGTCTGTTGTCAATCTCCCATGAACATTTACATGGACTTCCGGTTACCCAGGGATGTGTAAAAGCTAATCAAGCCCTCCTCTGGTTACCTCATTTCCTGGACGTCCTTGTTAAATTTTTGTCTAGGTCATGTCTGCTGCTTGCTGTAGCCAGAATGACAACCTCAGACTAGCTGAGCTATTAGCCTTTCCTGGTGACTTGCCATCGAGATCACTGCTTTTATTGACAACACTGCTGAGCAGGGGTTTTCACCTTCCACTCCAAATCAAGAGAGTTGTTGTAAAATGGCTGTAAAATGTTGTAAAATGGCTGTTGTTTTTTTATTTAATATGAAATGTATTGTCAAATCGGTTTCCATACAACACCCAGTGCTCATCCCAACAGGTGCCCTCCTCCATACCCCTCATCCACCCTCCCCTCCCTCCCACCCACCAAGAACCCTCAGTTTGTTCGCAGTTTTTAAGAGTCTCTGACGGTTTGCCTCCTTCCCTCTCTGTAACTTTTTTTCCCTCTTCCCCTCCCCCATGGTCTTCTGTTAAGTTTCTCAGGATCCACATAAGAGTGAAAACCTATGGTATCGCTCTTTCTCTGTATGACTTATTTCGCTGTTTTTGACAGTATGTCCATTTTATAGTTGCTTTTTTGAGAATTTTCTGACCTCTTTATCTTGCCATACCAAAAGTTTCACCTCAGGCATGACTTTTTGCTCTAAGGTCAAAAGCTCTCTTATCTCCATATTACTTTTAAGCAAAGTACTGCTATGTTTATGGTTTTTCTACATTTAAATGGAGACATTGAGAGGAAGCAATTTTCGCTTTCATTACCCAATTGAATGAGAACAACTCAGTGGCAAAAACAAGTACCAATTAGCTAAATGAAAAGTTCAAGCTGTGAATTTATCTTCAGGGCAAACTGCAATGATTTGAAGGGCAGCAGTGGGAGGCAAAATATACAAGCAAGACAAAATAGATACTCTGGAGGTGGGACCTGCCTTTGTTGCTCATTATAAATTACACATAGATTAACTGATTTTATATCCACATTTACAATATACAGTCATATAATTTATTTAGACTATAGTTTGGACTGAATGCAGGTCATTGAATTCATTTGAATAAGCTAATCTAAATGGATATTCATGGAATAGTTATCAAGTTTAATCCTTTTACTTAAGAGTATAAAATGTTTAAGAAAAGTTTTTTTAAAATCTATCTGACATCCATTTAACATAATAAAAATGCTGCCTGGTAAAAAGCAAACCGAATTACATACTTGTCAAGAAAATTAAAGATATACAATAATTCAGTTTTAAAAATTGACAATAATTAAAAGTTGGAGGGAAAGAAATTTTTACAATCTATTACTACCACATATTGCCAAAGGTGTAGAAACTCATGGGAACTCTCCCCATGCTGGTGGGAGAATAAATTACTACAGCCACTTTGGAGAACAATTCCATGTTACCTAATAAAGTCTTTAAAAGCACAATTATACAACCCAGTAATTCCATTTCTTCCAGGGAGATATAAACAAGAAAAGTCAATTAAAATAAATGCACTAGATCTAAATGTATCAAAACAGGTTTAAAATATAACAATTAGAAATAAACAAGTTGTAGAAAGATATTTAATATGATACTTTTATTTTGTTAGTGTATTTGTTTATGTATAGGAAGTTAATTTTAATATGATAAAGCAGAGGAACTTATGACAAATTCATAGTGTAGGGTGACTCTGGGGAGAGCATGAGGAGTATATGGTACAGGGAAGGAGGAGAAAAGAGACTTCATAGCTCCCAGTAAAGATTTCTGAGTTTTAAAAAGATACGAAAATTTTGACCCTATTAATCATCACTAATAGTGCATGGTGTAACTAATATTTTTCTCTGTATTTCTAGCTTTTAACATATGTAGCTTTAAAAAATATATATGGTAAGATAATATCAAGAACAAATGGCGCTATCACACCTATTTGTTGTACCCATCTAAATTACCAGCTAAAAGTAACAACTAATATGTTTCCAAATGATTGCTTTGAGAAATATAGGTGAGTTATGGAATATTCAATACATTCATCTTTACCAACTCCTCTATAGTACTTATTTAAAAAATATTTTTTAATGTTTATTTATTGAGAGAAAGAGAGAGACACAAAGACAGAGCATGAGTGGGGGAAGGGCAGAGAGAGAGGGACACACAGAATCCAAAGCAGGTTCCAGGTTCTGAGATGTCAGCACAGAGCCCGATGCAGGGCTAGAACTCATGAACTGCAAGATCATGACCTGAGCTGAAGTCAGACACTTAACTGACTGAGCCACCCAAGCACCCAAGCCACCCAAGCACTTATATTAATGCATTATTTACATTCAGCACGTAATTATTTGGGGGTACTCAACATGGTACAAAAGCATTTTCAGAGAGAATCCAATCAAAGTAAAAGTTGACATATGATTTCATCTTTAAAAAAATATGTCTTAACAAGAGTCTAGATGAATTATAGATTTCTCTTACTCCTCTAATATTTCAAAATGAAAAGCTGTACCACAGCCAGCATCCTTTTGGCTGACAATACAATTTGCCTTTAGTGCTCACACCTCATGAAATCCTACTGCATCGCCCTATCTAATCCCTGTTTCATAGCAGTACTATAATCCCCAAAACAAAATTTTTTGTGTCCAAAGAATTGAGAAGGCAATTTAAACATTTTGACGTATTAAATAATAACTGTTTTGCTCTAAAGCATGATTCTTTTCACCTGATCTGGAAGTCAGGAGACCTGTGTCATAGCTCTGGATTTCTGTTTTGGAAATCTGAACAAATCTGGACCTTATCAACTAGGGAGCAAATAGGGGTGTGAGGCAGACTAGTAACTTTAATTCCCTTCCCAATATACAATATTTGCATCAACTTAGTTGAGCAAGTCACTTAACATGGCTGCACTTTCAAGTTCCTTACCTTTAAAATACTAACTAGCCTACCAAGAAGGATTAGGATAAAGTTTAAAAAGATCATATATATAATATTGTATATATATTTATATTTATGCAAATATTTAATATATAAATACTTATATATTTATATATAATATATACTATATATATTATATATAGATTTTTATATATACTGTTCCAAGTATACTATATATACATAGTATATGTATGTGTACATGTATATGTATATGTACATATATATGTATACACACACACACACACACACACACATATATAGTATACTTGGAACAGTGTCTGGTTTGTAACATATGCTGAGGTAAGTGTTTGCCATCATTATCATCATGACTATTTTTATTAGTGTCAGTAATAGTTTTAATAACCCAAAAACCTAGTTTTAATAAAAGTCATGAGAAACATTCACTATCTTTCAACAAATTCATCTAACTACTTTAAACTGTCTTTTTTTTTTTTTCAACGTTTATTTATTTTTGGGACAGAGAGACAGAGCATGAACGGGGGAGGGGCAGAGAGAGAGGGAGACACAGAATCGGAAACAGGCTCCAGGCTCTGAGCCATCAGCCCAGAGCCCGACGCGGGGCTCGAACTCACGGACCGCAAGATCGTGACCTGGCTGAAGTCGGACACTTAACCGACTGCGCCACCCAGGCGCTCCTAAACTGTCTTTTTATGTAGATCAATGATACACATCTGAGGAACAAGATATTTAAGATAGCGATTATAATTACAATACCTCAATTTCTCTGTGGAAGAAATATGCAAGACAAAAATATACAAATGCATTGAGTATGAAATTATAGTATGTTTCTAACAGAGGAAAGTATCTAAAGTTATAAGTAAATACACAGAGATTTATAAAACTGACATTCTACTTAAGTAATTAGTTTTATATTCCTTAACCACTTATTCCACTTCCATTACTAGAACCCTTCTCCTGTTACCTCTTATATAAGAACAAATTCCTTTCCCAAATTCACAAATAATCTTTCTTCTTTCCTCTCAAATCACAGCCAGATGAAGGGATGACATTCTTATTCTTGTAAGAAAACTCAATCTGACCAAATGCAGGAGGCAGAATCTTTCAACACAAGTAGCAAAGTACTATAATCCATTCCCATACTTTACAGTGTAGGCTGATTATAATCTGTATCAATAATTGTTTCCTTTAGACTCATTTAGTTATGTGACAGCGGCATTTCCTACACACTGTCTATCCATGTGCTCACCCGTATTTCAGAACCCTCCTACAGTCTGGCCTTGTGTCATAGACCTAGTTCTGACCAACAGACTGTGCACAGAAATACTATGTATCCATTCCAGACTGAAGCATGTTTAAGCCAACATATAAACCTTTTGCTCTCCCTTTACCTTCTGTGGCAACAGAGGAATCCACTTATTGAGCTGAGAAAGCCATAAGGTTAAAACAGCCTAGATTTCTAAGTCTACCCTTAGAAGGGAGCATATAACTGCAGACTTTATGTAAGAGAGAAATTAACTTGTATATGTTAAGACACAAAAATATCAGCTTGTTTTCTTAGCAGAACATAATCACTTGGAAGTGCTGTAAGTTGCCCATCTCCATGAGCTACTGGCAACTGTCATATAACAAGTTCACAGGTACATGGATGTCACGAACAAGTAGTGTTCTTTAAATAAAATATTTGGTCATGTTAAGATTATAGTAGCACAATGCTAAGGAAAAAGAGAAGGAGAAATTAGCAATTTCAGAAAGAAAATATTTATCCCAAGGTAATGACCACTCACTTCACATAAATCCTGTTTCCCTGCACAAATTTATATAAAATGTAAATATAAAAAATATCTTGTATTTGTTTTTTTTTAAATGTTTATTTATATTTGAGAGAGAGAGAGAGCACAAGCAGGGGAGGGGCAGAGAGAGAGAGACGGAGACAGAATCTGAAGCAGGCTCCAGGCTCTGAGCTGTCAGCACAGAGCCCAATGCAGGGCTCGAACCCACGAGCTGTGAGCTCATGACCTGAGCCAAAGCCGGATGCTTAACCGACTGAGCCACCCAGGTGCCCCAAAAATATCTCGTATTTGTAATGAAGATATCTATTCTTCTAAATATCAATCTTCTTTCTAAGATCTCCAGATGAAAATTTAAAGATTTCAAAATTTACTTCAAGAAATACACTTTCCCATATACCCCTCTTCCACATTTACACTTGGATTGGCAATCAGTGGTATAAATGTGATTTAGAGGTAAGTGAGGAAAATAAATGGAAGAAATCAAATTAGATTACATAACTATGAGTTTCTCTTACTTATTGTTTTTCCCACCAAACTACAAAAGGATTTGTAGGTGTTTTAATGTTTCCTACAGAGAACTTCAGCACCAGATTAAAAGCAAGTGTGTGTTGGGGTCAGCAATCAATTATTCTATCCTAAAATAGCTTTTTTAACAATTATCCTTTATAACAGTTTTCTGTTGTAAGTCCTAGTGATGAATTTTTTCATGACGCATCAAATGTGTAAGAACAAGTAACGCTTTCCTTTAGATTTGCCGAAGGATATCTGTTACGATCTGTTACATATCATTTTTCACTCAGATCAAAATTTTCCAAGTAGAATCACAGTGATATTGTTTTTTTTTTAATTTGCAAATTTAATATAGTTTGGAAAGGAAGAAAAAAAAAACAGGGAGGATAAGTTCCCAAACTCCTATCACTGTCATTTACTAAGAGGCTCTATATTATGATAAAAGCAATGTTCTATAAATTTACAAATAAGTTGTATGTAGGTCAATCAAATGACCAAGACGATGTTTTCTACCAATATGGCCATTCTACATGGTGACTTTAAGTTTTTAATGTTTATTTTTTATTTTTGAGAGAGAGAGCAGGGGAGGGGCAGAGAAAAGGGGAGACACAGAATCCAAGGCAGGCCCCAGGCTCCAAGCTGTCAGCACAGAACCTAATGCGAGGCTCAAACTCACTAACCATGAGATCATGACCTGAGCCAAAGTCAGATGCTTAACCAACTGAGCCACCCAGGTGCCCCTACAGGATGACTTTTAATGTATTTTATTTAATTTGATGTTATGAACATTTGGGGCATTGAAATTTCAAGTGTTTAGGGAAAAGGCATTTTTTTTTCATGATTTAAAACAACAACAACAACAAAAAAAAAACTTCTAAAGACTTCATTTCTACTAGTCCATTTTCAAAAGTATATAACATCAAAAGATTTTTGCCTCCAACAGACATCGAGTTTTCTGACAAGATCAATTCTACAATCTGTAAGTGACAATTTTCTCCTTATTTAAAGAAAGCAGTGCAAAATCATAATTTGTCTAATTAACATCCTTCCCTAGTTTGGCTGTCAATACTGCTGCTATTAACTAGTACTCTGCTACCTCACCAACTCCTACCATCCCTGCAGGCTCTAGTGATGCTGAGCCACTTCCTAATTCTACTGCTCTTTTCAGGACCCTGTTCCAATATGGCTGCCCCCCCCCCCCCGCCCCACCACACTAGTGCCACAGTTCCTCTGATTTCTCAAAGATATTTCTTCTTAAGTAGAATGGTTATTACAACCTCTTTATTTGGCACCAACAATAATAGCTTATCCTTTCAGAGTCGTATGCCCCTTAGATAATGAGGTTTCATCATAGTCATGGTGTACTGGACAAAGAATAATTTGTGAGCCACTATTCTGTCACGTGCCATGCTTTTCTCAACAACAATACCCAGAAGCAATCTCCAATCCCACTTTTCCAAAAGCTCTCTTGTTAAATGATGGAAGAACAAACTTGCATCTTGTCTTCATGTTCAAGCAACTAGGTCTAACCCAAACTTCCTTCAAAAAACTCCATGCGGTCAGGTGGCCCGCCATAGTTATAAGCAAGTCTTTACTATGCCTTCATTATGTATTCAATAAAATTTCAAATATAAGATATTTATGAATTATCTCAAATTTGGTCTATTTGCCAATGTTATTATAATTTTCCAAATATGGAAGATATATGTAACTATTTTGGGATTGCTATTGTGTGTCCTGTGATTTTTGTGAGGATGGCATGAGGTAGTACATATAAAGAAATGTGCATTAAATATATAATAAACACTAAACACTAGTTTTCATTAATTATCAGTAGTTATTATTATCCAAATTCCACATATTATAGTTCATATTGAAATAAATATCTAATTCCCCTGATTTACTCAAGTTTGAATAAGCCAAAAATTTATTCTCGTAAATTTCATTTTAGGCTTTATTTTAAATATCAAACCTTAAAAGAGATAAGAAAGTGATTTATAAAGTATTTCTCAAATGCATGATATTATTATCTAAATTATCCTTAAAATTTCATTAAATTATAGTATTTATCCATTGTACTGGTTGATTGGTAATTTCACAAAAGATAGATCCACCTGAAATCTATGAATGTGACCTCATTTGGAAAAAACATCTCCCAGAATTAATTAAATTGAAGGCTTTGAGATTATCTGGATTAGGGTAGGTCCTAAATTCAATGACAAGTGTCCTTAAAAGAAAAGGGAGAGTATATGCAGGTATGAAAACAGAGGTAGAGATTTTAGTCATAAATCTACAAGCTGAGAAACACCAAGGATTGCCAGCAGCCAGACAGAGAGAGGCACAGAGGGATTTCCTTCAGAATGTGATCAATCCTACCAACATCTTGGCTTTAAACTTCAAGGGTCCAAAATTGTGAAAGAATACAATTCTGTTGTTCTAAGCCACCAAGTTTGTAATAATTTGATGCAACAGCCCTAGGAAACTAATAAAAAGTTTAGTTATTATAAATACCTTCATTATTATTATTATAGCTACCATTTATATAGAATCAATAGAATGAAGATATTCTATATCATACTTTATTCCACCAATCCCCCAAACTAACATAAAATGTATATAATGTTATCCACATTTTACAGAGTGGAGAACAGATTCAGAAGGATAAAATAACTACCCAAGCTTACCCAATAGTAGGCTACAAAATCAAGTTTCATACACAGGTGCATCTGCCCCCCAAATCTCAATCCCACAAGATTTGCTCTTTTATTAAGTGGGAGATGTCTTAATAAAGACCATAAGACAAGCCAACAGCTAACATCATACTCAGTGATGAAGACCTAAAAGCTTTCCTCTAAGCTCAGGAACACAAAGAAGCCCACTGTTGCCACTTTTATTCAACATAGTATTGGAAGAGCTAGTCAGAAAAAATTAGGCAAGAAAAATAAATAAAAGGCATTCAAACTGGAAAAGAATAAGTAAAATTTCACTATTTGCAGATGAAATGATATTTAGAGTTATTGAGCAAACCATAAAGACTCTACCAAGAAATTGTTAGAACTAATAAACAAATTAAGTAAAGTTGCAGTCTACAAAATCAATATACAAATATCTGCTGCATTTCTGTACTAATAAGGAACTATCAGAGAAATTAAGAAAACAATCTCATTTAAAATTGCATTAAAACAAAATATCTAGGAATAAATTTAACCAAGGAAATGAAAGATCTATATATCAAAAACTTTAAGACATTAAGAAAAGAAATTTAAAAAGACACAAACATGGGGCGCCTGGGTGGCTCAGTCAGTTGAGCATCCGACTTCGGCTCAGGTCATGATCTCACAGTCTGTGAGTTTGAGCCCCGCGTCGGGCTCTGTGCTGACAGCTCGGAGCCTGGAGGCTGGAGCCTGCTTCAGATTCTGTGTCTCCCTCTCTCTCTGACCCTTCCCCATTCACGCTCTGTCTCTCTCTGTCTCAAAAATAAATAAACATTAAAAAAAAGACACAAACAAATGGAAAGATATTCTGTCTTCATGGATTGAAAGAAGTAATATTGTTAAAAAGTCCATACGACCCAATGCCATCTATTGATTCAGTGCAGTCCCTATCAAAATTACAATGCTATTTCTCACAATAATAGAACAAATAACCCTAAAATAAATATAGAACCACAAAAGACCTTAAATAGCCAAAGCAACCCTGAGAAAGAAGAACAAAGCTGGAGGCATCAGGCACCCTGATTTCAAACTACGTTGCAATGTTACTGTAATCAAAACATTATGGTATTGACATAAAAACAGACACATAGCCCAACGGAACAGAATAGACATGTATGGTCAATTAATTTACACCAAAGGAACCAAGAATAAACAATTAGAGAAGGACAGTGGACAGTCTTTCCAATAAAGGGTATTCAAGCAAAAGAATGAAACTGGACCACTATCTTGTAACATATATAAAAATTAAAACAAGATAGATTAAATACTTAAATTTAAGACTTGACACTATAATACTCCTAGAAGAAAATATAGCCAGCATGCTCCCTGATATGTCTGGGCAATGATTTTTTTTTTGGATCTGGTACCAAAAACAAAGGCAACAAAAGTAAAAATAAACAGTGGGACTGCATCAAACTGAAAAGATTCTGAACAGCAAAGCAAAAGTATCAAGAGAATGAAAAGGCAACCTACCAAATGGGAGGGAAAAAATGCAAGTTATATCTGACAAGAGGTTAATATCCAAAAATATAAAAGAAACTCATACAACCCATTTCAAGAATAATCTAAAGGGACAGAGGATCTGAATTTTACCAAAGGAGACATAAAAATGTCCAACACCCATGAAAAGGTGTTCAGCATCATTACTCATCAAAGAAATGCAAAACAAAACCACAATGAGATATCGCCTCACACTTGTCAGAACGCTACTACTAAAAAGACAAGAAATAACAAGAGTTGGCTAGGATGTGGAAAAAGGAGAAAGAACCCTTGTGACTATTGGTGGGAATGTAAATTAGTGCTGCCACTATGACAAACTTTATGGAGGTTTCTCAAAATATTAAAAATAGAAATACCATACCATCCAGCAATTCCAATTCTGGGTATGTGCCTGAGTGGTGACTATAGTTAATAATACTGTATTACAAAATTGAGAGTAGCTAAGAGAGCGGATCTTGAAAGTTCTCATCACAAGAAAACAAATTTGTATAATTATATACGGTGACAGATGTTAATTGGACTATTGTGTTAATTATTTTGTAATCATATATACAAATATCAAATCATTATGTTGATACCTAAAATTAACATAATGCTATATGTCAATTATATGTCAATAACATAATAATTAAAAACAATATAAATATAAATGGATGATATCTTAATGTTAGGTAATTTACAACTCCAAGATAATGAATGTTCAACCTGTGAATTACTTGTGAATGTAAACAGTAGGTCACACACTGCTTTCCCCTCCATACCCCTACCCAGTTTTTTCAGCTCATTTCATTTTTGTTCCATTCACACAGCAACCTACCTACAAAAGGATACCGATTCACAGATCCCTCTAACGTCACTTAATTCCCTGGTAAAGACTTCCCTAGACTCAGTTAATTTTGCACATGCACACATCTTACTTCCCAATATTTTTCCATTCTTACCAACTAACTTAAAAAATATTCTCCTCATGGCTCTCCCACCTCCATTTTTTTCCTCAATTGCTTATTCTCCATTCTTTAACAGTGATTTGATTAGGACTGAAAGAATTCTACCAATCCAAATTAGCCATAATCATATTACGGCTATACAATGGGTTGAATTGTGTCCCCCCACAACCTCCCAAATTCATATGTTGAAGCCCTAAACCCACTACCTTGGATGTGATTATATTTGTAAGTAGGGACTTTAAAGAGGTTATTGAGTTAAAATGAGGCTCTTTAAAATGAGGTGTCTAGGGAAACCTAGGTGGCTCAGTCGGTTAAGCCACTGACCCTTGGTTTCAGCTCAGGTTATGATCTCACAGTTCGTGAGTTCAAGGTCCGCATCGGGCTCTGCACTGACACTTATGGAGCCTGCTTGGGATTCTGTCTCCGTCTCTCTGTTCCCCTTCCCTGGTCTCAATCTCTCTCTCTCTCTCTCAAAAATAAATAAATTTAAAAAATAAATAATAAAAAACATGTAAAATCTATAAAAATGCCCAGAAGTTCCTTTCAAAAACTTTACAGATTTCTTCAATTAATCTATAAACAAGTTCATTCTCCTTGAGCACATTTAAAATGCAAAGTAAATAAGAAATGATTATTTACTTAAGCTTAGTTTTCAGTTTAATTCACACTTCTATAACTGAATGGTTTTCATCTATTTTCTATTTGACAAGATTTAAGCTAGATCATGGACTAAATTATTTTCTGAATTAGGTGGAAGACAAAAGGTCAATTATAACATTGTTGATTTGAAAAATATATTGTAAGTTTCAAATAACCATTTTACATCAAATTTTCAGAATATAACCAAATGTCATTTAGGAACTATCTTATACCTTAGTGTGCATACATCTTGATACAAACTTACTAAATACCCTAGCATGCCTTAAAAGTATGCCAATTGTGCATAACATCTGACTAAATCTTTTATTACAAGGATCCTAGATGATTTTTTTTATTGGCATTCCTCTTAAGTCAGTACTGTTAAGAGGTACCTGGGTGGCTCAGTCAGTTAAGGGTCTCACTTCAGCTCAGGTCATGATCTCAAGGTTTGTGGGTTCAAGCCCTGCCTTGGGATTTCCGCTGACTGCTCAGAGCCTGAAACCCACTTAGGATTCTGTGTCTCCCTCTCTCTGCCCCTCCCCTGCTTGCAATCTCTCTCTCTCTCTCTCTCTCTCTCTCTCTCTCTCTCTCTCTCTCCTCTCCTTCTCTCTCTCCCAAGAATAAACAACATTTAAAACTAAAAAAAAAAATCAGTACTGTTAAGGATACAATTCAGTTAGAAGCTGTTTTGGACAAATTGTACTCTGCTGTTAGTTTTTACTATTATCCTTTGTCTTATAGTAACTGAATTGTTCTCTGACCCTTTTTTCCTCACTCTTTTATCATGTACTACAGCCTTTGAAAGGACCATGGGCATTTGTTGGTAAGATACCTACTGACATCATCTAAGCTCCTCAAAATTGAGGGCCGAGTTTACTTCTTCCTATTTAATACCTAGATATATGTTTTCTTCCATGGTTTATCTATGGCATCATTAAATACCTTAATTGTCCTCATAAGGAAGTTGTTATCACTGGCACTAGTTATTGAGTAGTAAATTAACCTAGATGACATGTGAGCATATCACTACAGTTGCTCAAAAGTTTACAAAGTAAAGCTAAGTCAATTTCAAGTAATAGAGGAAAAGCTCTCTATATTTTCTTAAAGCCTGTCCTATTTACTCATTTTTACAAAAGCCTCCTCCTTACTGGTGTTATTAATCCCAAGAAACCAAAGGACAGAACATCAGGCAATAAAAATGTGGAAAGGATATGTTCTTATTCCTCTACCTGTGATTGATATTTTAATAGACACCTACTACTTTTGTGTCTTTCCTGGAATGCACTCAGATGTCACTTCTCAGCTGTCACCATGTTGTTTTGAAAAGCCACATATTGATTTAATTTCCATGCACTATAGTTTTCAATAGTAGTGGAACTTCATTTTTCCTCCATGTTTTACATGAGTACATTTACATCCTTAGAAAATGGAACTGCAGCTATGGTAATGATACCTGTCTCCGCACCATCTCAAAAACAAACTTGTGTAACTAAGAACAGGAGAAAATTTACGTTTAGATTATTGACATGTAAGTATATAGAATGCAAGACTACCATTATTTACAAGTGGTTTATTACTTTCTTTTCTGAATAAATGTAAAGATGGTTAATTATATACTGAAAATATGAAACAGTTTTTTTATACCTTTTGAATGCTACTTTTTTCACATAATTACCTTTAAGTAAGACCAGCATCTTTATACTTCATTTGCTATAATAAATGTATATTCTCTAACATATTTTATATACCCCAAATACGTTAAGTATTAAAACTTTGTCATCAGAAATTCATTTTCCTATTCTAAGATTTATGCAAGTGTAGAGGTTCAAAAGTGGTAAATTTTCACTATAATTCTTTTTTCAGACTATACCTCAAATACAACACAGTCATTAAGCGCCCACAATATGCAAGGCACTATTCTAAGGCTCTAAAGGAATTAGAAATAATTAAGATATTGTTCCTATTCTCTGTGGCAGTAAAGCTGACATTACCTCACTGCTACTATGAAATAAATCTTATATGATATGGTATACCAATACTTGAAAATAGATGTTTTTAAGAAAATATTTAAGTGACTAAAGTATCAAAAGAGAAAATTACATAAAAGTAATTGAAGAATTTGTAAAATATATAGTCCCTAAAATTAACCAGTTTCAGGTAGTTTTACAGGTGAATTGCATGAGTTCATCAAAAAAAAGAAATGCATGGGGTGCCGGGGTGGTTCAGTCGGTTAAGCATCTGACTTGAGCGTGGGTCATGACCTCACAGTTCGTGGGTTCAAGTCCGGCATCAGGCTCTGTGCTGACAGCTCAGAGCCTGGAGCCTGCTTTGGATTCTGTGTCTCCCTCTCTCTATGCCTCTCCCCTACTAGCACTTTGTCCCTTTCTCTCTCAAAAATAAATAATAAACGTTAAAAAAAATTTTAAAGAAATGCATTACATGAAGAGATAAGGGAAGAAAAGCTATACAGTTAGTTATGGACATCGATGCTAAAAATATATTTTATAAACACGAACAGGTAGTCTTAATTTTTAAATGTTTTTAATAAATTAGGATAGAATGAAAATTCCTTAATATTTTTAAGTATATAAAAATAAAGAATAAACATTTATCTTAATAAAACACACAAGGATTTCTGTCTAAAGTCAGTATCAACATCAGTATCAATAGCCTCTATCATCAATATACTGAACAGTTTTCTTGAGGACTTAGGTGATGTAAAAATAAAGCAAACTAAAAAATATTTTTATAGTATAGGGAAAAAGTTTCGCAATAATCGTTATTTGTGGATTCTTTTAGAGTCTCTACCAAAAATTCCAGAATCAAGCTAGAAATTAAAATAGTCATTTATAAGAGAAGATAAATAACTACCTTTAGTATATCTTATAGTCAGCCACAGTCCAGGAGCCCCTAGAGAACAATGACAGATAATCGCTCATGGATGAGAGAGCCTCTGTGGAAGTCCAGTTTCCAGAGAAGTAACAGCACTCCAATGGAACAACAAAAACAAAAATTATATATATATACATATATATGTATGTGTATATATATATATATACATATATATGTGTGTGTATATATATATATATATATATGAGTTTGGATACCCTAGGGTGGGTAAGAGGAAGAATTTGACTTTATATTACTCTTGCCCTAAGATGGCATAGCTTAGGGCCAAGAAAGTTTTTCCTGGGCCCATGATTTTTCCCAGGGGAAAAGGGAGAGTGTGTGAGTGAGCACCCAGCTTCCCCAGATGTGTGGGACACTGCCAAAGAGGCTCATTTCACTCTCTAGCCATCAAGAGTAGCAAATCACAACTTATATGAGGTGGGGAAAGTGACAGATAGAACTCTCAGAGAACATCAAAGGGATGTGGATGCTAACTGTATCACTCATTCCATCACGAAGGGATTCTATGAGCTGCTGGGAATATCTCAGATCCCCCAAATGACCCACAGGCACCAACAGTGCTCCACAGTGTGATGGGGGTATCACACATACCCCCATCCTGCAGCCAGCTCCCCCTGTATGCTTCCAACAGCAGTATGAGTGAGCTTTGTCAAACTAGTGAGCAAGCACAGTAAGTCAGCTGAATCTGCAGGCCAGAAGAAACCACAGACTTGAGCCTTAACCACACCTTTGGGGAAACAAAAAGGGTGGTCAGCACTGAGCCTTATATATTGCTGTTCCAGAGAAGGCATTATAAGCTTAAGAATTCTGCCACAAGATGAAGCAAGAAGCATGAAGCAGGTGTACCCACAGAATTTCTAGATAACCTCAGAATGTCAGCAGGGTTAACAGAATGTATCTCTTTCTAGAAACAGTTAGTAAAAACTAGAGAAGGTAACTGCTACTTCAAATGTGAAGAAAACAATGCAAAACCTCAAAGAACACAAAAAAATCAAAGAATACTACCAAAGAATCACAATCTTCTGGTCACTGACTAGAGACTTCTGCAACTTACCAAAGATTTCAAAATAGCTATTTTGAGGAAGCTCCATGAGCTACAAAAAGACACAAGCAGACAATCCAATGACATAAAGAAAACAATACAGGAGGAAAAATGGGAAGTTTAACATAGAGATCAAAGAAATCACAAAAAAGAATCACACAAATTTTGGAGCTTAAGAACACAATGAATGAAATGAAAAATGCAGTAGTAAAGCAGTACCATCAATTGTGTTTCCCAAATTCCACACGAATGAAATCATATATTTGCCTTTCTCTGACTGATTTATTTTGCTTAGCATAATACAGTCTAGTTCCATCCACATTGTTGCAAATGGCAAGATTTCATTCTTCTTGATCGCCAAGTAGTATTTCATTGTATGTGTATGCATATATATGTATGTATGTATATATGTATATATGTGTATATATGTGTGTGTGTGTGCATCTTCTTTATCCATTCTTCAGTTGATGGACATTTGAGCTCTTTCCACACTTTGGATATTGTTGATGGTGACCATCAGACTTCATTTAGCAGAGGAAACAATCTATGAGATTGAAGACCAGACTTTGAAATTATACACTCGGAGGGAAACAATGAAAAAAGAATGAAAAGGAGAGAAGAAAGCCTACTTGATCTATGAAACTTATAAGAAGGACAAATTTAGGAATTATTAGAGTCCCAGAAGGAGAAAAGACAAAAAAGGGAAAAAGAAAACTTATTTAAAGAAATAATGGCTGAGAACTTCCCAAACTGGGGGAGAACTTAGATATCCAAGTTCATGAAGCTTGTACACGATCAAACAAAATCAACTAAAAGAGACCTTGTCAAAGACACATTACAATCAAATGTGAACAAAGACAAAGAAAGAATCTTAAAAGCAACAGGAGAAAAAAGTTTATAACTTACAAGGGAACCTCCATAAGGCTATTAGCAGATTTTTCAGTAGAAATCTTACAGGCTGGAAAAAAGTATGATATACTCAAAGTACTAAAAGGAAAAAAAAAAAAAAGAAAGAAAGAAAGAAAAAAAAACCTGCCAACCAAGAATACTTTACCAGGGTGTCTTTAAAAGAGTTCCTCAAGCTGTAATGAAAGGATGTTAACAAGTAACATGAAAATATATGAGAACATACAACACTTTGATAGTGGTAAGTAGATAATCAAATTTATAATACCTCAATACTGTGCTCTGGTATAACATGGTGGCATATTCACCACTTGAGTATAAAGTTTAAATGCTGAAAGTATTGAAAATAACTATAGCTGCAATAATTTGTTAATGAATAAACAACATAAAAATAGTTAAATTGTGACATTAAGAACATAAAAGGGGGAGTAAAGGGGTAGAGTTATATATGTATTGACGTTAATTTGCTAGCAGCATAAAATGGACTGTTATAAAGTGTCTAATATGAGCCCCATGGTAACTAAACAGGAAAAGCCTACATTAGAGTCACAAAAAATAAAGCGAACAGCATTAAGGCATACCACTACAGAAAATCATTTCACAAAGGATGGCAGCAAGAGGAAGAAAGGAACAAGGGACAGCAAAAAAGCCATCAAACAATTAATAAAATGGCATTCGTTGCAGGATACAAAATCAACATACAGAAATCAGTTGTGTTTCTATATACTAAAGATAAAACATCTGAAAAAAAATTTAACTATGCCATTCACAATAATATCAAAACAATAAAACGCTTAGGAATAAACTTAGCTGAAAGTAAAAGATCTGTATAATAAAAACTGCAAAATTTTAAGAAAAGAAACTGAAGAAAATGCAAATAAATGAAAAGATATCCCATGATCACAACTGGAACAATTAATGTTGTTAAAATGTCCTCACTACCCAAAGAAATCTACAGATTCAATGAAATCCCTATCATAATACCAATGGCATTTTTCACACAACTAGAAGAAATAAGCATAAGCTTCAACCCTGAATAACCAAAGCAATCTTGAAAGAACAAAGCTGGAGATATCGTGCTCCCAGATTTCAAACTACGAAACTGTAGTTCAAAACAGTCTGGTACTGGGACAAAAGCAGGTACATTGAACAAATAGAGTCCAGAAATAACCACACACATATATGATACATTAATCTACAGAAAAGGAAGCAAGAATACACAACAGGAAATACAGTCTTTTAAATAGCATTGGGAAAACTGGACAGCCACATGGCAAAACAATGAAACTGGACCACTATCTTACACTCTATGCAAATTTAAGTCAAAATGGATTAAAGACTTGAATGTAAGATCTAAACTGTAAAATTTCTAGAAGAAAACATAGGTGATAAGCAACTTATTATTGGTCTTAGTGACTTTTATTTTTTGAACCTGACTCCCTCAGCAAGTGTGAAAAAAGCAAAAATGAACTAAACTATTGGGACTAAAAGTCTTTTGCATTGCAAAGGAAGCCATCAACAAAATGAAAAGGCAATCTACTGAATGGGAGAAAATATTTTCACATGCTATATCTGATAAAGATCTAATATCCAAAATATATAAAGAACTCATACAACTCAATAGCAAAAAGAAAGAAAAACAGTCCAATAAAAAATAGGCAGGAGATCTGAAAAGATATTTTTCCAAAGAAGACATAGAGATGGCCAAAAGACACATGAAAAGATGCTTGACATCACTAATCCTCAGGGAAATACAAAACAAAATCTCAACGAAACATCACCTCACACCTGTGAGAATAGCTAAAATAAAAAAGATAAAAAGTAAATGTTACCAAGAAATTGGAGAAAAAAGAACACTTATGCACTGTTGGTGGGAATGTAAATTGGTGCAGCCACTATGGAAAACAATATGAAGGTTTCTCAAAAATTAAAAATGGAACTACCAGGGGCGCCTGGGTGGCGCAGTCGGTTAAGCGTCCGACTTCAGCCAGGTCACGATCTCGCGGTCCGTGAGTTCGAGCCCCGTGTCGGGCTCTGGGCTGATGGCTCAGAGCCTGGAGCCTGTTTCCGATTCTGTGTCTCCCTCTCTCTCTGCCCCTCCCCCGTTCATGCTCTGTCTCTCTCTGTCGCAAAAATAAATAAACGTTGAAAAAAAAAAAAATGGAACTACCACATGATCCAGTAATTCCACTCATGGGTATTCATCTCAAGAAAATGAAAACACTAACTCAAAAAATATACGCACCCCTACGTTCATTGAAGTATTATTTACAATAGCTAAGATATGGAAGCACCCTAAGTAACCAGCGATAGACGAATGGATAAAGAAGATGTGGTATGTATGTACAATGAAATATTAGCCAGACATAAAAAAAAGAATGAAATCTTACCATTTGCAGTAATATGGATGGATCTTGAGGGTTTTATACTAGGGGAAATAACTCAGAGAAAAACAAATATAATTTCACTCATGTGAAATCTAATAAACAAAATAAACAAAACAAAGCCAGACTCATAGATACAGAGAACAGACTAATGGTTGCCAGAGGAGAAGAGGCTGAGGGGGGGGGGGGGAGGATGGGGGGAGAAATGAATGAAGAGGTAAAAACTCCCAATTATAAAACAAATAAATCCTGGGGGTGTAGGGTACATCATGGAGAATATAGTCAACAATATTGTGCTAACTTTGTATGGTGACAACCGGTAACTAGATTTATTACGGTAATCATTTCATATTATATATAACCTTCAAATCACTGTGTAGTACACATGAAACTTATGTGATACTGTATTCCAATTATACTTCCTTTAAAAAAGTTATTTATATTGTTCTTGCCATATATTCATACATTTGGAATTGTCACAAAATAAAATGTAACTTCGGCATTTAAAAAGGAGAAAATAGCTACATATTTCTCAAGTTAATGCTGACAATATTGTACAGATGGCAGTTAAAATATAAGGGGGACATGAACTGAAAAAAAACCTCCAAAAACAAGTATTTTTCCTGTAAATTATTCATATAAGATAATATTAACAATAGTCTAGCTTTTAAATAGAATGTTACATTCTTGCTATTTTTTACTGTTATGGTTAATAATGTGGCTTTATATTACATAGATTATTTTGTATGTACAAAATATCACATTGAAAAATTCTCTGATATCTCCTCCTAAAGTATACACTGAATTATGTAAATATAAAAATGCAGAATCCACAAGAAAATTGATTAACAGAATCTTCCCAAAAAACACAATTGCTGAGGGAGGGGCCAAGATGGAGGAGCAGCATGGGAATTCTCTGCCTCTCTCACCTTTGAAATACAGCTAGATCAGCACCAAACCATTTTGCACACCTAGAAAATTGATCTGAGGATTAACACAACAATCTGCATAATCTGAGGCACAGAACTCAGCAGGTACACAACGCAGAGAGGTGAACTGGGGAAGAGAGAAGCCGTGGAGGGAAGGGAGCTGTCTTTGCAGAGAGAGGACAGAGAAATGGGGGAGAATACAGGAAAAGCACTCCCCCAAAAAATAGCTGGAGAGAAAGAGAAAGAGTGGAAACACTCACAAGTGACTGAACAAGAAAGAGAGAAAGGATAAAGGAGTCCAATACCATTAGGACTCTATAAACAGGAGAGCACAGAGTCAGAAATTCTGGAATTTAATACCTGGCAGTGCTCTAGTGGGAAAGGCAAATTCCCAGGAGCAGACAGTGAGGTCCGAGGGATCTGTGTTCCACAGGAGGAGAAGCAGTTCCCCTGCTAGGAGGTCATTTGGTAGAGGCCTTACGGCCACCCCATAGGCAAAGGTCCCAGCGGACCCCAGAGAACAGCCACGTTTGCTGGTGTTGGAACAAAGACACTAGGGTGCAGTGAAACCTGGTACCAGTTGTGTGTTGTGATTTACTATAATCCTAAACTGCTGCTGCTGTGTGATCGCGCAAACTTTTTCTGGGGCAAGCAGGCACCTGGCCACAATCTCTGAGCCTCAACAGCAGCGCAATTGCCTGAATGTTCCCAGATGCAAGCCAGCACCCGGCCATTGTTCTCCAAGACCCTCCCCCAGAGGGTCAGACTGGATCCAAGCTGCAGAGCCCTCAAAAGTAAGGGGTTTGGAAACACCATCTGAGATAAAATTTGGGAGGGAGGTGCTGCCTGGAAGGCTGACGGCTTGGACACAGACAGTGTAGAAGCAGGGACTGGACAGAAGCCAGAGACAAAGGAGGGGTGCTTGATTGCCAGTCGGTGAGAGCGCAGAACTCTGGTGCTAGAGACTGGGAAGCTAGGTGACGTCATTTTCACCTCTCCCATGCATGCACATACTTGCACACGTGAACCACACCTATCAGCCCCAGTAAGCTAAGCAGCGCTAACTAGTGGAGCACAGAGCCATTACACCAAGCCCCTTCCAACTGCACCAACCAAGCACTTGCCGCTTGCTTAGTGTACAGACTAGGAAGTGCTTCATAGTTTGACTTCTAGGGGAAACTGGATGTAATTTCATTCAGATTTCATTCTGTTCACTGGTCCATCTATTTTCTTTTCTTTTTTCTTTTCTTTTCTTTTCTTATTCTTGGATACAGAAGGAGAAAGCATTTATTTTTATTTTCTGTTTTTATAAAAATTTTAAAATTTTTATTACTTATTTTTTAAATTTTTATTTACTTTAAACAATAAATTATTAATAATAATTTATTATTATTATTAATGATATTAATATTATTAATTATTAATTAACTGTTAACAATAATGAATCATTATTCATTAATTGTTGATATTATTAGTACTAATATATTAAAATATTATTAATAATTTATTATGATAATAAATTAATATTTATTATATAATTATATTATTTTATATTATATTATATATAATATATATTTATTATATATATTATATATAATTTATATATAATATATATTATTATATATTATATTATATTATATATTATATAAATTAATAATAAATATAAATAATAATAAATTAATAAAATTAAATTTTATTACTTATTTTTTAGATTTTTTATTATATTTTACTTTATTCATTTCATTTTATTCTATTTTCTTATATATATTTTTAACTTTTAAATGTTTTCTTACTTTTTTCTTTTTTTTTTTCTGTTCTTTTCTTTCTATTTTTTCTCTATTCTACCAAGCTTATTTCAACAACCAGACCAAAACACGCCTAAGATTGAGCCTCCTTTATTTGATTTTTGTGTTGTTTTAAATTTTTTAACTTTATTTATAATTTTATTAATTTTTTTCTTCCTCCAAATTTTACTTCCTTAATATATAATAAATATTTTATTATAATAATGAGAAGAAAGCGTAGTATCCCTTTCTGCAGAGATAAAAGAAGTAAAATCTAGTCAGGATGAAATTAAAAATGCTGTAATTGAGATGCAATCTCGAATGGATCCCATGGGGGCAAGAATAGATGAAGCAGAGCAGCAAAATAGCGATATAGAAGAAAAATTTATGGAGAACAATATAGCAGAACAAAAGAGGGAAACTAAGGTAAAAGATCACAATATAAGACTTAGAGAACTCAGTGACTCATTAAAAAGGGATGACATCCAAATTATGGAAGTCCCAGAAGATGAAGAGACAGAAAATGGGTAGAAGTTTTAAGTGAGCAAATCATAGTGGAAAACGTCCTAACGTGGGTAAAGACACAGACATCAAAATCCAGGAAGCACAGAGAACTCCCATTAGATTCAACAAAAACAACCATCAACAAGGCATATTATAGTCAAGTTCACAAAATACCCAGACAAGAAAAGAATTATGAAAGCAGCAAGAGAAAAAAAGTCCTTAACCTACAGGAGAATACAGATTAGGTTCACAGCAGACCTATCCACAGAAACTTGGCAGGCCAGAAAGGAGTGGCAGGATATATTCAACGTGCTGAATTGGAAAAATATGCAGCCAAGAATTCTTTATCCAGCAAGGCTGTTATTCAAAATAGAAGGAGAGATAAAGGTTTCCCAGAAAAACAAAAACTAAAAGAGTTTGTGACCACTAAACCAGCCCTGCAAGAAATTTTAAGGGGGACTCTCTGAGGGCAGAAAAGATGAAACAAAACAAAAAAGACCAAAAACAAATACTAGAAAGGACCGGAGAGCACCACCAGAAACTCCAACTGTACAGGCAACACAATAGCACTAAACTCAGATCTTTCAGAACTCACTCTAAATGTCAGTGGACTCAATGCTTCAATCAAAATACAGAGGATAACAGAATGGTTAAGAGAACAACATCCATCTATGTGCTATTTACAAGAAACTCATTTCAGACCTAAAGTCACCTTCAGAATGAAAGTAAGGGGATGGAGAGCCATCAGTCATGCTAAAGGTTGCCAAAGTAAGCCAGAGTAGCCATACTTATATCAGACAATCTACATTTTAAAATAAATATAACAAGAGATGAAGAAGGGCATGATATTATAATTAAGGGGTCTATCCACCATGATCCAACAATTGTAAACATTTATGCCCCCAACATGTATACATCCAAATATATTAATCTGTTAATCACAAACATAAAGACACTCATTGATAATAATACCATAATAGTAGGGGACTTCAACACCCCACTTAAAGCAATGGACAGATCATCTAAGCGAAAATCAACAAGGAAACAATGACTTTGAATGACACACTGGACCGGATGGACTTAACAGATCTATTCAGAACATTTCATTCTAAAGCAGCAGAATACACATTCTTCTCAAATGCACATGGAACATTCTCCAGAATAGATCATATACTGGGACACAAATCAGCCCTCAACAAGCACAAAAAGACTGAGATCATACCGTGCATATTTTTAGAACACAATGCTATGAAAATCAAAATCAACCACAAGAAAAAATTTAGAAAGACAACGAATACTTGGAGATTAATGAACATCTTACCAAAGAATTAATTGGTTAACCAAAAGTTAAAGAAGAAATTAAAAAGTACATGGAAGCCAATGGAAATGATAACACCATAACCCAAAACCTCTGGGATGCAGCAAAGGTGGCCATAAGAGAGAAGTAGATAGCAAACTAGGCCTTCCTAAAGAAGGAAGAAAGGTCTCAGATATACCAGCTAACATTACACCTTAAAGAGCTAGGAAAAGAACAGCAAATAAAACCAAAACTAGCAGAAGATAGGAAATAATAAAGATTAGTGCAGTAATCAATGATGTCGAAATGAAAAACAAAACAACACAGTAGAACAGACCAATGAAACCAGGAGCTGGTTCTTTGAAAGAATTAACAAAATTGATAAACCCCTAGCCAATCTGAGCAAAAAGGAAAAGGAAAGGACCCAAATAAATAAAATCACGAATGAGAAAGAATGAAATCTTGCCATTTGCAACAGCGTGAATGGAACTGGAGGGTATTATGCTAAGTGAAATAAGTCAGTCAGAGAAAGACAGATAACATATGTTTTCACTCATATGTGGAATTTGAGAAACTTAACAGAAGATCATAGGGAAAGGGAAGGGGAAAAATAGTTTCAAACAGGGAGGCAAACCATAAGAGACTCTTAAATACAGAAAACAAACTAAGTGTTGATGGGGGGTGTGGAGAGGGGAAAATAGGCATTGGGCATTGAGGAGGGCACTTGTTGGGATGAGCACTGGGTATTGTATTTAAGTGATGAATGATGGGAAACTACTCAAGAAGCCAAGAGCATACTTTATACACTGTATTTTAGCTAACTTGACAATAAATTATATTAAAAGAAGAAAAGAAAAGAAAAGAAAAGAAAAGAAAAGAAAAGAAAAGAAAAGAAAAGAAAAGAAAAAGGAAAGGATCCAAATAAATAAAATCAAGAATGAAAGAAGAGAGATCACAACCAACACTGCAGGAATACAAACAATAATCAGAGAATATTATGAGCAATTATATGCCAATAAATTGGGCAATCTGGAAGAAATAAATAAATTCCCAGAAATATATAAACTACCAAAATTGAAACAGAATGAAATAGAAAATTTTAACAGACCCATAACCAGTAAAGAAATTGAATTAGTAGTCAAAAATCTCCCAAAAAACAAGAGTCCAGGGCCTGATGGCTTTCTGGGGGAATTCTACCAAACATTTAAAGAAGAGTTAACACCTATTCTTTTGAAACTGTTCCAGAGAATACAAATGGAAGGAAAGCTTCCAAACTCATTCACGAGGCCAGCATTTTCTTCATTCCAAAACCAAAGACCCCACTAAAAAGGAGAACTACAGACCAATTTCCCTAATGTACATGGATGCAAAAATCAGCCAAAGAGATCCAACAATACATTAAAGGAATTATCCACCACGATCAAGTGGGACTTATTCCTGGGATGCAGGGCTGGTTCAATATTCACAAATCAATCAATGTGATACAACACATTAATAAAAGAAAGAATAGGAACCACATGATCCTCTCAATAGATACAGAGATAGAAACTGACAAAATACAGCATCCATTCTTGATAAAAACCCTCAATAAAATAGGGATAGAAGAATCATACCTCAAGATCATAAAAGCCATCTACAAAGGACCCACCACTAATATCATCCTCAGTGGGGAAAAACTAAGAACTTTCCCCCTAAGGTCAGGAACACGACAAGGATGTCCACTCTCACCAATGTTATTCAACATAATGTTGGAAGTGCTAGCCTCAGCAATCAGACAACACAAAGAAATAAAATGTAACCAAACTGGCAAGGAGGAAGTCAAACTTTGACTCTTTGCAGATGACATGATACTCTATGTGGAAAATCCAAAAGATTCCACCAAAAAACTGATAGAACTGATTCATGAGTTAAGCAAAGTCACAGGATATAAAATCAATGCACAGAAATTTGTTGCATTTCTGTACACCAATGATGAAGCAGCAGAAAGAGAATTCAAGGAATCAATGCCATTTACACTTGTACCAAACCCATAAAATACCTAGGGATAAGTCTAACCAAAGAGGTGAAAAATCTATACACTGAAAATTATAGAAAGCTTATGAAAGAAATTGAAGAAGATGCAAAAAAATGGAAAAATGTTCCATGCTCATGGATTGGAGAAACAAATATTGTTAAAATGTCTATACTACCCAAATCTACATATTCAATGCAATCCTTATCAAAATAGCACCAGCATTCTTCACAGAGCTAGAACAAACAATCCTAAAATTTGTATGGAACCACAAAAGACCCCAAATAGCCAAAGCAATCCTGAAAAAGAAAACCAAAGCTGGAGGCATCACAATTCCAGACTCCAAGATGTATTACAAAGCTGTAATCATCAAGACAGTATGGTACTGGCACGAAAACAGACACTTAGATCAATGGAACAGAATAGATCACCCAGAAATAGACCCACAAACGTATGGCGAACTAATATTTGACAAAGCAGGAAAGAATATCCAATGGAACAAAGACAGTCTTTTTCAGCAAATGGTATTGGGAAAATTGGACAGCGACGTGCAGAAGAATGAATCGGACCACTTTCCTCCACCATACACAAAAATAAACTCAAAATGGATGAAAGGCCTAAATTTAAGACAGGAGGCTATCAAAATCCTAGAAGACAAAGCAGGCAAAACCCTCTTTGACCTCAGCCGCAGCAACTTCTTACTCAACATGTCTCTGGAGAGAACTATTAGGACCTCATCAAAACTAAAAGGCAACTGATGGAATGGGAGAAGATATTTTCATGTGACATATCAGATAAAGGGTTCGTATCTAAAATCTATAAAGAACTTATCAAATTCAACACCCAGAAAACAATTAATCCAGTGAAGAAATGGGTGAAAGACATGAATGGACACTTTTCCAAAGAAGACATTCAGATGGCCAACAGACTCATGAAAAAATGCTCTACATCACTCATCCTCAGGGAACAAATCAAAACGACAATGAGATACCACCTCACACCTGACAGAATGGCTAAAATGAACAACTCAGGCAAAAACAGACGAGGATGTGGGGAAAGAGGAACCCTTTTGCACTGCTAGTGGGAATGCACACTGGTGCAGCCACTCTGGAAAACAATACGGAGGTTCCTCAAAAATAAAAATAGAAGTACCCTACTACCCAGCAATTGCACTAGTAGGTATTTATCCAAGGGTTACAAGAGCAACGTTTCAAAGGGGCACATGCACTACTGACAATAGCAGTGCTGCTGACAATAGCCAAAGTATGGAAAGAGCCCAAATGTCCATTGACAGATGAATGGATAAGGACATTATACACACACACACACACACACACACACACACACACACACACACAAATGGAGTATTACTCAGCAATCAAAAAGAATGAAATCTTGCCACTTACAACTATGTGGATGGAACTAGAGGGTATCACACTAAACGAAATTAGTCAGAGAGAGAGAAATATCATATGACTTCATTCATATGTGGAATTTAAGATACAAAACAGATGAACATAAGGGAAGGGAAGCAAAAATAATATAAAAACAGGTAGGGTCACAAAACATAAGAGACTCTTAAAAATAGAGAACAAAATGATGGTTGGTAGAGGGGTTGTGGGTGGGGGCATGGACCACATGGGCAAGGTGCATTAAGGAAAACACTTGGGATGAGTTGAGCAGTGGGTGTTATATGTAGGGGATAAGTCACTGAATTCTATTCCTGAAATCATTATTGCACTATATGCTAGGTAACTTGGGTATAAATAGAAAAACAAAACAAAACAAAACAAAAAACCCACAACTGATTATTTCGACTTTTAAAATCACTTCAAGTTTCTCTAGTTTTTTATATGGTCATTTTGGACCTTTTATAAAATGCAATTCCATCCAAAGGGAAAGACAAAAGATTAGATGAAGAGTTTTTAATAACTACTTTAAAAATAACTAATTATCAATGATTTCTGAAAAATGACAAAACAGTCAGCAAATAATGGTATCAGTGTATAATAGGCAATATGAAATTTATTATATGCACAAAAAACACCATGTATAAGGAACTTTATATTTCCCAAAGAATCATAATAGGTTTCATCAAAAAATACAACTATGCTGAATTGCCCCATACTTGTTTTATGATATAGTATTGATTTTAATCACCAGAATACAAACATAATAAGAACAAGTAATATTATTTTACTGTTTGTCTCCAGCACCTAGAACAATCCCTGAGCAGATGTTCAAAATCAGTTTTGAATGAATAAATGAATTGTATCTGGAGATGATGCACTATAATCTTTTTAATGTTTGGGATACCTAAATGGTTGTAAGTCAGCTCCAGTTACCAAAATACACCGTGCTATATTTCAAATATCAATAAAAAAGAATTTGAAAACTTTCTCCTTTTCATTCACAAAATTAATGGCGTTATGTAGGCGAAAAATAATTCTGTTTTTCGTGGCCACTGTTCAATAATATTTCCATTTTGTTCTTTTTAAAATTAAGTATTAGCCCATTATAGAAGCAGAAGCCAGAAAGACATAAATCTGATATGTTCATTCTTGTTATGGATCAGAGCATGAGTGCCTTTGAGGAAAAGAAATTAAGTTACATGGTGGTGTAGTAGTGGATTGTGGGAAGACTGGAGAAGGACAAAGAGGCAGATTTTTAATCATAGGCTTTAATTTAAATCAGAAATTTCTGCTGAGAATTCCTTTGATAATTGCTTCTAATTTCTCTATCATTTGTCTTCTATGTTTTTAGCTATGTTCATTATGGGGAAGATTTTAAATTTAAAATAATTGTGCATACTGAATTCTCTATTGCCTCAATTTCCATTTCATTACATTCCTTTAATATTATAACGAACAATGTATTCTCATGCATCCAGTTATTAAGGAACATTTGACTAGTCAAATACAACTTTAGAAACCTTACATTCTATTATTTTGGTATTCTATTTTAATGCATTCTTATGGCTTTTATTGTTTTTATTATACCAGTTTTCAGATCTAATTAATTCTGCCAGCACAATACCTTGTTAAAATGCTTTGAGACAGTAAACAGTGGAGATGTATGCTGTGTGAGTGTGTGTGTGTGTGTGTGTGTGTGTGTATACACAAACGGTTTGATTATTTTAAGTGAAGTGATTGGATGTTGATACCTTAAAATGAGTAAATTCATTCAAAACAGTTAAATCTGCTGTGTGCATTAAAAAAACTATAAGATCAAAATAAAAATATCAGGAGCTCCATACAACACTACTTTTTCCTAATAATATTCAAAAACAAGAAGTACATTTTATTTTGTACTCAGGAAGATTGTAATCCAGCTTCTAGTTACAAGGAATCACCCCTTATTTCTAGATAGTATGTTAATATTGGCTATCTATTGTATTAATATGTAAGTTCAGCCTAGATTAAAACTAGCTTACAAGGCAGACGGAAGTATCTAGGCTGATACATTAGATCTTCTCTTTAAAGTGACCAGCTGTCTAGGTTCCTTCTTTCTTGTGTTTACCACCCATCAAATATTATACTTTCCCTTTAAAGTGTAAACTGGAAGTTGCACACATGACTTCCACTCACATCCAAGTCAAAGACCTTTATCAATGACTATATCTAGCTGCAAAGGAGTCTGTTAAGCAGTGTTTATTCTAAGCAACTCTGGCCCATTGAAAACTTGAGAGAAGAAGCAGCAATCTCTGCCATAAGAGGTGAATACAATAAAAGCTCACAAATTCATAAAATTAGTTTACATTTAAAACTTCTGGGGGGGGGTGTGCCTGGGTGGCTCAGTTAGTAAAGTGTACAACTCTTGATATCCACTCAGGTAGTGATCTCATGGTTGTGAGATCAAGCCCCATGTCAGACTCTGAGCTGAGCACAGAGCCTGCTTGGGATTCTCTCTCTCCCTCTGTCACTGTCCTTACCCTGATGGCTCTGTCTGTCTCTCTCTCTCTCTCTCTCTCTCTCATTCTCAAAATAAATAAATAAATAAATAAATAAACAAACAAACAAATAAATAAATATTTTAAAAAAGAATTCTAGGGTGCCTAGGTGGCTCAGTTAAGCATCAGACTCTTGATTTCAGCTCAGGTCATGATTGATCCCAGGGTCATGGGATCAAGACCCACAATGGCTTTATGCTGAGCGTGGAGCCTATTTAAGATTCTCTGTCCCTCTCTCTGCCCCTTCCCCACTTTCACACATGCTTATGTACTAAATAAATAAATAAATAAATATTCCAGTTTGCAGCTGTATAATTCAGAATCTAGAGTCTCCATGTTAAGTGATCATAACTGAATTTCAAAAAGGAAGTAAGAATTAGGAAACGGGAATTTTTTTTCAACACGGTTTTAAATCTTGCTCCAAGTAATATTAATCTAGTGGAGTCAGACTTTATTAAAATGTGCTATCCAAAAATATTTATCATTATGTTACATTGCTTTCCTGTGTTGGACACGGATGATCACCCAGCATCCTCTCTTCCTTTCTCCTCTTTCCTCAGTTATCCCAGTTTAATTCACGTATTCACAGAGAAATCCTCTCTGTGTGTGTGTCACATACACACTCACATGACAAGAACAAAACACATAGCAGTTACCTCACAATCATAAAGAAAATCAACCTGTGTGTAAAGCTGATGTTGTAGGCAGCAGAGTGGAGAAGCTCAAAGAACTTGGATCCTTGATGAGAAGACTGAGCTGTTGAAGCAATCTACCTCGATGCCATCCCTGACAAAAAATAAATTTTCTTATTTTAAACCAGCTTAAGCCAATTTTTCAGTCACTTGCTCCACAAAGCATCCTAACTGATTTATATTCCTAAACAATGCTCTTCACTACTTGCAAAAGCAATGAGCAATATGATTTCTAGAATAAACACAATTCAGAAAGACAAAATTTTAACCAAAAATTGTAAAACTTACATGGAACAGTTTCATCTATATTCTGAGTGAATTTGGATAAGACTAAAATGATACAACTTTTTTAGATGATCAAATCAAAATATTGCAATTTTTCAAAGCATTTGATTTTAATAAGAATTCACTAGAATCTGTATAATTTCTGATCTAACCATGTATCAATGTGACCCTGTGAAATTCAGTTGAGTACAGAAACACAGCCATTAAATCAAACACACATACCTATTTGTCCAGCACCAAAAAAATGTTTTCCTGCTAAGATATGTCTACCAATGTATTTTTTTAAGGCGTTTTTTGGTTTTTGGTTTTGTTTTTTCATGTGACTTATCTTTCCACAAAAAGAATCCTGGAAGCTTATCTATTTTCACAGACTGGAAGTGCTGCGTTATTTAAACGGAACTACAAATGTTCTCACTTTGCAACAGGAATTGTTCTTAAAGGGTCTTATAATAGTTAGATTCTATTGCAAACAAGCATTTATTTCCCTGACTAAAGGAAGGAACTATTGCACACTATCTGACTGGGGTTTTTTCTCAGCCTTCTTTCTTTTCTGTGACTACTATTCGTGACTTATTTACAATTTATGCTTTGTATCACAAGATACATCATTATAATTGTCAGTCCCATTTAAGGTTTTGAAAGAGAGTGAAAGAGATAGATGTTTGAAACCTCTGAATAAGAAGTGAAGTAATATTAACATGTGATTGATTGAATGTCAGCTGCTTGACTAAAACAGATGATCGATGATTTCTAGAGGGAACACACTCTGGGCTGAGATGATGTTAACATAACTAAATAAGGCCTCCTAAAGAATAAAAAGAGACATATATGGGCTACTTATAACTTACAGAGAACATAGTTCTCGGTTCAGCAATTCATCAGAAATTGGTTCCCTACGTATTAAAAGCAAGAGATTAAAAAAACGCATTGATATATCCTAGCATCCTATATATGCTAGCAAATCATATAATTGAATGATGGTCTCATATTAAAACAAAAGAAAAAGTTGATAGTACAGCTTCTTAGTTTTACAAAGGATAAAAAAACAGAAATTGTAAATGTGGATAAAGGAGAAAACAATGCACTTTTTTGAACACATGGAAAGGTCAATTTTATCCTTAGTAAACTTGTAAATAAATGATGTAATGCATTTCACATGATTAGTAATTCTTTCAGAAATTATCATGACAAAAAACCAATATTACAGTTGGTTAAGAGCATAAAACCAGAATACTGGAGTTTAAATCTTGGGCCTACCACTTATGATTGTGTGCCTTTAGACAAATTAATGAACATCTCTGATCCTCAATTTCCTCACCTGCAAGATAGGGATAATGATAATAATTGTAAAGACCTTATAGGGTTGTTAAAAGGATTAAAGAGCAAATATAGGTAATTATTTAGAGCAGCACATGTATTAAAAATGTAAACTATTATTAGTAATTCATACACATGAAAGTTGTCAATTCATTCTATACATGTAAGACACGTTAACTAAAAGCATACTTTTCTGTTTTTCTATTTCAAATTTTAATGGTCATACAAATACATGACACGTGATTCTATTATAGTCTTATTGACAGACAAATTTAAACCTGCAGTCTGTTTTCTTATGTAAATATTGATTTCGTCCAGTATATATTTTTAAATAATGAATATACTGGTTGTATTCACAAAGTATAAACATCTCAGATATCTTAAACATTTTCTTTTAAATATATTCATTACATTTAACATATTCCAACCACTTATATGGCACCTTATCAAAGATAAAAATAAATAATGTTATTTAACATATTTACATTTAACATATTCCAACCACTAGTTGAAAAATATTTTAAACTAGTATACTGAGTATTTTATTTTCCCTTAGTTTACATTATTTTAAAAAAACAACTATTTCTCTTTGACCTAAGTAAACAAAGTATTCATACATTTTAATCACATTGCTCCCAAATTAATCTGCTCCCAAAATAATATGTATTGAAGACACCATGGTATTTCCATATAGCATGTGTTTCTCCACATACATAAGTCAAACATTGTTCATAAACATCAAATATTTATTACATACCAGCCAGATTGAGGGCATCACTTGGACTCCAGGTAATTAGCCAAAGAACTTTAGAACTAAAAGGACATCAGAATATGTTGGACAGCACCCTCTTTTCACTGATGAAGAAACTGATTCCCATAAAATGACTCAAGAACAGAGAGAAGCCAAAGGCCACTGGCTTTGGCCAGGCAGAAATTTCAGATTCCTGTTCACTACATTCCACTGTTTAATATTTGCAGGGTCCCTGTCCTCAGGTTATGGCCAAGTTACTAAAAAACTTGCTTTTCTATAGAACAGCAAATGGATTTGATTCGTAAGGCATTGTTATGGTCTTTTATAAAGTTGTATTGAGACCTACAGAAGGTCCTGTCTTCAATTCTACTAAAGATACAATGCTATTAAAAGACCAGAAAAAAAAATTGGTGATATCCATAGTCCTGTCTAAAGTTTGTGATAGAATCATTATGTTATCCTGATTAAAGAAATTGCTCTCCTTTGGTCAATCTGCCCCAGCTATTATCTGAGAACATGTAATCAAAAAGTGCTGGATAACATGTTCTAACAAGAAAAGATGTAGTTGTGCGTTATTAGAAGATGGTGGCTGAAAAAAAAAACCAGTCAGAAAAAAATAAACTGCAATAAGATATTCTTGAATCCTCACGTATTTCTTGGAAGACTCACAATTTTAATCTTTTGGTCAATCAGAATATTTGTATTATCTATCTTCATTTTACTTCACATACAGTGACAATTAGAGAACAATCTTTTCTGAAGAGTAAAGAAAAGGGTTCAGCATCTACCTAATCAATCTTTTCTGTATAAAGACCAAATTGTAGAATTCGGTAGGAAATTTCACTTATTTTTCAACTGCTATTTTTAAGCTGAGCATTCTGATTAATTGCCTTAATATCCAATTATCTTTGTTAATATAAATTCAACCACAGAAAGGCCAATAATTAAAGAACACTTAAAATGGGGAGAATTTCCATACTTCCTTGACTCCAACTTGACAAAATGGTTTTTTGCTATTTTTAAGACCCATTTATATCTCTGTAATTATTGAAAGTAATATGCACACTTATATACAAATTTGGCAGAATATGAATGTTTAAATAATTTCAATATGCACAACTCTTTTGTTACTCTCCTCCTTCTTTGCCATACTAGACATACTGCCCCTTTCTTCATGGAATGTTTTAAACATTATGCCTTTGGTTCAAGGAAAAATAGGTAATATAGTTGTTGGTAATGATTCAGATTCTAGTTTTAATGGTAATCAATGTCAAATATGAAAAAATATAGGGAAAGTAGAGCTTACGCGAGGAAGTGGATTGGAGATTCCTCTAAATGTGAAATAGGAGAAGTTTGGGGATCCAGAGCAGGGAGGAGACTCACCTGTTAACCCTGGAAAAAATCTTGAGAGGGAGAGTATGAGACCCAAGAGAGGAATGGCTACGTGGTCCATCTAAGACATTTGTACCAAAGGCACAAATCAGTCAACTGAACTGATGCTAGATTGACCAATGTTCTGTGACCTAAGCACAACATAGAAGCTGATAGACCAGCTATTTGCCAGACTATCCATTCTTAATGGTAATCAGTACTAATGGATGAATAATAATTGTAATTCCCTTCCTACCTCCAAACCATAGCACAATCCTTATTGAAGCTTGAGATGGAAAACCTTTGTTTCACCATCCACTGGGTGGTCAGGCTGTGCTTGATAGAGTATAACACGAGTGCAGCCAAGCTTGAAAGGCAAATAAGTGACACCCAGGGAAGACACTAGTGCAATATTAAAGGTTGCTGAGAACAGATAATACACACACCAGTCCAAGTGGTACCGTATTTATTTGTAGCAAGAAAAGGAAGAACGTGTACACAAAATCCAATCCTTTGCAATGCACTAGTTCCCCTCGGCCAACAAATCTATTCCATAGCTATCACAGGCAGCGTGACTGCACGCATCCCAATTTTTGCTGCAGTATAAGGACCCCAATCTTTCCCCTAGAGGATATGAAATACAGAAAATTCAAGGTGTGCCTGAGGGTCATTGAAGCGTGTCTTTCAGCAGAACAAAGGAGTGCATTGAGTTTGACACAGGGAAAGATATTCCCACACAAAGTAATAAGCCCAGCAAGGTAGTGTGGGTTCCCTATCTCTTGGTAAGGGATGTACTCCAGGCCAGAGGCCCATTCTTCTGGGCCAAGCTGGGACTGAAAGACTGCATGCAAGAGACTGTCTTTCTTAACAAGTTTCAACAAGTATAGCTAGATCATGACATCATCAATTTAAGTGCTTTTTAAATAAATACACATGACGTCTCCTGCTGAAATTAAAACCTTCTGAACACACATTCAGAGACAGCTAACAACACCAACAACAAAATGGTTCCCTCCTCCAACTTCTGTATTTGCTCTTGCTCCTTTTTCTCTATCACCACGGTTTCCCCAGTTACAATTTAAAAAGCCATCCTAGTCTCCTACGCTTCATCAAACTTCTATCCAGTGTTTGTTCAACGTACGTGGCTAAACTCTATTACAATGTGATGACCACTGAGCTCAAGCCCTTCATTGGGTGAGCTTGAGCCCCCACTTCAGGTAGGCCCCGCTCTCTCTCTCTTTCCCTCTCTCTCTCTCTCTCTGCCCCTCATGGGATTCTCTCTCTCTCCCTCTCTCTCTGCCCCTCGCTCACTTGAGCTCCCTATCTCTCAAAATAAGTAATAATGATAAAAAATAAAACACTGATTAGCTTTAAAAAAATAAATATAAATATACTGGGATGACCATCTACCTGTATCTTACTTTTCTCATCATCCTTAACATCCTCACTTCTTCTCATTACTTCTACTTCTCACTACTTCTAGTCACTTCCTCTCACTAAATTCTCATTACTTCTTGACATCTTACAGTCTGCTTCAGTGGATAAGTGGATAGTGAAAAACAATAACTAAAAACTTCAAGTTTCCCCCACTCTCTGAAAGTAGAGTGCTCTTATGAAACCTGACATAAGCTGAAATGGCATAAAACGAAGAAGCAGTCACCATTGCGTAAAAGTGAAAATTCTCTCTGGCTTTCTTTTGGGTTAGTGAAAGCAGATATTAATGTAAGTCTTTCATAGACGCGAACTCTAGGAAAGCAAGGGAAACCTGTACTTGTGTTTGTGCAAAAATTCCACTGATTATGTATGTCCCCATATTCTAATAATGTTTTACTTAATATCAGTGACTCTTTTGGATCGTCTCTTTTTCTTATTCTTTCCTCTTCATCCTGTTCTAATTTTCTAACTTTCCAAACGTACCCACGCACACAGAGCTGTGTACCTACACAAACATACGTGCACACAAACACATACATACACAAACACACAGAACTGGTTCATCCACTCTGACTTAGTGATTTACAACGACTATTTTTATGCACAAAAAAATAAGACTATTATAAATAATAATAGTGTCTTTAAATACATGATATAGGTTCACCATTTTACATAATTATATAGCCAGACAGGACAGATCGCTTAGTTGACTAAATTCAGAAAATAAATGGTTAAAATGCTGGTAGTTTAAAAATAGTTGTTTGCTATTTTATTGTAGGCTATTATAATTATTTGGAGAAACTACTCAAGCTGGTGGCAGTTACTAGTTATCAATAATTAATTCCCTCTGGGCTCTAAGGGATTAACCACTTCTTAACTTCCTCTTAACGGTTTATCTGGAGCTCTTTCGTTCTACATTTCCTTCACACACACGAGTCCTCTTTCTATCAAAGAGCAATATTAATCATACAAGAATAGAAAATATTCTCATTAAAGCCCTGAAGCTCATTAGGGAAGTTTAAGTTATTCTAACACTTCCCTGATATTGTTGGATCCATGTAGTGAAGAGTGCGGACTCTCCTGCCAGTTAATTGTCTTACATGAGCTGACCTAAAGACTGAAATGCATTTTCTGTGCTGAGTAGAAGATGGAGAGTTGTAGCTATTTTTACTAAAACAACTAATTAAAATTTTCTCTGCCAAAACACTATTTTTCCTTTAGTGCTATTACATTAGCACATGCTTGTAAGCATATTATAGATATGCTTCATTTTATACAACTGATGCATTTCTGAAAAGTCAACGATATTTGGTACCTGTCTGAGGTGCAGAGAAGATTTCAGGCTAAAGGAAGCCTATGCAAAATAATTTGTTAAATAAAATATTCTGAGCTATACAGCTATCCTCAACGGATAAATTTTCTTCTAAAGTCATTGTGGGACACAAAAATAATATTCTGTAAAGCTGAAAGAGCCTTGGCAAGACAAAGACTGCATTGTAAAAAAAAGGTAAGGAAAAAGACAAAGAATCAAAAGAAATACGACAGATTTGGCAATGTATGAATGCGGGCAGTGAAAGGAGAAAGTCTCACCTTCAGAATCAACTCACCTAACACTGATTGTCAAGGAATTTCAGAAGTCATCTGAAGTAATAGTGAACAATTAGGGAAGCTGTTTAAGAAAGAGAAAAAAGACGCTTATGTAGTCTACCCAAGTGGAAAGTATACCCATAAAAGATTCCCTCTCTCACTGAGTCAATGCAGTAGAAAAGGCATTCATGAAATTAACTAAAGTGAATATCAATTTTAAAGTTCTAAGTCTTTCAAACTAAAGAATAAATAGCATGATAAATGTGAACTTTTTTTAAGTTGCAGGGCAACCACTGGATTAAACAAGCTAAACAAGTATAAATTTCCTGCAAGCCTTTACTCCTCAGAATATAAGTATTTTAGAATATATGGTAAATCTTCAACAGAAAGGGTTTTTTTCCAAATTTAAGTCACAGAAATTTTTGCTGAAAGTTTTTCTGGGATTAAAGATTAGAGCACCATAAATTATCATAAAGTTGTACTAAGATACAAATAAAAATCGTATTAAAAATGACATTAGCAAAGTTCTGGTTGGTGTGCCAACCAAAAAAAAAAAAAAAACAACAACAATTAGCTTTACTAATGCTAAAGCATTAAAAATTTAAAGCATTAAAAAATGTATGGATAGTGTCTTCTTCCTGACTGGCCTTGGTGCATTCTGTCTCAGCTGCTGATGACAAGATATCTTCAGGAAAGGCCAAAATTGGGCATCCTGACTCCAACTTCAAAGCCATGGCTGTTACGCCAGATGGCCAGTTTAAAGACATCAGGGGAGGCACCTCAGTGGCTCAGTCGGTTAAGCATCCAGTTCCTGATTTCGGCTCAGGTCATGATCTCACCGTTCCAAGTTCCGTAGATCGAGTACCGCTGACAGCACAGAGTCTGCTTCGGATTTTCTCTCTGTCTCTCTCCCAGCTCCTTCCCTGCTCGCACTCTTTCTCTCTCAAAATAAATAAACTTAGAAAAAGACATCAGCCTATCTGACTACAAAGGAAAATACGTTGTGTTCTTTTACACTCTTGGCTTCACCTTTGTGTGTCCTGCAGAGATCATTGCTTTCAGTTACAGGGCAGGAGAATTTAAGAAACTCAGCTGCTAAATGATTGGTGCATCTGTGGCTCTCATTTCTATTGCCTGGCGTGGATCATTACACCCAAGAAACAAAGAGAACTGGGACCCAGGAACATTCCCTTGGTATCAGAAGCCAAGCATGCCAGTGTCCAGTGTCCAGGACAATGGAATCTTTTTTTTTGCTTTTCTTTTCATGTTTTTATTTAGATTCTAGTTTGTTAGCATACAAGGTAAGATTGGTTTAAGGTGAAGAATCTAGTTTAATTTAGTAAAATTGGTTTCAGGTGAAGAATTTACTGGATCATTACTTACATACAACACCCAGTGCTCATCACAAGTGCCTTCCATTTAGCCCATCCCCTGCCAGTACTTGTTCTCTATAGTTAAGAGTCTCTATGTTTTGCTTCCCTCTCTTTTTTTTTCCCTTCCCTTATGTTCATCTGTTTTGTTTGTTAAATTCCACATATGAGTGAAATCATATGGTATTTGTCTTTCTCTGACTCTTGTTTCACTTAGCATAATACATTCTAGCTCCATCCACATCGTTGCAAATGCCAAAGTTTCATTTTTTTAATGACTGAGTAATATTCCATTGTGTGTATGTGTATATATACATATACATATATATACATGCACATGTACATATACATATATATACATATATATCCCCTCTTCTTTATCCGTTCATTGGTCAATGGACATTTGGGATCTTTCTGTAGTTTGGCTATTCTTGATAATGCCGCTATAAACCCTGGGGTGCATATGCCCCTTCAAATCTGTAATTTGTATCCTTTAGGTAAATACCTAGTAATGCAATTGCTGGTTTGTAGGGTGGCTCTATTTTTAATGTTTTGAGGAACCTCCATACTGTTTTTCAGAATGGCTGCACAGTTTGCATTCCCACCAAATCATAAGAGGGTTCCTCTTTTCCCACATCCTTGTCAACATCTCATTTTGTGTGTTGTTAATTTTAGCCATTCTGACAGGGGTGAGGTGGAATCTCATCGCAGTTTTGATTTGTTTTTCCCTGATGATGAGTAATATTGAGCATCTTTTCCTGTGTCTGTTGGCCATCTGAAAGTCTTCTTTGGAAAAACGTCTATTCGTGTCTTCTGCCCATTTCTTAACTGGATTGTTTGGCTGTTGCCTGTTGGGTTTGATAACTCCTTTATAGATTTGAATACTAACCCTTTTTCAGATATGTCATTTGCAAATACCTTCTCCATTCTGTAGGCTGCTTTTTGGTTTTGTTGTTTCCTTAGCTGTGCTACATTTTCTTTATCCATTTATCCATCAGTGGATATTTAGGTTGATTCTATGTCTTGGCACTCATAAATAATGCTGCAAAGAACAGAGGGGTGCATATATCTTTTTGAATTAGTGTTTCATTTTCTTTGGACACATACCAGAAGGGGAATTCCTGGATGGTATGGAATTTCTATTTTCAATTTTTCGAGAAACTTCCATACTGTTGTCATAGTAGCTACATGAATTTACATTCCTACCAACAGTGCACAAGGGTTCTCTTTTTTTCCACATCCTTGCCAAAACCTGCCATTATCTTTTTAGTAATAGCCATTCTGACAAGTATGAGGTGATATCTCATTGTGCTTTTGTTTTGCATTTCTCTGATATTCATCAGATATCAGATGATGCTTAGTTCCTTTGCATCTGTCTGTTGGCCATTTGTATGTCTTCTTTGGAAAAATGTCTGTTCATGTCTTCTGTCCATTTCTTCTGTGCAGAAGCTTTTTATCTTGATGAAGTCCCAACAGTTCATTTTGCTTCTGTTTCCCTTGCCTCCGGAAATGTGTCTAGTAAGAAGTTGCTGCAGTTAAGGTCAAAGAGGTTGCTTCCTGTGTTCTTTCCTAGGATTTTGATGGTTTCCTGTCTCATAATTAGGTCTCTCATTCACTTTGAATTTATTTTTGTATATGGTGTAAGAAAGTGGTCGAGTTTCATTCTTCTGTATGTTGTCACCCAGTTTTCCCAACACCATTTGTTGAAGAGACTATCTTTTTTTTCTACTGGATATTCTTTCCTGCTTTGTTGAAGATTAGTTGACCATATAGTTGTGAGTCCATTTCTGGATTTTCTATTCTGTTCCATTGATCTATGTGTCTTTTTTTGTGCCAGTACCATACTGTCTTGATGACTATAACTTTGTAATATAATTGAAGTCCAGAATCATGGTGCCTCCAGCTTTGCTTTGCTTTGCTTTTTCAGGATTGCTTTGGCTATTCAGGGTCATTTGTGGCTCCATACAAATTTTAGGATGTGTAGCTCTGTGAAAACTGCTGGTGGTATTTTTATAGGGCATGCATTAAATGTGTAGGCTGATTTGGGTAGTACAGACATTTTAACAATATTTTTCCATCCAATCCATGAGCATGGAATGTTTTTCCATTTCTTTGTGTTCTCTTCAGTTTCTTTCATAAGTGTTCTATAGTTTTCAGAGTACACATCTTTTACCTCTTTGGTAAGGTTTATTTTTAGGTATCTTATTATTTGTGATCCAATTGTAAATGGGATTGATTCCTTGACTTCTTTTTCTATTGCTTCATTATTGGTGTATAGAAATGCAACAGATTTCTTTACATTGATTTTATATCCTGTGACTTTGCTGAATTCATGTATTAGTTCTAGCAGTTTTGTGGTAGAGACTTTTGAGTTTTCAACATACAGTATCATGTCATCTGCAAATAGTGAAAGTTTGACTTCTTCCTTGCTGACTTGGATGTCTTTTATTTCTTTTTTGTTGTCTGATTGCTGAGGCTAGGACTTCCAGTACTATGTTATATAACAATGTGAGACTGGACATTCCTATCTTGTTCCTGACCCTAGAGGCAAAGTTCTGTTTTTCCCCACTGAGGGTGATACTGGCTGTGGGTCTTTTGTATATGGCCTTTAGGACTATGGAATGTTAAAGCTGATGAATGTAACTTGTTCAGGGCCTCTCTATCATTGATGATAAAGGCATCCTTTGGCAGATCACTGTGAATGACTTCCTTCTGGAACACTCTATGGATAAGATTCTGAGACTAATTCAGGCCTTCAAGTTTACTGACACGCATGGGAATTGTGCCCAAGGCTGCAAGACTGGCAGTGATATCATCAAGCCTGATGTCCAGAAGAGCAAAGAATATTTCTCCAAGCAGAAGTGAGTGCTGGGCCATTTTAGGGCCAGGCTGCAGTGGGTAACCATGAAGACAAGATTTCATTTGTACAATTGTCATGCTTAAAACATAAGACTTTAGGTTCAGTGCGGATGTGGTGTGGAACAGAACAGGCCTTTCCTGCAGGGGTTGGGAAGGCTGCCCTTTCTTCCTCTAGAGAGAGTGGCCTGAGCTGTGCTATGGGGCAGGACAACCGATGTGTATAGTAGTGGGGCATCACTTTAGATTATTTGTTGTTTCTATTAAACTTGAACTGAGGGGAAAAAAGAAATATATAGACAAATGAATTCTATACGGCTATTTGACATCCTTCAGATTAAAATTTGGATGAATGTATATAGTCACAAGCTTCTGCAGGCTTGAGCATGAAAAAGAAACAATAGAAAAGGTCTACATCCCAAGTATCTTTGTAGCTTCCTTAGCATATTCAAAATATCAGATACTTTGGACAGTGTTCTTTACTATTTATATACATTGCTGCTTCATACAACATAGAAATTCCTATATCATAGTACGTGAGCTACATTATAAAAGCTTCAAAGTCTGCAATTACCACCTACAGACAGGATCCTATTTTAATAAACATATATAACCAATATGAATTGTGGTCTTAGGCCAGATTTTTTCCTTAAAACTCAGATTTTGACGTAAACACCTGAGTGGGTGATGAACAATGGAAATTTGAGGAGAAAGGATGAGGAGCTGATGAGTTCAGTTTTGCCACATGGTACATTTAGGTGAAGATTTTCAGTAAGCAACTGAACTTTCACGTCTGACGTTCAAAAATAAGTTGAACTAAAGGTAAAGATTTGGGATTAACAAATGATAGAAACTGAAGCCAACAAAGCAGTGAAGATCATTCAGATGGACAATATGTAGTAATATGAGAAAACATCTAAGGGGAAAAAACACCTTAAAGAAAAAAAACTCACGGGGCGCCTGAATGGCTTAGCTGGTTTAGTGTCCAACTTCAGCTCAGGTCATGATCTCATGGCTTGTGAGTTCCAGCCCTGTGGCAGGCTCTGTACTGAGCTGGGAGCCTGGAACCTGCTTTGGATTCTGAGTCTCCCTCTCTCTCTCTCTCTCTTGTGCTCTCTACTTGTGCTCTTTCTTTCTCTCTCTCTCAAAAATAAATAAACTTTAAAATAATTTTTTTTAATTCATTATTTAATGCTTAGCCAGACAAAAACAAGAATTCCTTATAGAAGGACAATTTAACAAAGACTATTTTATATGAAAGTGCATCACATTATTGCCTTTCATCTTGAGTTTATTTTCTCAGTACTTGCAAATCACACACACACACACACACACACACACACACACAAATGCAGATTTCATCATTGTGGTTATGGTGCAATAATACCATAATAGAAAAAAATGTTTATGAAATATTTACTCTGTGCCAGACACTGTGCTAAGTGTTTTATATACATTAAATCACTTAATCTTCATAATAGCCTGTTCTAGTTATTTGTTGCCATTAATAAACTAAACCAAAACTTGGTGTTTTAAAACAGCCATTTATTATATTTCATGATGAATGAAATCCGTTTTAAAAATCACATATGGTTAGAATTGGTGATACTGTTACTCCACAATGAGTCAGCTGATGTCACTATATGTTATTCAGCTGGTGGATGGGCTGTTCAGAAGAGTCCCAGAGGTTTAACACACATGTCAGGTGCCTTGGCTGGAATGGCTGGAAAGCTGAGTTCAGCTAATATTGGTAACCCAAGCACCTACATGTGGTGTCTCCAGCATGGTTGTCTAAGGGTAGTCAAATTTCTTATATGATTGGCTAAGGACTCTGAGAGACAGTTTTTCAAGAGCAAGAATTCAAAAAGGGATGAGCAAACACTGCAGAGCTTCAGATCTCACTCCAAAAGTCCCAGAATCCCACTCCCATTGCAATCGATTCATTAAGGGCATCACAAAGGCCAACTTAGACTCAAAGAGATGAAAATTGAACATCACCCTCAAAGAGAAGGGTAGCAAAGTATTTATAGACATCTTTAATCTATCACAGAGCTCTATACGATAAATATGATTATCATTCCCTTTCATAGATGACAAAACTGAGTCCTCTGTGGTTGATACATTGCCAGGATCCCATTGTTGGTAAGTAGTTAAACCAGTAATTAAAACATGGCAGTCCTAACTCCAGTGCCTTAGCCCTTAGCTGCTGTTCTAGAAATGGTTGATTATGTATCACATTTGAGGAGCTATTTTGGCTGTCAATCAGTAGACCTAACATAAATAGTAACACTGTAAAATCTTTGGTAATTTGAAAGATGCCAAGTAAATTTTTAAAATATTTTTACATACAGAGAGTTCATAGATGTAGCAGAGGATACAAAATGTACCAACCTATAACCCATAAAAAGTTTACGTTTTAGTGGAGAGAATCAGGATAACAACCTTGGTACAAAGTTGTTACTACATATTGTGAAGTGATCCCTGTAGAATAGTTATAGCCATTCAGAGGTAGCAAATAGGCTGATTTGCACTGATTGTTTATATAGAATATGCTCTCTGCCATGACTGTCCTTCCAATCCGCTGTGCAGGTGCATGACCACCTTTAAGTTCAAACTTGAATGTCACATCCTCCTGAAGACAATCCTCAATCTTCAAACTCTGTGCAAGCTCTCTGCCCTTTGAACCTCTATTATACATTGTTTACATTTATCTCAGGATACTCAGCTCACCCTACTTTATATTAGTTATGTTTGCACTTGTCTAGGCTCTCCTCTGTTAACCAGACCATTTGTTCTACTCATCTTTTTCCCTTCTTTAGTACACTGAATTTTAAAAATGAATCAATAATTACTTGTGAATTATGTTAAATGTAAATCTAGTAAGGATGTATTGAATAGCCATTTAATATTTACAGATGTTTAGTATATGCCAGAAACTAGTTACAGAAAGGTTAATAAAATATGGCCAATGCCGAGGATGCAGAGAAAGGGGAACTCTTTTGCACTATTGGTGGAATGCAAACTGGTACGGTCACTCTGGAAAACAGTATGGAAAATTGTGGAAAGAGCCCAAATGTCCATCAACCGATGAATGGATAAAGAAGTGGTACACACACACACACACACACACATAACGGAATATTACTCAACCATCAAAAAATGAAATCCATATTTGCAGTCACATGGATGGAGCTAGAGTGTATTATGCTAAGCAAAATAAGTCAGTCCAAGAAAGACAAATACCATATGATTTCACTCATATGTGGAATTAAACAAAACAAATGAACATAGGAGAGGGGTAAAAAAAAGAGAGAGAGAAAGAGAGGGGGGAGGCAAACCCTAAGAGACTCCTAACTATAGAAAACAAACTGAGGGTTGATAGAGGGAGGTGGGTGAGGCATGGGCTAAATGGGTTATGAGCATTAAGGAGGGCACTTGTGATGAGCACTGGGTGTTATATGTAAGTGATGAATCACTAAATTCTTCACCTGACACCAATTTTACCATATATGCTAACTAGAATTTAAATAAAAACTTGAAATAAAAAAAAAGAATTGTAAAAACAAACAAAGAACAAAACAGGGCCGATGCACTTACAAGAGTCGACAATGTAGTTATCTGTTAAATCTAAATCTAAAACTTAGAGTTCAAGGATTCACACGAGTACAGTTATTGGCAACCACAACAATGTCTTGAATTCAATTTAAACTGAGAGATTTACCTAACACAAATTTTAAACTTTTATTTTTTTACAATTTACAAAGGCCTAAACATTAAGATAATATTAAAACGGACAGTACATATTTTTTGTCCAGTTAGGGGAAAAGCTCTTTCTCATCACCAAGCCATGTTATCTGCAATTTCTTTTAAAGCTCAGGGCTGAAAATAAATGCTAACATTGTACTAATATCTTTATAATATCGGCAATAGATCAATACCTTTATTAACAAAAGTATGTTACTTAAATCCTATTTCACCAATCCTTTGGATTTATCACCAATATATTTTATCATTAAGGTACTATATAAATTTAAAAATACCTTCATCAAAACTTTTAGCATGATTAATGAAAATGAAATCTTGGTGTTTTCAATTAACTATGATTTTGCAAATGAGGCTTTTTTTTTATTCTTTTTCCATTAAATCTCCAATGGTAATTTTCTAACTTAAAAATGAATACCAAAAATTCAGGGAATGTTGCATACCTTTTGCACATAAAAAAATTCTTTCAGTGGACACGATCAACTCTAATTTATCCTCTTTAAATCAGTTAGAATTGAAAGCGACCCTCCATGAAGAACATTTCCACAAATCAACCTCATCTTTCAAGCAAAAAAATATTTTTGTGTCCATTTCCCTCATCAGTGGACCTGTTCACCGCTACTTCAAGCAACTTGCTTGCTCCTATCAAAATGAAACCTCAAGAAACTCAAGAACAAATTCAGCCAAATAGAATATAATGATTATAAAGTTTAAAGAGTCAGTTTCCAAGAGGTAGTTGAGTTTCAAAAAGGCAAGCCCTTACACCAAAACAAATAATCTGTAATTGAGAAATTGAGACATATGCTAGTAAATAGGGATGATAATATGTGATAAGGAACTTCTTGGGTCTTGTTACACACACAGAAATCATGTTACATCAATAATATATTTGGTCAGAATATAAAACTAGAGAATAATTACTACCCTACACAAATGGACACCATTCTCTTTTCTATCTAACTGTAAGGTATCTAATATTCAATCCCAGTTGAAGAATGAGTTATTAACCATAAAGAAAGCCTTTACAGTAAACCTCCCCTTAAAGGTTACCTGTACTCTAGATCATCTTAAAAGAGGACACATTAGAAAATATCTACTAAGCAATGCTTAAATTAAGCACTGATTCAGGAAGAAAGGAGATTAAAACGTTTTGATCTGCTAAGAAGTATGTTTTTCATTGCAGCATTGGTAGTAGAAGCTGGTTTTTTCCCCTCTCAGTGAAAGGAACTAGGAACAAATTCACAAGACATAGGCAAATCACAATTTTTAATATTGCTGCCTATCCTTCTGAGATCAAATCAATTTTTTAAAAAGAGTAGGGAGGATCTTATTCAAAGAAAGATTATAATTTCTCACCATTATAGTCACAGTGTAATACTGCACACAGTCCGCAAAAAATAAAAGTCATTATTATTTCTCCAGTTTAAGGGTCCATACAGAAATTATACCAATTCTTACCCTTTTCAGAAAAAAAAAAAACTGTATATAATCAGGAAGCCTTACCATGATCAATAGAAATAGCACACACCATAAGGCAGTCTGTTAGTTTGTCTACCAAATGTATTTTCCCTTCATTCCTAGACACAAAACTAAATGGAATTTTCTAGCCTCCTTTTTATAATGAAGTCATGTGACTGTTTTTCTCCATAGAAGATAATGTGATATATGCCTGTTATGGACCTGAGTCTTGGGACCATGACTATACACCCACCATGTTGTCCTTCTCCTTATTATCAGCTGGGATTTACAGAGACTTGGTCTCTGCCATGCAGAGGATGACAGCTCTAGGGGATGACAGGGCAACCAGTGGGGAAAGAACCTGTATCTCTGAATAACCTCATAGAGCACAGTTGAACCACTCAGTTTGAACTTTTATGTAAAGGAGAAATCATCTCATCTCATTTAACTTACTGAAACATTGTTCTCTTTAGTATAGCATCCTACTCTAACCCTAACTAATAGAGACCAGTATTTCCTATCCACAGAAGCTATTCAAGAATTACCAGCATAAGTACTTTTCCTCGTTATTTTTTTTTAAAGTAATCTCAACACCCAAATTGGGGCTCAAACTCATGACCTCAAGATCTTCTTCTTTTTTCTTTTAAATATTTATTTATTGTTGAGAGAGAGAGCGAGCACAAGATGGGGAGGGGCAGAGAGAGAGAGAAGGAGACACAGAACCCAAGCAAGTTCCAAGGCTCTGAGCTGTCAGCACAGAGCCCGACACGGGGCTCGAATTCACAAACTATGAGATCATGACCTAAGCCAAAGTCAGACATTTAACCAACTGAGGCACCCACGTGCCCTCCAATTATTCTTGATCAATATAAGCCTGACTAATTGAGAGTGGCAAGGCATTCATATATCTAAGTACAAGCAAAAAGGCAACCCCACCAATATAATCCAAATATAGTAATAATACCTAAATTCAGCTGTATATAACCATGTTTCATGATTTGACTTTATATAAAAACTTGGAACTTCTGCATTACTTTAGGGCACAGTCTGGAGACCAATAAAGAAAAGACATATTACAAAGTGATGTTTGATTTTTTTTTATCATTTAAATAATTTTCAACAACTGCTTGAAAAGTTAATAACCAGTTTAGGCTTCTGTTTTATTTTAGGGTTTATTTGATATACAGGTAAATTATTTCCAACTTAATTTATTATATTTCAGGAAATCCTGAAAAGATCACTTCCCAACTTCCCAAAGTATGCCTTGCTTACTCAAAAATGCCCAGATTTCCTTTAATAGAGTGAAATGTCTAATAAAGGGAAGATAAGATTTGAGATAATCTTCTGAGGAGAAGGTAAAACAAATTGAATTTACATCCAGGTATAAATGATTGACTTCAGACGTTCTTCTAAAAACAGTTTTTATTGAGGTGTCTGGCTGGCTTGTTTGGTAAAATGAATGACTCTTGATCTCAGGCTTGTAAGTTCAAGCCCCATCTTGGGTGTAGAGATTACTTCAAAATAAAATCTTAAAAAAAAAATTAGAAAGAAAAAGAAAAAAAAGAAAAATAGTTTTTACTGAAAGATAGGGTACATGAAAAGTAGAAAGGAAAGAGGTACGTCTTCAGGTGAAAAGATATAACTCATCTACTTTTCAGTTCCATCTAGAATTGATTGACTCTACTGCAAATAAAGTGATAGTAAAAAGAAAAGAAATCAACAGACGGACCAAATAATCATCCATAGATGGCAGGGACACAGCATTGTTAACAGGAGATGTGCTATATCCACAGGTATGAATCAGTTTTATGTGTCAGCAGTTAACCACCTACTGTGTTTTTTTCTATGATTCATATAAGGAAATCAGTCTCCTCCCTGAAATTCACCCCACTTTCTCACTGATAAAAGAAATCATTTTGGGGCGCCTGGGTGGCGCAGTCGGCTAAGCGTCCGACTTCAGCCAGGTCACGATCTCGCGGTCCGTGAGTTCGAGCCCCGCATCAGGCTCTGGGTTGATGGCTCAGAGCCTGGAGCCTGTTTCTGATTCTGTGTCTCCCTCTCTCTCTGCCCCTCCCCCGTTCATGCTCTGTCTCTCTCTGTCCCAAAAATAAATAAATGTTGAAAAAAAATTAAAAAAAAAAAGAAATCATTTTGTTAAATTGACAGTGATCTAGGATCCTTCACATCTCTAAGCCAGCTTCCTCATCTGTAAAATAACAAAATAATACTATGTTATAGACTCATTTTAAGGTTAAAGAAAATTATATCTGTGGAGTGCCAACACAATTCGTACCATTCAGTGGGAATTCAATAATTTTTTGTTTTCTGTTTTCACTCTTTCATTATTATATAAAATGTGAAGTTCCTCAGGTACTTCCTTTGCCTAAGCCAAATACCAGAATCCAGCAAAAAATATTACACAATTACTATGAATGTACTAACCTTACTTTGCCAACCTATCATTATAACAGTTAACATGTGAAGAATGCTTATGATTTTATGCCACAATCTTCAAAAGGTTTTATAGATGCAGAAACTAAAATTCAGATGGGTTAGGAAACTTCTGAAGGTTACACAGCTAATAATTTGAAAAGATGGCATTTTCACTTGGGAAATTGACTTCTCAAGCTCATACCTTTAATCACTATGTTGTACTGCCTCTCACTTTTGTTTTCATAATACCTGCCTGGACATAACATCGCATAGTCTTATTTTCATATTTACTGTCTAACCATTCTTGAAAATACCCACTCTGACCTGTCTCTTTATAAACGCTCTATTGTACATGGCCTTCTTATAATTTTCATTTCATTTATATTATTGACCTTAATATGTTTTACAAATATTGCCATAGTTAATCTGAGTCAAGTTTCTTTTAAGTATAATGAAAAAGAGATTTAGAAATTATTAAACATTAGAGCCCAAGGGAAATTTTATTTTTTTTAAGTTTTTTTAAATTTATTTATTTTGAGAGAGAGACAGAGAGAACGGGTGGGGGAGGGGCAGAGAGAGGGAGAGGGAGAATCCCTTCATGGAAAGCAGGCTTCATGCTTTCAGCACAGAGCCCAATGTAGGGTTTAAACCCACAAACCATGAGATCATGACCTGAGCCAAAACCAAGAGTCAGATGCTTAACCAACTGAGCCACCCAGGTGCCCCTGAAGGGAATTTTTAAAAAGCTAAGTCTTGCTTCTAGATTGTGTAGGACTTGTAACCATTCAGAACATATTAAATGGTGAGTGTTTAAATCTCTTAGTGGTTCTACCTAGCCCATTATCTTCCAAAATTAACTATTTAAATTACACTTTTTTATGGTGATCTCCAAATCTCCTGAATTTAAGTCAGTGTTTTTTCCAGAAAAATATTGTCTTAATGAACAGTGGCGTTCCTTATCACATAGCAAATCAAACAAAAGTAGAAATAGACTAGACTTTAATTATAACCTATGACTCACCTTATTTTATTTTAGCATTTTAAAGATTATCACTCCATTATCCTCTGGCGTCCACTGTATTTTTTTAGAAAAAGAATAGCTAATACCCTTATCTTGCCTTTATTAGCTCCTTGCAAAGTAATACATCTTTTTTTTTTCTAGCTGCTTTTTCTTTTTATCTGTAGTGTTCAGAAGTTTTATCCTCATTTGCCAGTTTTGTTTGGTTTTGCATTTATCCTATTTGGACTCTTAGCATTTCTTGCTTTGATATTTTAATCAATGTTGGAAATTTCTGCTGCACCATCTCTTTATTACTTCCTTCCCATCTTCACTCTGATCATTTCCCTTTAGATCAGATCTTCATTATCAATATGGACTCTTTCAACAGCTTTCTAAATTTGCTCCCTGCCTCTAGTCTTTAAATATACCTCCCTCACATAATCATACTACTTTCACAATTAAAACACTCAGCTCCCATAAGATAATGTCTAAAGTCCTCAGTAAATGTATCTGTAAGGTCCTCATGATATGATGCCTAGCAATATTTCAGTCATGTGTCCTGCTGTTTAACATTTCAACCTTAAACAATCTGTGACTGTTTGTAGTTTCCTATAAACTCATACTACGTCTCAGTGATACATCTCTATTTTTCAACTCCCCTGAGACTCTTCTAAAATAAAAACAAAAATCCATAAAAATAGAATTAATATGTAACCAAGAAGAAGGTAAGAGAAATATGAGCAAATGAGAGAGAGCAACAAATTGCTAGAGGCTGGAAAGTGCAGAATAGAAATTTAACTAAGTGCAATTAAAAGGTAAGGCCTAGAAAACAAAGTCTTTAAAACAGAAAAGTCAATTGCTAACTGAAAGCATAGGAGGCTTACCTTTTTTTAAAACAAGAAAGAAAAGTCAATTTCTAACCAAAAGTACAGTAGGGCAGAGGGAAGTAAAGTTGTGTAAAAAGTCATGATTCCAATGTGGAAAATATGCATCTTTGGCATGATTTTAAGTAAGTGATAGTTAAGAAAAGAGAATCCATTTCATCAGAGCACAGTACATGACCCAGCATAGTCATAAAAACATAAATGTACACAGTCTATTAATGCAGAAAAAGTGAAAAACTTGTTTGCTGTTTCCTATCAAGTCACAATGATAACAATCTCAACAAAATAAAAATAATAGGGTAGCTGATAAGTGGTGGAGAATGACAAAGGTAAAAAGATGGAGGAAACAGCAGAAGTGATAGTATCATCTCTTAACAATGTGTTGGGTCATTATTTATGAACACAAAAGTAACCTGTAGAAGTAATAAAATGATAAGTAACTCTAAAAGACACCAAGGAGGTCTAATCATATAATTTAGTGATATGGAGAAATCACCAAAAGAAATGCAAGCAAAAATATTTAAAAGAGCTTAACCCTAGGAAACCAATTAGCCACTGAATAGAAATGGTTCTGTTTCTTTGATTACAAGATCTTCTAAATCATTTCATTATTGTTACATGTTCTTGTGTTCCATTTATAATTTTTTTCTAAATGTTTTGAAGAGAGAGCTTAGGTGGCATTAGGCTTTCCAGAAAGCCTTCCCTCAATCTGAAGATCCAAGTGGCTTTCCTGTGTGTTTCCATAGTACCAAACACATACCTCCAATGTGGCACTAATTTTAACATACACCTATGACTATGTGTCCATCTTTTCCACTAGAATCTGAGTTCTTTTGGAGGAGGAATTAAATTTTATTCATCACTCTACCCTCATCACCTCATACATTATCTGGTACAGGGTAAGTCATAATTATATGTTCACTTAGTGAATAAACTATCAACTGTGATGGGTAATCAATTTTTTTAAGGAGGCTCTATACCCAATATGGGACTTGAACACACGAACCCAAGTTCAAGACTCCCATGCTCTACTGACTGAGCCAGCTAGGTGCCCCATATTGGTTAATCTATATTAAAGTCAATATTTCAATTCATTTATGGGAATTAATATAGACACTCATGAGATATTTAATCCTTTCCTTACCTCACTGCATATTTTAACTTTGTAATGACAATGAATGTAATAGAGATGTAAAGCCACATGTTTCCAAACCATCAGTATTTATCAGACACTGCAAGAAAACTTTAATCACAATATAATATTCAAAATTCTCACACCTACAATTTAAAATAAATCAAAAGTTGATTCTAAGTCTAACTGGTTTTAAATCAACTTACCAAGTTCAAAAATGTTAATATCTCTCACTAACTCACAGCATGCTACTATCAGCCTTAATTTTGTATTATTTCATAGAAATGTTGCAATTACAATTTAGTCCACATTGATCAGCAAAAGTTAAAGGGCAAAATTAATTAACGGAAATAGTAAAGGGCAAAAGATTAATATGATGACACATCTAAAATGCTTACTGTAAGAGAGGCACTGTTATTTTGAGATTATCCACATTGATCTGCAAAAGAACAGAAGGAGAAATCTGTGAATAAAGCTGAATTTCAACAAACTAAATTGTATGTTAGCATTTTAAAAATAATTACTAAAAATGACAACCACATTATAGATTTGAAACTTCTGACTAATAGACCCAACAATGACTAATGTATTACAAATAAGCTATGAAGAAAACTCCAAGTTGATGTGTGGATTTATATCAGAATGTCATATAAAACATATGACTATTTTTTTACTACAATGCATGAAAAGTTTTAGACACCATATAAAGCATGTAATCTATTTTAAGTTGTCAGGATTTTCTGGTGATATTTATTTTGAAAACTTAAGGAACAGTATAATATCCAAACAATTAATTCAGCATACTTGTAGAATATATGAGGACTTTAGATCAATCAGAGGTAAGTAGTTGATAACAATGAATATTCTTATCTTTTGGGGGATTTGTGTGACTTAACATAAATCAAATCCAGAAATAAAATCAGAGCACTGCCTTTGCTATTCATATACTTTCATCACTTACATCTCCCTTGCTCTGGGGAATAAATTTCTGAGTTAGACCCAGCAGGTGTTTTGAACTCCATTTCAGATAAAAGGAACATGAAAGAGATTAGAATGAGAAGCCCTACCTCACACAATTATTAAGTAACAGAATGGATGCTAGGATTTGAATCTTCTGGTATTCAATGGTCTTTCCACTAAATGCTGGTTTCCAGTCCTTGTTCGCTACTAAAACATACGTATCCTATCAGGACTCAATTAAGAGCCATTTTGGAAAATACTGAAACCTGTGATGAGCCATTTTCAACCTAAGTAATTTTTTTATTTATTTGTGTGTGTGTGTGTGTGTGTGTGTGTGCAAAAACGTGATTTTATTAAAGCACAGGGATAGGACCAGTGGGCAGAAAGAGCTGCCCTAAGTAATTTTTAAAGCCTCTCCCACTCCCCTATCCCAAGAAATGGCTATGAGTAAATGGGAGAAATGATAGAAGCCTCATATAACACCTACAGCAATAATCTACACCTGCCCAATAAAGCAGTTAGGAGGGATGGTGAGTTCTAACAGGTTATGAAAGGAGTTTAAGAAACACATTTTTATAAGCTTTATTTAGAAGGCTACCTACAATATCTTTATGTTTAAAATGATCTTTTTGATCAATTTGAAGAAGCACAAATGAAACTCTGTTATTTTAAAATTTAGCAAGTGTGTGTATGTGTGTGTATCTTTTGTTTGTATTTACTTGACTTGACTTGGTTACAGTTATATCTCCTTGAAATAATATATTTTACTTTTACCTAGAACGTTTTTTCTAACTATATTCTAGGAATATTAGAAAACAAAATTAGTATTTTGAACTAACTGTAAGCTATCTAGCGTCTTTGATTCAAGCCACTTAGGTACCTTAAGATCCACATAACCCATGCCATCAAGCAGGCAAACATCTACACTATGTTTTCTCACCACTGTGGACTTTAATATTAATACCTCAGATCCATCAAGGCATTCCAAAATCATAAACACATAACCCTCATATGGTGAACAGTAAAACCAGATGCTCTTCTGTATTCGGAGAATGGTTGATAATAGAAAAACAGGAACCAGTACAGGGAAAGAGTGTTCTTGTTTCCCAGAGTAAAGGTAGCAATTTGATTAAAAAAAAAAAAAAGACTTCTGACCCCAAACAATGAAATTTCCTATTGGAAATAAATAGCCCCTTCATTCATGTCAGAAGACAGTTTCAAAAGAACAAGCTATGTAATAATTAAAAAGCAGACAACATGACTCCCTCAGTAGTCAGTACAGACACTACAGTGTCAGTGACAGCGTGAGTTCCACGGTGGAAGAGAAGCAACTATGGAAAGTCAATGGTTGCTCAAGGTTTAGAGGAGGAAGCAGAGCAGGAGAGCAAATGTGATAGAAAGGCAGCCGGCACACAAAGAAAATCAACACAAAGAAAATCAAAAAACTACATTGTAAATATGGAGTTCACAGAGAAGTGGGGGGAATAGAGTGAGCATCAAGATTTAATAGTAATCAGGGGCGCCTGGGTGGCGCAGTCGGTTAAGCGTCCGACTTCAGCCAGGTCACGATCTCGCGGTCCGTGAGTTCGAGCCCCGCATCAGGCTCTGGGCTGATGGCTCAGAGCCTGGAGCCTGTTTCTGATTCTGTGTCTCCCTCTCTCTCTGCCCCTCCCCCGTTCATGCTCTGTCTCTCTCTGTCCCAAAAATTAAAAAAAAAAAAAAAAGATTTAATAGTAATCAAATCTTATCCCAGTCCTACAGTACAGAGACCTGGATTTAACACCTATCTCCACCACCCATGCATGCTCTCAAATTAGTTACACAGCCTCAGTTTTCTCACCTGTAGTCTAAGGTGAAAAATAATCAAAGAAATAATAAAAACATTTACTTTATGGGTGCCGTAAGTTTAAAAAGAGATAACAGCCCAAAGGCAGCTATTAGCATTATTAATATAGCCAGAAATCATTGAGTCCCTTGTAGCATAATGAGAAATATGATACAAGAAACCCAAAGCGGACAAAACATTGACTTAGCCACCCCTAAGTAGTGGTCGTAGCCATATGGTAGTGGTTGAGAGCATGGACTTAGGAACCAAACTGCCTGACGCTCTTACTTACCAGGGAACCTATGGCAAATTCCTTAATCTCTGTGCCTGTTTCCTCATCTGTAGACTAAGAACTATAAAACAACAACAACAACAACAAAATGGAATTATCATGGGGGACTTCTAAAAGTCACTAGTCTTTTAGAATAGTGACTGGCATTTATTGTCTTGAACAAATAAGTAAAGCATATCAATGCCTTCAAGAAGAGAAATTGGTGATCAAAATTAATGAATATGTTCTTAGTTGTTATCCTTATTTAGCATACTCCATGAATTTATTTTTAAAGATTCGACGCAGTGTGATTTATTTATTTTTAGTATCTTTGCCATTATTTTTGGTAGAACTAAGACCATAATCTATTTCTCCTAAGTATACCAATATATTTCACTAGCATATAACATAAAATCTTTTTTAAAAAAATTAAATAAGTAAGTAATTTAAGCAATCTCTACACTCAGCATGGGACCTGAACTCACAACCCTGAGATCAAGAATTGCATGTTCTTCCAGTGGACCCAGCCAGACACCCCGACCTCTTTTTTATTTTTTATTTTTTGAATTACTACAAATAATTTAAGACAAACCAATAGGTCTTTCATTTTCAAACTGTGCTCTGCTGGAACCTGCCTTAAATCTCCTCCATGATTATAACTGGCCTGCATTATAAGTATCAAAATTCCTCTTACTGTCAAACTGCAGTCTGTAAACCCATTGGTGGTTGGTACATCACTTAGAGGGTCCCAACCAGTAAGTTTTTAAATTGAATACAATAACAGAAAGCATCAGAGCGCATCACAAGTAGTAGGGGCATGAGTTCATAAATCTCTTCAGCTGCATAGGGGTGTTTATGTAGATACATGTATTTGTGATCTGGTTCATGATATAAACTGTGTTTTTTACTATACTGGCCTCATAAAATGAATTTGGAAGTTTTCCTTCCTCTTCTATTTTTTTTGAAAAAGTTTGAGAATAGGAATTAATCTTTCCTTAAGTATTTGGTATAATTCATCTGTGAAGCCATCTAGTCCTGGACTTTTCTTTATTGGGGAGTTTTTTGATCACTGATTCTATTTCATTGCTGGTAATCAGTCCATTTAAATCTTCTATTTCTTCCAAAACTGATAAGTTATATGTTTCCAGGCATTTATACATTTTTTCCAGGTTGTAGTATATATGTGGTTCTTACTATGGAAATAGCATTCTTTCTAAGAGAGAGAATAATATTGAAAACTTAACCAAACTGGAATTAGTTAACCAAAGTGGTTAATGTATGACTCAGTAGGAATGAACCCTTCACGTGCAGTTTTTAACAAAGGAAACCTGAGAGAAGAGGAAATTATGAAGCATGGGTGTTCCCCGTGAAATTGGGAGGGAGACTGATTGGCCAACATGGAACAACCATATGGCAGCACGGGGTGCTGAGCTGAATTGAGGAAGCCAATGGTCCCAAAGAGAAATACTGACTGGAGTGAATAATAAATTCCAACTTTGTTTTTACAACTTTGTCCAGGGATCCTTTCTCCATGCCTACCTGTATACATCTAGATATAAAGCAAAGATATTAATTCTTGCCCTTTCCTCCCTCATTGGTGTGCCAGTAGATACAGCAACTACGGATATACTCTGAAATCAAAATAAATCACTGTGATGAGTTACCTTCGGCCCACCAGGAGCCAGAGATTATGACCACTTGACTTCCCCCTAACACTTTATATGATACAACATTGAGATCATCACCAAGCCGGTTTTAAAGAAAGACTAGTAATCTACTAATCTATTCTAACAATTTACCACAGTACATAGCAGGTCATCAATGTGTGCTTTTCACTTTTCTCTCCTCCATCATATACTCCTTTCCCTTCTTACCAGCTTAAATTCCATGACCCATCATTACAATCACTTTTTCTTTATTCTATATACACTTTTCTGGAACCTCTGCAACTAACATGACTGGAAAAAAGCACACAGAATATAAACTAGTCTTATTATATTAAGTCATGAACATGAATCTCAAGTAGGTTCATAGTGCTGCCTAACAATCACGTTACATGTGCCTAGTCAGTTTGCTCTCCGGCTCACCTGCAGAAGGATTTCATACCTTATCCTTCCTCCTCACACTTCATGCACTTCCATTATCGTCCTCAGTCTTTGCTGACCTTGCTTCTTAGTTCATTGAGAGAACCGAAGCAATCAAAGGAGAACATCCACAACTTTCTGTACCCATGCAACCCCTCCCATCTTGGGCTCTTGGTCCCATCTCATTTCCCCATTCAAAACCATGCCTGGAGCAAAGCCTTTCCTTTTTCTCCTGTATCATCAAATTCTCTCTCTCTACTGGACCACTTCTATAAACAATTAAACATATTTTTTCTCCCTTTAGAAAAACAAACAAACCAAAAACTCTCTCTTTCCGTGTTCTCCTAACTAATGCCTCTTCTGTTTCTCTTTTAGCAAAACTGCTCAATAAATTGTCTACAGTCTCTCGAATTCTTCTCTATCCATTCATATTTTTAATGTTTATTTATTTATTTTTGAGAGAGAGAGAGCAAGAAGGGGAATGACAGCGAGAGAGAGAGAGAGAGAGAGAGAAGACAGAAAATCCCAAGCAGGCCCCACAATGTCAGTGCAGAGCCCGATGCAGGTCTCGAAGTCATGAACCACAAGATCATGATGACCTGAGCCAAAATCAAGAGTCAGAGGTTTAACCAACTGAAACACCCAGGCATCCCTTCATTCATTTTTAATCATCACTCAAGAGACTTTCATCTCTACCATTGTAATGAATCTGTTCCCCTCATGGCCACCAATGACCTCCATTTTGCTAAGGCAAACTAATTTTCTGTCTTTATCTTACTGGGCCCACCAGCAGTGTTAATACAGTTGACCACACACACTCCTTTCCTTGGCTTTCAAGTCACTATGTACTCTTGATTTTTGTCTAACCTCAGCTACTGCTTTTTCTCACTCTCTTGTTCATTCCTTTTCTTCTTCCCAACCTCTTAATATTAGAGTCTGCTGAACTCAGTCCTTGGTCTTCTCTATATACTACTTTTTTTATATTAAATATAATTTATTGTCGAATTGGTTTCCATAAAACACCCTGTGCTCATCCCAACAGGTGCCCTCCTCAATGCCCATCACCTACTTTCCCCTCTCCCACACCCCCCATCAACCCTCAGCTTGTTCTCAGTATTTAAGAGTCTCTTATGGTTTGCTTCCCTCCCTCTCCATAACTTTATTTCCCCCTTCCCCTAACCCATGGTCTTCTGTTAAGTTTCTCAGGATCCACATAAGAGTGAAAACGTATGGTATCTGTCTTTCTCTGTATGACCTCTTTCACTTAGCATAATACCCTCCAGTTCCATCCATGTTGTTACAAATGGCCAGATTTCATTCTTTCTCATTGCCAAGTAGTATTCCATTGTATATATAAACCACATCTTCTTTATCCATTTGTCAGTTGATGGACATTTAGGCTCTTTCCATAATTTGGCTATTGTTGAAAGTGCTGCTATAAACATTGGGGTACAGGTTCCCCTATGCATCAGCACTCCTGCATCCTTTGGGTAAATTCATAGCAGTGCTATTGCTGGGTCATAGGGTTGATCTATTTTTAATTTTTTGAGGAGCCTCCACACTGTTTTCCAGAGTGGCTGCACCAGTTTGCATTCCCACCAACAGTGCAAGAGGGTTCCCGTTTCTCCACATCCTTTCCAGCATCCAGTCTCCTGATTTGTTCATTTTAGCCAATCTGACCAGCACGAGGTGATATCTCAGTGTGGTTTTGATTTGTATTTCCCTGATGAGGAGTGACATTAAGCATCTTTTCATGTGTCTGTTGGCCATCTGAATGTCTTCTCTAGAAAAGTGTCTCTCATCCAGGCTTACTGGCTTTAAATATCTCCTATTGATGCTAAAAACTCACAATTTGTATCTCCATTCCAGACCTAATTCTGAACACTAATTCTGAAGACTCACATATTCAACTTTCATTTGACATTTCCATTTGGATGTCAACTACACATCTTAAACTTAAGATAACCAAAAGCAATAATCTGGCCTTACTGGCTTTAAATATCTCCTATTCATGTTAAAACTCACAATTTGTATTTCCATTCCAGACCTAATTCTGAACCTAATTCTGAAGACTCACATATTCAACCTTCATTTGACATTTTCATTTGGATGTCAACTACACATCTTAAGCTTAACATAACCAAAAGCAATAATCTGATGTCATGTCCAAACCTGATGTCCCCAAAGCTTCCCCATTCTTAGTAAACAGAAACTCTAGCTTTCCCATTGTTCAAGCCAAAAGTTTTCTAATCAATGTTGGTGCCTATCTTTCTTTCACATCTCACGTTTATCCCATCAGGCAAATCTATAGGCTCTACCTGCAAAATATCTACAAAATTCAATCTTTTTTTTATCACCTTCACTGCTACTGACTTAGTCCAAGAACCCCATGACTCTCACCTGAATTTTTTCAATATCTTCTAACTTGTCTACTGTTTCCCACACTGACCCTCCATAGTTTATTCTCAGTAGGGTAGCAGGAGGAATTATTTTAAAGTGTTAGACTATATTATTCATCTGCTGAAAACCCTCCACCATGGTCTATCCATGCATCAATTTTACTCATATTAAAGTTGAAGTCCTTACAATAACCTACAACAGTCTACATAATACCATGACTTCCGTTGTCTCCCATCCATTCAGTGTTTCTTTTCAGCTACACAGACCCTCCCTCCAATCTTGCTGTTATTTAAACATACCACATGCTTTAATTTCATGGTCTTGCAAGGGGTATTCTTTCTTCCTAGAATATACTTTTCCCAGTTACCCACATGGCTCACTCTCTAAATCCCTTGATGTTTGTCCAAACATCACTTTTTATATGATAGGCAAGATTCTAAGAAGTCCCCAAGACTTCTGCCCCCTGGAATATACACACTATATAACTCACTTCCCTTGAGTGTGGGTGGATTTGTGAATATAAAGGAATATCACTCATGATTAAGTTTTTAAGCAGTTGACTGTCAGTTAATCAAGAGTTGTTATTCAGATTATGATATGTGGGCCTGTCCTAACAAGCCTTTTAAAGAAATTGAAGTGTCAAATAGACACTCTAGCTGGCCTCAAGGAAGACACAAACCACTGTGTTGTGAATAATTGCCCATCAGGGTCACATGCCTATAAAATGCAGGTGGCTTCAAGGAGTTGAAAGTGAATTCAGTCACAAGCTAGCAAGAAAACAGGAACTTCAGTCCTACAACCACCAGGAACTGAATTCTCCCAACAACCTGAATAACTTCGGAAGAAGACCCTGAGTTGTAGATGAGGACCATGAGAATGAGAACACAGTCAAAACATTGATTTCAACCTTGTGAGGCTATGAGCCAAGGACCCAGGTAGCTTGTGCCTGAACTCTTGACCTGACCCACAGAAAATACAAAGTAATAAACTTGTGAAGTTTTAAGCCACTAAGTTTGTGGTAATTTTTGACAGCAATAGAAATCTAATACAATCAGTGGTTTCTCCTGGCTAATCTACTGAAAATTCTAACCACTCTCTTTTACATTCCTTATGCCCTCTATTCTCCATTACATTTTTCATGACACCGATTTATTTTGTTTATTGCCTCTCCAAATGGAATGTAAGCTCCACAAAAGCAAAGTTGTTTAACTGTCTTATTTACCATTTGTTCAACTACAGTTCCTGGCACATAGTAGAAGATATGTGTTGAAAGAATGAATAAAATTGTTAGATACATGAACAAAAAGACATAATAGTATTTCCCCCAGAATAATCAAATTAATCATTCGTTTAATTTATGAGACTATGTATCCCAAAATTTAGCTAAATTTGAAGTTTAGTTAATACAACATGTTAGTATTCAACTTACCTCTGGATGTGTATGTTACTTTTTATTATTAAGAACAATGAAAAAATCCTTAAATTCATAAAGTTAACTACTAAAAGCAATAATGCAAATGGCAAATGTTTATTTTGGGCTTACTATTTCCCTATTACTTGTATAAATATCTTCTCTATGAATTTAAAATATTTTATCCTCATAAAGACATCATGAGATAGTTACCATTATTATTCTCATTTTACACTTAGTGAAACTAAAGCACGGAAAGGTTTAATCATTTATTCAAGGTCACATACCTAGAAAGTGATGGAATCAGACTCAAAGTATGGCAGTGTAACTTTACAGCTTGAGTTTTTCAGCCACCATGCATTTAAACTTTGAGGTTTAAACCTCATTACATTTTGAGTATCTGAATATACATAACATTTATATTTTTCTGTGGCCAAAAGCATAAATAAATTGAAAAGACCAATTAAAAATTGCAAAACATATTTGAGCCAGATGACAAAGGGTTAATAGACTTTCATAGAAAAGCCTTATAAGTTAATAACAAAGGCACTATATTGCAATAAAAAAGACAAAACAGCATAAAACAGACAAAAGACATAAAGATAACCCATAGAAGAAGCAAAAAAAAAAACATGTGAATAATACTTGAAAAAATTTATTCAACCTTGATGGGAGATTTAAAAAAACACATTAAAACAAGTTTTAAATATTATTCTTTTTCCTCTTAAACTGGCAAAAGTTCACATTTAAAAATGGTTCAATAAGATAGATACTTTCATAGATTGCCAGTGTGAGATACATTAGTGGAACTCTAATGAAGTATAATTGAATAATATGTGGCACTGTCTTTTAAAAACTCATACTGTGAGGGTTGATGGAGGGTGAGGGAGAGGGGAAAGTGGATGATGGGCATTGAGGAGGGCACTTGTTGGGATGAGCACTGGGTGTTGTATGGAAACCATACAATAAATGTGACAATAAATTATATTAAAAAAAAACTCATACTGTGAGATCCAAAAAATTTATCCCCTAAAAAAACTCTATTAAAAGGAAATAATCAGAGTTGTAGAGACATCTCAAGTCACTTTAATGATGAAAAATTAGAAACAACCTAAATGTGAATCAATGGTTATACTATTCATTGTCAATCCATAAATTATATAAACATGTTAGTCTATAAGTTAATAGTGGTTTTCAAAAATAAAATAGTGATGAGGAAATGCCCATGGTAAAACACTAAATGAAAAAAGTCAGAACACAAAGCATCCTCACAGGATATTCCAAATTATTTAAATTGTACCATATAGTATTGGACCTTTATACACAGGAGAAGTCCTGGTTTTTAAAAATTATGTAAAATGATAACTGAAGTCACCACTGGGTTTGTTTCAATAGGTAATTTATACTGATTTTCTTCTTTATAATACACTGGGAAATTTTGTATAGCGAGTCTGTGTTAAGCTAAAATCAGAAGGAAGCAAAACTTGTAAATTTTATAAAATAATTTATTTAAAAATATACATTTCTAACTCACATACAAAGACAGAAGAGAATTTAGATTCTTATAAGCTGCCCGAGTCCACAAGTTGCAGATAATGGCATGTCTGCCTAGTAGAAGACCATACCATAAGACTACACCATAATAACAAGACTAGAAAGTTCAACGCAGAAAAATCCTCCAAGGGAAGGATAAAACTTCTTGCACAACAACCCAGAATCAGTTTTATATTATGAAGCTTTTTTCCAAAACATGGACTATTTTTTTTTCTTTTCATACAAACATATTACTTAGAAACCTTGAGATTTCTCACAATTCCTATTAAGAATTAAAGATTTTGGGGGCACCTGGGTGGCTCAGTGGGTTAAGCACCCGACTCTTGATTTCGACTCAGGTCATGATCTTACAGCTTGTGGGATCGGCCCCCGTCAAGCTCCGTGCTCACAGCTTGGGATTCTCTCTCCCTCTCTACCCCTCACCCAGCTCATGCTCACTCTTTCTCTCTCTCAAAATAAATAAGTTTTTAAAAAAGAAGAATTCAAGGTTTTCCAGCAATTATTTTTTAGATGTCTGAGAACATGCTGAAATCTATAATCGTCATATTACAAAGATTTTTTGATATCATAGTTTTTGGTTCTTTACAATGCTGTAGTCAGTATGCATTTTTACTAGATGTATCTTCCCAAGAAGCTATACCGTCACTATACCTGAATCCATCTCAAAGCAGATAAAGAAGTACCACACTGCATGCAATTATGAGATGTAAACATTTTAATAGCAATGAAGTATGGATGCATCTCACAATTTATAGCATGTCACAGATAATTTGCAGCACTTGTTTTTCTGTCGTTATGATCTATGAAACAATGGTGCACATTACAATGGACAATGTATTCAATTCAATTAAACAAACTAACCCTTCACTTCTTCCATTCAATCACTTCAAATTAATAATGTAAAGCCCTGATTATCTAAACACCAAACTGCCAAACTGTCTAAAATTTAAGACCATCTTCTAAGTTCAGAGCTCTTCTCACAAAGATAATAAACTACTTAACTTGACCAAAAAGAATTGGTTTCTAGTGCAAAGAACAAGAAGGACACATACCAGTTTCATAGAGTCTGGGCAAGGAAAGTACCTATGCAGCTATATAGACATGTTACGTGACCTTTACAAGTTGGCCATGAATGATATAGAAAGGCTATTGATGCCTATGGCCAAAATATTTTGCATGTGTCAGGGCCAGCTCTGGCTTAGACTGCAACTGAACAGCTAAGCTCCATAAGAAATATAAGAGTATGAAACCAACTAAACTTCCTATTCAATTAAGAGAGCTACAAGCTGCTTTCCTGACAACGAGTTTATACATCTCTGGCAGACGGCTCAGACCTGGCAGACCTGGGTGAGGGCTATGGCATTATTCCTGAGGAAGGACAGGCAACTTGTCGCAACCCTGGGTTCCTGAAAACGCACTCAGAAGCACTCTTCAACCAACACAGCTTTCTTAAAAATTATATTTGTAATTAGGGGTGCCTGGGTGGCTCAGTTGGTTCAGTGTCCAACTTTGGCTCAGGTCATGACCTCGCAGTTCGCAAGTTCAAGCCCTGCCTCAGGACCTCTGCTGTCAGAATGGAGCCCACTTCAGATCCTCTGTCCCCTGTCTCTCTGCCCCTCCCCTACTTGTGCTCTCTCTCTGTCTCAAAGATAAATATTTAAAAAATTCTATGTGTAATTAATGCCAATCCTACTTTTTTATTTTGTTTTTGTTTTGTTTTGGTTCCAAACAAACCGTGTTTCACCTGGGACAAACACTTACTTCAAACAGACCGGTAGAGAAGAGAAGGCCAGGGGATTATACTTGCTTCATTGTGATTGATAGTTCTGCCCTATAGGAAAGGACAAACGTATTCCATTTGGCCAGTTGTATCTTTTAGAGCTAATCTGTGGGAAAAAAGTAAAAGACATAGAAAGAAAACGTAATAAAAACAAAGGGAAAAAGAAAGACTGTAACAGAGCCCATCATCAAGGCCAGCAATAGCAGGGACTTCCGAGACAGCTATTACAGGGGGTGACAAGGTGGCAATCACCAGACATTTTAACAGGAGAGAAGACTGTAATGGAATCAAAAGACGAAACATCTTTGCAGCTGAGAGATCCAAACAGTCATCCGCATCAATTATTTTTATAGGCCCATACTATACTCATAGTAAATTTATGAATAAGTGAAAGAAAAACACTGAATATTTGTAGCCTACACAGACCCTATCTAACCTCTGATTATGCCTCTCTTAATGCCAGCATTCTTAAATACATGAGATCATTACCGTGTGTTTATGGTAGGAAAGAGATATGGTAATACCATATTTCTTTAAAGAGCATTTTGCTTATTAATTTGTTTTAGTGTTTAACTTTCCCAACTAAGAAGTGAGCTCAAGAGAGGCAGAGCATTGTTTTGTGATTTTCAGAGGTTTTTTTTTTTGTCTCCTTTTTTCAATGCTGTATTCTCAGCACCAACAATAGTGCCTGGCATATATCATAATATACATAGTGGCTGATAGATGTTTGTGGAATAAATGAAAAGGGTACATATTATTTGGGAGCTTTATAAAATTAATCGTATCTTGATAACATTAAAAATAAAATATTTCACTTTCTGTAAGACTGAGTAATACAGCAAGTTCAGAAATTTACGGCCTAGTCTTCTGTCAGCTGAAGGATATTTCAGCTTGATAATTAAAGAGAAGGTTTATACTTTCAAGAAGCCCTTCCAAATACGCCAGCACAAATACTTAAATAAAGTCAGATATACTCCTTCACAGCCCATCAGCAAACTCGTAGGACGTGAGGGCATGGACTATAAGTAGACACGGAGGGACTTGGGTTCTATTTCTCAGGGCTACAAAGGCCGTCTATAGGGTGGTTAATAAAGTTCCCATACCTCCTTTGAAGCCAGGGATGGGATGCACCGAGTTAGCACCGAGGCAGAAGGCTAGCTAGCTCTTGTGGCTGAGTGCCAGTGGAGGGCAGCAGAGAGCTACTTGAGTGAAAATACCTTCAAGAGGAAGATTTAACAGCTCCCAGCTGAAAATAAGGTCCTTGGCCAGATCTACACTGCACTATTGACGAGGCAGCCCGCTTGGAAAACCTGACCACAGGGTAGCCAGCAAAAATGGAGTTCCCAAATACGTTAACATATGAAGCCAAGAAGCAAAGGAGATGGGCAGGAAACAATGCCAGGATACTGAGGATAATCTGGACTCCAGCTAAGCACAACTCATTGGAGCCATCGATTCAGATAGCGATCTCTCTCCAGAGCTGCTGAAACAGATGATGTCTCGCATTCATTCCAACTCCAAAATCTTACATCCCCAAGATCGTTAACGAGCATGTTTTAAGTACAATATTTTTGCAAAGAAGACTTCTCCTGTAGGAAATAGAAATAATATATTAAAAATATAACATTGTTAGCATTAAGAGGATAAAATCATACGTGAAGGAAGATTAGCAAACACAAAGTCTCTCTTGTCACAAGCGGTCCCTAGAATCCTCCAAAAGTTGAAACTTCTCACATATGTGTGGTGGAAACTTTGTTGAGGCCTAACAAACAGTAGCAGGTTCAATCAGTTACCCGGGTCTCACCGTGAGGGCCCCCACCCTAAGGACAACCAGGAGTAACATGCACCCCCTCCAAGGCCAGGATCCATGCTCCTTTTCTGTGTCTTCCTAGTGATGTGAGTTTAGGTCAGCTAGGTGACCTCTCTAGGTCAGTTTCCTCACTTCTATTTTATTTGTTTTTTAGTTTGAGAGAAAGAGAACACGCGAACGAGGGGGGGAAGAGAGGCAAGGGAAGAGAGAGAGAGAGAGAGAGAGAGAGAGAGAGAGAGAGAATCTAAAACAGGCTCCATGCTTAGCAGGAGCCTGACACGGAGCTCGATCCTCGACCCTGGGATCATGACCTGAGCTGAAACCAAGAGTTGGCCGCTCAACCGACTGAGCCACCCAGGAGCCCCAGTTTCCTCACCTCTAAAATAAAAAAGAATATCTCTTGGGTCTAAAGGAATTCACAGAAAAAAGCAAGCCTTGTTAATTTTATACAAATATGCAGTATTTTTATCATCAGTCTGAGTAGTAGGAAAAGCAGGAAGATAACCTAGAGAACAACAGGAAAGCATCTAAAAACTAAACCTTTGGCAGATTCAGAATTTTCTTTGTAATGAACCTTGTTCTTTCTATCAATCCAGGTCAGGAGAGTTCCTCCTCACTGGAACTCATGTTAAATGATGAGTGTATTTGCATTATGGAGTAATATTTGCCTCCTGTTCACAGTCTTCTCCTTGCTAAATGTGTATAATGATGTTCCAAGCCAGATACAAGTGGGAGATATTTTACTGCCGCCTCCTGAAGGAATTTATTCATAGGGTCACAGAAGCTGGGAGGAAATGTGGGCTGTTTGCCGCCAGAATACTTTGGCTCTGGTCCCCCTTCCCCCCAAAATTAATACCAATAATAATCATTACTCTAAGGATATGGGAACGTGTTAGAGAAACTCAAATACAGCTGCCTCAGCTTTGTGTTAGTTTAGTCCCATTCCTATGCTGTGATTTTTCTGGATGGACAGCAAGAGAGAGCTGAGTGCATACCAACGCCTGAATGAACATTAACTGGAAAATCTATGAGTTTTGTCGTTTATTTTAATTTTTTTAAGTTTATTTATTTGGAAAGAGAGAGAGAGAGCAGGGGAGGAACACAGAGAGGGAGAGAGAGAATCCCAAGCAGGATCCGTGCCGTCAGCACAGAGCCGGCTGAGAGGCTCTAACTCACGAACCATGAGATCATGCCCTGAGCTGAAGCCAAGAGTCGGACGCTTAACCGACCGAGCCATCCAGGTGCCCCAATTTGTGTCATACTTTTAAATCAAACAAAGGAGAAGATGGGAGGGACATGACGAAGAAGATTTCGTCAGTTCTTTTAATTCTTACTTCTGATGAGATGCCTAACTGGAAAATTCAGAACTGACACTGAAGGGTCACAAATGACAACAGGGGCAAAAACAGAGAGTCTTCCCGAATGAGGGTTCCTGGTTTATTGACTTATAGCTCTTTCCAGCTATAAGGGACAACGAAGAGTTCAACCTTCTCATTTCTATAGGAGGAAACTAAGGCCAAGAGAAGTTGGGTGACCAGTTCAGATTCTCCAAAGTATTAACAACAAGTCCAGTTATCTTATTAGTTTAAAATACTACATAGCTAAATAGCTAGCATGCCACTCGATGACCAAACCCCATAGTAAAGGCACAGAAATTGTTCAAAAATAAAATGGAATTAAAAAATTGGCCCCCGTTAAAGTTACAAAACATGGATCTCTATATTCCAGTAGTCATCAGCTGCTTTGCTAATACGAAATTAAACACACTTATGCTTCAGTGAGTATGTGCACAAACTACACCCACACACATGGCCAATTTATAAAGTCATAGGGAATGAGATGAATTCTTCTGTTACCTCTGTTTAAATTGTTAAATGCCAAGCAAATGCTAAAATTGTTATTCTGAAAAGTCCTGGGCCATTGCTAAGTCTCTGCCATTGTTAAGACCTCACCAGTGCCCAGATATTCCATTTAAGGAGATGGCGCCCATCTGGGAATGGGAATCCCATTTCTTCAAACTTCAAAACATCTTGAGCAAATATGATATAGGCAGAGAATATATGTGGTAACTTAATTTTTTTTTTATTTTTTTTTAACGTTTATTTATTTTTGGGACAGAGAGAGACAGAGCATGAACGGGGGAGGGGCAGAGAGAGAAGGAGACACAGAATCGGAAACAGGCTCCAGGCTCTGAGCCATCAGCCCAGAGCCCGACGCGGGGCTCGAACTCACAGACCGCGAGATCGTGACCTAGCTGAAGTCGGACGCTTAACCGACTGCGCCACCCAGGCGCCCCTATATGTGGTAACTTAAAGGAGGGGTTATCTTTAATATGTTTCCTGATATTGACTAAACAGCAATCTCGAATCAACTAAATGGTTGGTCCAGACCAAAGGAAATCTCAGGAATTTCTTCCTTTTCCAATTTTACTAAGTATTTATGTATTAACACATTTGATTATAATTTGGAAAACTGGTTCAATAAAGTACACTGCCCAAAAGTATTTTTTAGAACGTCCCCTGACATGGAATTTAAAACATTTTGAAGAATCTTCTTGCAATTGCCCTGTGTGCAGACACCCGAGGTAAACGTCTTTTCCTCTCTCTATATATTACTACCATAATATAAACTCAGTAAAACATCCTTTGATATCAAGAGAGTACTGTTTTCCAGACAATCAAGATTAATTAGAAAAACCACAGGTCTCTCTCCTGTGAAAATCCATTCCTCAGTAAACTATCCCACACCTTCATCACTACTATTGAGCGCTATGGTCACTAGATGTCGCTGCTGTCGTTTGAATCAGATTTTCTTCTGGCTTTCCAGAAAAAAAAAAAAAATCTTATGGTTTTGGGAATTGTTTTTATTGTTGTTGATATTTTGGTAAGTGGATGCTATTTTATATATTAATGAATGCAGATCACTTATGTCTTAGATGAAGAGAGAAAGAACCGGAAAGCTGAAGTAACTTGCCTAAGGATCCATAGGGAGAGACTGATAGAACCAGAGGTGTAAAACTCTGCTCTCATGTCTATATAGGTTTTTAAAAAGCAAAAATGTTCCCGATGGGAGCCATGAAGACAATAATCTTTTTAAACCAAAACCCAGTGAGTAATACTTACTACATATAAAGTTAGTTTTGTTTTATTTTCTCCCCGATGGCCTTCTCCTTGGAAACTTGATACATGTGAATCATGAGAACACATGATTTTCCCAGGCCAGACTTTAAAAGAGTAAGAGAATATGACAAAAGCCATCATCTAGGTTCAGGTGATTCCTTCCTTCAGACAGTCTCCTCCATAAAGTTATTAAAACTAGACAAACGTCCACAAACGACACGTAAACAATCCTATACAGAGAGCATCTCCAACCCAGCTTTCCAGCCATCAGAAAAGAAAACCAGTAGAGTTTTCTTCAGAAGGCTAGGGCTAAGAAGGATACAGAGGCAGCTGTGAATGCAGTCCTGAGCTGCTTTCACAGACTGAAGTGAGGAGGCCGAAAGGAAAGATGAAGGCAAGTTAACTGACGGAGGCAACCCAGTGCCGTGGCTGAAGCATCCATTTATTCCTGCTCCTGAGGGAAAACCAAAAATGTACAACCCCTTGGGTGGGTTGACAGGCAGGAGATAGAGGAGAGGGCTCTCACACTCTCGCTGAAACTTGTTGGACCCCCTTGTTGAGCCCCCAGAGGGGGAGGGAGGAATGGACGTGCCCTGAAAAGAAAAGAAAAAGGAGCCAGCATCGCGACCAGCCTTGGGAAAATCTCCACAGATGAGCATTTTTGTGCGTTAAGTGGCCCGCATTAGCAGCCTAAACACGTAGGGGAAGGCTAACATCGCCTGTTAATATGATGCGGGAGAGCAACGCTAGACCTGGCATTTGAGAGTGGAAGCGCCACTTTTCACCAAAAACCAAATGAAACATTTCTGAGGGTTTCAGTTCTTGGGGATTGGGTGGAGTGAGTTTTAGGGCGAGCCTCGTTCCCTGGGGCCAGGCATGTACTGGGTGACCAGTTTTAGAGGCTGGTTGTTTTATATAGTGTACACACTTATTTCAACTATCTTAAAAAAAATAATAATAATAATAATAAAGCGTCTTAGTCCGAGGTTCTGAGGTCGCCTCTGGGAGAGGGGAAAGGAAGAGTCATCCTTGGGATGTCTCCTTTAAGCTCCAGCGTTGGGACTGAGAACAGACGAGGCGGTTCTGAAACTCTGCATAAAAATGGTCACCTCCACCCCTTTCCAGCCGCCTCTTTTCTCTGACACCCAGACAGACCGGGATAGGGATAACGACAGGAATAGGGATAGGGAGAAGGGATGGGGTGGGGGGCGGGGAGAAGGCGGAAGGCAGAGGTGAGAGAAATCGAGGAAGAAAAAAAAAAAAGGAGAAGAAAAGGAGGGAAGGGGAAACTGATGAAATTAAACCCAATTGAATTCCAATTATTTATGAGTTTTCTTTCTCCCCCCAAACGAATTAACCTTGCTTGTTCCTTCCCTGCCTTTCTAGCAAACTTTCAGCTTGAACAGTGTTCTGGATACCTTAAAACAAAGCAAAACAAAACTTTGGACGGGTTGGGGGTTAGAAATGCCTGCAAGCCGGCGCTCCGATATCCACAGTTTGCTTGCTCGGGGGTCAACCAGCCGTGGAGCGCACGGATCACCCTCGTTACTTTTCTTTCCCTAACCCCTTCGCCCTCCCTTAGCATCTCCTTTCTCCAAGACAGGAGTCGGAAGCAGCCAGGCAAGGACCGGGAGTGAGGTTGGCTTTTTCTGCGCAAGAAGCCGATAGGATCCACCGAAACTAAAATGCGGAAAGGCCCCTAGTCTCTGCGGGCCCAGCCTCAAATTTCCCCGCACACTGTGGAAGTTTCTCGAAACTCCGGGACTCGGTGTCAAGGCCTGGGGTTTCTCCCGGGGTGCTCCCCCCAGGCCACAGGGGTCACCCATCCAAACCTAGTCTCCCCTCTAATGCCTTTACCTCAGCACCTCAAGCAACCCGTTTGGAAAATCAAAGGACCCGTTGGGCTCGAAGAACTGATTAGAGAGAACCAGGATCTCAGATCTTCGTGTTTGGGGGTGCAGGGGAGCGTGGACTGAGGAAAAGTCGGGAAAAGCCCCGCGGTAAGCAACTGGCCGAGAGGGGAATCCGGGCTGGTCTCTCCGAGAAAGCCCTAAAAAAGCATTGGCATGTGGTGGTGCCGGCATCAGGCGTTGTTTTAGGAGCCCCGAATTCAGGCTGCTCTAGACAAATTTTGGATAAAAAATGGATTATCGCTCCAGACCCAAATATTCCCTGACCTGTTTCCCAACGCGCTCTGGCGCTTTGCTGGGAGAGCACCGCGCCGCCGGAGACTTGGCGCTTCTGTCAATTGCACGGAGCAATTACTAAGAAAATATTGTGACGATGTTGTAGGGCGGAAGGGGATGTGAGGGGGTGTGGGAGGGGGAGGTAGTTTGGAGAGCGATTTGCAAAGGAATATTAAGTTTGATTCCCGAGGTCACCACGGGAAAACGGGTTGGCGTTGGGTGAGCTGCAGACCTCTTCCTCTAGGTGGCGGATGTTGGTACGCAACCACAGGCGGGTGCTGACTCCAAACACAGGATTAAGCTTCTTGCTGGCTTTAAAAAATAATAATAGTAATAATATAGAGGTGTGGGGCTGTTTTTCCCCCTTTTGGGTATTTATTTATTGTAGGGAAAAGTCATTGATTTTCCTAGGCAAACTGTGTTTCTCCTTCACTTGGTGGAAAATAAAAACTGTTTGAATAAATAAGTTATTTCTGAACATTTTGTTGTCAAAGTGTTAAATGTTCCCGTCATTTTTATTCAAACACTAACATGATTACAGCCAATTATATATTCACCAGTGTTCTTTATTTTAGAGTAATTGTACTTGTCACTAATAAAACAGAGGCATAATGGATCGCTACTGTTCTGGATTTTCAAGCAATTTTGTGTAATTTGATTGAATTATACATCTTATCTGCTACTTTTTTATTTTTATATTTGGGGATCCTATTTTCTTGAAAATTGCAGCTCTATGCTTGTTTTGTTGTTTCTCCAGTAACGTACACTTCGGTAACACTGATAAATAGAAAGAGTCCCTTTGAAATGTCAAAAATCAGCTGTTTCTTTCCCCACCCCTATCCCCACCCCCTCCCTGCACTTCAGCGCGGGGAAGACCTGAACTCTGGCTGCCAGGCAGTCTGAGCCAGTGGGTTCGCTTACCCGAAAAGTCCAACGCCAAGGCAAATTCCCCATTCACCCCAAAGGCAGCCGTCTCCCTGCCTGGAGTCTTTGGGGTTTTGTCTCTTTCCTGTAATGATACTGTTGGGTGTCTGGAGCTTTAAACATGCCAAGACAAGCCGACCATGGGTTCAGTTTATGTGGAATATGTATCAAGGGAAAGAGGAGGCACAGCACAGCCAAAAGATAAACTGTATACATTACTCCAATTACACAACCCCCAAATGTCCAATCTACCCAACCGCCACCACCCGGCAACCCCGACCCAGCCGTAATTGCAATTATCTGTCTACTGGCCTACGTTCTCCTTCGTTTCAGATACACCTAGAGAACTGGGATCGATAGTTTCTTCCTCCTTTTTTTAAAGACAATTTCAATTAAAAAAAATACATTTAAAAGACACAAGCATCCACCCAGTGTTGACATATCTGAACAAACCAAGAAACAAACGTGACAGCAGGCAGACAGGACATAGGATTTTAAGAGACCATCTCTGCAAGTGAAGGAGCAGAGAATGTGCAGTTCTTCTCCCAATAAATCCCTCCGGTTCCTAGGACACGACTCAAACGCCCCGCTAGGAGCTGCAGCTGCGAGAATGAGCCAAAGGCTCTGACAAGTGCCTTGTGTATGACCCAATATTTATCAATAACAACAACAACAACAAAATCAAGTGAAACCAAGGCTGGGGATTTTGAACTGCTTCTAAAGCCCTGGCGTGGATACGCACGTGGGCGAAAAACATCGCGGGAGATGAGTTGGCTCCATTTGTCCGCCCTGGGGAGCAATCTTGGGGCAAAATCCAGTGCTAATTGATCCCAACCAGCCACACTATCAGCTGAAAATGTTCAAGGAGACAAAGAATGGAGAGTGTGTGCTAAAGATACCTAAGCATTCTTCGAGTAAATCGCGGTGTGTGATCAATTGCGTGCGCGTGCACATAAACAGGCAAAGGGAACTACTTCTAATTAATGAGAAAAATAACGTTTCGTGTGTGACTCCGGACTTGTTTAAAATCTAGTGTCTCCCATCCTTTGCTTTGTGGTCGGGCTTGCAACTTCCTCCGGGAAAACCCGCGGGCCCCGTTTAGTGTTCCGAGCTGGAGAGCAGACGCTCAGCCCAATTAGGGGCCGTTTCTCTCATCTCCTGGGCTGTTTACTCCAAGGCCAAAGGGTAGGCCGCTTGGGCAGCGATCCCAGCGCAGCGTTGGGTGTCGCCGGCGGCCGCCGCGGCAGGAGTTGGGACAGCTTCGGCGCGAGTGCGGCGTCGCTCCGCTCCTAGACAGCGCGCAGCCGCCGCCTGCCAGCCTCACAGGCTGCTCTCCAAAGGAGCTGGGGCTTTTGCAGCGTTTCCGCTGCTTCGTGGCCTCCTCTGTCTTATCGAACAAGTTCGTGCCCCAAGGAGAAAAGAAAAGAGTGAGAGGGAAAAAAAAAAAGAAAGAAAAAGGAAAAGAAAGAAAGAAACCTCTTCGCCGTGGCGATTCGTAGTTCACACGCTCACGAGGCAAACTTGCCGGCTGGGCTTTTTTCATGAACAGTACTTGATCTCCTTCGTGCCTTAGGACAAACCCAGGAGGAAAATACTGAAATTGGTAAACAAGAATCTAGGATTGTTTTTAAAAGAAAAGTGACCCCCCCCGCACTACCTTTGTTGTAGATTCTGAAACGGGGGGTCTGGTGGGTTTGTTCCCCCTGCTAACGGGAACTTGCTCCTGACGCCATTCTGCGTCTAGCTTACCCTGGCCGCTCCTTTCCTCCCTGCGCGCGGCTTCTTCCAAAGGGCAGGAGACAAATAGGGGTACAACTGCCCTCCCCGACTGGGTTCAACATCCCGTACACGTAACTGAATATGCGAATTAACTTCGCCTACACGAACCCTAGTCTTTTAAGTCGGATCTGTGCTTTATACAAATAATAGGCTTAAAACCATCAACTGGTCTCTCGCTCTCTCTCTCTCTTTTTTTTTTTTTCCGCGTTCACCGTAGCAGATGACCTCTTAGCCCAAAAATACTGATCTGTGTGTGTGCTTCCGGTATGATGTGCAAACACGAGACATCTCGTCTGGAAAGGTAACTGTAAGGGGGGAAAATCCGGAAATGAAACCTAAAAGCAGGTCCTCTAAGCTTGACTGCGCTCGGCAGGCTCCAGCGACAAAGGAGCGCGGGGCAGGCGCGCGGGTGTGCGCTGGGAGGAACGGTGCGCGGGCCCGGGAGCCGGGACTCGGCGACCGTCCTCTCCGGGAACTGCCAGGGTAGTACAGCCTCTAGGGGCGTGAGCGGGGGAGGGGGAAGATCCGGACCTTTGGGGAAACGCAGCTCCAATAGATTCTCCACCGCTGTTAGGAGGGGGGAGGAGGAAGATCTTCGGGAACTGCAGTTCGAGAGCGAGGAGGCAGGTGGGTATGAGGTAGGCAGGAAGTCAAAACGGGCTCATTGGTTTGTCCATTTGGGGTTTTAGAAAGGGAGGTGATGTATTGGATTAGCAAATAGTTTGCTTTCTCCCATTTGACTTTCCCCAGGAGAAGAGGGACTTTGTGATGGGAGGGCTCTCTGCGTGCCTCCTGGCCTGCCCACCCCAGCGCTTGCAGTTTTTTCTCTTCCTCCATTCCTTCACAGACTGTTAGTAGGTACGAGTGTGTTTTCTCGAACACACTCATCACTCTCCAATACGGACTTTGGGCTGTTCAGTGCTCCTCGTGTACCTTTGAGAGTTGACCACCTAAAACCCGAGACTGAGTAACAAACACCCATCCGCCTTCCCTCACAACGACTGGAGTATGGAGGGCCTTTAGAAGGGTGCTTCAAAATAGAGCAGAGTGGATGCACCACATTCTCGGAAGACTCTAGAACACTTCCCAAAGTAGATTATTCAGGCTTCTACAGGAAATCAAACTGAAGCTCCAACTAATTAAGGAGAACAGTGACAGGATAGTTAGGAACTCAGCATTTTGAGGCCTGGAAGTTCTTCTTTCAGCCTGATATATATTTATGAAATCTTTCTTTTTCTCCCTCTTTTGGTGTCCCACTGATGGAAAATCCATTATCTTGTGTGCTGACTTTTGCCCAATCTCAATTCCTCCCTTTTCAGATAGACTCCAGAGTGAAAGCTAAAGACCTCCATCATACTGGTGTACCATCCCCCCTCCAACTCTTTGTCTTTCTCTTTAGCGTTTCCTGACCTCTTTGAAGGATGAGCTGTGCCATCCCAAAAAAGGTGTGGGATCATTTCTCCCAGTTGGATCAGGTCAAGAAATGGAACATGCTTGCCCTCACCTCACACTACCAGGGACTCAACTCCTGAAAAGTGTCTACCCTCGAAGGTCTTGACCAGGCTGGCAAATAATGGGAAACAAGTAAGGGGTAGTGGGCATTTCATATTTATGAAAAATGTGTAGAATATTTGAAAGGTTCAGAGAGACTTTCTAAAAGTCCTTCGACCCTAGGGTGACACTATTGCATTGTCGATCTCTGTGTCTCGCTCTCCACAGGGTAATATTAGGAAGAAGCTACTCCCGAAGTGTATTTTGTCGCAGATCTCCTGCAGTTCCTTTGGATGAATATGCACTTGCCTTCAGAGAGCCTGAAACCTCTGACGGGGCAAAAAAAAAAAAACAAAAACAAAAACAAAACCTGCCTGGGGAGTCCCAGGGGTCTCTGTTCAGGCCTTCTTCTTCTTCCTTTACCTTGGACTTTCTAACTTCCAAAGCTTCGATAGCTTATGCCAGTTTAACATTTCGACTCTCAAATATGAGGCTCTCCCATAGTTTTTTTTTTTTTTCTCGAGGTTCTCAAGCAAAATTGCCTGTGCCACAATGTTATGATGGAAGGATGCTGAAATGACAGGCCTAGTAGACGCTTGTCTTAATCATCGGCTTCTTAATTTAGTTTTAGTGCAGTGTGTGTGCGCGCGCGCGCGTGTGTGTGCGCGCGCGCACGCACACACACAGGCTCGCACACATGTGCGCGCCCCCGTAGGTATTGGGGGTGCGCGCGTGCGTGCTGACAGCAGCCGCTTGACAACCTGCAGCTCCCTAATGAGTGACGAGGCAGGGCTGCTGCAGAAAAGTAACACTTCCCTGGTGTGAAGACCTCTTACTGAGAAGTTTAGTTCACTACTGTTCTCGCAAACCTAATCGTGTAACCTGTAACCAAAACCCACAGAACAAGGATACAAGACGCTAAAGAGTAACTTATAATCACTAAATGTTAGCACCATTACCTGCTGTTAGGAAGCGATTGCAGACCTCGCTCGTCAGTCTCTGGAAATACCTGGATGCCTCTGCACGAGTTCCACTTGTTCCCAAACGTCACGGGGTCAGGGACTCCCTATGCATCTGCAGGAAGAGAGCTTTAGCCAGAGCTTGGTGCCACTCCAAGGACATTCTGTCCAGGGAGCCAAAAGCAAAGTGGATTTTAGGTAAAAATGGCCCTCCCTCCTTTAGCCAGCAGATACTAAGGGGAAAAAAAGAAGTGAAAAAAACGACAGAAAGCGGGGGGAAAAGCCCTTAAAGAAGACTTAATGTAACACCGCCAAATGGAAAAACTAAATGTGCTGCTCCCTACTCAGATGCAATAGGCTGTGGTGCCTTGGTTATTAATTAAAAGTAGACATGAAATCATCTAGTTCATATCCCAAGCAAGTCTTCTGTTGGGACTGCTCACTCTTTATGAGGCCTGTCCTCTTTTCGGGGGACGTGGTGGGGTAGGGACTGCAGACAGAGAAAGGAAGATATTTACCCCTGTGTATACCAGAAAATTACATTTGCTCTGACTTCTCTTTGATTCATCAACAGTGCACATTTATAGATGTTTGTGTGTGAGAGATCAAGATTAAGCTAATGATGAGAAACTAGTAAAATGATACAGAATTTGTTTTAGATCTCAGACCACTGGATGCCCTCTGTCTTCTGAAAGCAATCACAGAGACTGAGGTGGAAATACAGAATTGGGGCTTCATGTGTTTAGGACCGAGGTCCCGAGGTGGACTTGGGCAGCCCTTCAAATCCAATTTGCACCCAAATTGACCAGTAGGATTTACAAAGCTCCATCCAGGGACTTTCAACTTGCACAATGCTCTGCCCAAGAACCCCCTCCCCCTCCATTTCATCTAGTAGCAGTTCTAAAAAGAAGCCATTGCTGAGACAAATGTGGGCTGCTGAGTAAATACTGCATGTTTTGTTGAGCAAGCCTACCCCCACACCTATATATTATACAGTACTCTATCTCACCATAAAGTCCAATTAAAATTATTAAAAGAATCATAAAAATCACTTCCCCCCAAATTGCAAATGACCTCTGTCATTAGGGAGACTAGATCTTTAGAGTGATTATATTAAACTGTAATCTATTCCTACACAAATATCCTATTTTGAAACTTGCATCCATGCAACCCTTAAAATAATATAACACATTCTTAATTTGCATGCACAATATTTTCCCAGTCAATATCAGCTCATGGCACATAAGACCAGATTACTACAGCTCTCATTAGCAGACCCCAGTTTTTGCTTTTTGAAAGTAAACAAAAGAAAAACTTATTTTCATCTGCTAAATTTTTATGCAAGATTACAAAACAATGCACACTCAGCTTTGACCTAAGAAACACCTTAAAACATTAAAAATTCATCAGTCAGTGCTGGTGTTGTATTCAAGGAATGCCCCTCCAGTTTGCTGCTGAGCTCAGATTTGAATAAAATGTCCAATGTTAACAAACAATACCCACGTTTGGCACTTTGTGTATTAAATTGATCAAACAGATTTTAGGAGGCACAATGCACAATTTGTACAGACCTGATTGAGTTAATATAATATCAGCAAATTTTACATCGAAATGATTCTGTTTCTTTTCTTTGTGTTTAAAACCAGCACAGATTACAAATTTTAATGATCTGAAAATGTTTGGTATACAAAATCATGCTTATTTCAGTATTAGCAAAAACACAAGAAATTTTTCAACACAAACACCCAGCTGTGTCTATTTTAAAAGCAGTTCAATGACAGCTTGCACTTATGAGCATGCAATCAGCTAATTTCGCTTTTTTTTCTTCTGTGTTAATCAACACTTTCCTTCCTGCATATCAGAGTACAAATAGTATAGTTACTCCACATCAGTAAATGTTTACGTAACCTGTCCTTTCCCAAGAATCCGGTTACACCGAATCATTTCACGCTAGACCGACTACGAAAACGTACCGGGCCGTCCACCTCAGAGGGAGCCCTTGTGTGCCATTATAAGTGGTGATGCGAAGGGGGGTTGTGGGGGGAGAAACGGGGAGGAGTAGGTGGAGGAATGGAGTGAGGGAGAGGAATAGATGGAGGAGAAGGGGGGGGTGCGAGCAGCAGGAGGGAGGAAGAGGGGAGGAGGGAGGAAAGTGAGTTGAGGAAAAGTAGGAATAACAGGCCTGAGGAGGGGAGTGAAAGGAGGAAAGCAGGCAGAAGGAGGAAGGCTCACAGAGCTCTCCAAACGGTCCACAAAGCCCATTAGCTCACCCGGCTCTAAGAAATTGGAGCTTAGAAGTCAATGTTTGGGGCCATGCCACTACCAACGTTGATAGCTGGGACCCTTGAACTTTCCCACATGTAAATAGAGCTTAAGGAAAGAAATATGTAGAAATAGGGGTGGGATACATATAGTAGAAGGGTAGATGAGGTTAATCCAATGTTCCAGGTTTCTTTTTGGTATTCGTAATAGATATTTTAAAAATCACTAGCTATTTGTAATGGTCTGTTCTTCTCTTCAGAGTTTATTCTCTCTCTCTCTTCCTCGGGATTTCAAGGTAGGGAGTGGGGTGGGGAGAGTGGAATAACTCCACATTAACCTGAGCATTCTTGTTTTCATCAATTGCATTCTTCGTTTTAGAACTGAACTTTAACAACACACGTAGGCATCGTTTTTTCTTCCTTCCTTTTCTTAAATACTAAACCTGCCAGTTTGAGAGTTTATCAAAGTGAGTAAATGTTTATATTTTATGATTATTTATTTTACAGAGGAGGGGGAAAAGTGCGTCTCATTTATGCTTCTCCTCCACCTCCCTCTTCTGTAGGGCTACATCCTCCGTAAAATGTGGTATGTTTCGTACCCATGTGGGATGAAACAGCCTTTGATCAGTGTGCTCCGCACCAAATTCCAATCCCTGGGAAATGCTGGGCCTTAGCCCTGCCCCTGGCCACGGGATCCTTTTAAAGCCCCCGAATCACAATCTCCCCACTCACTTCAGCCCTCAACCGAACCTTCCCAGTTCTAAAGCCCAAGAAGCTGGGAGTGTGGGACCCACGCACCCAAGGCTTCTAGTTGCCTTCCATCTGCACTCAGGGTGGGAAAGGGCTGGCTTCAGCATGCGGTTATTTCAGCATTGAGGCCCGCACAAATCAAAAGCATTTGAGAAACGGAAAGAAAAAAAGAAAAGAGGGGAGTGAAAACAGGAAGGCTTAAAAAAAAAAAAAAAAACAACGGAAAGAAATAGCCGCCCACCCTTATTTTCCCTCCAATGTCAACAAGCAAAATGAAACATTTCCAGGGTGATCGCTCGCGGCTACTCGCTTCCAATTCGGATTAGAAGCTGAGGAGACGCTGGAGCGGCGGCAAGGAGAAAACGACACCGAGTCACCCAGCGTGTGAGCGACGATCTGGAGCAGGAGAGAAGGGGAAGGAAGAGGCACATAGACATAGCATGTGTTACCTGGTTTATTTCGAGATTGTTTGGTATTGTTTTCTCTCTGAGCACCCCTCATTTCGGAAGGCTATCATAGGCGCCCACCACTGAGCCGCCCCCGCCCGCCGCCGCCGCAGCGCCAGGAGCCCCAGGCCCGGCTTCCCGGCGGCGCCCGAGCTCCGAGCTCGCCGCCGCCCGGCCGCAGGAACCGAGTAAGTAACCCCTATTTGGCCCCGCGCTCGCCAGCGCACTTCCTCCTCCTCAGCCCTCCGTTCCCAAACCTCCTCCAGACCCTCCTCCCCCAAGGTGTAGGGCACCCCCCCTCCCCACGCCAGGGGTGGGCCTTCCCTCCCCAGCCATCCCAAGCCTCGCTGCAGTGTTACCTACAAGGGGCACGGTTTTCCTACGGACTCAGAAATGCCGGAGCCGGGCCTGCAGGGCCGACTCGGGAAAGTGGCGCCTCGCCGCCTCCTCCTCCTCCATTTCCTGCCCTCTCCTTGCATCCTCTCCCTGCACTCCCACTCTTCCCTCCACCACCGCTGCCGCCGCCGCCCCCCGCTTTTAAAAATAACATTGAATACAAACTTTAATCAATAACGACCCATATTGACGCTCAAACGAAAACGACCCAATACAGTGAGAAGGCAGCCGGAAACGGGAGCTATTTGCCCTAAGACGGAGGGGATTTCGGCTGAGCCGACCCGCGGGGTGGAGCGGGTGGAGGGGGCGCAGCGAAGGGCCGCGGCGCAGCGTGCTCCCGGCGGCGTATCCCTACGCGGCTTCGCGCGGCCGCGAGGCCCAGGCCCGCGGCGAGGGGGAGGCGAGCGCCGAGGGGGCGGGAGCCTGCGGGCGGGGCGGGGGTGGGTGGGCCCGGGTCCGCCGATTGGTCGACGGCAGGAGAGACGCTCCCGCACGCCGCCGGCTCTGATTGGCCCAGCGGTAGGAAAGGTTAAACCAAAAATTTTTTTACAGCCCTAGTGTGCGCCTGTAGCTCGGAAAATTAATTGTGGCTATAGCCGCCTCGATCGCTGTCTCCCCAGCCTCGCCGCGGCCGCTCCGGGACGCGCCCGCCCGCCGCCCGGCTCTCCCCCCCTTTGGGCTGCTGCTGCTGCTGCTGTGACTGCTGCTGCGAGAGGAGGAGGAGGAGGAAGCAGCAGAAGGGGGGGGGAGCGGGGGGTGGGGGGGAGACCAAGAAGTAGAGTTGGGAGCGAGGGAGCTTCACCCCCGGGGCGGTGGTTGTTTCTTTTTTTTTTTTTTTCCTCTTTCTTTCTTTTTTTCTTTTCCTTTTTTTTTTTTTTTCTTCTAATTCCTGAGGGGTGGTTGCTGCTTTTGCTACATGACTTGCCAGCGCCGGAGCCTGCGGTCCAACTGCGCTGCTGCCGGAGCGCTCAGTGCCACCGCCGCCGCCCGCGCCGCCCGCGCCCCGCTCGGCACCCACCGGTCGCAGCCGCCCGCCGCGCCGCTGTCCCGCTCCCGCTCCCGCGCCGCCGCCGCCGCCGCCGTTTCCCCCCCGACGACTGGGTGATGCTGGACATGGGAGATAGGAAAGAGGTGAAAATGATCCCCAAGTCCTCGTTCAGCATCAACAGCCTGGTGCCAGAGGCGGTCCAGAACGACAACCACCACGCGAGCCACGGCCACCACAACAGCCACCACCCCCAGCACCACCACCATCACCACCATCACCACCACCACCCGCCGCCGCCCGCCCCGCAACCGCCGCCGCCGCAGCAGCAGCAGCCGCCGCCGCCGCCGCCGCCCCAGGCACCGCAGCCCCCCCAGGCGCGGGGCGCCCCGGCAGCCGACGACGACAAGGGCCCCCAGCAGCTGCTGCTCCCGCCGCCGCCGCCGCCGCCGCCGCCGGCCGCCGCCCTGGACGGGGCCAAAGCGGACGGGCTGGGCGGCAAGGGCGAGCCGGGCGGCGGGCCCGGGGAGCTGGCGCCCGTCGGGCCGGACGAGAAGGAGAAGGGCGCCGGCGCCGGGGGGGAGGAGAAGAAGGGGGCGGGCGAGGGCGGCAAGGACGGGGAGGGGGGCAAGGAGGGCGAGAAGAAGAACGGCAAGTACGAGAAGCCGCCGTTCAGCTACAACGCGCTCATCATGATGGCCATCCGGCAGAGCCCGGAGAAGCGGCTCACGCTCAACGGCATCTACGAGTTCATCATGAAGAACTTCCCCTACTACCGCGAGAACAAGCAGGGCTGGCAGAACTCCATCCGCCACAACCTGTCCCTCAACAAGTGCTTCGTGAAGGTGCCCCGCCACTACGACGACCCGGGCAAGGGCAACTACTGGATGCTGGACCCGTCGAGCGACGACGTGTTCATCGGCGGCACCACGGGCAAGCTGCGGCGCCGCTCCACCACGTCGCGGGCCAAGCTGGCCTTCAAGCGCGGGGCGCGCCTCACCTCCACCGGCCTCACCTTCATGGACCGCGCCGGCTCCCTCTACTGGCCCATGTCGCCCTTCCTGTCCCTGCACCACCCCCGCGCCAGCAGCACTTTGAGTTACAATGGCACCACGTCGGCCTACCCCAGCCACCCCATGCCCTACAGCTCCGTGTTGACTCAGAACTCGCTGGGCAACAACCACTCGTTCTCCACGGCCAACGGCCTGAGCGTGGACCGGCTGGTCAACGGGGAGATCCCGTACGCCACGCACCACCTCACGGCCGCCGCCCTCGCTGCCTCGGTGCCCTGCGGCCTGTCGGTGCCCTGCTCCGGGACCTACTCCCTCAACCCTTGCTCCGTCAACCTGCTCGCGGGCCAGACCAGTTACTTTTTCCCCCACGTCCCGCACCCGTCAATGACTTCGCAGAGCAGCACGTCCATGAGCGCCCGGGCCGCGTCGTCCTCCACATCTCCGCAGGCCCCCTCGACCCTGCCCTGTGAGTCTTTAAGACCCTCTTTGCCAAGTTTCACGACGGGACTGTCCGGGGGACTGTCTGATTATTTCACACATCAAAATCAGGGGTCTTCTTCCAACCCTTTAATACATTAACATCCCTGGGACCAGACTGTAAGTGAACGTTTTACACACATTTGCATTGTAAATGATAATTAAAAAATAAGTCCAGGTATTTTTTATTAAGCCCCCACCCCCCCCATTTCTGTACGTTTGTTCAGTCTTTAGGATTGTTTATTATTCTAACAAGGTGTGGAGTGTCAGCGAGGTGCAATGTGGGGAGAATACATTGTAGAATATAAGGTTTGGAAGTCAAAATTATAGTAGAATGTGTATCTAAATAGTGACTGCTTTGCCATTTCATTCAAACCTGACAAGTCTATCTCTAAGAGCCGCCAGATTTCCATGTGTGCAGTATTATAAGTTATCATGGATCTTTATGGTGGACGCAGACCTTGAGAACAACCTAAATTATGGGGAGAGTTTTAAAATGTTAAACTGTAATTTGTATTTAAGAAGCATTCGTAGTAAAGGTGCCCAAGAAATTATTTTGGCCATTTATTGTTTTGTCCTTTTCTTTAAAAAACTGTTTTTTTTTCTTTTGTTTACTTTTAGACCAAAGATTGGGTTCTAAAATGCACTTGGTATGCTAAGTATTAAAAAACAAAGCAAAAAAAAAAAAAACAAAAAACAACAAAAAAAAGGAAAGTTGTTTCAGTTGGCAGCACTGCCCATTCAAATGAATCGGAAGGGGACAAAATTAATGATTGCCTTCAGTTTGTGTTGTGTATATTTTGATGTATGTGGTCACTAACAGGTCACTTTTATTTTTTCTAAATGTAGTGAAATGTTAATACCTATTGTACTTATAGGTAAAACCTTGCAAATATGTAACCTGTGTTGCGCAAATGCCGCATCAATTTGAGTGATTGTTAATGTTGTCTTAAAATTTCTTGATTGTGATACTGTGGTCATATGCCCGTGTTTGTCACTTACAAAAATGTTTACTATGAACACACAGAAATAAAAAATAGGCTAAATTCATATATATCTTGATACTTTTGTCTCTTTTATTAAGTAGAGCTAATTTTTAAAAGACCATTAAAGTTCTAGGGAATTCGAAAGGCTTTTTCAGCCACCTAAAATTTAACTGCTCCTTTCATTTGAACCGAGACTTTAAAAATGAAAATAGTATTTTTTTCCATTGTGGAATCAAATTTTACAAGGAGCAGGCCTATTTAATAAACACTAGCTTTAAAGAAAGTATAGGCTTTGCAGCTGATAATCTTCAAGTTTCTGTAGATATACAGCAAAAAAAGAAAAAACAACCAATAATTTACTTTTATGTGCATAGCTATTTACCTTGTGTTTATTTTCAAATCAGTTGATAGAATGCTTACTTTTTATATATTTTGTTTCAGGTATCTTGTTTATAGCATTTGGCAAATTATAAATAAATATATGTATATGGCTAGATAGAAGTAAATATAATGCACACATATGTAATATATATATAGACACACAGAGCCCTTCAGTTCAGGTACAATTTGCGCTATGAATGCTGCAAATATTTTTGTTTAAATATTTGTATTTATACTTTCTAAGTCAGCATTTATTTTTGTGGCTGTTTACCCACAATGAAAGAGTTCTAATAAAGATGTGCTGAAGTTGCAATATAGATTTGCTGAAGTGATCACCTGTTGTAATGACTTGCAGATCAATGTTTATATTTTATTTTTAATTATAACAACTTAAAATTCTAGATGTTCAGAAGACGTAAAATGCCTCTCTCTCCTTTTCTTTCATTTTTACAACATAGAGGTATTTATTTGATTCCCTTTTAAATATGTCTGTATAATTTAATCTAGAGATTTGTTCCTTTTGCTTGCAGTCATAATTTTGTTTTAACTTAGAATATACATATGCATGCATATATGCATATATATCAATCTGAAACAAAAATGAAAACATTTTTTGAATTGTTTCAGTATCCCAATTGCTATGACTCCAGAAAATAATTAGAAAACCTAAGTAAAAGATTTAGTAACTAATTGGATCCTGTGGAGAGTCTGTGGAGGACAAGTTGTTCATTTGTTACAATTGTATAGTCTGAAATGTGTTCTGCAGTAATGCAATAAGCTGGCTACTTCTTACAATGGGCCCAATGAAAAATAATCTGTCCCCAAGATGTTATCGGCAAACACTTAGAGAGTTGCTCAGGGAAAAAGAAGAAGAAGAAGGAAAAAAAAAAAAAAGCCTAGGAGAGAAGCAAGCTGACTCAAATAGATTGAAATAGGAATGCAGAATAGTTAATATTAGGGCATAGGGATGGGTGGGTTGTGGAAGGGAGAGACACAGGGAGAGAAAAAGAGAAGAAAGGGAAAGAGGATCTTTAGTGGGGGCGGGAGCATCTCCCACTACCAAAAAGAAAGGAGAAAGAGAGAAATGCTATTTAAGAAAGAAAGTTAAAGTCCAGGAAAATTAAAAGATCTGGAACCAAATATACACAAATGGGAAATCGACTAAAATAGACCAAGACAGCTAGTTTAATTATCTCCTTAAAGCAGACTGGACATGATTTTATTTTCTTAGTTATGAGAGCAGTTTCACCAGAGGTCCAACTTTCTTGAAATGTAACATTTCTTCAGGATGAAGCATGAAAGAAAATTCCACAAATAAATTGTTTTAGAAACCAAATTTGTGGCTGATATTAAAAATAGTAGTAGAGTCCAAGTGAATGAGGTTAGGCAAGGGAAATCCCCCTTACATATTTGTGAACCAAAACAGCTCAAAGAAAAGCATGTGTTTAGACTGAAAAAGGTGATGATGTATTGTTTGCTTTTACCATGGATTTTATTTGTGGAAGTGAGAATGTACTGGCACAGAAGAAATAGTCTTTGGCCTATCAAAAGTTAAAAAGAAAGTTGAATTCTTCTATTGAGGCAAAGGGACATAGACATAGAAAAGTTCCTCCACGAGTTTTTTTTTTTTTTTTTCCTTTCTGGCCATATTAAATAAGTATACTTATTTGTGATAAATGTTCATTTGCATGATTGAGAAATAGAATTTCAATGGCAAACTTTTCATTTTGAGGTCAAGCATAAAATTGACTTCTTTGAACTCATAGGAGCTAAGGACTGGAGTGGAAGTTCTATTCGGATACATCTCCAAGTTACATATATAATGGATGTGACTAGAAGAATAGCTTGTTGAATACGCTTACAAGATAGGGAGGGGGATATATAGAGAGAGAAATTTGTGAAGGCCTCCTGAAGCCCAGTATGAACATTTCATTTATCTCCGTCTGTCCTATCATCTCTCAATTTATCTTTTTCAAAAGCATACAGTATTCTAGCATGTCATTTAATAGATTTTTTTTTTGCAAAAAGTTGGTTGTAATATTGTGTTGATATTTGTTGTCACCAACCTTTGCCAGTTAAAATTGGCTTATGCCAGAAAAACACTTCAAAACTTTTTGAAGCTTTTCTTCTTTAGACTTATAATTATTTTTAATGAGATGAAGGTTGCTCCTTTTGAGATTTTGGAACTGAAAATGATCATAACTTAAAACTCGAAACCCCAAATTGCAGTTTATCTCCAAGTTTCAGATATTTTGCTTGAATTTGTCTGGTATAAAGTTAATACAAATCATTAATATATAAAGCATTGAGAAAAGGATTTAAACTAGAGCAGGGAGAGAATTCTTCCAAATATGTTTCTTCAGCTTGTTACAAAATTGGGAATCAAGTGAACATGAAGTCCAGAACTAGCAAGATTGAGCACAAGTATCTTTATGGCCATATGGAAGATTTCGTGTGGTTTATATGACTTGCATAAAATCAAGTGTAGAGAGACAAAAAGAAAATGAGTCATGTAGCATATTGGTATAGTTGTATATATTTAAGTTGGTGGATATTTCACCCAAATAGGTGGATAAATCAAATATATTTAGAGCTCTAAATATATAAATGTGGTTTTTAAAAACTGTGTTTCCTCCAACATTGTTGAGGAATTTGTGTTGAAATAATTTTGCTTTTGAGAAACTAATTTTATAAATAGCTGAAGTGGCTAGTTGTGTTTGGAAGTAAATGCCTGTTGGAGAAATAGGCTAACAAAGGGTGAAGGTGAAGATCATTAGAGGTTTTAGAGCTGGCTGAGACGGGTTGCTGGGGTTGTATAACTGTGCCTGGAGGGCGGGGTTCCTGTACATTCCTACTTCACCAGATAACCTGCCCCCAACACCACTGCAGCTTCTGCCAGACAGATGGAACTCTGCAGCGTGAAAATCTGCGCAGCCATTCCACCAAGCAGGGTAGGTGAAACTTGAATTAAGATTTTCCCCTCTTTTTTTTTTTTTTTTTTTTTTTCCCCTACTTGAAGCCAATTGAGGCCAGATCCTGGAGATATGGAAAGAATAGGGGTCATCTAGATTTTCCTTTCGCGCGTACACACGTCTGCACTCTTCCTAAGAACTACCTACCTGTAAGAGTTCAAAGGCGCTTTCATTCTAGATTTTCTGTTCCGTGTTTTTCTTTTGCGTGTTCTCGTTCCAATCATCCCCCTTTCCCTTCCCTCCCTCTAGGGCCTCCCCTCCCCCCAACCACCAGCAGTTGAAATAATCCACCTCTTAGTTTTTGGCCCCCAAACCGACCTTTTCCCCACTCCAGCGGTCAGTTCGCCCAGACCTTGTCCTGAGGATGTAGGCCAAGGTGGTTCCGGGGAATATATGATGTATTGCTATGTTTGAGTCTCTTTTCTCCCTTCCGATTTCTATTTTTTTTTTTCCCCCTTAACCTAAGACTGCCTGGTGTTGGCCGAAGGATGCTGAAGAAAAAGATTTAAGGACTGGGACGCTCTTACCCCAAGATTGGTAAGTGCAAGTGCTTTTCGGAGGGAGGAGAGCTATGCCAGACTGCTTTTGACTAACGCTTAAACCGCGACTTTGAGGTCGGGGGCTAAAGTGCTCCTCCTCTTTTCTTGGAAAAAATTTCCTTAGCGGGCGCGCTATCAACAGAAGTAGCTGAGAGAATGCATGGTTTTTCCACGTCGGCAGAAAGTCACCAAGGATCCCTAAGTAAAGAGGATGAAGACGTGGCAAAGAGGGATGAAGAGAAAACGAGACGAATTTATAGGGAGGGGAGGGGTAGTGGGAGCCTGAAATCGGTCCCAAAGTGCAGAGTAGTTCAAATCGTGGAGATAGGATTTCTGAGTCTTGCCGCAGCTTCGAGAATACCCTAACGGACCTTTCTTAACGTTCAAACTCCTAGGTTATTTGTTCTCCCTATTTGAGACAAAGCTCTTTGCTCCAAAGCCAAGGACTTGCCTAATTCTAAAGTTCTTTTTTCTTTTCTTCTTCTTCTCCACCCCCTTCCCCTTGTTTTTTTTTTTTTTTTTTTTTTTTTTTTTTTTTTTTTTTTTTTTTTGGTAGATCGCCCCTCCTCCCCCTTTTTTCACACTAACTTTGCCAAGCTCTCCCAGATCTGGCCCTCCGCCCCCAGCTCCTTGGCCTGGGTCAGGCGAGGGTCCCCGCGGGATTTAGCGGAGCTGCTTCAGGTACTGAGCGGCGGGCCGGGGGTGGGAGGCTTCCCCTCCGCCCGTTCGAAGGACGAAGGAAAAGAGCACCGTTCTGGGCTTGACTTGGTCCCTGCTGGGAATATCCCAGTTCCCGGCTTTGGGAATCTCAGGCAAATAATTGATTCTTAATGCACACTTAGGAGACGGCCGCGTAAGCTCGAGAGCCCGGCTGTCCCGAGAGTGCCTGCGAGCGCGCCAGACACAGGTTGGCTTCCTTCGCCGCGAATCCGGGGCCCTGGCCGCGGCTTCCTACTTGCCTTCCCCGCGCCTCCGGGAACCCCGGCTGAAGTCGGAGAAGGGCGCGGTGGCGGGAGTAGAAGCAGTCGCGGCAGGGACCCAGCGGCGTGGTCGTCTCGGGCTTTGGAATCGAGAAGCAAAGCGCTCTAGGCTGCTGAGTCCGGGCGGCGCTGGCGGCCGGTAGCCGGGGAGGAGAGGCGCTTCGGGGAGTGGCGGCGGCCGCGATTCCGGCGGAGGGGAAGCCCGACGCTGAGCGGGGAGCAACAAGGTGAGGGCGCTCTTGCCCAGGACAAGGAGAGCTGGGAGTCTGGTAGCTCACACAGGCTGGTGCCAGGGAAATCGACTCCACAGCCTTGGCTGGCGCGCTTCCCCACCTTTTCTCTCTTTATTCTTGTCCCTCCCTCCCCACCCCCTTTCCCCCTCAAAGTTGTTTCTTTTTGTTTACCTGGTGCGGTTTCAGATCTCAGCACGTATCTGCTAGTTGATAAAACTGTTTTCTTTGTAATAGACATCTTTTCTCTTCTCCACTCCCTACTCCTCTTCTATTTCGCTTTCTACCCCATTTTCCCTTCTGTCCAAGCCTGCGGTCCAAGGTGAAGGGTTCTTAAAGGAAAAGAGCTAGCCTGGGGATAGGAGTTCCCGTAACACTAAGGGTGGTCCTGGGCTGGAGAGAGGGACGCAGGGGTTTGGGTGGACAGAGGGCATCCCAAGTGTGCGGAAGATTGTCTGGCGGTGATCTTCAGCCTTGGAAAGAGGACGGGAAGAAAAGGACAGGCAGAATAGAGCTCGTCCACTTCCGACTGCCCCCCAAACCCCATAAGACTCAATTTCGATGCTTTAACGCCATCCTCACCTGGCCCTCTGTAAAAACTTGAGGTAGGCAGAAATCGCGAAACTGTTGTGATCAGAAAAGGCATTTAAAATAATATCAAATAACTCTCAAAATTATGGCTGTGGGGGTGGGAGGGGAGCTAAAACGTCCCACGACCTTTGGGGGGTCTGTTGCTTAACACCTATAGTCCTCTCCCCGGTCTTTGGCCTCGCAGAAAAGCTGCACGGGAGGAAAGCACTTTGCACATTGAGAGATTTGGAGATTTGTATCCGAATGAAAGAAAGTGTTCCGTTGCCAGACGTGTTTGGGTATTCATTTTCGCCTTAGGTTGAATTTTCCTACACGGCTAGCACTCCCTGAATTGGGGTTGTCTTCTTCAGTTTTATTTCCGCCCCCCTCCGCCCCCCGTTCTGCTCCCCTTAGTGTCTCATTCTTTGAATCAGAATAGGTTCAAGGTGCAAACCTATCTTACTCCACGTCCAGTCAGTCCGTCAGTCCGTATGGCAAGACGTTGTTGATTTCATTGATTGGGCAGAAGGACCAAAAACTGTAGTGGAGTTAGAGAGAGTTGTTTCTCAGCCCTTTCATTTTCTCACTGCTCTGAAATTTAATGACCTGATCATTGTTGTTTGAAGTTAAATTATCTGTTAAATTAGCCCTAAACAATAACTGATGATATTTTCCATTTGGGTCTGGTTGCCCCTGGATGGGAAGGAGAGGAGTCAGAGAATCCTTGATCACATAGTAATATAATCAACACCCATATTTTGGTGCTATTATGTAAGAAAAATCACTTTGAAAGAAGCTGAATTTCATAACTAAGAAATTCTTTTAAAGGGCTGTGCTCTAGAAGGGCAACACTAATTCAAGAATGAATGTAAATAAGCATCTTTGTTGATTAAGAGAAAAATATGAACGCCGTATTTTCATTACTCTATAGAACCTAAATACTCAAAATCATCATACACTGGTTCTTGCTAATCTAAATGAATTCTGCCCTCCAAGGATAAATAGTCTCAAAAAGGAAATTTAGTGTTAAGCAAAATCTGAGCCATTCTAGATGTGAATTTCTAGAAATCCAAGGCATATTTATTTCTTTGAGTCAGACACTGTTTTGCAATCATTGTATGAAACAATTTTGGAATAACGCAGATGCTTTTTCCCCTTTCTTGTTTCAGATTGCTTATATATACAGGCATAGGTGTGAGAGCCTCAGAGTATATTGAGGAAATTAAATTTTTCTTATTTGTTTTAACAAAAGGCCCAAAGAATCTTTAAACCCAAAAGTATCACAGTAGTTGGAAAAATAAGCACTTGTAAAATAATAAGCACTACTGTGTTTTGCCTATTAAAATGTGCTGAATGAATAACAAGAAGCTATTATAAAGGTTGAAAAATGCAGAGCAAGAACAAGGAAGTAATTTTATTATTCGATACTTTTATCATTAATAATGTAGTTTTAAAGTGTGACCGAGCCTTCTTAGAAAAAGTGGAGTACTTCTTCCACATCTTCAGAAATACTCGTACTCTAGATGGAATAAAGTAGAATCTGATAGAACTGGCAGCAGGACTTGTTTATTTATTTATTTATTTTCCAGGAGTAGTAATAGTAGTAGCAATAGTAAGAGTAGTAGAGTTGAGAATTTTACTTTTAATTATACGTTGCAAGCTCTGATTGCAGGTTGGAAGGCTAAAATCGATCATTCCTACATCGATAGTGTTGTCTATGACTGCATTGATTTGTGTTTATTTATGCAGAGATTTTCAGTTATTTACCTACATATTTCAGCATCTGCCTCTTGATTATTTTTGCAGGTTGGTTTTAATGAAACAGCTTACCTAGGAAACACATTTGACAGATCGATTTTAAGCAAACTTCATAGTGAATTATGGCAACCCAAAGAGTTTACAAAATTTCTTATGCGTACTTGCTTTTTAGCGATGAGAAACCTGTTTCTGATTAAAACCTCACTCTACCAGAACACGTCCATTCTCCTCCCCTCTTCACATATTGTATTGATATCTTTCAGTAAAATGGAAAAACAGATGATTTTATGATGTCAGATATGATAGAGTGAAACCGATGAATGAGCCTCGTCTTTCTTCTGTTGGCACGACTCGGTTTTTCTCATAACAATAAGGTGGCCGCTGGGTTTACTAAGGATGTAGATGAAAAATCAAGGAGCAGCAGGATTTGAATAAAGAAATGGTATTGTTTAAAAATATCTATTAACTTTAAGTTATTGGAGGGGCTTACTCATGATATTCCAGAGTTCTTCGGTATATATTAAATGCATATATACACTCATATATTCTATCATTTAGTGTATATGTGTGATTATACCTTAGGAATATAGGCATTTCTCTTGAACTAATAGCTCACATGTGATTGTTATATATCACGTCTCATTTGAGCAAATGCAACAACTAAAGATCACGGGTGGGGTGTGTCTTTTGTAGGTACAAGACAATTGTGGAAGATTGAGATGCATTCGTGTTTGTTCTTATTCTCATCAACACAAAATGTTGAAAGATGACTTGGAAATTGGGGGGGGGGGAAGTAGCCTTATTTATCCAGGGCTATTTACTCCTCATTTTATAGGATTTTGCTTGCAATTTGGACAACCAATCTTCTTTTCCTAGTAATTTGGAATACACCTACCAAATATGGTTAACAGTCATATTATTCGTTTCTTGCACCCCCCACTCCTGCCACCCCCTCCAGTATTTGAGAGGAATATAGAGAGTAAAAGTAACCGAGTTCTTTCTTGAGAACGAAAGGGCCTTGGGAGATGGAAAGGGACTTAATCTCTTCACCCTGGCGAATTTTCCTGAAACTACTTATCTGTAGCTTCCGCGATGTGAGAGGTGGAGCCTGGCAGTCCAGCGGCTGCAGGCAGAAGGTGGGCGAGCCTGGGGACCTCAAGCTTTGCAGAAGGTTGAAAGGAGGAGTGGAAAGAGAGATTTGAGTTTGTTTATTTGGTTTATTTTATGTTTCTGTCCTGTGCCAAGCCCTTGAAGTTAACACGGCGACATAGCCTTTTTAAGACCAAGCACTCTTGGCATTCTTTCGAGATTGAGATTCCAGAGCATCGGATGAACAGGACTTATAGCTAAGGCGTGCTCACCCACCCCTCCCTCCGTCTTTTTACGCACGCACCAGCTCGTCCTCACGTGCACGGGGTAGTGGACAGTGTTGACTTGAATTGCTCTCGCTTGCTCCAAGCCTTTCCTGTGAATGAACCCGAAAACACTCGACAGGTCGTGAATAATCGTTTTAATGAGTGTGCAAAGCGTGCGACGGAGTGCACCGAGCTGTCGGGTTAAACAAACAACTTGTACCCTGACCAAATCCGATTGTTAAAGTGCAAAGTGATGTCAGTACCATTTCCACTGCCCTTCGGAAAACCACAGATCTGACACGCGGGAGTCCAATTTTCCCCATTAAAGAAAAATAACAATATTTTCCAACCGTGTATGTGATCTTCTTTAATATTAATCTGAGCCAAAGGAAACCTCATTTGAGAGTCAGAGAAGCAGTCCTGTCATTGCTTCAAAAACAAACCAAAAGGGGAAAGGAAGAAGAAATCACAACAAATATAAAAAGTCTGAGGGAGGATTTCTTTTTGATAGCTCACATGTCATTGCTGATCAATACTGTAAAAAACCTTACATATATAAAAAAACTTTGTAGCTCACTACAAGCATATTTCAAATTAACTGTTAGCTACCCAAGTGGGATTGGTAATTTGGTTCTGTACTAAGACTGAATCTCTGAACCTGTGAAAACTTTTTCTATTGAATATTTAACTAAAATATTTGCTGTTTATATATTGGCCTGTGAGAGAATGAAGGGATAAGTAGTTTCCACATTTATGCTCTCAAGGAAAACAGTTTGGAGGAAAGTAATGGGAAAGGAACCCTGATGGGCCACCATCTAAAACAATAACAAAAAGCACAAGTGAGCTCTTGAGGGATCACACACTCTTCCCTTTCTTTGCACCACTGCACTGGGGAAATATTTTTGTTTCTTTCCCATCCAGTTAAAAGAACTACTTGGAATCAGCCACATGTTCTCCTTTCCTTGTTCATTCTTTTATCTTCTTTCACAATTCCAAACCCCCAATACTACGTGAAGAGTACAAAAGCTAAATCTCAAAAGATGTGAAAGAAATCCCTTTTACATATCCTCTCTAAAAATTTTGTGAAGAGAAATGTGTAAAATGCTTCCCCTGACAGCCCCTGGTATACATCCAGGAGTCAAACAAAATGGCCAAGATGCTTGGAAATCAGTGTATTAGTTCCAAATAACCAGCTTCTTTAACTCGGTAACAATATAGGAAGATTAAGGTTTGTATTTTCATTGGATTAAGTATTATAGCGTATGTATTCTTCCTTATTAAAGACTGCAAATATATCATGTCCTACAGTCTGAAAGGTTATGTGTCCTCAGAATTGTAATCGGCTTGTAGAAATGAAATGTTAGGGATATGGTACGCTTGAGGATGGAAATTCAGCAGCACCCGCTCACTTAACTCCCGCTAGTCATGTTGCCATCTACATACCTTCCTTTCTGACCACCTACTTCACATGTGAATATGTTAATATACAACTGACGGCAATTAAATGAAAGAATCCACCTAAAACATGTACCTGGGGTGTTGGATGGAGTAAGCAATTTCTATAGAAGTTATTGTAGTTTTGTCCATTATAGTTGCTAGTTTTTATATACCTATGTTAATTTCACACCAGTTGGATAAAATAGAAGGTATTTCCATCATCAAAACTTGGAAAAGACAACCAGTAGTTTAGGACAGTGTTTTTGTGGATTTTGACTGTTATCTAGTGAATGTCTGTTTCCGAAAATCAATTCAGAATATCCTTTATTTTCTAGGAAATTTGACAAAAAATGACTATCAAAAACTAGGGGCTTGCATTTTTTATTGTTTTAAATATTTCTGGGCACACAACAGACTGTGCAGTTATTACCTAAACAGATTTCTTCTCTGTGGGCTGACTGAGTTGAGGAATTTTAGGAGTCACTGAAAGAGCCACATCCATTTCTGTTTTAAATGCACAAACAGTGAAGCTAGAGGGTGCGTCTGTTTTTGTGTGTATATATGTAGTTAAAGAACTACACTATCAAAACATTAATTATATTTGAAAGAGAGCAGAGAGCTTGTTGTGGAGAGAATTGCATTATTGAATTTATATTCCATGGAATCTGTCTGTGGAGAGGGCTGAAATTGTATACCTGTCTTATATGATGCACCCTCTTCAGTGAGGTGCATAACAAGAGCAAAGAGAGGCAAACTTGGAGGGGAGTGAGCTTAGGCATTTGGATGGTCCTCAGCAAGGAAATCCACGTGCAAATGCAAATCACATGAAGAATAAGCATGGGTCTTTGTTCTCTGTCAACAAAAGCAAATATAGTATTTTTCCTCTATCAAGCAAATCACAGAATGATCTGAGCTGGATTTGGAGGAGGGGGGAGAGGTTGAGTGACTAAGAATATTTCAATTATCATATTTCTGATCCCCAAGTCCTGTTTATTTCACAGCTGCCAAATTTTATATCCAAAATTTAGCTTCTCTTCCTCCCAAATCCTACATTGCTATGAATCATCCCTGATCATTTTTAGTTTTTTGGCTTAATTACCAGTTTTCAGCTTTAAATTACCAATAAACTAATTAATCTGACTAATCTTTCTAAACTTCTGTTGAATAGTATAATAGCTGCAACAACAACAAAAATAAAATAACATACACTGCAGCAATAATGACAGAAATAAAATGTTAATAATAATAAGGCAAACAATAATAGCAGAACCAATTTTAAAATAATCTCTCTGGTCGACAGGATGAAGATGGAATCCATTTCAGTCTGAAATGTGTTTCATGGCTGCAGTCGGGCATTCCTCTGATTTCTTGTTTCACTGGTTAGATGGACGATCCATTCCGGCCCAACTCAAGTATTCTAATAAAGACTCCCTTGGTCTAATATGGTAGGTCTTTTTAATAGCTCTAAGTACTTTCGTACCCATTCCTCCTCGTTCCTATAGGCAGGTCTCCCTTGGACACCATTCCCAAGTAAATCAGTCGGGCATGGAGACTGGGAACAGAGGCAGACATGTGAAGGGATTCTTGGGTAGAAAGACCTGGTGCCTCCAGGCTGGAGTTAAGCTGATAAATGGGCAAGTTGTCATATTGGGGAATCATGTTTACAGAGCTGAGGAGTTTGAGAAGGACAAAGTAACTGAGTCTAAGGAGAACACTGGCCCTGAGGAACTCAGCCCAAAGGGCAAGACACAAAAATTAGGAATTAGGTCCCCCCTGATGAACTCTTTTGACTCCTTGGGGCTGAAGGGACAGAAAGGGGACAATAAAGTGAGGGAAGTAGAAGTGAAAGGAGACCAGGTTGAAGATGTTAGTAACCAGTGGTTATCGGGCTAGTAAACTAAACCTGTCTCCCACGGAGGAGGTAGGTACAGGTGCTTTTGCCAACTGTAAACCTGCCAAGGTTCACCGTTCAACGGGCAAGAACAGCTACCACCAGGTCCTGAGTCTAGGCTGTAAAGAATCTGCCCGTGAGTTTGTACCTGCAGGAATCTAACTCTCCTCTCAGCCAAATGTTCTCCCTGTCTCCTAAGTCCCAGTTGCTCCCCCAGCCTCAAGAAAAAGGAAATGAAAGGAAAAAAAAATCGGGTGTGGAGGGAATGAGACTTAGTGTTTGTCAGGCAGATGTTGGGGTTAAAGCAGGTTGTTTGATAATTGCCTTCATTCGTGGAGGGGAAAGAAAGCTGGTTAGGAGATGAAGGGTGGGTTATAGGACAGGAAAGCAGAGACTGAGAGAGAAATTCCTTAGCAGCCCAGCAGCTAAGGCCAAATGGAAACAGATCTCAGTTACAGAAGAACAGTTTGGGAGCAAGGAAGGGTGGTGGTTCAATGTTTTTGCTTTGTTCTGTTTCCCTGCAAATTAACGTAGCCCTGAAAATGTATGAGAGAACAAGATCTGCATGCCTTGTTAAAAAAAAAAAAAAAAACATGTTACAAAAGAAAAGCATAACTGTCAATCGCCAGTTTTGTCCTCTAGAAAACTTTTTTTCTTTAGTTACTGTCTTCAACCTCACGTATATGCACAGTTCATAACTAAACCAAACGGTAGTTGAAGAAAGGGAGGGGACAGCAAAGAAGGGCCGGCTTCCCTGCTGGTAGTACCGTGTGCATCTATCTCCTCACCCTTCACAGCAGGGAGGCTGAACAATCCTTTTCCGTGTCTGTCTGGTCTTGTCATTTAAAAAAGTATGAAAATATTCCGGGTCACGAGAATACTGTGTCACTAAAAATCGGCAATGAAGGAGGGGCTTTCATTTCTAGGGATAAATTCACTGGGGTGATGCTTACTCTGCAACGGGAGTAAGGCGACTTTGGCTGTGTATCGCTCTGCTCTTCAGTGGTACCCCAGGCTTTCTCCGTGCACTAATCAGAACCAATAACTGCTAAGTTCACTCCAACTCTTCCGGAAGTACAGCTCTGCAACTTGAAGTCAAACTGGAGTTTTCCATAGAAAATCCAATTCTAATTCAAGTCATATTTTAAGGAAAATAGTCTCAGTTACTGGGATTTTTATTTAAATTTTTCCTGTGATTCAGAGACAAGTGTTGTTTGCTTCAGTAAGAAAATTAAAAGAGATCAATATTTCAGTGAAAGGCCCTCAATCCTGTTGTATACATCCCCAAAGTATGGCTTTTAAGAATTTATTTTCAAACACTTTGGTTTTCCCTGTATATAACTGAGAGCCTCTGAGTCATTGGAGACATGCCTAACTAAAAGAAACTAAGTTAATACTTTTATAATGGGAATATCTGAAAGTAAAAATACAATAAAAGCAGTTATTTTACAGAGTGGTAAAAGTGATGCAGACATTTGCATGCACTCACTTTATGCACTTATTTAACAAAATTAATAGGCTTCCACATTCCAATATCTTGAAAACTCTTTAACCAACATAAACCAGATATTTAAATGCATATACATTTATATATATATGTTATATATACCATGTTGCGTGTAGTTCAAATATGTATGTTCATTTTTTTATAAAAACTAAGAACTAAACAACTATTAGCATTTATAACTTCTTGACCACCAATAGTTGTGTTTTATTTATGATCTGTAAACAATGAAGGAAAGACAGAACCACTGCATTCTGCTTAGACTGTATTAAGAAGCAAATAAAGGTTTCTTTCTGTCTAGGAGTGTACAAGAATAAGGAATTTAGGGATGAATGGAATTACGATCTATATAGGTTTTCAATAAACCAAGATGTAGTTATTTCCTCCTTTAAACATTAACATCCTACTATTAAAAGAAATATATACAGTTTCGAAGATAGGAGAGGTAAGCCCAAGTCAACTGATGATATTTTGAAAGGAATGGTTTCAAATGATGCTAACAGTTTTTTTTTTTCCCCAACAAAGAACTTTTCAAGGCAGATACAGCCAGATCTGTTGCACCAGTGGCAAAGCAAATATTTTAGAAATGGGCTGTGGGGGGATTTAATGGACTGACACACTTTGAATATTTATGAAGAGTAATATTCCTTTGAAGAGGGTTGTGATTGTCTATCATGCTCCTTATAAATGGAGAGAAACAAGAGAGGGAGGTTTGGGGGAGGACATGTTCAAGCATCCTGACTATTGCTAATGGTGAAAGGATATGACCTGTGTAGAACAGGAAAGGATTCCATGCCCTGAGAGAAGCTGCAAAAGTCTATTGGTCCTATCACGTTTAGTCTCTTTCAGGTACACACTTCAAAAACATATCCTTTCCACTAGGTTCTCATCTGCAGTTATGGCTCACAGACAGCAGCCAGTTTGTATTAAAGTGTAGTCCAATGCATCAATCCAGTTTTGAAAAGAAAACAACGGACAGGAAAAATAAAGGTACAGTCTTATCAATGAAATTCTCATTGACAGTTGGAGAACAGGGAAGAGGAAGGATTCAAAACGGGGTGGTGGGAGGAGAGCAGTACTCTTTAGGTGAGTTTTGGGAAGATGCTAAGTAAAATGCTGTTCAGAAATTGGGATTAATCGAGCAGTTTAAATACAAATCTGCCGGAAATCATGCTCTGTGCGAATGAAAATGAAGGAATTTATGCATATTCTAATTTTCCCTCTTTGGCTGCTATTTTGGAGGAAGAGACTTCTTTTGCTGATGGTGGGACTTTTTTGTTCCGCACAGGAAATGTGTAAATGAACACAAATGTTATTTTTTTTTCTCCTTTCCATTTCTCTCCTCCATCCCTCCTCCCCCTTTTAACAACCATAACTTGTTAAGGTCCTCTCGGTTCCGTAGCCACAGATCCCAGAGTTTCTCCCCATTCCAGGATGTTAGGGTGCAAGAAGTGCAGGGGAGGGGGGGTTAGGGCTTCCCTGGGCCCCTAGACCTTTGGAAATTAACTTAGGAGCTTCCATTCCGCCTTTGGACATTCAAAGACAGTAGAGAGTGAGGAGTCGTGCGTTTAATGTGATGAAAATTCATCTCAAAAGCTATTTCCTCTCACGACTGATTCTCAGTGACACTGGGTTGAGGAGAGCTTAAAAGCGATCTTATAAATCAAGTTGTGAAGATCGGTTGACCTTCAGCGCCAAGTCGAAACATTTTCCCTCTCCGGCCTTTGGGAACAAACAGTGCTGGTGCATTCCAATTATGTTAAGACCAGCAAGAAACTCCCTGGCCAGCCTATTCTGATGTTAGTCGCCTAATGCTGAGATGAAGTCAAGTGGAACGCTGCGGTCGTTGTGTGGAATGTATAAGGGACTCCTGAGATGGTTCAACGAACCGCGTGGGGTGCAGGTAGGGGCGGGGGCGATTCGGTCCAAGGGGAGAGAAAGAGGGAGCGGGAGAGGGAGAGCTTGAGAGAGAGAGGAAACGACAGGTGCGGTCTTTCCTCCGGCTCCCGCAGTGGCAGGCCACGCTGAGCTTCAGAATCCATTCGGGCACCGGGTGGGTGGGTGGGTGGGGGGTGACATACTGAGACTCAGAGTTTCCACCTTCTTTTCTACCCTCTGAATAAAACTCCTGGAGCCAACGTCATTCTTAACAATTTAATTTGAAAAGAGCCCCGTGGGGCACTCACTCCCCACTCCCCCCCGCCCCAGGCTCCCTCAGCCGCCCGCACGGCGCCGCCCGAGCCCGGACGTCCGCGGAGCCGGAGCGCTTCGGGCCGGGTCACCTCCAGCCCCGCCGCTCCCGGCCCGGGCCTCGGAGAAGGAGGGCGGTGAGAACGAAGCCCCTCCCCTTCCCCCTCCCCCGCATCTTCAGGGCCCCCGTAGGAGCCCCGGTGCCCCAGAGTGCCCGCTTTTCAACCGCCCGTTAGCCGGGACCGCGTCCCACCTCCCACTCCCGGCTTCCGCTCTCAGGAAGGGGGCGCCGCTCGGCAAGCGCCAGGCAGGTCAGCATCCCCCACGCCGCTCGCGTGACTCGAGGCCGAGTGCCCGTTCCCCTCCCCGTACGGGGGTGCGGGGCGCAGATTCGGCCAGAAAAACGCGGGGAGGGGAGCGCGGCCCCTTCCCTGCGCAACTCACGCCAAGGTTACAGCCACGTTTTAGGAATCTCTTCGGAAAAGCTCAAAAAAAAAAAAAATCCCCATTTTGCAGAAAGGCTGCTATGATGGGATGGCACCTTGTGGTCAGAGAAACTCCGGAGCGTTCTCGAACGCCCTTGGTTCTACGGTCAAACCCTGCTCAAGGCAGTTTCCCCCGCGCACACCGGAGCCTGCACTTCCGGTCCCCCGTGGGGCCCTGAACCTCCGCAACCCGGGCACTTCCGCCCAGTCACGTGGCTGAGGGATCTTTGGAGGGCTGTCCTGTCTATATTTCTGTAGCTACTGGGGTCCTCGCTTGCTCCCGTCGTTTCTCTAAATTCCGCACTTCCTTTCATTGCATTGCTTCCTTAAACCTAGCAGGAGGTGGGGAGTGCAGTGGAGGAGGGCTAGAGGTGGAGAGAAAAGGCCCATTGAAGATAACCATTTTTTTTTTTGCCTTTTCAGATCGCCTACCCCTTTCTGAGTTCCCTGGACAAATTCACATCAGCAACTAAGACTTAGGCATCTTTTTTTTTTTTTTTTTTCCACGCCAGGGCCTACGGCAGTATTTGTACTTAGTAGGCCTGCCATAAATGTTGAAAGAATTCCTGAATAAATACACTGTTTCTTTGGGCACACGGTGCTTAGAGTTAGTGGGTAGCTTCAGAAATCAGCTGACCTCTGACTTGTGATGTTTTGTTGAAGTCAGCTGAGAGCTTGACAAATGGTTTTTACAGACATTTTGGAAGGAAGGAAATCAATGGAGACTTGTTGAAAATGTTTTTTTGGACCAAGTCATATGTACGAAGTTAAAATGCTGTGATTTTTAGAATTTGGGGGATTTTCAACCCTTCTGCAGCTCTTCCTTTCCATTCTGCTTTCTTTTTAAAGTTTTACTTTCTGCGGTGAGAGGTCAAGGTCTTATACAATCTCTTTATTTTCTAAGTTGATTTATTTATTTTGGAAAGAGACAGAGCAAGAGAGGGAGCGTGAGCAGGGGAGGGGCAGAGAAAGAGGGGGAGAGAGAGAATCCCAAGCAGGCTCCGTGCTGTCAGCACAGAGCCTGATGAGGGATCCGAACTCATGAACCAGGAGATCCTAACCTGAGCCCGAAACCAAGAGTGGGTCGCTTCACGAACTGAGCCTCCCAGGTGCCCCTGAAGTTAATCTCTTCTACCCAATTTGAGGCAGTAGCTAAGTAATTTATCTTTTGCTTTCCTGCTATGTCATAGTTTAACCCTTGATTCACTCCTGCATTGTGTCTCCTGCATCATTGAACTGCAGTTGTTCTTTACAGTAACATTTGTTTTTAAATGCCATAAGAGCTTTAGAAACAGGAGAGAAATGTTATAGTTGTGAAGTTGTGAGACTGCAGTCAGCATATATTAAATGCATGTTCTAGTGAGCACCAGTTGTGTAACCCATAGACTAGTCCCTAGAGTATTTAATGTCCCACTTGCATTGACTATAAAGTAGTGAAAATATATAATCAATAAGTTAATAACCATGAAAGTAATTTGAAAGGTTATAACTGCTAATCAAATTTAAAGCGTATTTATTAGCATCATTATTAAGAGGCCTCAGAGGGATACAAATAAGACCTGTTCTTATCCTCTGGGAACTTACAATCTAGTTGAGCATAAGTAATGTGAGCATAAATTGGTAGAAATAGCTACTATGCAATATTCAGTGTCTGGCATATTGAAGACATTCAGTAAACAGTTGCCTCACATATTAACTTGCAGTCATCTCATTCTTCTAACAGGGATAATGATACTGATAAGAAATTAAGGAGGGATTAATTAGGAAAACAGTCATGGCGGAAATGAATTTGTCCTTTTTGTGTCACATAGGGAGATGGGTGTATGCAAGCCGTTTGCGTTTGTGGGGGTAAAGGTGGCATAAATGGAGGAGAAGAAAGATATTTGGTGAGATGGAGTTTGGTGGTAATTTGTAGGAAACCTTAAAGACCATGCAGAGGAGTTTGTATTTGGTAACAGAAGTGATACAGACCTATTGTGGCCCTATGAGCAGAGAGTGGCATTATTAAAGTTGAGAGTTATATTTAGGATGATTCTAGCCAGCAACCCAGTATAGGGAAAATTGAGGGAGAACGAGTAGGAGAAAAGAGTTTAATGCAGTTCTGGAATGGGATATTACTAGAGAGACAGAGTTATGGCTAGGCCCTTCCTCCCCAATTTTTATACAATGGAAATTACAGTGAAATGATAAAGTCAGTAAATGAGCCTTGAATGGAACAAGAGCCACAGTACCCCTGAAATCATTCTTACCCCTTTATTCTTCATTGTTGGTGGCACTAGGAGATATTAGGTGTTGACTGATGGCAACTAATATCACGGTGCCTTCATCACCAGTTAAGCTCAAGATATATTTCTTACAGCATATTTACTCATTATTCAGCTGTGGTGGTTCTCGACTGTCTCAGTTGGGTGTGATTTTGACACCCCCCACCCCACCCCCGGCACATTTGGCAATGTCTGAAGACATTTTTAGTTTTAACAACTAGGGGGCCACTACTGGCATGGGTAACTAGAAACCAGGGATAGATACTGCTAAACCTCTTACAAGCATGGGAGAGCCCCCCCTCCCCCCACCCAGGAATGAATTATCTGGTCCAAAGTGTCAATAGGGCTGATGTTGAGAAACCGTCCGTTATGGGAATGAAGCATGAGCTCTAACTCTGGAAAGCTACACAATGAGTCCCAGAACCTAACTTCTATTACATAACAATTTCAGATGACAAAATATGTTATTTTTTTAGTGAGTCAAATGTGCCTCTGAAAATGGCAGTGCTTCTGTCTAGCCCCGAAGCCTTAGAATCAGAAGGGTACCTGCTTGGATTTTTTACTTTTTATAAAACGGAGTTAGAAATCTTCCTCAAGGATTTGTCATCTAAATGTTATTTATTAAATTGATAAAATGTGCCTTTGGAGTTGCTTAGCAACTTATGGAAAGCTTGCTTTTTAGAAGTTCATTTGTTTGTTTAAAACTAGGGTAGGTTGCATATTATTAGCTACATTACATAAATCAACAAAGAAATGTACACTGAAAATGGAATAAGATGTTTCAACACATTTTCTGCTCTCCGTGTCTGGCAATTAAAACACTCTAATTGTCTGGTAGAATTGCGTGAAGTATTTGACAAACATTATTTATGTATGAAACTTCAACATAATATTGAGTATGTAAGGGAACCAAAGGGGAAAAATTAAGCAGGTTTGTCATAAAGTATGTGTTTATCGTAACCTTTCTTCTTCAAAAATCTTATCTACTAAGTACTTTTATCAGACACTAATTATACTCTTTCAGAAAAGAATTTCTCCAACACCCTTCAGTGCCTGCACCCTTTAATCATATCTCATTACATCTACCTAATCCATATCTTTTTCACATTGCCAGGGCTCATTAACAGTTTTAAAAGCCAATCTTGGACATTATTATTCCTTGTAATCGAGATGAAAATAATGCCAATAATATTTTATTTCTAAAATATAATGGATCATTTAAAATTTGTTCTGAAGCCATTTCTTCTTTAAATATTAATGAGAAATTAACTTTCAAACATGCATTAAGCTAGCAGGAATGGTGAGATGTGTCTGAAAACCCTGAAGCACCTTTTCGAAGGAGAAGTTATTTTTATAAGCTGTTTTAACAGTGGATCATCAGTCACTTTGAAGGGAAGTGATCCTTGATTAACAGTTGGCTGATATTGTGCTTCCACAGATGTGTAACAGCAATACAGGTGCCACCTATGAAACAGGACAGGTAATTCACGAGATCTGAGCACCTTCTTTTGCTGATTGAAAATATAAAAGTTTGAATGGGCTTTCATTTTTGTGTATTGCCCCATTTAATTGTTGTAGACAAGACAAACCAAATGCCCCAATCAGATAGTGAACTATACGTGGGTACCATGTTTCCCATACATTTAAAGAAAAGATTGTATGGCTGGTTCTTTATTCTTTTTGATATCCCCTTTTTAGAAAAGGGAACCTGAGAGACAACTGGGTGGTTCAGTTGGTTAAGTGTCTGACTCTTGATCTTGGCCCAGGTCATGATCTCACAGTTCATGCTTGGAGTCTGCTTAGGATCCTCTCTCTTCCCCTCTCTGCCCCTCCCCACTTGTAAGCACATGCATTCTCTGTCTCTCTTTCATTCAAAATACATAAATACACTTAAAAAAAGAAAAGGAAACCATGGATCAGATTTGCAGTTACTTGATTAAAGTAGAGCCTCTTGATAATGACTTTTTAGTCAAATCCCGCCCCTTGGAGTATAGCTACATAGGACTAACACATTATTCTAAAAAAATGAAAGTTTCCTCCATGGTTATAATTGAGTTTGAGATTCTTTCTTGAAGATAATTGTTGAGAGTCTTAGGAAAAGCTTCATGGTCCATTGTTTATTATGCATATACTATTAAGTCATAGTATTTGAAAAAGAAACACAAACCTAAAGTCATTGTTCCCCCAAACCCAGCTTTTGTACAAGTACCTCAAGCTGCTATTCAGTAGTAATGGAGATGTAATAAAGCTTTCATTTTTTTTTCATTCATTAGTTCTGCCAGACTGTAATTAGCTCTTATTTTGGGTGTTTTATTAGATTTTTATTTTCTTCAGCTTTTTCTTTGGAGTGTCTATATATATTTTTTTTCTTTTAGAGTTTTATGTTCTGATTTCTGTCCCCTGATATGGTTCAGTTTGTTGTTGACTATAGGAAACTGTTAAGAAGAATCAAGTGAAACCATGATAGTTGGTGAGTTTTTTATGCTGTGTCTTATCTTTTACAGTTGCTGAAAGTAGAGTAAGATAATTGGAATTTTAGGATCTGCCACATTTTTTTGAAAAATTATTCTTGGCATTTTTTTCTTTCAAATTCTTTAAATTTCTTTGTTCATAATTTTTGGGGAGGCTAATTTTGCATATGCTCAATTATACACAATTTTTCATATGTTTTTTTTTTTTTACTTTACCAAAATAGTTTAGAGTATTCAGATCTTACCAAACTTTTACAATGACACCACAGACGATGCTTACTTTAATGGAATTCCCCTCATTTTATTATCAATTAGTTCTAGTAAAAATAAAATTTGGTAAATGTAACAACATTCGATACCGCCACAACACTTATACAAATTAGAAGTCTGGTATTAATATCGTTTAAAGTTGTTTTTGCTTTTGTAACTTCATTTTTATATTTGTCTATTTATCTCTTATCATGAAGAAGTTTTGCCTTTTCTGTACTGATCACTTATTTTCTTGTCCTCTTCATGTTGTTTTTTTCAGAGGTTTCTCATTGGTCAGTACCATGGAGGTTGACAGTCTGATAGCCCCCTACACATCAAAGCATATCTACTCATCCGTGTGCTGTTGTCAATCCGAGGTTTCCAAATATGTGTTCTCCAACTCAAAGAAAAGTAGCTGGATCCAGGCATCTCCAGAGAAAGCTGCTTCAGCATTTTTCTTGGTTTTTGTTTTTGGAATACCTCTTTCTACAGGAGTCTCCAGACTCTAAAGTAATAGAATAGTTCCTAAGTCCATCCAGCTCTTTCCCATGTCTGAATTCTTGACCCTCTTTCCCACCCCCTGGCTCACAGATAAAAAAGAAACAACAGTAAAGGAATAAAAATTGTTCGTTTCTGTGTGACTGAATCATTCTAGTCTTGCAGCACCCTGGTGGGTTAATCAACTTTGTTATTGCCTTTACTATCTCCCACATACTTGTTTGTGGGAAAGTGCTCTTCTTGGCATTTGCCTATTTGGAAAAAAGAACTCCAGGACGGTGGCACTAGACTTTGCTCTTGAAGTGCATGGCGTGGTGGCAGCATGAAGCCTGAACAAGCTTAGTTTTTCACTGATGGGGAGCAACTGGCATAGCACCACCTTTCCCTGCCATTGTATGGCAGCTTTGATGAATTCTGGGCCATACTTCCTTCCAGAATAACAGTTCTAGCTTAGCATGGGGTTTGGTACCATCATAAAGAGAAACACGGTGCCTCCTGTAGGAGGAGTTTGGAGAGCTTTACCCCAGCAATCAAGATGTGTGTTAAGATGATTAACTGAATCCTGTGGATACACTGCTTCTACACCAAGTGAAAAAAAAAAAAAAAAAAAAAAGAACAGCTGCTATTACTTATCCTCATAATTTCTCATCAATAGGAAGGAGTTTTCAGTGTGCATTATCTCATCCTGGGATGAATTCTTTCAATTCTTGTCATTTAAAAAAATTATAGACAATTATGAGAAAGGTATTGGCAAAAAAAAAAATTGAAATAAAGGACGCAAGATGAGGTTGCCTTTGGATGGTTGCATTTCAAGATCAACACAAAATAGATCAGTTCGAGGATGTGCAAAATTCTCTTAAAAGTACACATAAATTCCTGTGCAGCAGGGTTTGACATAAACTAATTGAAGGTATTGACATATCCACAGGAAGAATTTTAGCCATGAAATCAGATAACAGAGAAGTCAGAAGCAATATGGGCAAAGCCTACCCAAATATGGTTCAGAGATGAGGGACTGGCACTTAATTTCATTGAGCCTCAGTCCCAAAGACCAGGCCACTCATACTGTGAATGAATATCAGGCTATTTATACTTGATGCTATTAAACATTCTGTCCACAAAAATATTTTCATTCTTGAATCCATGTTTTTCAAGCAATATTACGATTATTATTTAGCTTCCAAAGTATCTCTGCTCCAAGGATATATATTAATCACATTAATTTCATATATATCATTTATAATGGCAGTTTAACTTTAGGTGAGTAATTACTATATCCCAGGCCTTCAGTGAAGTTTTTTTTTAATTTAAATTATTCATCATAAATGAATAATTTGATTTATGGGTCAAAACAGTAATGATTACTGTGCCTCTACCTTTAATAGATGGATTTTTTTAGCATGTTGATCAAATCAGGGTATAAGATTTTCGCTATGAGGGCAGATCCAGGATTATAATATTTTGGCTAAAGTCAACTCTGTTGGCCTTTTCTGCGATGTACAAAATGAATATACAACTATATGATTCTGTTTGTGGGTAGGAAAGTAGTTGAAGGAAATTATCATTGCTCAAACAGTAGTTTTTTTGAAATCAAATATTACCCTGAATGCAATATTGTATGTTAATAGCCCTGGAGTCAAAAAGAACTTTTGAATGCTGGCTTCACCAGTGGTTAGCCATGAGATCATCTTAACTTTCACCGACATCAGTTGCCTCTATAAAATGAGTATATTATCAAAATTCCTTCATAGGGTTACTTTGAAATTAAATGAGATAATTCATATAAAATGCTAAGCACTATGTTCAGTATGGTATGAAATGAATGGCAGCTAATGCTTTAAGCATTTATCACTAATATTAATATTATACTAAGCTGATATAAATTCAGCATATGACTGGGGAAGTAAGAGTTTGGCAGGGACCAACTGCAGAGTACTTGAGATCATATACATTGACCCTTGAACAATGCAGGGGTCAGGGGCACCAACCCCACCCAGTGCAGTCGAAAATCTGCGTGTAACTTTTGACTCCCCTAAAACTTGACTAAATACCCTACTGTTGACGGGGTGGATGCCTTACTGATAACATAAACAGTCAATTAACACATGTTTTATATGTTATATGTGTTATATATACTCTATTCTTATAATAAGCTAGAGAAAAAATGTTAAGAAAATCATAAGGAAGATAAAATACATTTATAGCACTGTACTATATTTATCAAAAAAAAAAAACCCACATATAAGTGGACCTCTGTAGTTCAAATCTGTGTTGTTCGAGGGTGAACTGTAGTTTCTAAAAACTATTCCTAATCTAATATTTACATCCAATACAATTGCCATCTTTTCCCTCCTCCAAAGTACCAAATTTTATTTTGTCCCCTGTAATTCTTATTATTCATAATATATGAGAAACAGATAAATTAATGAGTAACTTTCTAGCCTTTCCCAAGTTGCAGTGGCTTAATACTATAAAGATTTATTATTCCTTTGGGGCGCCTAGGTGCCTCAGTCATTTAAGCATCTGACTGTTGATCTCTGCTCGGGTCTTGATTTCAGCGTTATGTGTTCAAGTGCCACGTTGGGCTCCACGCTTAAAAAAAAAAAAAAATTACTCCTTTATGTCACATTCTAGTGTGGGTCAGAAAGATAGTGGGGGGTGGGTCTTTGTTCCATCCAGTCACTCAGGGACCCAGTGGTGGCTCTCCCGTCTTCTTCCAGAGGCCTGGAGTCCTCCACTGGACACGCTGTACTAGATAGGGCAGGAAGAAAGCTTGTTGAGGATTTTGAGCAATAATACCTTATCCACTGGCCCCAAGTCAGTCACATGGCCCAAGCTAATTGCAAGGGAGGTTTGGGAATGTAATTTAGTTGTGCATTAAGGAAGAATATAAATGGGTTTGTTGAACATTCAGCATTATCTCTGCTTTACCAACCATCCAAACACTTCCACCAACAAAACTAAGTCTTAGGATTCTTCTCTAACTTTTCATTAATTAAAGATGGTAAGGAACTTTTGCTTACAAAGTTTATTTGCACATAATTTTATAGAGCAAAATATCTCCTATTAGAAAGGCTTTATCAACAAGGATTGGAATCTCGGAAGGCTTTCTATACCTTTTGCTAAGTTTTTTGTTCTATAGGAATTCTCTGGGTAACCTCGTGGAACATTTCTCCTACTTCATTTCTACTTAAAGCTCATATATGTGAAAGAGATTATATCCTCAAATGAGCATTTTCCTTGCTTTTATCATCTTGTGTCATTATCTCAACATTCTTTTATTATAGTTGTTATTGAGAGCATACTTTCAGATTTAGCATGGAGATTAACTGTAAAATAAGTAAATAGCAAATTGTTTTGTTAGAATGAAGTGTAAAAGTTAATGCTTTTAAGAGTTCTTTTTCATTGTTAACTGCTAATTCTAAGCGACAATACTCCAAAAAGTACAGATTGACAACCTTACATTTAAGAATTTTTTTTTCTATGAAGAGTTGCTGTGACAGTAAACTTTACACATAGTACAAGCTTTGCTATGATACTTCAAAATATGACTTTTTTTAAAGTTTCACTTTACTGATGAAAGAATTCCTTATGTTAAAACCTATGTAGCACACATTCCCAGGCACTCTCCAAAAGACAGACTTTTAATGTTTTCTTGATGGTGCTTATTCTTCATGGCAAAAGAAAGAGAGTCAAGCTCCCTATTTATTTTACACTTTATCCAACAAATCACAAATGACAGCAACTAGCACTCAACATTCACATTTTAGTAATACTAATAATCTGTTGGAGACTGGCTGTGTATATTAAATTATTTCATTGCCACTAAGTATTAATACTATTTTGAAGGTATAGATATTCTAATTACTTTCTCATAATTAATATGTAATTGGTCTTATGTTTTGATATTTTTGATATTTTATTAGAAATCAAAATAAAAACTTACAGAAAAGAAATCAAACTATCCCTTATTATTCTTGTTTAATCAAAAGATATTTTTGTGACACTCATTTAGGTACATTCTTAAGTGGCCATTTTATTTTAAAAAAAACTTTCTTTTTATCTTTTTAAACATTTTTTTTTAAATAACTGTATATTTTTAAGTGTATTTATTTTTGAGAGCTAGTGAGAGCAGAGGAGGGGCAGGGAGAGAGGGAGACAGAGGATCTGAAGTGGGCTCTGTGCTGACAGCAGAGAGCCTGGTGTGGGACTCGAACTCAGAACCAGGAGCCCATGACCTGAGCTGAAGTTAGCTGCTTAACTGACTGAGCCACTTAGGCACACCTTAAAGATTTTATTTATTTTTTAGAAGGCTCCATGCCCAATGTGGGACTCAGATTCAAGACCCTGAGATCAAGAGAGGCATGCTCGACTGACTGAGCTAGCCAGGTGCCCTTAAATGGCCATTTTAGTAATTAAGTGGAGTTTAATAATGTCAAAGACTCAAACGTCAAAGACTGACATTCTTTGGATGATTATATATTTTTGCACAAACTTCTGTTTTTAATGGTTATTACATTAATTAGTAATTCTTACATGAAATATTTATTGTTTTTGAATTGCTTTTTTAATGCCTTCTATAATTTTTCATATAATTACCTGTTTGCAAATTAAGAGGTTGTAGAATTGGAAATAACATCATAATTTTTGTTTCTATGATAGCCTAAGCAACTTTAGCCTTTATTAAAGAAATAAATGTAGAAAAACTAATACCCATAACTACATTAGTTCTCTGGAAAAGCATATTTTTTAATTGAACAATTCTGTGAGAGAAAGTGTTTGAAAATATACATTAAAAAAGAAGAAAATGGCATTTTTCTTATTTTATTCAGTAGAAATAAGTTATTAAGTGTGGAGTTCTATAAGAACTATGATTAAATATTTTAGATGTTATGCATTATAAATTCAGTTGTCTTGAATTATGCATCATTGTATACAGCCTTTTATTAATTATATTGTTTGTATTATATAATTTTCTTTATATTTTAAAATAATGATTGTTGAAGATGAGGAAGCATTTACTGAGAAAATAATTTCAGTTATTTTAACCTTTATACAAGCATTCTAAAACTTTAATTTCATTTACTCTAGTAAATATGAACCTCTAGACAAGTTTCTAAGTTTCAGTGTACTTGGACATAGAAGTTATTGAATATTCATTTAAGAAATTATCACCTTGAATGCTGCATATTCTTTATGAGATTTCATATAATATATTAAGGATTGAAAAGGTTTAAGTGCTCTAGACTTGAAACTATTTTGTTCCTTTTGTTTCAAAACTTGAACTGTTATTTAAAAATTCTACATTTGCATCACCAAACTTTTACATTGTAGACCACAGACATTTGAGCTTAAGGTTTTATGCACATTTGACAAAAATAACTTTAGTCCTATAGTAGTTAAGCACAAATTGTTCAGCATTTGCAGTGGTAACATAAACGCTAATTATAATTTATTGCCAAACCATTTAAGATTTTATGTACATGGACTTCAAGACATTTTTTTCCAAAACAGTTGTTACATTTCCCCTGTTTCCTGCATGGTGGATTTTGAATTTAGCATCTGACATGTTTTCTCAACTACTGGTTTATAATGAAAACATGTAGGTACTCGAGGGAATGTGTTAAAAGCAAAAATTCTATGATCCTTGAAAGGTAAGTGACAGCGCTGAGATTGTCACATCTGGATCAGAAATGTCTCATCTGTTTATCTATCTAAACAAACACAAATAAGATAATTAAGATCCTAACAAAGCATGTTTTGAAAAACAACTTATGGCTTTGATTAGGTCAGAACTCAGTGATTTTTTAAATTTTTCTTTGTTCCCACATGTGAGTCAAAATGGATTGACCTTCAACAATGAGTGCTTTTGAAGGATTACAGCAAATCTATTATTCCATATTTTGAAATTTGACAGTAAAATTAATTCTTGGCTTTCAACCATCATATATATATATATATACACACACATATATATAATATACTTAAATATACATATTTATATACCTATACACATAAACACATGCATACGCACATATATAATCATGTACATTATAGTATGCCTAATTATTCAGCTAAATTTACCTCACCATACTTTCACTCTTATTAGAATAAAGCTAATATATTTCAGAGTTGCAAACCTGTGGCTGTGAAAAATCAGTCACACACAAAAGGAAAATGAATCCCTCAGAAAATCACAATTGTTTACATGTAAAATAAATTTTTAGCATCATAGTAAGCTGTTACTTGACTCTTAAATTTAGCTTTGTATGTACATTATTAAGTTAAAGAAGAAATTTTAATGTAAGCTAATATGTTCTAAATTGTATTCATTTTAACTCTTAAAAAGACCTATTTTGATATTCCTAAGACAGGAAATTAAAATATTTTGTTTATATTCTGATCAATTTTGAATTAATATAATCATACTCTCTTGTTCAGGTAGTAGTAAAGTAGTTGTTTAATTAAACATGTCATTTGTTTACACTGTAGTGTTTCAGAAATGCTAGTTCAAAAGATAGGATAAGGACTTCTATCAAACATTTCAATCTGACAAGTAAATTACATTTCTTCCACCATAAATAGGTAAGCAGAAAACCATAGCAGTGATGAAAAGACATATTCTTATTACTCAGAGATATGATATGCAGTCTACAAAATAGGAGCTTTTCCAAACTTCAAGATTAAAACAAAACCTCAGCTTTTACTATTTAAAATATTATAAATTTATTCAAATACTTTTAGCATTTTAAATGTTATATTAAAATTGTCATTCCTTTTATTAGCCAACTCAAAAGGCAAAAAAAAAAATAGCGGGTGGATTTTGATGGGAAACTCTGGATAAAATGAAATCCATGAATTATTGGACACATATGAATAATGAGAAGCCTCAGTCAATGCCATCTCAAGTGAAAACATTCACAATGTCCCCCATTTGCCAAAGCAGGCTGGGAAGAATTGTTTACATTTTTTACAATTTATATTTTGTTAAGCAGCCTTTGTTGTAATTTCTCCTTTGCCTAGAATGTTTGTTGTTATAGCAATTACCATTGCTTTCACTATAGTAAAAGGCATCCTCCTAACTTTTAAACTTATGAAATGAAAAAAAAGTCAATAAAAATTATGTATGCAAAGTAAAATTTTTATATAATGCTTAATTTGCAAATAAATTTGGATAATTTTGTCAAGCCTTATGGACCTAGAGGACAGGTTTTATATTTTGGTTATCTTTTGTATAACTAGAGTATAATGACTGTTTTTGAGAAAATATTTCTGGTTTTTATTTTCTCATTGAAATGAAAACATTATATGGGAAAACTAAAATACTGCTAATAGTTATGAATGAATATGTAGGTCATCAGAACAAGGAAAATTGATAGTACTGTAACAATCTGATTTTCTGTTCTTTATTCAAAGTTCAGTTATCATGAACTTTTTAACTACGTTTTCAAAATTACTGAAATATTGTCTCTTTATTTTATGAATTCAAGGCAAATATAAACAGACATTTCTTCATTTTCTAATTGAATCTCTACATCCTTCTGTTAGGTTTTTAGAATTATTACGATAGGAATATTGATATTAACCAATATTTATTGAGTGATTATTATGTATAAGACACTTTACATATGTTTACTATTTGGATACATTTAGTCATCTCTCCATACACACACACACACACACACACACACACACATTGTTATACCCACAATATACTTAAAATTTATTGAATAGATTAAAATTGTATATGAAAGAGAAATTAGGAACCAGTCTTTTACAATTAAGTTAACAAAAAGGGATGTTAACATGTGGTAAAACCAATCTGGTACTATTTTAGGTTGGCAGTTATGTTTTTTTCTCTCCTCGGTGAACCACAAAGAAAGAAGATGGGTATGATTTTTACAGGGGTGAAATAGGTTGTCTGTCAGTTGGATTTAGGCGACAGTCTGTCTGCAAGCCGTAAGATGATCTGCAGAGCGCCAGAGGAAAGCAGGCAGGATTCCTGGCTTGCAAGAATAGATATTGATCTACCTTAGCCACCTAAACAATGCCTCACCTGTTTGCCTTGTCCATACCTTATTTTACGCAGTCTAATGCTTGTTTTGTTTGACTTTTCTTTTATTTCTCTGGATCTGAGCTTTGATACACTTTGGGGAGTACATAAACACAGTGTTGTACTTGAACATCACCATACTTCTGAGTCCTCTGGTGGTTTAGGACCACCCCTCCCTCTTGAATAGCTCTGTTATTGAAAATTATGAACCAGAGCTAAATTACGAGGCCTCATACAGAAGAGGTTGATCCACAGCCTAGTGTCCAATAACACTGAATGTGAGATGCTACTAATTACTGCCCTATGGACCTCGTTTAAAATTTCTTAAATTTCAGCTTGTAAAAGGCTTTATTATTATTAATTCTTTTTTTCCTCAACAGATAGTTGAAAGATAAGCCACTACAGTATTTAGAATTCTATCCATTTTTTGGAGCACAACTATGTTACTATGTACCGCCTCAAGCACTAATGAAATACAAAACTACATTCAGCTTCCCAGTAAACTATAATATAAATATTTTACCAGCACTTATTATTAGTTTGCCATTTCCTGCTGACAGCTATTCCAACTTTGCCAGCAGGCACTGGATCTCACAATTGTATTATGTTTTGAACAAATAGCGACAAACAAAAATTCTCACAAAATAAATGAACAAGATTTCCTGGGAAAAAAAAAAAACTCTTCCAATGTTAAATGAATATTTCTTTCAAACTCTGACATGTAATATTATTTAATTTGCATATTGCACATTTCACTTTTTACTGGAAAACAATTAAGTTAACGAGGAACTAAATAATGTGCACTCAGGGATAATTTAATATTACTTGTTTGATTTTAAGATTTTTTTTTTTTTAACTTTTTTGCTGTTCTAGAGAAGCCCACATCCTAATGCTTATACTGACAATGGAGTACTCTGGTTTTCAAATGATACAGTGTAAAGACCAGCAGAGAATGGAGTCATCTTTTTGAGAACCACAAAATGAAAAGGTTCATGTAAAACTTTGTGACTTTTCTGTGCTGTCTAGGAAGACCATAAAACTTAGCAACTAATGAAATATGAAAATGCTTAAAATATATCTTGGCTTTAAACTGGAATAACTTTCTACTAATGCTGCTTCTATCAGTGATAATCAGTAACCAGCAAATACATCCACTCCCTTGCCCTACCCTTGCTTCATTACAGCTCACTAGGATAAAGCACCACCTTTGTTAAGTCAAACCCTTCAGTTATGCAAGCTTCGCCCACTTAACTGAATGTGGCTGGAGAAAAACAAAACAAAACAAAACATGAAACAATGATGACTGATCTCACCCTAAGTTTGGGATCACTTTTCTTTTAAAATTTTTTTTTTCTTAATGCTTATTTATTTTTCTGAGAGAGACACAGTGCAAGTGGAGGAGGGGGCAGAGAGAGTGGAAGGGAGGGACAGAATCCAAAGCAGGTTCCAGGTTCCAAGCTGTCAGCACAGGGCCTGACGCAAGACTTGAACTTTCGGACTGGCAGATCATGACCTGGAGCCTGAACTCACCGACTGGGAGATCATGACCTGAGCCAAAGTCAGATGCTTAACCAATTGCGCCACCCAAGCGCCCCTGGGATTGCTTTCCTCAAGCAGGTCTTTAATTCTGTGTAGCACTCGTACCACATTTGCCTACTTCATTCATAAGATGCAGATGATGGTTTTACATCTTTTCTCCTCAGATCTCCAGCATGTCTTTCTTCATCGTCATCCTAAACTGCTGTCCATAATTTTTACCCCACTAAGAATGGAGCAAACAGCTCATTTCCATGAGCTCCTACTTCTGCATCTACTGACCTAACTACATTTGACTGTATTTGTGCAAATATACTTGAACTTTTTATTACCATACACCTAGAAAAAGGCTAGCCCACTCTACTTGGGTACCAGATCGCATCCTTCTGTTCCCTACCCTATAACGTGAATCTAGCAATTCTCTCTGCGCTTCCTTGGACCCGCACATACTTCCCTCCATACCCGATGGTTCACACCAGTACACACACGTTATTTCTCGCGCTTCTAAATAAACTCACTCTTGCCTCCGTTTCACTTTGTCTCATTCTCTTTACAATCTTTCCTCTTCTCTCATTCCTTTTAAAACAAAATTCCTTGAAAAAGAGTTTCCATATGCAGTTTCCAACTTCTCTCTCCCATTCTTTCTTTAAACCTAAACAGACTGTTGGTGTCAGAACTTCCCTGAAACGGCTTTGATCAAGTCGCCGGGAATTCCATGTGGCTAAATCAAATGGCCAATTCCCAGGCTTCATCTAACTTAAACTCTCATTAACATTTGACAAAATCGATCACCATCTCCTTCTTACCACATTGGGCTTTATTTGGCTTCCAAACTTACCATGTTGTTTTGCTTTATGTTTGTTTTGTTTTCCCACTTCTGGATGTTCTGTTAGGCGGTTTGACCAGAGTGAGGAGGCCTAAAGCAGATGCTGACCACACCCTCCCGCGTTAACAGCCACACCTTCAGAGCCACCTCTAAGAGCCAAGACACCAGGAGAGGCCTAGGCACCGAGCTGGCTCAAAAGCCGCAAGGGGACCGCAAGGGGACTTCTAAGAGCTGAGCATGCATCTAAAAGGTGCAGCTTGCCCTTAAGGCCACAGCCAAAGCTCATTCGAAACTCCTAAATATACAACACACGCAGAAATACAGTTATAGCACAATGCATCATGGGTAGGCACATGCGCTGAAGCCAAACTGTTAGGTAACCACCAGCTGTCAATCAAAAATGTCAATCATGGCCAAATTTACATATGCAGAAAGCGGGCGCAAAGAGATGCAGCTAGTGCTTCTCTCCTCCATTCCCTCTGTTGTTCTGGCGGGAGCCTGGTTTCAGTCTGGAAAGTGTACTGTACTTACACGTAAGATACTCAGTAACCCCTGTCTCCTTGTTCTGGTCTCGGGTCTCCAAATCTTTAGCATCTGGGACAAGACTCTCGCAGCCCAGTAACAGTTCCATCTCAGAAACAAGCATATTACTCAAATACAAGAACTGGATTGGCTCTTGTTCTAGTCTCAAGTGCAAGATAATTGCCAAGTGAATCAAAATTCCTCCCCACCCCCAACAATCACTTCCCATATCTCTATCCTAAAAATATAATAAATTTTATTGAAAGAATATTCTGACCCACTGATTGAAAATATCTGTAAATCACATATATATAATAAAGGACGTGTGTCTGCAATATGTAAAAAGCTCTTACGATTCAACAATAAAAAGTAACTCAATTTAAAGATAGACAAAAGATTTGAATAGATGTTTCTCTAAAGGAGTATTCGAAAGGCCAATAATCCTCTGGAAAGATGCCCAACAACATTAGTCACTAGGGAAACGCAAATCAAAACCACTATGAGATACCACTTCACACCTATGAAGGTGGCTCAAATACAAAAGGTGGACAATAACCAGTGTGGATGAACGTGAGGAGAAATCGGGACTCTGATACGTTGCTGGGGGAATGGTAAAATGGTACAGTCACTTTGTAAAACAATTTGGCAACTCTTCAAAATGTGACCTTTGTCTCTTTCCTGAGTTTGATTCCCTGGTTGTGGATTGCTAGAGGCCACTTCCTTGAGGCACTGTCCTGGAGTTGGTGAAAAGCAGTTCCTTCAATAGCTTCCTGAGAAAGACCAACTAGAAGGTAAGTTATTTGAGACACGACCTGGAAAGACTATACTCTGTTCTCACACTTGATTGATAGGCTGGTAGGAAATAAGTTTTTCTCAGTATTTTTGTTATTTTCCCCTCGTTTTCCACTTTCCATTCAGTGATGCTATTGAGCTGTTGAATCCTATTTATGCCTTTGGCTGTTGTTTGTTTACTTGTTTATACTACAAAATATAATTAATTCTCCTAATTCCTTTCAGGCAGGTCTACTTATTCCAAGTGAAGTGGAACAAATTCTACAATGATGGAGAATGTAGGATAGTTTAAAATCCAACTTAATCATCTAGACAATGTGTATTGCTCAATGGATTTGTCCAATAAAATTAATTCAACTTTTCTAATTTTTGCTAGCTTTATTGGAATTTCTTTTGATACACCTTAGATGACATCTTAATTCCACTTAGAATGGTGGTCAGATGGCACTTAACACATGGTGGGGTATCATTAACTAAAATGAAATCCTTTTTCTGTAAAACATGTTTTTCTTTAAGGTTCTGACAAAGTCATTCTATGGAGAAAAAAAAAAAAGCTTTCAACTGCCAAAGTAAAGTGATCAGGGAACAGGAGATTAGAGCAAATACTAAAAAGGGAAGATAATTTGTGAACTGACAACCCATTTATTTATGTTTACCAGATAATTACTTCACCTCCTGCAACACTTTGATTATGAAATAAAGGATGGAGGAAATTAAGTGGATTAATTCAGTCAACAAAAGTGTCCGTTTTTATTTAAATTGTTTCCAGAGATTTTCAGTCAGGTGGGCAGGTGAAAAGATACTCTCTATCCTTCTGCCCTGGGAGGATGTCAGAATCTCAGCAATGGCAGTTGAGAATATAGGGCTGCGTTCGGAAGGGAAGAAGGGATGTGCATATATTTTGTAAGAGGTCCCTAGGGGATTCAGATACACCTCCATGCTGGTTTAACCAGTGCAAGCTTGTATTTCCACTTTACAGTAGCCACTTCACTCAGTCTCTCAATTGCCTTTTATCTACCTAGTCCTGCTATTACTTCCCCCTTCTCTCCATTTTCGGAAGGGAAACGAATTGTGATAAAGTGAGACATTTTGTGGTGAAGAGGATACAGTTTTACTACCTTTAAAACATTTCAAAAAGCAATACAATTAGCTAAGCACTTATGTTTTATTAGTAATAGCAAGCAAAATTAATAAGTAAATTCAACTAAAAATGATTATGTGTCAGAGTATATAGTTTTTACATTGACATTTCACATAATCTGACTTTGCTTAGAAGAGAAATCACTCGGCTGTTAAAATTACTTTTAAAGAGCTGTCAAAATTGGAAAACCTGCTGTCAAAAATATGATGAGAAAAGTTTAAAAATGGTAAAGTATGTTGACTTAGATAAAAAATATTACCTTCATGAAGGAAAACTTGAATATTTATCATCATCTTCAAAAGGGATGACTTTTTCTCCCTGAAACTGGACATCTTTGTTTTAAAAATTATATCTTGACAAGTGAAGGATACCATTTATATTGTACCACAATGAGAACACGTCTGGGTGATAGAAAATGTTAAAATATTAATGCTATGATTCTTCTTACTATTATTTATTTTGCCTCATTTTTAACTGAAGAGAACTTTTAACCCTTGTCCTGGTTTTCAGCTTCTTGGAGTTCTTACACATGTATTGACCAAACAAACACATTTTAACTAATAGCAGAAGAGTGCAAATATATGCTTTCTGGAAAGCATGGTGATATTTTTATATTTTCATTCTACCTATTCAAATTATAAGAAAAAAATATTATCTCCCGTAGGTCAGATGCTCATTATGCACCACTGAGAGTTTGAAGTGCAAATGGTTAATTTTGAGACTTCACATTAATCTTTCAGTTAAAGATTGATCCTTCTGTCCCTATCATAATATAATTCAAAACACATAAATTTGTTTGAGGGCCTTGGAACTGAGGAAAGATAGATTAATAAAACCAAGCCTCTTTTAAACTCTTTCCATTTTACTTTGAGTGAAATCTGTCAGTAATGTAAACCTCATGGAGTTGAACTTCTCTTTGAACTAGTCACTAGGATTCTCCAGAATATGTTAAACATTTGATTATCAGTTCTTTATAAAAATGAGTAAGGGCTTGTATTTAGGTGAATAAAATATATGAATATGAAATAAAACACAAGATTTCCCCTTATTTTTCTGCCTACATAAATAATATAAGACTTAGAGTTGGTAGGCTGAGTAACTGTTTTGTCCACTTCTTACTGTTATGTGACCTTAGGTTTGCCTGTTTCTCCATATGTAAAATAAAAAATTGTAGCTATCCCCCTCTGACACATTCACAAAAGTCTTATGAGGATTAGTATACAAATGATTGAAAAGCGCTTTGTAGATATAAATGTTTGAGCAGCTCTGTTGTATAAAGAAGAAAAATAAAGATACAACTCTAACAGAGGGGATTATCTGAGCTAGAATTGCAGAAGAAAAAAAATTTCCCTGCAGAAAGAATTACTCAGTACAATTGTCCATGATGAGCAAAGAATATCATTTTATGGTAGTTACTATTTTATTGTTAAGTGAAATAATTTAGGGCTGGCTAGTAGATATCCTAATATTTACATAATCTTTTATTGTCTCTAGATGTAATCATCAAAATTTTAAAAAATTGAATTTCACACACTGCATATATATATATTCTAAAACATACAAGCTTAAGCAATAAAGATACTTACAAACATTGCAATGCATGATAGAAGTGTAATTTCATAGCATCAACTTGAAATGCCAGAATAATTTTATGAGATGTCAACTATATAGAAAATTAAGTGTGAGGCTTGCAAATTTACACATATTTGAATCTGAATATATAAAACTTATTGTGCTTAGAATAATGTTGATATACCCTTATTATACATGTGCATAAGAAACTATAAATTTAGAACTCTAACTGGTAATCCAAAATAGAGTATGTGTACATTGAAGAAAAGTTTGTGTTGCTATGGGAACTTTGGCTTTGTTTACATTATATTGCAAACTATATTATGTGCCTTGGTTCACCTTAATGACTACCTTCATATATTGCTAATTATACTATTTTCCCTCATTCACTCTGATGATTAACTCCTTAAGGTTAATACTGCTCATCTTTATTGAGTTAGTTCATATTTTTCTCGAATACAGAAATATGAACTTACATTTACCTTCATTTGTGAAAATTGCATTATGCATGTCACCATCACCTGTTCATTACATTAAGTAAAAGGAGTTTTAGCTTTTATGAAATTTGCAAAATTACGTTTATGAAAATTATAAGCTTGACCTTGTTTGCCTATAGATACAACATGTGCCAAATTGTAGAAAATAAATTTGTGAACATTTTCTGCTTTGAATATAAAAATGTATAATTTCCTGGAACGCCTAGGTGGTTCAGTCGGTTAAGCGTCCGATTTTGGTTCAGGTCATGCTCTTGCAGTTCGTGAGTTCGAGCCCCATATTGGACTCTGCGCTGTCGGCTCAGAGCCTGGAGCCTGCTTCGGATTCTGTGTCTCCCTCTCGCTGTCTACCCCTCCCCAGCTCACACTCAAAAATAAATAAACATTAAAAAAATTTTTTTAAACGTTTAATTTCCTTATTGAGAATTTCTTCCAACATTTTAAAAGAGGAAATCTAGGCCATTAAAAAAAAAGTTCACATGTTCAATGTATAGGCAAAGACATGATGAAATATTCATTATGTGTATGCAGAATTTCTGCTGAGTTAGTAGGACTATATAGAGCTAGTCAGTAATGAATGTGTTAAATCATAAATATACCTATAGAGCTGACATTGAATCTCAAGGCTTTGGTTACCTTTCCATATTTTCCAATTAAAAAACTTGAATTTCAGAAAAATTTTAGAATGAAAACTATGTATGGATTATTTCAATTCTGATAAACTGGGGTTGCTATCTTTATTCAGAAATGGTCCCTGGGTTTCTATCATGTGCTAGATGTGTGCTGGGCGTGGGTGTTCATAGTAATATAGGTAAGCTCTCATAAGGTTAGAAATATGCAAGAAGCAATTACAATATAGTCTTTCAGATCCTGTATTTTATAAAGCTGTTGCAAAATCCCTTGGGATTTTTTTGGGGGGCCTTTAGTAGCGTATTTATTTGAGATGCTACATGAGGTAGTCCCTGAGCTACAAAAGGTAAAAGAACATTCTCTTATTACAAGTTGATAAAAGTAAAAGGTAAAACATTTTTCACAACAGCATGAACCACATACTCAGAAAGAGCTATGGGTTTGCTATAAATAACCTCATTCCCAGTCCCCTATGGCTACTTTTATAACTTTATACAGATAATGAATTCAGTTAAAATGCACTATTATATACACACTTACATATCTAGCATATAATATAAAATATAAAATGCACTATAATATTTGGTAAATTTCAGGACCAGTATTCTTAGTACCCCATAATATACATTTTATCATTTATTTTATTATTTTTTTAAAAAATTGTTTATTCATTTATTTTGAGGGAGAGAGAGAGGGAGAGGAGAAAGAGAGCACATTCAAGGGGAGGGCAGCAGAGAGGAGAGAGAGAATCCTGAGTGGACTCCATACTGTCAGTGCAGAGCCTGACCCAGGGTTTGATCTCAAGAACCTGAGCTGAAATCAAGAGTTGGTCACTTAATTGAGTGCACATCTTCATTCTAATATCCAAAAGAAGGAAGACTTGCAAGTTGACATTTCAAACAAAACCACAGCTACAAAGTTCTACTTTTTTTTTTTAAAGTAGGCTTCATGTCCAGTGGGGAGCCCACTGCAGGGCTTGAGCTCATGACTTTGAGATCAAGACCTGAGGTGAGATCAAGAATCGAATGCCTGACTGAGCCACCCAGGCATCCCTACAAAATTTGACTCTTGATAGCATTTACCCTTTGGGGAAGTCTTTTAACCTTCAAAGGATAAAAGCAGAGAATAGAATTATATACGTTGAAGGGGTTCAGAACAAGTCTCCCCAAAATGGGCCACTTTGGCATGTGGATTATTTTGAGCTCAAGGCAATCAAGACCCAAAAACTCAAGAAAACTTTTTCCTTCTCCCTTAAACTACCCCCAAAAATATTTATATAAGGGGTCTGGCCCAGAGAAAGATCTATTACCAAGGGATAACATACCTAAATGACCTATCCGTATGGCAGGACAGACATCTAATTATTACATATCTGCTCTTCTTATTCTGTGAATCATCCTCCTACCCTTTGAAGCCCCCAGCCTCTATCTCATCCCTTTACTCAAGATGGCATATAAGCCTCAACCGCCTGACTTGTTCCCAGTCTCAAATTTTTCTGGGATCTCCATTTGTATGTAATTAAATTTGTTTTTCTCCCATTAATCGCTTTTATGTTAATTTGATTATTAGACCAGCCAAAAAGATAGAACGGTAGAAGAAAAAAATTTTTGTCCCCAACAACACAGAAATCCATAATGTAAAGGCCATAAAAATTTGCAGCACAGGAGCGCCTGGCTGGCTCAGTCGGTAGAGCATATGACTCTTGGTCTCACGGTTGTAGGTTCGAGCCCCACGTTGCATGCAGAGATTAGTCAAAAATAAAATCTTAAAAAAACGCCAAGATTTGCAGCACAGTGAGAAGGTGTCTCTGTTTCTTCTCATTGTATAGAAAGTATGTGAATTGTGTTGCCCAACTCTTGTCACGTTCTGTTCTGTTCCTCAAATACAGAGAAGCTATGCTTCCAACTGGAGTATCTGCAGAGTTACAGACTGTCAAAGGGAACAAGTCAGCAGCAAAATCTTTGAAATTGTCCAAGTGGGACTCCAGTTGTCTTTAAGGATGTAGAGGCAGATGAGTCCTTAACTGTTGTTGTTGTAGTGATAGATTCTGGTGTGGAAAGTAACTTTTGGTGGCTTACATGGATAATCCGATGAAAATGTGATATCCAGAAAAACCACACCACCTTCACACACAGAGGCTGGTGGACCAAGTATAGTTAACTTCCATTCATAAATGTTGTCTGCTTTAGGACCAGCATGGCAGTTGGGAGGAGAAACATGGATGACTTCGGTTAGCTCCTTCTGAAGTCTTTTCACACAACTGGTGGGTAATTTAGCAGTGGTTTTCCTAGACAGTTTGGTGTTTTTGTGTTTTGTTTGTTTTGTTTTTCCTGCTGGGTGACAGAAGATATTCCTTCTTGTTGTCCTTCAGGCTCTGGAACAGCTAGATCTCTCTGATGTGCCTCTGAACTACCATTGCCAGTGCTGGGGCTCTCATCATTGGATCATTGCCTATCACTGGACATCTTGGTGAAGTTATTCCCTGGAAAATTCGACTGCTTATCTGGCCTGTTCATACAGTCCTACAGTGTGGGATGAGGAGAGGGGGGAAAAAACCTTCCTTAAAGAAATACAGGCAGCTGGGAGTGGGGGTTGAAGGAATAGGAAAAAAAAAAAAAAAGAAGCCAAGGAGATTTGGGCTGGGGAGTGTGGCAAATTGAAAGGAGGGGGGATTGTGTCCCCTAGGAATTTTTTAAAGGACAATTTTTTTTTAAGGGCATGGCCATTGATGATGTTTGCAGGCAGGCTGGTTTAGGTCAAGAAGCAGGGATTTGTGGAGATAAGTTTATGTACGATACCGGAGTGATGGATATACAATATTTTGCCTTTGTCAAAACCCATAAGACTTTTTATAGCACCAGAATGAATTTTATTGTGTGCAAATAAAAAAGCAATTTAGAAGATTGGGAGAGCTCAGAATGTAAGACATACTGTCACACAGGGATCTGACTATATGACATTAACAAAACAACCTCACTGCAGGGATAGGGAGAAAAGGTTCTGGCCTAAGTAAGTTTGGGAATGAGTGGATTCTGTAAGACCAAAGGCAAAGGAACTGCACATAAGCAAATATAACTTCAGTTAATATTTGTTTTCCATAAAGGTATGAGCTCAAGTACACTCTGAAGCCACTATGCAAGTACACTATGAGGGCTGCAAAGTAACAAATTTCCAACTCCATCACTATCTGTATTTGTGGTGTCATCTTACTGTAATGGAGATAACTTTCTTCCTGTCTGCCTGTCTCTACTTTTCCTTCCTTCCTTCCTTCCTTCCTTCCTTCCTTCCTTCCTTCCTTCCTTCTTTTTCTATCATCTTATCTCTCTCTCTCTCTCTCCATCTATCATCTATTTATCAATCTATCATCTATCTATTTCACATCTTTCATCAGTATGGACTTACAGATTCTATTCTTATCATTGGGTAATACTCTATTACTACGTTATTTATTTTGATTTTCAAATTGTTCCAAATTTGGCCAACAGGAGACCTATAGCTTAGCTTCTGTGTCTTCTTGACATTTGTTCTTATCCTTTATTTATTTATTTTTTTGAATGCTATCCCCCTTACACAATAAGATGTTCTAGACTCATTTTGTACTTTTCTTGACTCACCTTTGGTAATTTTTTTGTGGCAGTAGATATGCTCATTATTGGTGTATTATTGCCTCCAGACCCTTTCAACAGAGCTATGATATGCATATATACATGAAATGAAGAGTGCATACTGATGCCTTCAATTGCAAACCAAACCTACAGGGTTTTTCTATATTTGTATCTCTGTTCTTTCACAGGGAAAACCCTGACTCACAACAACATTAACTCATTTGTTCAATTATCTATACACAGAATCACAAATGTACTAAGAATTCAAAATCTGTTAGTTCTTTGCTTTCCCTAGATTGACAGTATATAGTCAAAGTATTGTGTTTAAAAATTACTTGTATTATTATATTTTCCTTCCTTAGTGTATTTATGTCCTTTATTTGAAATACTGTTGGGTTAATTTTGTTGGGGGGGGGTTGCATTTAGTTTTAGGTGTTTCCTCCCATTCTTGTTAAATGTTAATTTGATTTAAATCTTTGATTATGTAGAATACTTCCAAATAGAAACTATTTTAAAAAGGTATACCCAGAACAGTGTCACTCTATCCCAAATCCCTTCCATCTGATTCTTTCCACTCTGCATATAGATAATCAGTTTTATTGTTGTCTGGTTTATATTTCATGTTTTTATTTTCCAAAAACAAACAGATTTTAATATGTTTTCTATTATATTTACCCTGTTCAAAGTACTGTGTGTTTTCTCTATCCTGTATAGATTCTGACTGACACACTTTTATTGCAGTGTATCTTCAAATAATATGCTATTTCCCTCCTATAATTTTTATGGTACATAAAATTTTATTTCTACCTAAAATTTTAAATGAGTTTTTAACATTTGTCTTAAACACTCTTTTCCTTTACAGAAATTAAATGTTTTATGCCTAACCCATTGTTAATTTCTTCTAGGGAATTTATCTTTGCAGATATTGTATTTGTCTAGAAGTTTTATATTTTTGTTATGTATTTCATGCTTTGTCTCATTATGTTCATGTTACTCTTCAAATTCTTGAGTATACTTTTTGACACCTATTTTAAAGTCAGTTTATGCTAATATTTTCATCTTTATCATTTATGGTTTTTTTTGTGTTGATTGATTTATCCTTTTTAAAAAATGTTTATTTACTTTTGAGAGAGAGAGAGAGAGAGAGAGAGAGACGGAGCAGGAGTGGGGGAGGGGCAGAGAGAGAGGGAGACACAGAATCCAATTCGGCTCCAGGATCCAAGCTGTCAGCACAGAGCCAGATGCCGGGCTCGAAGCCACGAACCGTGAGATCATGATCAAAGCCAAAGTCAGATGCTTAACCAACTGAGCCACCCTGGTGCCCCTGACTGATTTATGTTTTAACTATGGATTTAATTTTCTTTCCTTGTCACATGTGTAACAATATTTTATTGAAATGCTGTACATTATAAATTTCATGTTGCTGAGCGTTGTATTTTTAAATTTTCCTTCAAGTTGTTATTTGTTATTATCTAACTTTATTCTGCCAAGCAGTTAAGTTACTTACAGTTCAGTGTTATCCAATTAGGGCTTTCTTGGAAGCTGCGGTAGGGTTAGTTTGGGACAGTCTTTGCATTAGGCCTAGTTTAGCTCTCTTGGTGTCTCTATTGAATGTTCTAGGTGGTCGGTGAGGAATCTACATTCTGACTTTTGGGAACTTGAGCTTTCACACCCCTTTGTGATTTCTGGGAATTGTTTGACATATAGGTCCCTGTTCTTATTTGCCTTGAGCTATGAAAGTATGACTGAACTCTGCTTGGGAGCTACCTCCTCACAACAGGGCCCAGCAAGTTCTTCCAAGCAGAAATCATTGATTATAAAGCTCACCTAACTTTTTCTCTACTGTTGGTGATTAAAGCCTGTTGTATAATGTCTAAAAACCCTTTATTTGTATTTTCCCATTTTTCTAGTTGATAATGGTAGGTGGTAAGTCCTGTACTGTTTCCTCCATCGTGGTAGAAACATAAACCCCTACAGTCGTCTGAATTCTGTCTTTAATGGTGGCTATCTCTTTCCTTTAGGGCTTCTATTTTTTTGGTGGAACTTTTTGAGATTTAATGTTACAGGGTCATCTTCCTACGGATATTCCATAACTTTTCATTTCTTTTCTTTTCTTTCTTTTCTTTTCTTTTCTTTTCCTTTTAATCTCACATGACTTTGGTAATCTTATTCATCGATTTGGAAACTCTAGACTCCCAATTTAGCAAAATTGGAAAGGTGAGAGTTTTAATTTTTTTTGATGTCTAATTTTTTGACGTTTCATTTTAATTTTTTCTTAAATGTCATGCTTTAATGCCTTTATGCAGTTGCACTTTACAAAATGGAACATACATCTTGAATGTATTGTGGATGCTGTATGATCAGTGGTATGAGATTATAAAATTATGGGATCAAAGACTCCAAAGGGATGTTGCTAATGTAGTACATAATCAGGATGAATATCCTGTCAAAAATGAAGGAGAGTGTCAAGGATGGTATTGAAGAGGGAACTGAGATGTTAGAGTTGAGTGACTACTTGGAAACTCAGAAGCATGCAGAAGACAGTTATCCACATGACACAATTAATCCAGGCCAGGTAAGGGGCAAACATACCATGCCAATGACAAGAGAATCTCAGAACTTGGAGAAAGCCTCTTATCTTTTCCCACCATAGTAAGAACTAACAGCACCTTAGCCAGTGTGGGGCCAACACAGGTGTGTATTGATATATGGCTAACACTCCTGGGCAATATTGCTGTGCTAAGCACACTGGGGGTTTCAAAGAGTTTGCCTATACCTGTGTCCATGATGGAAAAAGGTTTTGACAGTATCTTTTTATTTCTCTCTCTCTATTTTGCTGTTCCATGGTACCAATAAGCTTTATACTTCTGGATTATGGATATAAGTTAACTGCCTTTATGCATAATTCCCAGACTAACACAGTCATACAGGATTTTTACCTTTGTGAAATTGCTCAGGAAGATTATTTGAAATTCATGGCAAGAACATCGTACGTGGGGAAGATCTTTATAAGATTTTTCAAAATTCACGGGAACAGTAACCCAAATAAGAGCAACATCTATAAGATCCTAGAAGATATGTCCATAATTTAGAAGACCAAAACACTTTTAGAAGAAGGAAACAAAATATTATAGTTGAAGTTTAGAAGCTTTAGGAAGAAAGTCTGTAATTGCAGTGTGATTCCCTAAGAATGGTATTTTAGAGGACGAGTTTACAGCTACCTTTAGACAATGTGAAAAAAGCTCACAAGTAACCTCCCAAGAGATGACATTGAAGGGAGTGGGGCACCAAGACAGATATTATAACTTTAATGAGTTTAAGTATTACATCTATTTATGTTTAAAGTATTCACCTCTTTAAAGTAATGTGATAAAAGTATAGCATAATAGGAAAATACGTCCTATTTTAGAAGTACAGCAAAGCAGGCTGCCCAATGCAAAATTGTGAGTGAGATCATTTGAAGCTGAGAAAATATAAATACAGTATGAGCCCACATACCATGAAAAGTTAACAAATAGGGAAGAGAAGCAGCGGGGGAAACCCCAGGGCATTTAATCTTATTTTATGGTGGCATTCATGTACTGAAAAGAGTGAAAGAACAGCCCCCACACTTCCAGAAGTGAGTCAGTTTCATGTCTCAAGCTGATTATAAACCATTCAAGGGCGGCAGCCTCCCACAGCTGACTTTAACCGTGATTAGAATAGAAGATGGTGGCTAGTTTGGGCATACCATATGTACTCTGAAGCCTCAAAGCCCGATAGTCAGGTAAACTCAGTTTCTCTTGGACTAAAACATTGGCTTACAAATAACTTTCCATCAACATATTCTGTAAAAGACAGCTCGTCAACTGGCTAACCATATATGCTTAAACCATGACCAATACTATTTGGCATACACTTGACATTCTAGACCAATTTCAGAAGTTTAGGAATTCCATTGTAATTTTAAACCCTCTCAACTCTCCATCCTTATTGCCATCACGAAGAACAGTATTCCTTCTGATGGATGTGGATCATACTGTTCTACACAAATTCCCAGTTTTGTGTGAGAATCAGAATTTGTACCAAACAGTATGGATCCAGGACTGTTATGGTCTAGGAGGGGAGAAAACTTTCTAGTTGATGTCATTGTCTTTAGTGACAAAACACTGCATAGGGATGCTTTTAAAAACATTACAAAAAATTTTTTTTTCTTTCCTAATTGCAAACGGGATCTCATATTTACAGATCTCCTTTTAATCCTTTCTGAACAGCTCACTTAGAATACACATAATAAAGGATTAAAACAGAAAGAAGAAAGAAAGAAGTCTGCTTTGCAGAATGGAAAGACTTTCTACATTTTCCCTTAACTGAAAACAGAAGTCCTGAAACTTGCTTGAGGTGTTCTCATTTCTGCTACATATTTTCAAGCATTGAGACTCAGCAGTGAAACTGCCTTTCCTGCTGTTGAAGTTACATGACCAACTTTGATTAAAACAATTGTGAGTGTATCAGAGCCACAAGATAGTATGTTCTCTGCCATGTGGAAGATGATGAAAACAAGAGACATTGGACATTCTACATTCCGGCACATAGAACAGGTTATTCGAATCACAGAGCGTTGCAGGCTATAATTTAAGAAAAGTTGTTTTTGCTTCTTCACAGAATTACTATTTTATTTAAAACAAAATGTGGAAACATTTCCCAGTATCATTTGTGGCCACTTGACACCAAACATGAAGTATTCTTATTTAATTGTGTGAAAATTCATTGAAAGCATGACAGGTTGAATTTAAGAGAAACAGAAGTTAGTTTTTCAAATTATTATCTTTTTTTCTGAGCTCAATTTGACCTACTAAATCTGCTTTAAAAAATGATAAATCTGAAACAGGTGTAGTGAAAAATTCAGAAAGAAACATCCTTTCTCCCCATGCTTATTGAAGTGCAAACCAACTAAAAGAACCTAGTGATATTCAAATGGAAATTTCAAATTCTGAAGGTGTGTAACATTATATGGGGGTTACATGTACTGGTTTTTCATAGTATCTCCTTAATTTTGTTCTCAGACGAACATATCTAAAAATAAGGAGATTTACACCCCCAGCTATCCCATCTATATCCCACTAACTTGACAATAATGTATACAATGGGATCTACTCCGACACAAATTCACTTTTCCTTTTTCCTGGGAGGAGGTTTATAGCAGAATTAAATTTTAACTTATTTTCCTTGCAAAGTAAAAAAGTAAGAATGGTCGCTATACCACTTCATATTCCTCCCAAAGAAAAATAAATAAAGCACCTAATTAATCCAGGACAAGTAATCCAGGATTCACATAAGTGGCACTACACATTTCTGAAATGTCCTCCAAACTAAAGGTTTATAATGAGTGAGACAAGAAATTATAATTCACTCTATCAAAAATCTGAAGAGGGAGGGAATATTTTTGCTATGCACAAGCTGAATCAAGTTAATGAGGCATCTAACATTGCAAAAAGAACGTTGTCTATAAATAAATTCAGTCTGATTGGGATGTATTAGTTGTCTGATAATATTCTGTAGCCTACAGATGCTTTGGGTAGAATGTAGATTTCTTAAAAAAGAAAGGCGAATGGAATCACTTCTGTATAGCTCCAGGTCAATTCTTGTAAGTGGCATTAAAAGAAAATTTTCCCTTTAAAACATGGCCTAACATTCAGGATATTTCCAACGTAATACATTTCACAGAAGACAAAATGTATTCTCAGCGAAATCTACTTGAAACTTGGAATTTGGGGAAAGTATCTCCCCACTCACTCATGTTTTTTTTCCATTGAAATTAGCATGTTAAGGTGATACTCATAGGCTGCGTACGTAAACTCTAGAGGCTAAAACGAGGATATAATTAGATTAGAACCTCAGCTACTGTTCAGCCTATTCCTACAACCTTGTACACGGAGTTATTCTTATTGTTGAGGGGATTGTACTTTTATTAATGAGCACCTGTGTCTGCCAGCTGTCTCTACAGAGTGGTATGCATCACATTGGAAGTTCAGGTTTTCAGGAACTTGTTTTTTATAGGATTACAGGGTGTAGAGGTAGAATACATTGTATGTTGGCTAACCCTTTTCTTTCCCTTCAGGGACCTCTTGATTTGTTCATGTACTCACATGTGTAACACCAAAGATATGTCCTCTTGAAAACATTCAGTAAAAATTCACTTCCCACACTTTTATCCTACTGAAATTGCTTTTAAACAATTCAAAAATGTATGTACATTTTTACCTAAAAAAGCTCAAAGAGTGGGGAAATGTACAAAGTGAAAAACAGAAGACCCCTCCTACCTTTCCACAAACCTAGTCCTCACTTGTTAAAATTTTCTATTTTTAGGGCTTTCTTGTGTATTAAAAAAATGTAAAATTCTATGACTTATAAGGGAGTTTCTTTAGTTTTATTGACAGATTTTGTAGGTTTTGACTTGGAATTCTGGGAATTATATAGCCTTTTTGGTGATGAATTTTTTTCCTTTAGTTTTTATTCTTTTTTAAATTTCGTATTAGAGTCAGAATGAGAAGTATAATATCTTTATGCTGACATCTTTTATTCAAAGTTACTTTGCTTCCTATTCTTTTACATGATTGTCCTTATTCTGCCTTAATTGCAAAATTATTTTTTTTGTCACACAAAAGTTCTTTCTTGCTACACCTACTTCTTCATTTAATCATTTTCCTTCCTCCAATTTTTTCAAATGGAACCCTACAATCGTAGGATTGAAAGAGACCTTTAACATATGCAATCCAGCCTTTGCTGTGGTATTCTCCATAATTGTTTTACAATCCCTGCTTGAAAACAGATAAGAAACTTCCTACCTCCTAACAAGTCCGTTTTATTGTCTGCTTTTCTGTCACTACCATTCCTTTGCTCCTAGTTACACCTTCCTGAGCCTTACAAAGTAAGTCTAATTCATTTTCTGGTACCACTGCAAACATGTGAAGGCTTGTGTCTTGTTTTCTAATCATAAATTTTCTAGATGTCTGGGTAAAACATGTCAAGTTCTTTCGAGCATTTATAAATGCCATAGCTTTCCATCTTTTCAGGGTTTTGATTCATTCCACAAATCATGTATCAAAGTGTTACTATGTGAAGAGTCCATGCTAGATGCCTTACAGTGACTATCAGTTGGTCTCAACCTTGAAAGAGCTTATCTCGGTCACTATCCATTTCTAGGAGTGAAAGAGGGTCAAAAAGTGTAAAGAAGCACATTTTTATCAAAACATTATGTGAATAAAGAGGATTGTGACCAAATAAGTTTAATGTTGGGCTAACATTTCAGTGGATTCTGATTCTTTTGGGAACAAAAATCCAAATTTCTTTTGGTAGCCCATTAATTCCTGCACAATCTGGCCCTTGCTGGCTTCTGGCCTTTTGCCTCTTATGGCTTTCATGTCACTGCTACCTGTCCGCCATACCAGCCTAATGTAAGTTCTTCTAACAAGCCAGTTTTTTTTTTCTTGCCCTGGGGTCCTTGGATATGCTCTTTCTTTTGCCTCAAATGCCCTGAACTTTGTCAGCGTTCAATATATATTTGTTAAAGGAATGAATGAATGAATAAATGAACGAATGAATGAATAAATAAATACTTTTCCCTTCAAATCCTGGACCTCTCAAAGCTTTAAGTATGCAAATATATAACTCAAATTTCTAGGAGGGTGGTATGTAATGATTCCCAAATTTATTTGATCATAGATTTTTTTTCATGGAGGGACTAATTTATCATGCACATATTAATTTATCATGCACATATTTTGAGAGTTATGGTAGGATAAAAATAGGATTTGAATCCTGGCTGGCACCAATTAATTTATGTGATCTTGGGCAAGATACTTATATTTCTCATAATCTCCTATTTGTGACTCTGTGGGAGACCAGTAAAGAGTCAACTTCTATTTCTCCAGGTTCTGGTAAAAAGGGAGTAAACAAGGAAGTACCAGATGGAAATTAAAACGTTTTATCTCTAATGGGTATCAGTGGGAGGATAGAGCTTAATATGAATGACAAATGAAACTATGAAGTGAATCCCAGTCACAGGCACTGATGGACCATTTCAAGGCACACAGTTTTTCCATTAATGAAGTATATTATCTGTGGCAAGAGGAAATGATCCATAGGATGCCCCAGCCTAAGTGAAACATAAGATGGGAAGGCATAGAGAACTCCCAAGAGGGGAAAACACGAAAAAACTCTGCAAGGTGTGCCTAGGTAAGCTTTCTGAAATTGTTAATCAAATTAAGAAAGTCTTCTGCCTGGTGTGTCACATCATTGGAAGGAAGGAAAGGTAGAAATGGAGACTAAACATTTTATTCTAATACTTGTTTCCTCATCTGTAAAATGTTGACACTACCTATCACATGTTGTGAAAAGTAAATAAGGACCTGGGATAATCTACAGTGACTACTTTCAGAAAGTCAGATCCCTTTCCTTCCTTTTTTATGTGTTCAAACACGTCTTCCCATTTTACACATTCAAATACCTCGTCAGAGGATTGAGCACTTGAAACCTTTAAACTCAGCTCCACCTAATACGGAATTTGAACGAGTCTTAAAAGGAAGTAGATTAGAAGCCATTATTGTCTAGAATTTTGCAACTTTCCATAGATCTTGTATCTGGTCTCCCTAATACAGTACAGACCCTAGGCACATAAGTCTCAACTAAGAGAGAGCTTTTCCTCAGCCTCCTCTGGGCTTACTCCGTCCAAACAATTTGACTTCCATCTTTGTACCTTTTTTAAAAAGTTTATTTATTTTTGAGAGAGAGGAAGAGACAGCACACATGCAAGTGGTGGGGAGGGGCAGAGAGAGAGAGGAGAGAAACAATCCCAAGCATGAAAGACTCGATCCCACCAACCCAACAGTGAAATCATGAACTGAGCTGAAATCAAGAGCCTGACGCTTAATCAGCTGAGCCACCCAGGTGCCCCTCCATCTTTCTATCTTGCTTAGTGTACCCTTCTAGAATTAGAGATTTGTCCTGACTACTTTTATTATTGAAATGTAGCCTTGATCTGCTTAAACTACATATGAATTATGAAAGATTTTTTTAGAAGAAAGTGGTATGATTCAACTATGATTTTTGACTGGTAACTATAAGAGTGCTAGTGGATACGTGCTGCTGGTGAAAAGATCTATTCAAAAGTTACCTGTTCAGAAAGACTTTGCTGACCATTTCAAATAAAATAATCATATCTCTTAAATCACATTCACCATCCTACTCTGCTTTCTTTTTTTAAAAAAAATTATTGAGAAACAAGATATTTTATTTACTTTAGTTTCTTTACATTATAATCTGAGAATGTATTATTTGATTTTTTTTCCTTGTTTATTATCTCCTCTCATAGAAAGACATGAGGGCAGAGGCTTTGTCTTGCCTAGCGTGTTATCTCTAGAACTGAAGAGTACCTGAGGTATAATACGTGTTCAATAATATTGGTTCAGTAAAAGAATGATTGGAAAGAGAAGATTGGAAAGAAGTGACAGTGGAGGACAGAATATGTGCCTGCAATCAGCTTATTGCCTCTTAGCTCCAAATTCATCCCTCAAAACCTGAAGCTGTACCTTCTTTTTTTACCACAGTCTTGTGGAAGAAGCCCTCAGTCCAAGTTTGCAATTCTTTAGGTACTCCCCCCATAGCCCTAAGAAGAATTATAGAATTTTCTTACATCTTTTATCAGAGATTAATAATTATTTATATTAAACTTCTGCTTGAACCACTATGTTGTTTCTATCTCCTGGTTAGACCCAGACTGATTCAGAATGGGGATAAGAATTTGGATGGGTCTCAGGAGGTAGACCCTTGAAGATGGGATTTTGAGATTGTTTGGCTATGCCCTTGAGCTTGAGCACAGTGCTGAGCATTTTTGTCAATGGGAAATGGATGCTAGTAATCCATGACTTATCGTGGCATCACAGTTAATTAAGCTACCAACTGTGGTTGATTGTAATGAAGTGCCAACTGAAGCACATTTCTTGGGAACTTGAGTGGCTGTTACACTTGACCAGATGGAAGTAATGAATCCTATAATGACTAGAATGTGGGATGAAATATTTTCGTGTGTACTTGAGCACTTATATAGAGAAAATAACCATCTTAGCTTCATTATTTCTAAACTTAACTTACAACTTCATAACCAGAGAGTTTCTCCTAAAAATATATTATTTCTTGTAGCCACATGACTGATATTCGTGTAAATGAAATGCAAAATGTTATTGGGTGAGTTGCTGAATTATAATGACAGGTAAACCCACACACTTGCTAAGTTTCTCATGTGAAAATGGAAAAGAATAAAACTCTGAAACTTGCAATAGGGACATCTGGTTGGATCTAAATGAACAGACAATCTTGGATCCACATGCCATTCTGAGACTCTCTTGTCAGTGTAAGTAGCTTGCTCTCAAAGCCTTGTGATAATCATATTTGAACAGATGCCTTGAAAGGGGACGCTTCTTCTTAAGATCCACCTCAACTACCCTCTGTTGCCATTAAACCCAGAACTAATGTCAAATCTCAGCATTCTCCATGTTGGGTTTTCTCATCCTCAGCACTATTGACATTTTGAACTGGATAATTCTTCCTTATGTGGGCTGTCCTGTGCCTTGTAGGATATGTAGCAATATTGTGGGTGTCTACCCACTAGACTGTACAATAAAAAAATCTACCCAGTTGCACAATAAAAAAAATGTCTGCAGCAATTGCCGAATGTCTCTGGGAGAAAAATTACCACTAGTTGGGAATCACCACTCTAGGGCAAATAGTTACACAATATGAACTAGGAAGATACAGCTTACATACCAAAGAAATCACAAGACTTTGTTAATATCTGTCAGAAAAAGCCTAGGATACATGTATGAGAATGCATTCTGAGGTATTAGACCCAGGAAGGCATAATATAACACCGATTTTATTGGTATTATTTATAAGAAATTAAAATTGAACGTGTTAGCTAATGCAGCAGGAGATGTTTCTAACAACTTGCTTGGGTTGACTGAAACTTGGACTCAATATTGGCCTACATTTAAAGAGACTGTGATTCTAGAACCTCTCTGGAAGGATGTGTAGGGAAGGATCCAGAAGTTAATGGAGACAGGAAAGTTGGATTGGATTTATCATGCACCATTTATACACCCACCTAATACGTTCCATGAGAAATCCTAGAGGACATTTGCTTCACTGAGACATTAATATTAGTAAGAGAAGTACCTGCATCCTTGAAAAACTCTAAGGTTGGTCTCCTTTTGTAGACCAGATACGACTGTACGGGATCCCACAATGAGATGGGTTCTCCAATTTCATTGGGGATGAACTGACTCCAGAATAGCAGAAGCTAAATGGCCACACTTCATTGTCAAAGACAAAGTGATCATGTCAAGTGCTAAAGGTCAGGAAGGCATCCTAGAAATAAGAGTGCATTTTCTCATACAGATCTTTGCAAGTGGCCAATTTATCACAGAGTCTCTAAGAATGAAATGAATAGAATTGGAGCCTCCAGGAAATCCAGGAAAGAAAAATATTCTGTGAGAAATAATTTTCTATGGGGTCCTGGGTGGCTCAGTCAGTTAAGTATCTGACTTCGGCTCAGGTCATGATCTCATGGTTTGTGGGTTCAAGCCCCGCATCAGGCTCAGAGCCTGGAGCCTGCTTTGGATTCTGTGTCTCCCTCTCTGTCTGCACCTCCCTCCACCTGCACTCTCTCTCTCTCTCTTATAAAATATAAATAAACATTAATGTTTTTTAAATAAAGAAATACTTTTCTAAATATACACAAAAGAAAATATATTATGATTTGGGGAAATTGATAAAAGCGTAGGGAAAAAATGATTGATCCAAGTGTTTGGAATATTCTACTTTGAGAAACAGAGCTTTAGTAACCTGAATACATTTCCATAGGTATAGACACACTCTATGGTATAGTGAATAACATGTGTCACAATATAATAGCATATAATATATATAATAATATATAATATATATAATAGCATATATATTGTTTTGTTCTTATATTTGCATATATATCAGATTATACACATTTTTGTGTAATAAGATTTTCAAACTTTTAATAAAAGTTAAGTATGTTACTGCTTCTTAAGTGTCTTTATTGGAAGATTGGGAGAATTTGAAGAGGGTACTGAAATGAATAAACTTTAAAAAAAATCAATAAACTGAAAATGTATTATTTGGAGTGTTTCTAGTGTCAGCATCAGAAACAGGAAGAAAACAGAGGGCATAACTTAAGGAATTTATTTAATAATAATTCTGGTAGTGACTGTTGCTTTGAAAGCTTCTCATTTCTAGTTTGAAACCTCAATTAAGGGAAGGAAAATTTTTGCTTAATCTTAGAAAGTGTTGATAAAATTAACAAAACATTATGGTATGGGCTAAAAAGCTCACACCTTTATCAGTATCAGATTCAGAAAAGAGCAGAAGCTGCTTATGTAGGAACTTTCAGTGGATGATAACATATGCCACTTGGAATGCGAATGCATGGGATGAAGGAAGTCAACAAAAGTGCAAGTTCATTCACAACAGCAGAAGTTGACGTTTGGAAACTGATCATGTCAGTGAATGAGATAAACAATAGATTTGAAGGGGGGGGAGGAAAAATATATTCAATTCTCTGAGGCAAATGCCCATTTGAAAGGTATTCAAAATCAAACCATTCCCAGAAGAAATTAAAAAATATATGGAAACAAATGAAATTTAAAATACAACAATCCAAATGCTTTGGGATGCAGCAAAGGCAATCCTGAGAGGAAAATACATTGCAATCCAGGCCTATCTCAAGAAACAAGAAAAATCCCAAATACAAAATCTAATAGCACACCTAAAGGAAATAGAAGCAGAATATCAAAGATACCCCAAACCCAGCAGAAGAAGAGGAATAATAAAGATCAGAGCAAAAATAATCAATATAGAATCTAAAAAAACAGTAGAGCAGATCAATGAAACCAAGAGTTGGTTTTTTGAAAAAAAAAAAAAAATTGGTAAGCCTCTAGCCAGCTTCTGAAAAAAGAAAAGGGAGAGGACCCAAATAGATAAAATCATAAATAAAAATGGAATTGTTACAAACGATCCCTCAGAAATACAAGGAATTATCAGGGAATACTATGAAAAATTATATGCTAACAAACTGGACAAACTGGAAGAAATGGACAAATTCCTAAGCACCCACACACTTCCAAAACTCAAACAGGAAGAAATAGAAAATTTGAACGGACCCATAACCAGCGAAGAAATTGAGTCATTTATCAAAAATCTCCCAACAAATAAGAGTCCAGGACCAGATGGCTTCCCGGGGAATTCTACCAGATATTTAAAGCAGAGATAATACCTATCCTTCTCAAGCTGTTCCAAAAAATAGAAAGGGAAGGAAAACTTCCAGACTCATTCTATGAAGTCAGCATTACTTTGATTCCTGAACCAAACAGAGACCTAGCAAGAAAAGAGAACTACAGGCCAATATCCCTAATGAATATGGATGCAAAAATTCTCAACAAGATACTAGCAAATCGAATTAAACAGCATATAAAAGAATTATTCACCATGATCAAGTGGGATTCATTCCTGGGATGCAGGGCTGTTTCAATATTCACAAATCAGTCAATGTGATACATTACATTAATAAAAGAAAAGATAAGAACCATATGATCCTGTCAATCGATGCAGAAAAAGTATTTGACAAAATTCAGCGTCCTTTCTTAATAAAAACCCTTGAGAGAGTCAGGATAGAAGGAACATACTTAAACATCTCAAAAGCCATTTATGAAAAGCCCACAGCTAATATCATCCTCAATGGGGAAAAACTGAGAGCTTTCCCCCTGAGATCAGGAACACAACAGGGATGTCCACTCTCACCGCTGTTGTTTAACATAGTGTTGGAAGTTCTAGCATCAGCTATCAGACAACAAAAGGAAATCAAAGGCATTAAAATTGGCAAAGATGAAGTCAAGCTCGCACTTTTTGCAGATGACATGATACTATACATGGAAAACCTGCCAGACTCCACCAAAATTCTGCTAGAACTGATACATGAATTCAGCAAAGTCACAGAATACAAAATCATTATACACTAATAATGAAGCAACAGAAAGACAAATAAAGAAACTGATCCCACTCACAATTGCACCAAGAATCATAAAATACCTAGGAATAAACCTGACCAAAGATGTAAAAGATCTGTATGCTGGAAACTATAGAAAGTTTATGAAGGAAATTGAAGAAGATGCAAAGAAATGGAAAAAACATTCCATGCTCACGGATTGGAAGAATAAACATTGTTAAAATGTCAATACTACCCAAAGCAATCCACACATTCAATGCAATCCCAATCAAAATTGCACCAGCATTCCTCTTGAAGCTAGAACAAGCAATCCTAAAATTTGTATGGAGCCACATAAGTCCCCAAATAGCCTAAGTAATTTTGAAGATGAAGATTAAAGCAGGAGGCATCACAATCCCAGACTTTAACCTCTACGACAAAGCTGTAATCAAGACAGCATGGTATTGGCACAAAAACAGACACATAGACCAATGGAATAGAATAGAATAGAGACTCCAGAATTGGACCCACAAAAGTATGGCCAACTAATCTTTGACAAAGCAGGAAAGAATATCCAGTGGAAAAAAGACAGTCTCTTTAACAAATGGTGCTGGGAGAACTGGACGGCAACATGCAGAAGGATGAAACTAGACCACTTTCTTACACCATTCACAAAAACAAACTCAAAATGGATGAAGGACCTGAATGTGAGGCAGGAAAACATCAAAACCCTAGAAGAGAAAGCAGGAAAAAACCTCTCTGACCTCAGTTGCAGCAGTTTCTTACTTGACACATCTCCAAAGGCAAGGGAATTAAAAGCAAAAATGAACTATTGGGACTTCATCAAGATAAAAAGCTTCTACACCGCAAAGGAAACAATCAACAAAACTAAAAGGCAACTGATGGAATGGGAAAAGATATTTGCAAATGATATATCAGATAAAGGGCTAGTATCCAATATCTAGGGGCGTCTGGGTGGCTCAGTCGTTAGGCATCCAACTTTGGCTCAGGTCGTGATCTCACAGTCCGTGAGTTCGAGCCCCGTGTCGGGCTCTGTGCTGACAGCTCAGAGCCTGGAGCCTGCTTCAGATTCTGTGTCTCCCTCTCTTTGACCCCCCCCACCCCCTTCATGCTCTGTCTCTCTCTGTCTCAAAAATAAATAAACATTAAAAAAAATCCAAAATCTATAAAGAACTAACCACAATTCCACACCCGAAAAACAAATAATCCAGTGAAGAAATGGGCAGAAAACATGAATAGACACTTTTCTAAAGAAGACATCCAGATGGCCAACAGACACACGAAAAGATGCTCAACGTCACTCCTCATCAGGGAAATACAAATCAAAACCACACGGAAATACCACCTTACTCCAGACAGAATGGCTAAAATGAACAAATCAGTAGACTATAGATGCTGGCGAGGATGTGGAGAAACGGGAAACCTCCTGCACTGTTGGTGGGAAGGCAAACTGGTGCAGCTGCCCTGGAAAACAGTGTGGGGGTTCCTCAAAAAATTAAAAAATAGATCTATCCTACAACCCAGCAATAACACTGCTATGAATTTACCCAAGGGATACAAGAGTGCTGATGCATAGGGGCACTTTTACCCCAATGTTTATAGCAGCACTTTTAACAATAGCCAAATTACAGAAAGATCCTAAATGTCCATCAACTGATGAATGGATAAAGAAGATGTGGTTTATATATATACAATGGAATACTACTTGACAATGAGAAAGACTGAAATATGGCCATTTGTAGCAATGTGGATGGACCTGGTGAGTGTTATGCCAAGTGAAATAAGTCAGGCAGAGAAAGACAGATACCATATATTTTCACTCATATGTGGATCCTGAGAAACTCAACAGAAGACCAGGGGGAAGGACAAGGGGGTAAAAAAAGTTACAGAGAGGGAAGGAGGCAAACCATGGGAGACTCTCAGATACTGAGAATAAATTGAGGGTTGATGGGGTGTGGGGAGGAGGGGAAAGTGGGTGATGGACATTGAGGAGGCACCTGTTGGGATGAGCACTGGGTATTGTATGGAAACCAATTTGACAATGAATTTCATAAAAAAAATCCCCTTAATTATCTGGCAGGTTTTTATAATATTAACCACTTTGCCTGTTTTTTTTTTTGCTTATGATTTCTCTATGATGAGACTAATATTAATTCATAACATTTTTTTTGCAATAGAGGAAACTGATACCAGTCTGTTGGTACAACGATATGTACATACAAATCAATGCAATGTCATGTTTTCACGCAAAAAAAAAAAAATCTTGGTGTACATACCCTGTGAAAATCTGACACCTCATTATTTTTCTCTCTCTTTTTTGTCTTTTTAAATAATAAATATTTTCAAGGTTTTGACAAAAGAAAGGCCTAAGGCTCTTGACTAGCCAAAGACAATTCAGAACAATTATTACCTGCTTGGACCTTCACATTCTCAAGGCTAGCAACTGATGCTTTACCTGTCCAAGTCATTTTTATTAAAAAATGCTCCAACCATAAGCTTTCCAAAATCTCTATAACAAGCACAAGAGCAAGGTTTTGAAGTGAAAAAAAAAAGTTGAGGTGATTTTTCTTTTTCTTTCTTTTTTTGGAGGTATGTGTATGTTTTTTTTTTATTTAGCACACTGGGACAACATGGTCTTCTAATTTTTTATTCCTTTCGAATTTTTTTAAAGAAAGTAATAGTTTTAGTTTCTATATACAAATATATAAAAACGAAATTTTTAGTTTTAATATACAAATATATTTAGATAAAATACCTTCTAAAAATATCCCTCCTTTCCTTATTTCTTGCCTCATGAGTTGTTTGTTTTCTTTTTCTAAATATGAACTCTCATATCCTTTTGTTAACCAAGTATAGGCTAAAACCAATTCTTGTGTTTCCATTTGTGTGACAAGCAAGGTTTTGCTTTTCCTGAAGCATATGTAGACCAATGTATGTAGGGAGAGGAAATCGAAAGAATGGGGCCAGTAAAGAAGAGGACAGAAGACTGAGAGAAGAGATGGGGGAGCCGATAATTGTACGCAGCATGCAGAAACCAGCTTCAAATTGGTGAAGCAAAGAATAACGGGTATGTGAGTTCAAGATAAAGAGAGATAGCTTCTTTCCAAAAGATGGTATGCCTTTTGTTGACATACACATGTTATCCAGAACTGCTGTTAGTATAGAGTTAAATAAAGCCCCATCCATGATACCCTCCTTCCCCTTACCATGAATTTTTGTAGGTGCCTTTGGAATTTCTCTTTAAACTATTTAGCTGTCTCCAAATGACTTTGTCTATTAAAGTGTCTATGCTTTAATGTGTTTGAAGAAAAAAATACAGAGGATTAAGATATTTAATTCAGCCAAATTATATGATATGTAAATTCTTTGAAGTTTCTTTGTAGACAATTAGACTGTCTTCAAATAAGTTGACCTTTTAAGTGTTCAGCATTTAAAGAGTTAAATGGAAAAAATGCTTACAGATTGAAGTTACTCCAATTACACGATATATTATTTCAAAAACATATTAAGTCTTCAGATACTCTGTATTCTTCAGGTGACACATTAAACATCTCTCCCTTTAATACTTATGCAGAGACTATTATGCACTGAGAGACAGAGAGAGAGAGAGAGAGAGAGAGAGAGAGAGAGAGAGAGAGACAGATTTTTTTTTTTTTGCTTTAAACAACTCTACTAGCCCAACTAAGTAAGATGGTGTTATGAGAGTTATGTAGTATATCATGGGGGTTGCAGCACACATGGCTTGAAGCCTCCAGAGTCTCTAGTGGGAGGCATGTGGCTGAGGAGGTCTCTGCTTTGTTCTCTGTTGGTCTAGTGAAGCTGGTCTGACTCCCTTCCCTCCCTTCTTAGTGCCTAATATTCTCAGGTCGTCTTTATCTTTTTTTTTTTAATTTTTTAACGTTTTATTTATTTTTGAGACAGAGAGAGACAGAGCATGAACGGGGGAGGGGCAGAGAGAGAGGGAGACACAGAATCGGAAACAGGCTCCAGGCTCTGAGCCATTATCAGCCCAGAGCCCGACGCGGGGCTCGAACTCACGGACCGCGAGATGGTGACCTGAGCTGAAGTCGGACGCTTAACCGACTGAGCCACCCAGGCGCCCCTCTCAGGTCGTCTTTAAAGTTCCTGCATGCTCCTGGCCAACTTGCCATCCAGCAACTTGACTTTAATAAGGATTTTATTTTTGAAAAGGCAGATGAAAGCTGGGTGGATGTTTTACTTATAGACCTTAAATACCTGTGCTGGTATCTGTTGGAATGTTTTGATAAAATAAATTTCTTTTTAAAAAAAATTTATTTTAAGTAGGCTCCATGCCCAACGTGGGGCTTGAACTCACGACCCTGAACTTAAGAGTTGTATGCTCTACCAACTGAGCCAGCCAGGTACTGCTGCTTTTGTGCTTTAGAAAAAAAATATTGCAGTGTAGGCAAATTTTAGAAAAGAATTGTAGTGGAGAGACAGTTTTGGCTTATAGAAAAGAGGTTTTGGTTGCTAGTAATAGCTGAACTAAAAGCCAGACATGAGAGTGAGACACACATATGCTGGAAGTTAAATGGCAGTTACCTGATAGAATGGAAAACTTGGGAATAATCAAGCAAAGAAAACAATAATTCTTGGTAGGTAGGTTTGAATTTTTCCACACCTTTTAGAAAATATTTAGAAGTTCATATTTGAAACAAAAAGAAGTTGAAAACCACTGTGGCTTTCTAAGAGAGGGAATGATGTTATCCAAACAACACTTATAGAAGATTATTCTAGCAGCTGTGTTGGACTTCTTTAGTTGCCTTTCAGTTTATTGCCTGATTGCAAGTAACATTTTAAAATATGGCAGAAGAAACATATGGGAAGTTGATCTAAAATGTCTCATCTGTAAAAAGCCATAACATACTGGTAAAATATATTGTATATATATATTTTATTTTAAGACAAATTAAACATTTGAATAATCTGATTATAATCTATGTCCCTCAGAATAAAGAGGTACCCCAGTCAGTGTTTCTGCAAAATTTCTTCTTAAATTACATGTATAATAAATAAATTATGTTCTCAAATATGCTCCAAACATTGAGCAGGTGCCTGATATAGACCTCTTTTCCATTTCAAAGCAGTGAAATTTCTTGAATTACTTTCCATGTATTCATTTATAGGGAAATACCATAGGAATAATTTTGCTTTACTTGAGTCCTTCTCACAATTTTGGAAATGACTTTTCTGAGTCTGGATAGGAATACAATTTATGGAGGTCTATTTGATTAAATGTATTTGCACCTTTGAAAATGTTTACAACTATTGGTATGGGGTGAATTGTGTACCCTCAAAAGTTCATTGTTGAAGTCCTAATCCACAGTACCTATAATTTGACTATATTCAGAGATAGGACTTTTTTTTTTAACTTTAGAGAGATAAAGGTTTAGTGAGGGAGAGGGGCAAGGGAGAGAGAGAGAGAAGAGAGAGAATCTTAAGCAGGCCCAGTGCTCAGTGTGGAACCCAACTTGGGGCTCGATCCCATGACCCCGGGATCATGACCTGAGCCAAAATCAAGAGTTGGGCAATTAACTGACTGAGCCAATCAGGCACCCCATAGATAGGTTCTTTAAAGGGCAATTAAGTTAAAGTGAGGTCATTAGGGTAAGCCCTAATACAATATGACTGGTGTCTTTATAAAAAGAGGAAATTTGGTCACATATATAAAGGAAAGGTAAAATGATAAAGGAAGAAGATGGCCATCTACAAGCCAAGGAGATGGACCTGGAATAGATCCCTCCCTCACAGCCCTCAGGAGGAACGAACCCAGTAGACACTTTGATTCGCAGATTTCCAGCTTCCCATATTGTGAGACAATACACTTCTATTGTTTAAGCCATCTGGTCTGTGGTGTTTGTTTTGGCAGCCCTAGAAAACTAATAAAATTCTATAACTAATCCCAATTCTAAAATTTTCTAAATAAATATGAAGGGAATCAAACAGAAGTTTGTTTTTTTTAAACGTCTGTTTGTTTATTTATTTATTTATTTGTGTGTGTGTGTGTGTGTGTGTGTGTGTGTGTGTAAGAGAGAGCGAGAGAGACAGAGTGAGCCTGTGCAGCCTTATGCGGAGCTCGATCTTACAAACCATGAGTTCACGACCTGAGCCACAATCAAAAGTTGGTCACTTAACCGACTGAGCCAGCCAGATGCCTCCAGGATTTTATGTTAACAAAATTTATTACAGTGCTATTTAGAATACTGAAAAGTGAAATTAACTCAATAAAGGAATGGTTATATGATTTCTGATACAAACTTATAAAACCATTAAAATATTTTAAAAGATGAGGTGCCTGGGTGGCTCAGTTGATTAAGCATCCCAGTCTTGATTTTTGGCTCAGGTCATGATATCATGGTTTGTAAGACTGAGCCCCACATAGGGCTGTGTTCTGGCAGCATGAAGCCTGCTTGGGATTCTCTCTCTCCCTCTCTCTCAAAATAAATAAATAAACCTAAAAGGATTATTTTTAAGGAATGCTTAATGACATAGGAAAATGATCATAAAAAATGTAAACGAAAAAGCAGTTGACTACATTATTTACACTATGATCCTATTTAGTGAAAATAAAATGATTGCATTTATTCAGACAAAAGAATAGAAATAAATCTATCAAAACATTACATGTTAATTGGAATTATCTCTTAGTGGTGACATTTATTTTCTTCTCTTTCTCTTTCTGCATTTTTTGTGTGTCTACTGGAAAATTTATTTTTAACATTATAAAATATTCTTATTTAGATAAATAGAAATAGAAAAAAGAAATTAATATTGAAGTAATTATTATTGCTCTTTTTTAAGATTTTTTTTTATTTTTATTTTTTTTTTTATTTTTTTTTATTTTTTTTTTTTTTAATTTTTTTTTTTCAACGTTTATTTATTTTGGGACAGAGAGAGACAGAGCATGAACTGGGGAGGGGCAGGGAGAGAGGGAGACACAGAATGGGAAACAGGCTCCAGGCTCTGAGCCATCAGCCCAGAGCCCGACGCGGGGCTCGAACTCCCGGACCGCGAGATCGTGACCTGGCTGAAGTCGGACGCTTAACCGACTGCGCCACCCAGGCGCCCCAGATTTTTTTTTATTTTTAAGTAATCTCTACACCCAATGTGGGGCTCAAACTTTCAACCTTGAGATCAAGAGTCGCATGCTATACCAACTGAGCCAGCCAGGTGTCCTATAATTACTATTGTTTTATCTTAAAGTTCAGTGAATCTCTCTCCTGCCATCTGCAGTCTTCAACCTCAATCAGGGAATTTTAAAATTTCAGGTGCTGTCCTGTTGAGCTTCAGAGCTTTCATTTCTTCCTTTGTTTCTTTGTTTCTTTCTTTGTTTCTTTGTTTCTTTCTGTTTTTTTTAAAGAGAATCAGCCTTTTATTTTGTATTTTATTTATTTATTTTAAATTTTATTTTAGAGAGAGAGGGAGTATGCAAGTGACGAAGAAGGGGAGAGGGGGAAGGGGAGGGAGGGAGACAGAGAGAGAGAGACAGAGAGAGAGAGAGACAGAGAGAGAGAGTGAATCTCAAGGAGGCTCCACACTCAGCATGGAGCCTGACACGGGGCTAGATCCCACGACCCTGGGATCATGACCTGAGGTGAAATCAAGAGTCAGACGCTCAACTAACTGAGCAACTCAGGTGCCTCTAGAATTTTCATTTCTTATAATTTCTATTTCTCTCCTCAGATTCTCCATCTGTTGACTTCTGAGCATATTTTTTTTTCCTTAACTTCTTGAACCTATTAATAATAGGTGCTTCAAAGTCATTGTTTGTTGATTCCTATGTTTGACTATTTTTGCCACTCACTTTTGGTCATTTTTTTATATCTACTAATTTTTTATAACATGTTCCACATGTTATTTGGGTGACTGTACACAGGAGAAAGGGGAATATGCATACATTTTGAGGAATTTTAGATACAGGGTATGAGTTGACATTGATATTTGGAAACTTAAAGTTCCATCAAGTTTCCTCCTTTAGGATGGAGACTTAAGGGTGGCATGTAATAAATGAGATCCTGGCCCAAAGTCAAACTCATAATGTTTTCACTATGCTTGTGGACCCATCCAGGACTCATTTCCCAAGTCTCTTAATGTATAATTTGAATTGATATACTATCCTTGGCAGTTGGAATAATCTCTATGTTTGTTCTCTGGTCTGTTGGATAAGAGCTCTAACAGTGGAGAAGGCCAAGTAGAAACCTCTGAAACATTCTATGCCGTCTCCTCTCCACCAAAATAGTAAACTAAAAACAATATCATACTTTGTGGGAGATGGTAGAGATTAATGCAACAATTAAAGACCTAAAAGATGCACGTGTAATTGTCCCTGTCATTATTTAACTAGCCGGTTGACTCTTACAGAAATCAGATGAGTGCTAGAAAATGACTGTGAATCTCAATTGTAGGTTCCATGCTAGGGTTGGTATGATTGTTAGAATAGATGAATAAGGTCTCAAGTACATGGTGCATGGCTAAAAATTTACCAAAGGCATCATTTCCTGCCTTACTTTGCAAAGAAAATCATACATAGTTTGCATTCATATGTGATGGGCAGTAATACTGATTTACTGTTTTGTCTCAGTAATGCTGAGACTATTAATGCTCCCACCCAATGACATGAAATAGTCCAAAAACACCTTGACTGCCTGGACATCTCACAGACCATGATTGAATTACATCAGTTACATCATAATGATTGGTCCAGATATATACAAGATGACTAATAACAGGAGACATTGGTAAGACACTTATGTTTCAGAGGGTGAAGTCTTATGAAGATTCAGGGACCACTTCAGAGTGGTCAGGAGCATGTCACAATTCCCCTCTGAAGAGAAAGAAAAATTCTTGAATATTCCAATGCCTACCACAAGGTAGGAAGTACATCACCTCACAGGCCTCTTTTGGTTCTATGGGCAATAGATTTCACATATAGGTATATTTTCCTGGTCTATATACTGGGTGACACAGAAGGCTATCACCTTTGAGTGGGGTCTGGTGCATTAAGGGTTGTGAAATGAGTCTGAACTGTGGTACAATCTCCCCTACCACTCAGATCATATGATCTGGCAGACAGACTCTATAATTTTGGAGGTATACTATGCAGTATGGACTTTATGGAAAGCCCCAGTAGAAAAAATCATACTGCTATGGGCTAAGATCTTGCCATTCACCACAGAAAATTATATGACTTTGGGGAAACATTTGCTGTCATGTTACTGAGTCCTGGTAGAAACAGAACATTTGACCATGGGGCATTAAATGACCATGCATCTGGAACTGCCCAATATGAGTTGGGCCCATCAAGTCATAAAGTAACATGAGCCTAGAATCAGTTCATTATAAACTGGCAATGGTGAATCTGGAATTGAGCCTGAGCAGGACTAGGGGGCACAAGAAAGCTGCATGAATGAGCAGATTTTCACACTAACCACCATAGTTGTCCATCTCCCAGCCTTTACTGATGGCTACATGGGGAGAAGGTGTTCATACCACCAGCTGAAGAGGAGAAAAAAAGTCAGAGGGATTATTTTACTCGTTGAGTTTATCAGCAAATTCTTCCATAGAGGCACCATATTTTTTAACTACATAGATAAGCAACCCTATTGTTGATACAGCAGAGAAGGTCTCTGCAGTAATCACATATTTCTTTGGAAAGAAAACATAAGATAAGCTCAGTTCCAAGCACACAGGGTGCTGTTGCACCAGTTTTGGGCAGAGGAACTGGAAGAATTTCTTGGGATCAGCACGAATGAACTTTTCCTCCATTTTTTGGAAAAAGTTATAGAGGGACATGATTTGGCTGCCCTGTGTGAAAGATCCTTGTTGCCTGCAAAACCCGGGACCAGCGAATGCTGTTTTCTTCAAACAGGGGCCACTGTGGCAGCCACAGTAAGCACCACCCAGGATAGTACGGTCAGTGAAGGTCCATGCAGCAGTCTTCAGTCTTCGTGTCCTAGTGATAGGTTTCCATCAAACACATCCAGGATGCAATTGAGCTGGAGAAGTCACAGCAGACCCTGGCTCAAGAGCACCATTACCTTTTTGATGTCCAGGGGGAAAAATAATCTGCTATGGCATTGGACCTTACTTATGAAGAATGGCTGCATAGAGTAAACAAGGAAGGAAAGAATTGCCTAAACTATCATACCTCTGTGCAGAACATGATGTGTCAAAAGGAACGAGAGCACATGACCAACTGGGGGGAGAAGCATGTGGTGCAGAGCACCTATACACAGCAGGAAAAGGAGGCAATTGTTAAGCGTATTGCAGATCTACAGCAGCTGGCAGAGAGGGCTCCAGCACAGCCGGTTCTGAAAATGTATCTACCCCAATGGAGACAGCTAGAAGCAATTGACCAAGGAAACCCGCCCACATGACAAAATCTTTCTGTATTGCTATCTACTGAAGTTACACTTAACCTTTCCTAAAAATGAAAAGTTTGACTTTCCTATAGTGAGAGAATTGAAACAATCTGTTGTCCAGTGGGGGTGGTTTGCATCCTTATTGCTCTGTGTTTTGAATTGTTCCATGATCACTTTTGAATAAATAGTTCATTTTTAATAAAATTTGTTGCCTGACTGAAAAAACAAAAAGACAGAGTATGTAGTTTTCAGATGGGTGTATTTGATATGTGAGTATAAGTTGAAAATAAGTAGTAAAGTCACATTCAGAAGTAGCCTTGAAAAAGAGTGAAAAAGCAACACCTACTCAGTGGGCAGAGCTACAAGCCACGTACCTTGCCATTCACTGTGTGTGGAATAAATTACATGGGATGAGAATCTAGAGATTTGGGGAAGTGACCTCACCTTGTGGACTAATTAAAAAACTGGAGACAAGTCTGGGGGAGAAGCATGTGGATGGATATATAATTAGGGGTATGGAGTGTGAAGATTCTTGAATCTTATGTTAATGACTATCAGAAAGCATCTAACATGAAGTAGACACTGAGCAGTAGACAAAATGACTCACCTACTGAAAAACAGGCTTTGTCACTAGATGCTCCAGAACTGGTGTGATAGGCAAATGAATAGAGCAGTCACAGTGACAGAAGTGGAGGCTACATAATACTGGTACAAAAGCACGTATTTCCACTTACTGAAGACAATCTATGCTGTTATTGTCTCTGAATATCCAGTATGTCAGTAACAGGGACCAGTGCTAAGCTCTCCATATGTCTCTATTCCTTGAAGAGACTAAGTAGTCACATGATAGCAAGTCAACTACATTGGGCTCCTTCCATCTTGAAAGGTCAAGAGTTCATCTTCCAGGGATCCATATCTAATCTAGGAATATGTCTGCTTTTCCTGCCTTCAGAGCCTCAGTCAATACCACTATACAAGGACAATTGAATGCTTAATCCATAGACATGGAATCACACAGTAAAACATTTGACTAGGAAAGCTACTTTATATCAGAAATGTAGGAGTAGGCTCATGACCATGAGATCCATTGGTTATATTGTACATTCCATTATCCAGAAGCAGTTGGTCTCAGAGATTACTAAATTGCCCTTATAAATGCATAGCTTATGCACCAGTTTGGAGGCAACACTATAGAAGTTAGAATGCCATCCTTCAGATTGCAACATATGCACTAAATCAGGGGCTTATATAAATTATATGTAGATATGTAAATACACATATCTATACACATATCTATCTATCTACCTATATATCTATGGAGAGAGAGAGAGAGAGAGAGAGTGCGAGTGAGAGAGCGCTCACAAAGTTCTCCCCAAGATAACTCAACCATGGCATACGAAATGTTAAATGTAGGTCAAGCAGAAGAGAATCTTGAAAATAGCTTTTGTGTATGACTTTGGGTTCATCTTTGACTTCTCTGGCACCACCTTTGTGGTTACCAAATCCTGTCAATGCTTCCTCAGTTTGCCTCTCTTCATTCTTGCTGCCACTTTCCTCATTAAATCTCATGTAGCTAAAGCCTTTAGCTCAGTCGTTCACAACCTTTTTTTGGCACAACGCAGTCATTGATTTAGTGGTGTTCTCACACATTAGTATTTTTTAAAGTTCCCAAGGTAACTCCAAAGCGCAGTCAAAGTTGAGAAACATTGTTAGTTGTCTTCTTTGCTTCTGGCCTCTACCTTCTTTAAACCCTGTTTCACAATAATGATTTACCTTTCTAGCACACTGATTTTTAAATATAATTATTCTGTTTAAAGCATTTATATTACTTTCAATAGCCAAAAAATTCCAAACGCTTTAAAATTATATTTAAAGTCTTCAAGCTTCTGAATTTAATCAGTGCTTTCAGTTTAATATGTTCTCTTGCACAGTCTGGGGTTCAGACTGGAGCACTTACCACTGATGGAATAGGCCATTCATTTGCTTGCTTAGTCTATACCACTGATTCTCATACTCTGTGTGCATTATAGAGTATGGAGAAGAGCTTATTAAAATGCAGATTCCAAGTTTCTGTACTGCATTGTGACCTAGAATGGTCCAGAGGACCTTGCTGCTACAAAACAACAACTTACTTGATAAAAATCTTAGTTTACTATGTATTGCTGAGGTCATAGGAAATAAGGGAATTGCTTAGGGCACCTCTGACAGGTGGGAAAAGAGTCTGTTTGCTGAATCTCAAGTGGAGTCAATGAGCAGCAAGCCAATGAGAACCATGAAACTTCCCTGTAGGTAAATACGAGTATTAGCTCTGTCATTAGGAAAGTCTTGAACAAGCCTCAAGGAAGCATTGCTGAAGCCTAGGCCCTTGCTTTATCTAGCGGCTCTCAAAAGAAATTTATGTGGTTTCAGGGGGTTAGACTCCTTGTCAATAGGATCTAACTTTCAAATTTGAAACTTAAAATTAATCTCCTGCTTAAAAATTAAATGCTAATTTGATGAAGGAGAGAAGATAGGGTTGGTACTGTGAAGAAACTTAAGCTTCAATAGTATAAAGAAAGAAATACAATCTAACAGGAAAAGCTGAATGCTCATGACATATTATAGTTTCACAGAGGTATCTATAATTCTCACAAATTAAGATAGAACAAACATGAAATTTTAAAATGTCCCCAAGCATGGAAGAAAACAAGCCATTGTGCATAAGTCAGTAGAAATAACCAATAATAGATTTGTTCCCAGAGACTTCAGATATTGTCATTCTTAGGATCAAAATATAAAACTTCTGCAAGATTTCACTCTTTTTTATGACTGAGTAATATTCCATTGTGTGTGTGTATGTAACATATCTTCTTTATCCATTCATCTATGGATGGACACTTGGGTTGCTTCCATATCTTGGCTACTGTAAATGATGCTGCAATAAAAATAGCAGTGCATATATCTTTTTGAATTAGTGTTTTCATTTTCTTTTGGTGAATACCCAGTAGTGGAATTACTGGATCATTTCATTTCTGATATTAGTAATTTGTGTTTTATCTCCTTTTTTCTTGGTTAGCCTGGCTAAAGACACATTTTATTAATATTTTTCAAATAATTAGCATTCATTGATTTTCTGCATTAATTTCCTGTTTTCAACTTTATTGATTTATGCTCTAATTTTCATTATTGCTCTTCTATTGGTTTGGATTTTATTTGCTCTCTTTTTCTAGTTTCCTTATATGGAAGCTTAAATTATTGGTTTTAGATTTTTCTTTTCTTCTAATCTATGCATTCAGTGCTATGCATTTTCCTCTGAGCCCTGCTTTGGCTGCATTCCACCAAATTTTCCAAGTTCTATTTTTAATTTTTAATTTAATTTTACTATACTCATATATGCTGAGAAATGTAGAGTCTTTTTTTTCCTTTTTCACAAACTTCTATTTCTAGAGCTGATCTGATTTTTATATATGGTCCAAACTTTGCTGGGTGTTGAACAACAAAAAATTAAAAAAAAAATTTAAAAATCCGTGAGCTTAATCTATTCCAATAATTAAATGAATTTCTTTAAGTGTATGTTTTATTTCTACTCTGTTGTATCAGTAAATACTCTTTTTTTTTCCATTCTTTTTGTTTTTACCAAGGGGGGGGGCAGGCAAATTTTCATTGTTATGATGGAGCCTAGGATTTTTACAACTAGTGTAGTGAGACCCTTCTGTCTTAGTATTCTCTGAATCTTCCCTGGATTGGCTGGCAATAGTCTAATCTTCTCTTTAGATGAGGGCCTTCTGAGTCCAGGTGTTTCCATTCCTGGGTATTCCTTCAGCCCTATGTTAATGAATCTTGCCACTGGTATAACTCATGACCTGGTCTTTGTGCTTGATAAAGACCTACCATTTCTCCCTGGACAAACCAAGTTCCACCTTAGCTTTTGCTAGTGGTGTAGACCTCTCTAATTCTATGTCACATCTTCCATTCAGCTTCTGGTCTATGATGACTACACCATACCCTATATTGTGGGGGTATATTGAATCTTATTACAGAGACTCACTTGTAGGTTTCTAAATATCCATTTATCCCCTGTTCATGCTCTGTCTCTCTCTGTCTCAAAAATAAATAAACGTTAAAAAAAAATGTAAAAAAAAATGGGGCGCCCGGGTGGCTCAGTCGGTTAAGCGTCCGACTTCGGCTCAGGTCATGATCTCACGGTCCGTGAGTTCGAGCCCTGCGTCGGGCTCTGTGCTGACAGCTCAGAGTCTGGAGCCTGTTTCAGATTCTGTGTCTCCCTCTCTCTCTGCCCCTCCCCTGTTCATGCTCTGTCTCTCTCTGTCTCAAAAATAAATAAACATTTTGGGGCGCCTGGGTGGCGCAGTCGGTTAAGCGTCCGACTTCAGCCAGGTCACGATCTCGCGGTCCGTGAGTTCGAGCCCCGCATCAGGCTCTGGGCTGATGGCTCAGAGCCTGGAGCCTGTTTCCGATTCTGTGTCTCCCTCTCTCTCTGCCCCTCCCCCGTTCGTGCTCTGTCTCTCTCTGTCCCAAAAATAAATAAACGTTGAAAAAAAAAAATTAAAAATAAATAAACATTTAAAAAAATTAAAAAAAATCCATTTAACTTCTTTGTCCTTATCCAAAAGTTATGGTAAGTCCTGAGTACTTTCCATATTACACAGTCGCTGAAAATGACTCTGAGACCCTTTCTCTATTTCCAAGCAGTGCTATCAAGTTTTCTTTGATATGGACATCTCTATACTGGCATGAGGACAGCCTTTCATTCCATTTGTTCCCAAGTTGGATGATAGGTAGAAACCCCAGAGAGTTTGGTTAGCTGATAACATCGATAGAAACTGTATTTCAGTATTTTGTATGCTAATATCACAGAGGGTATAATATTTTTAAAAGTTTAATATACTTTTCTCAGTTCGTCTAATATGTGGACCCTTGCCCAAAGATAAAAGAAGACACAGGTCTTATGACCTCCTTTGTCTTGCTTAATTCACCTTCTTCACTCCATAATCTATCTTTGCCAGAAGGTGCAGATATATTCAGAGTTTCCTTGTACCTTATAGTGAACTCTGTGGTCAAACTGGCAGGACTGTCTCTTGAAAAATCAAAAGATAAAATGGAATAGTTAAGAAAAAGCTTTTCTTTCTTTTAAAGTCTTGGTTTCAAACCAACTTCAATACTTTAAAATAGTTTTCAGATGATTTGGAGTTAATTTTATTTTGGATATCTTAGCTGAAAATTACAGTTCTTATTCCTCATTCCTCTTTTTCTATTCATCCCCCTTCCATACTTCCTGCAGATGATTGCCTTGGTTCTCCTGGAAAGAGATCATCTGCAGAAAAGTACAAAAGAGAATACTTGAAAGTAATTTTTAAAAATATCACTCTCTGTCGTTTAGACAAAATACTAAAGTTTATGTTCCCTGGATATTATTGGCCCTCTAGTCTTTATAGCCAGGATGGAGGGAAAAGAAGTTTTGGTCATGTCACCATATATTTTAAGTCTGAGAACTAATAATTTTTATTGACTTACATCAATTTAAATCAGCTCACTGTGACCCATCATACTTTGTGCTAGAAAAAAAAAATCTAAGGCTTTTCTAATCAATTTGTCTTAAGAATCAACTCTGAAAGTGGAGAAAAATCATTAATCAATTTATATAGAATGAGAGAGAAGTCTAGCGGTTATGGCACATTTAGGACATAGAAGGTATGCCACTCACAATACGTATGATCTCAAACCAGTTATTTATTCGTACCTCAATTTTCTCATCTGAAAAATGGGGATAATTTAAGAGGATTAAATTACTTTGAGTGAATCTCTGTGAAGCACTTAGAACAGACTGCACATAATATGATTATACCATCCTATACTAAATAATAGCATTATTTAAAGAGTACAGTACAGTGATTCAGTATAGGCTTTGTAGTTTGCAGGCCTGGGTTTTAATTCTACTTAAATTTTAAAATTTAAAGGGGCATCTGGGTGGCTCAGTTGGTTAAGCATCCGACTCGGCTCAGGTCATGATCTCACAATTTGCGATTTGAGCCCCGCGTAGGGCTCTGTGCTGACAGTGTGGAACCTGGAGCCTGCTTCAGATTCTGTCTGTCTCTCTCTCTCTGCCCCTCCTCCCTTCTCAAAAATAAATAAAACATTAAAAAAAATTCTAAAATTTAGGTAATTTGGGATGAGTTGTTTCACCTCACGAAGACCTGTCGTTTCTCATCTATAAAAGAGGATTAGTAACAGAATCAACTTCCTGGATTCTTTATAGGAATTTATATAACATATGTAAAGTTCCAACCAAGTAGCTGTGTGTCAACTACTACCCTAATTCAGCTAATGACAAAAATTGTAACAGAGTTTATGAGAGAAAACCTGTTAAATATGTTTTTAAAAACTTATCTCTAAACTCAGAGCTGGAAGATAACTATACAAAATTGAATGAACAATTGTTACACCCATATCTACAAATCCAATAGAAGAGCTGCTGTAGAGTTATGTGTTCTTTTTCAGATAATATAGTCTCTATGTGGTTTATTTTACCTGTATGTGAAAGAAAGGCTCTTAAAGACCAGATCAAATTTTTGCATTTATCTTCTTAAAGCAGCAACCTAGCCCAGCTGGCATTCTGGGACTCCTTCCATCTTTGGTTTGACTTGATGATTCAGTGAAGTACATACTGTTCTTGCATCAGAAGTAGCAGTGTTAATTCTATTATGCCAAATACTTTCACAGTAGCTCAGCCTGACTTCCCTGTACGATTGCTTATTGCAGAGTCACTGAAGCAGCTGGTGGAAAAGTCCATGTCAATCCCTTTGAGACCTGTGCCTTTGGAAAACATTCTAAGTTGTTCTGCATTTCAAGGAGCAAGTAACGTGGTACAAAACTACCAGGGACTCTCCATTTGTTCTTCATTGGCTTGTAGGAACCCCACAGAAAGTTCTTTAGCATCCTAGACTTAGGTTGACCATATAATTTTTCATCCAAGGAACACTCTTGAGAGTGAAAGGGGACACAGTTAATAATTAAGATGGGACAACAAATGTAAAACGGGCCTATTCTGAGTGAATGGTGTTGTGTGGACGCTCTGTTGGACTCCACAGTCTCTGATCCTGTTCTTTTTTAGTTCAGTTCCAAACCTGAATAGCCCTGTTCCTCTGCCTGCTGTGAACTATGGAAGAATGTCCCCAAATAGCTTGTAACTAGTTTTTGTTTCCCTGCTACAGCATTGCTTTTGCTACTGCAAGAGAGTATTAATATTTCTCCTTGGTTCTCATCAGCTTGCCCCAAACTTGCCTCATTTCAAAGACAATGCCTTGGATATCTTCCAATAGACATGTATTTGTTCATTTCACAGGTATTTTATTGAGTGCTGATTTTGAAGTAGGGGCTGTTTAAGGTGTAGGGAAATAATGCACAGGAGTGATAATGTGCCTGCCTTATGGAGTGTATGTTCAATTGGACAGACACAATACATGACCAATAATAAGATACATATTTTAGGTAGTGAAAGTTACAGTGAAGAACATAAAACAGGGTTATCTGTGTGAAAGGAGACCATTTTAGATAGGTTGAACTCTGAGGGCCTCTGAGACCTGAAAGATAAGGAGCCAGGTATACAGATGCACTCATATAGAGGGAAGAGGAATCATCTAGAGGAAAAACGAACAGGAAGTGTAAACATACCCAAGTAAGCATGATCTTAAAATGTGCTACGGCAATCAGTGTGTCAAGGTAAAGAGAGTGAGTAGAAGAATGCTGAGGGTCAGATAATTTCTGGCTATGTAGGCAGGCCAGGTTATAGGATCTGAGGTCTTTAAAAAAATTGTTTAATGTTTATTTATTTATTTTTGAGACAGAGAGAGAGGGAGAGAGAGAGAGAGAGAGAGAGAACTAGCGGGGGAGGGGCAGAGAGAGAAGGAGACACAGAATTGGAAGCAGGCTCCAGGCTCTGAGCTCAGCACAGTGCCCAATGTGGAGCTCGAACCCATGAGCTGTGAGATTATGACCTGAGCTGAAGTTGGACACTTAACCAACTGAGCCACTCAGGAGCCCCGGATCTGAGGTCTTTGTTCTAATTTCAGTTGAAAAAAAAACCAAAAACCAAAAAAAAACCATTGAAAAGTTTTAAGCATGTGAGTGGCATAATCTGGTTTTACTCTTTGAAAGATCACTGTGGTTTTCAGGAAGAGATACATTGTGCGACATAAAAGTTCAGGGTGATCAGGTAAAATACAGGCTCTTAAATACAGACAGGAAACAAACCATGGGTTGCCAGGAGGGGAGGTGGCTGGGGGAGGATGGGTGATGGGGATTAAGGAGTACACTTAACCTGATGAGCACTGAATAATGTACAGAATTGTTGAATCATATTGCACACCTGAAACTAACATAACACTGTATGTTAATTATACTTGAAAAAAAGTACTGGGTGGCTCAGTCAGTTGAGCGTCTGACTTTAGCTCAGGTCATGATCTCGTGTTTGTGGATTTGAGCCCCATGGTGGGCTCTGTGCTGACAGCTTAGAACCTGGAGCCTTTCTGGATTCTGTGTCTCCCTCTCTCTCTGCCCCTCTCCTGCTCACGCTCTTTCTCATAAAATAAAATGTTAAAAAAATTAAAAAAAACCCTACTATGTAGTAACCCTAGTAAGAGATTGGAAGTTTAAACTAGGATGGTAGTAATGAAGATGGTAAAAATGGCCCAATTAAAGAAATATTTTGGATGTAATGCTTACAGGTACAAGTGGTGAGAAGTGGAAGGAAAGATGACAGCTACATTTTCAGTATGGGTGAATGAAATGCCAGTTAACTAAGACAGGGAAGTGTGTGTGTGTGTGTGTGTGTGTGTGTGTGTGTGAACAAGCACATGTGCTCACACTAGAGGGAAATCCAGGCCTACTATGTTTCCACTTCTGCATCTATCTTTGTAGACTTAGAGGAGATGTACCCATTCTAATCTCTGTTACAAAACTTATTATATATAAAAAAGAAGAAACTACCATCCACATGTCTTTCCCTCATAAGCAACTTTGCCGGCATCCTGTTTCAAAGATTTGAAATTTCTTCATTTTTTACAATTGCACCACAGTCTTTGGAATTTGAACAGCTAAATAATTGCTAACTCAATGCAAATCTAGTCTCTCTTTCTCTCTCTTTCTCCCTCATGCACACCCCCCCCACACACACAATCCTTTGACTCATATTTTTTATTAACAAATGTTCAGGATTATTTGCTCAGATAATCCCTTATGTTTACCATTTCCAAAGTCTATTTAAACTATTTGAATTGAAGATACCTCAGCTCTTTAATTCAATAGCCTAGAATAAGGTGTCTATTCCTTTTTTTTTTTTTAATAAACACTCATTTTACATATAATTGTTAACACAATCTCTGTCATTTGTTTCCACAATACTTCCTCAGCACTTTCCTGCTCGTGTTCAGGGCTTTCCAAACAAGAATGTCTCAACCTCACTCTTGTTAGGACTATTGATTGCCTATGCCATAATCATTCTCACCTTCTTTATTGATATCTGACTAGTTGTGTGTGGTGATGTGATTAGTAAAAAACTACAGGAGTGGACTTTCTTATAGTTAGGAGCACAGTATGGTTCAAAAAGGTATAAATGGAAGTTATAGGGTGAGTCTTTCATAAAAGTTCCTCCAAAGGGACAGGGAAAATGGCCCAACCAATTATTTCTGTTTCTTTTGGCTTGGAATACAGTCCCAATACCTTTGGCTGAAGATACATTGTGATTATGAGTTCTAGGGTTTCAGATTACAAATCATGGAGTAGAAAGAAGAAGACCTGATACATCAATGATGTTTTGGAGTTTCTGATTCATAGCTCTCAGGACTGTAACTCTTTCTAGCTGATACATATGCCTTCAAGATCACCTGCCACCTGATGATCTCCTCCAGCTCTTCTCATAAACAAACTTTTATTCTTCTGTATGGAATCTTTACTGTAGGAAAACAAGTCTTTCTATTCGCTGCACGTTTTATGTTTGTGTCTGTTCCTGAGTCTCGGCATGTGCCATTGTTGTTTGCATCTATGTAGCCAACGTTGGATGGAGACCTCATACGGGCAGGCACAGGGTTGGAATCCTTTGCATATCAACCAAGTTCTGTACTGTGTATAGTGCCTTGCACACTGAAGGCATTCAATATGTGTTGAATGACATTTAATTCCTTTCTGGTGAGCTTATTTAGTCCCTCTTCTTTCTATTAAATAGTTCTCAATTACTTAAAAGGCTGGCTTAAAACTAATATTTTCTGGAAAGGTTTTCATGATTAATCCCACATGACTATGACTACACCTCCACTTGGAATTTTCTTGGTACATATGCAACTCTGGCTAATAAAAGTGTATACCCAAGCCTTCTCGATGTATGTCCTGGTTTTCCAATATATACTAAAGTGCTCTGTGGACAGGAATCTTGTACTCTCCCTTCCCATTTGGACTATTCCCATATAAAATCTGATTTGTGTTCTGTTATACAGAACCTAATAAAAAGTGTTGACTAAACTGGAAATTCACTTGGGCCAATCTCCTCCCAGGTATTATAAATCTGTCCCCATCCACAGGGATAGCTTCCTATAAAAAGAATCAGATACTTCTAGAATCAGATACCGTAATTAAAATTTACAAACAACTAGCTCAATATGACTTGGGAATTAAGAATTAATTTCATTCTAAGTGACAACTATGGTATTATTATGCTTTGAATGAGATAAATATATGTATACCCTATGTAAATATTTATTATTCTCGTTAGTTTGTTATAAAATTCTGTAGGATACATCACCCACACTGATGACACCTATATTAATTGGAAGGTATATTCTTTGCATGAAGAATAAAACAACTAAATAGAATTATGTGTTTGATATTCAGGAATAAAATCATTTTTGAAAACATTAGTGAATGAATGAGAATAAGCTGAAAAGGCACAAATCATTCACTTTGCTCAGTATGATCACAAATACATTATGGTCTGTAATACTCTTTATTCACAGACAATTGATCATTAACTTACTTCAATTTTCTGAAGTCACTTGAACTAAGGGCAGCTACAAATTTCAGCACATTACAGGATACATCTAATTCACTGGTTTGAACATTTTTAAAGAAAAAGGTGCAGTATAATGCAGAAAAAAGGAAATTGAGGGAACAAAACATAATTTCCACTTAATGAAAATCTAAAGGTTAAATAGATGAGAACTAAAGATTTGAATTCACTTCCCAGAACAGTGCCTTCTTACCAAAATAAACTTGAGATGACCACTTAACTGCAAAGAAAAGTCAACAAGACATTAGATAGTCATTAATCATCCTAAATAAACAGTACTTTTAAAGTGTCTGATTGGCATTGTAGGCATACATTCTGTCCTTAGAAATACGCCTCAGATTTCTACCATATACCTACATAGCTTAATTCAATGCCTGACCACTCTAGGATTTAAAATGAGAACAGACTTTGGTAAAAACAGATTCTGAATCTAAGAAGAGACCAAAGCAGCCATGTGTGGACTTTCTCCTAGTTTCAGTGCGAATTTTTTTTTAATCTATTAATGAGTTCCTAGAAATTTGAAATATTTGGTTATTTTTAGCTAATGCTACATATAATTAGTTTCAAAGTTTGTTTTAACAAATTATATCTTAGTCTATTTCTTAGTATAGATTTCCATGGTAAATATAAGGGCATGCTATTTGCTTACTCAAATCAGTCACAGAATTGAAACTTTACATTTTAGGCAATTTCTGAATGACATGAGTTGATTAGTACTCTCCCATAAATTTATAGCAATCATGCCTTTTATAGCATTCTTCTTATATTTATTTTCATGTTTCCTAATGTTTCATAGAATTCTATCCTTCATAGGCTTACCAAAAAAGAAAAAGGCAATTCTTGGGATTTTACCTTTTTTTCTCTCCTAAAATATCAAATCTCTTTTTAAGAACAGCAGCATGCAACATCCAAATATCTGGCATCCAATGCCGGTTAAGGTTTTGTTTTGTTTTTTATTCCTATTCACCTCATTTCCCATTAAAAGGCACAATAAATATACCACGTGCAACAATTTGTGTTTTTTTAAGATTTTTTAAATGAAAAAAAAATTATTTTGAGGGGACGAGAGAGTGAGAGTGTGAGTGCTAGTGGGGGAGGGGAAGAGAGAGAGAGAAGAAGAGAGAGAATTCCAAGCAGGCTCTGTGTAGTCAGCGCAGTGCCCAAAGAGGGGCTCGATATTACCAACTGTGAGATCATGACCTGAGCTGAAATCAAGAGTTGGACACTTAACTGACTGAGCCACCCAGGTGCCCCCATGTGCAACAATTTGTAATTGCAATACACTGACCTGAAAAACCAATAAATATCATTACCATAAATGACAAGAATTGGTATGTTGTTATACCATATATTGGCAATTTATATACTGAAAGTGTCAGTTTATTTAATTTAATGAATATTTACTGAATACCAAATACATGTTTAATGTTGGTTAAAGGTTAAATGAGACATTTATCTTGTTTTCAGGATCCCACGATCTAGCCAGTGAAACATAGATCCCCACATATGTGTTTACAAGCCCTGTAAAGAATACTCTTTTAAAATGAAACGTTAAGATCTAGTCTAAAGAGTATTGAGTTCTAACTTTGGCTTAGTCATCAATTATTTGTCTAAAAAGTAATCCTCAATTTTCTTGCATGTAATAAACATAATATTTGTCCTCAACATCCTTAAAAAAGTTAATCAATGTATTGAATGTTTAAGGATAGAGTTCAACATCAAATAACATGAATCGACTCACAGGAAAAAGAGAATATTGATACACAAATTATTCATATCATTATGTATGCAATATTATTGTATGCCTTATTTACTATTTTAATACATGCAAGTCAAGTAATCTATGCAATAATGCAAATCATTGCTATCCACAATGGAAGGGTAAGCCACTGTCTAGCATTTAGCAGTAGTTATTTTCGTTGAATCAAGTTTGTAGGGAATCTTCACAAAAATGTTGACAAACGCTTTAAGTTTCCGAAAAAATAGAAATGGAAATAATTGGGCTGCCATTATGTAAATGAGATATGACAGGGAAGCACAAAAAAGCAACAGGGAATGCAACCTTATCAACCAAATATCTGTGATACATTCTTTCTAATGAATAACATGGAGTTTTATTATATGAACAAAACTGAGTGTAAATCTTGTAGTTATTGAGTAAAAATAGGTGGCTGCCATTGCGACATATACATTGAGTGGCACATGTGTGATTTCCTTATTTTCTTTTTCCATGTGTTATTCTTAATTAAAAGTGCCATGAAGCACTTACAGCATTTACATTATTTTAAGGGGACACACATTTGGAAGAGCTGGCCATTTTAAAAATTATTTTGTTATTGCCATGTCATGCAAATGCCTTGTTCTGTAACTTTATTTTAAATTCCCCAATTGAATTTGTTGATGAAAACCAAGAAGCAAAAGGTTCTGTTTGCGGAAATAGAAAGGAATGTACATGAGGGGCAGAGTGTGTTTTGCTTGGCAGTTCTTTTGCTACCATTTTGTTTTTGTTTTTAGTGCTGGAGGGCAGCAAATTGGCAGGTGTAAATAAGGCTGTAGCTAGTTTCATACTGTATTTACAATCAGTTATTGTGGGTTAAAATGTCTGTAGTGCATAGGGAATTAGGCACACAACTTCTGTTAAGAATGAGGGAAGCTTATGATCTAATTTCAGACATTGCATGCACATACTGCTTCTACCTAATCTTGTAATAATTTCCACCAACTCTCATAAAGTGAACACAAATGGATTATTTCATACTTGCACAATGTTTGAAATTTTGAACATATATTTTTGTATCTAAAATTCTAATATAGCATAAAATTTGCCATAATGACAAAAACTGGTAGTTAAGAAATGAATATTCATCTACAACTAACTTGAGAAAGAGAAGAGAGCGATTCCTTAGTTTAAATGATGATTTGTTTTATGGAATCCATACAGCATATTGTTACAACTTTTAATTTTTTAAAACAGCAAATAGCTATTTGCCTATCAAATGTGATGCAAAATGGAATCATTTTATGATATAGTTTACACTTTACTAGGATTTGCATGTACCACATGTCAAATCATGTCCTAGAAACATAGCAACCACTAGCAGAGAAAGCCTAATGTCACATGATTACATAGAACACAAAGGTTCTAATGTTTGTGCAGATAATGCTTTTTAATAAAGAATCTCCATGTCAAGGAAAGGAAAGCAAGAATAGTTTTATAAAAGATTTAGAGTGGACCTTATTTTCATGATCCACTGACCTGTAACAACTTTTTTGAAAGCTCCCGGAAACATGAATTCCCCATGTCTCTATATTTGCTCTGTACTTTCAGACAAAGAGCCAAGACAATTTTGACTTTGAAGAGGTAGAGTAGAAAAGATGATAGAGAGGGGTATGAAATAAATAATAAATAAATAAGTGACTGCTGAATAAAACAATTAGTTTTGCCCCAGGCTTCTGCAATAGCTTATGAATTCTTACCAGCATTAGTTTACAGCTGTAACTTCAGGATATAATAAGAGATTTAATCTTATACAGGCAATGAAACAGATGATCAAATTCACAAGGGATTGTGTCAGGCTTTTTCCAGTACTAAAGAAACATATTAATCCTTGTCACTGTTTTCAGAAACGCTGTGACAGAAATAAACCTGTACTGTAACTTGGCCCTTTTAATGAGCTTCTGGAGTGTGGGCTTTCCACTCAGCACCTGAAAAACACAACAAAACACCTTTTATATTAAAGATGTGAGGTTTGCTGCTGGCTAAATTTGTACACAGAAGTCTATAAACCAGTGCTCAGCCAGCTGGGAAGCAAGAAAGCAAATTCAGATTCTGCCATGAACTTCACAGACCAATTATCTACTTGGAATCATGGGAGTTTAACAAACAAATACCAGCCCCTGCTGAGCCTTTTCAGGCCAGCAGCTTATGGGTGATTCAGTTGCATCCGAGGCTTTTAGACTGATCAATTCTTAATCACAAAGCGCAAAAATTATTCTCAGACTCATGTCAGTTTCTTTGGACACGTTTGTTAACAATCTGCTTCAAATCATTTTTTTAAAAGAAACTGCAGACACTGTTTTTATTGACTCCCCACTTGTAAAATGTTTATAGCTTGTTAATTTATATTTACCCCTTTACTTTTGCCTGCAAATCAACATCACTTAGCACAGTTTGGTTACACTTTGTCCAAAGGAAATTACAGAAGCCTGCTATGGGGCTAAAATGAAGGAAAGCTGCGGAAAATCAATACACTGCTGATTAAACAGATCGTAGCAAATTCACGGCTGTATGCTACAGCATGGAGACATCAGTGTGATGCCTATCTAGCAGTTAATGTGCTTTCAGTCAGGTGAAGAAAATTTCAGAATAAGGCAAAATCACTCAGAAAAACAAGAACTACCTAACACAAGAATGTGTGTGCTTATATGAAACCTACATTTTGTGTCAAGTAGTATTTCACTTGAGGAATAAAGAGGACATATTTATTTTGTGAAATAAAGCAGTGTGGCATCCATATTATGACATTTACCCTTTGTGTTACGAAAAGACCTAATGCCATTGCAAGATACCACCTATTAGCTACAAGTCAAATATTTGGTTTTTCTTTTTATGAAATAGTAGGTTTTAATCAATGTTTTCTTGTGTAATTTTCAATTCGACAACAATAGAAATGACTGAAAGGTGGATTCTTTGTAGAGGTTGTCCAAAGTAGCAATGATCTCCGATGAAAATATTCTAAGCAATTCAAAAAGAATCACTTAATTTCCAATTTTAGAGTAGAAGAATAAACATGAAATAAATCAGGCATAAACAGGGGATTCAGTTCATACATAATTAATTTTCTTAATGTGTTGGGAATAGATAATCTTAACACAACATAGTTGGAAAGACCAACAGTTGTTTGTACGTCATAAAGGCAGCATTAGGGTTACAGGGAAGAACTAAGGTATCCTGACGAAAGCACAGGTACCCTGGGTTAAAGCATAAACTTTCATTTCCATGCTATCCAATTCTTGGGCTCTGCAAACCAAATACTTTGAAGACTGTAGGAAAATATGCTTATCCCAAAGACTGCATAAGAGGTGGTACCTACTTTAATTCAACTTGAAGAAGTACACGCTGTACCGTATCGCATGTAAAGTAAGGAAATGAGAAACAAACAAACAAAAGTTTAAATACAATCTTTCTGAGAGAGTGTCATAGAAGAAATTTTGTTTCAACCTCTTGTTATGCTTTTTACTTGGCATACACATTTATCTATTTAGAGTATTGTGATGCTATTGCAAGATGTTTTTTTCTTTTTCAAATAGATAAACTAGGGTAGAATTTATGGCTCCCTTTACTATTGTTCATTCAGGAAACCTATAGCTTTGATATGTTATGGTATCCTGGCAGATAAATTTCAGTAGTAAATCCTTATACTGAAAAATATACGCGAGAAAATTATGTTCCATACACAAAAGCCAACTTAAGTTTCAATCTCTGTTGTTTTTAATTCTCTCTTTTTCAAAATATCAAAGTCTTTCAAATGGTAACATGGTTAAGTTCTTTGCCAAATCCCATGTGTTAAAATGAAGGTGTTTTTGAGTCATCAAAGCTTATAAAAAGACCTTTAACAAGTAAACAGCTTTTCTCTTTTTTTTTTTTTTAACTGGAAGATGTGGTATAAGAAAACACATTCATGGACACCATATGTGAACCAAGTTCCATCCCAAGATTTTGAGATTTTTGAGAATTCCTAGAAAATGAGAGATTTAAATTTATAGTCTGAAGAGGCTCACTCAGTGACACTATTTTCATACTGATATATGTGTATGACTTATACTGACTCATACTGATTTATATGTATATATAAAACTCAAGGTGTCATATTTTGATTATTCTATTTAAAAATCTTTGGTAATCTTGCTTAGGAAAAAAAGAGGCCATCAGGATTTCAGGAGTATGAAAAATAATCATTATTTCAGTATCGTCACTGTAATGTAAACATTAACTTACTTTTTTCGTATTGTGGGAAGTGGTCAACTTGTTTCACAAGTCAGTATCAAAGCAGAGATCATTTCTACTTAAATAATCATGATTTTGTGACATTGGGAGAATAAAGCAATGGGTACCAGTAGAAAGAGCAAGTATTTTAGAAAATATAGAACAATACTTGTATTTGCTACACATATCGGTATGCTAGGTTGATTGTGCCCTTGAGTATGTATTTTAAGATTTTTCTTTCCTGGTGGCATTGAAGGAAAACTACACTGAAGTGACAAAAGAGCAGGAGATAATGGACAGACTGAATGATGCAAGTATAAACTTCTGAGTGAAAATTATTTTCTAAGTCTCACAGTTTCTGTAGATATTTTCACATTTTTGTAGTTCCAATAAGCTAACAAATGGTTGTTTGTAAACATGCTTTACTTTATTTAAAGTCCACGCACTGTACGAATCTGAGAGTTGGCAAGGGTTTGAATACCCTTTGGTACAAACCCACTTTTTCTTCTTAATACATGGTAATTTATCACCATTAAGTATATGATCCCTCTGGAAAAAAAAATTGATGCACATTGCTCTCTAGACTATAATTTCAGTGTTCATGATATTAATCTTTAATTAAATTACAGTTATTTTAGAAATCTATATCTTTAATTAAATTATACCATGCGCTTAAAGAAGAAATGACTATGGCACTATTAAAACATGTTTAAAAATGTACCACTGAATTTTGCATGCTGTCTGTCATTCCCAAAGTATGACTAACTAGGCTTAAGAAATGACTAGAAAGTCAACTGAAAAATTGCCAAGTAAAACTGTTTGGCTCTTTAAAGAACTGTGCATTAAAATTTTGGACACTTTCTCTATTAAATCTAAATATACTTCTTATAGTATATACAGTATTACATTTCTAAATTAATTGCCATAGTCCCATTTGTTAAAGAATTTCACTCCACGTGAAAAGCAAAGTCTCACTAGATGTGAATTTTACACTGTGCTAGATCAATCCCAATACCAGTAAATGGATATTATTAAACAGCATGGGGTAGTGCAAACTGGGAAAGAAAACTTGTAGTGTGCTGCCTTTGAGCAGACCTGGCTTGCATGCTGTGACAGGGCAATTGTCGACATGCTTTTTCATGCCAATCTGCAGCTTTTTCAACTCTAGATGCTATGGCAACCAGGGTTTAACAGACTAAGCAGCTAACAAGCTTCCCTGATGGAATTGTCTGGTTGTGTGATTGCCTTGTCTTAGGGAAAATATAAAATAGAATGAAGACGCTTGTGGACATTTGTCAACCTGATTATAATTTGGACAGTTGAATCATAATTGTCTGTTGTGTGCTGTGCAGCAGTGACATGTGCTATTTTCCACGTCCCTTGCAGGGCACACCACTACATTCCCGCATAGGCTACGTTTCCCTTGGGAACAATGGGTCCTGGTTGCTGTGGGTTCGGTGCAACATGGCGGTCCGCATCTCACACCAGATCATCTGGGAAAGAAGGGAACAGTGAACAGCTCTAATGGTGTTTTTTTCTTTCTCTTTGAAAAGGCTTGTGTTTGATTTGAACTATATTTGTATGAATATAATGAACACAAGTTGATGTGGAAAGAGATTTCTCTCTTATAAAATGTTCGTGCTCATAGGGTAAGTTGTAGATCAAAATATGCAGGTGAATTAATTTGTTATTTATGATTGGGCATAATTTTAGTTCTTTGGGAATATTGATTTTTTAAATTTGCAACCACTTAAACATGTATTTGTGTCACCAATCATATGCATAATTTAAAACACTGAGGAAATAATCAAGCTTCTCTGATAGAATGGTCTTGTTTTAATACTGCCTTGTCCTATTGAAAATGAATAGAAGATACCCTCTTTATTGTTTGAAATGATTAAAAGCCTACTAATACAATTTCAGTCTCTTTAAACAGTCAAAGGCATTGTATTTTCCACATCATTTGATGCCAAATCCTTACTTTTTTTCTTGAAAAGGATACAGGTTTTAAAAAATTAAAATCCTAAGAACAAACATTTTAAATTAAATGTGAATTCTCATAAAACAAAACGTAGGTTTCCATTTTATAGACAGACAAATAAAATTAGCTATTTTGCAAGACAACTTCACTAATTATTTTATAGAACACTGCGAAATAGGTTATTTCGTACTTGGAAAAAATCAATATTAGAACATGAGGATCAAAATTTGAGGATATTTTCAGTATGCTCTGAATGAGTTGAGGTTTAAGTATAAGCTGATTGTAAGAAGATTTTGGCTAGTACATAGAAAGGATGCCAATGATTATGTTAGCATATTCGTCATGGACAGATCTCACCAACCACAGAGTTCTGCCAGGTTTTTTGTTTTCTTATTTATATTTTGAAATACTTCAAACTGATGCCCTTGCTTTGAGACACCAAGGCCTTTAGGAAAAGTAGGGTTTTCCCTTCCTCTATTTTGGAAGAATGGGTAGCAATCCAAGCTGCCTTTTAAAACAACCTTCAATGTCACGGACAATGACATGCCTAGATGGTGCAAATCCGAAAACAGGTTTGTTTCTAGTTTCAGAGACCTATTCTTTTTCCTAAACAGAAAGATCTCAGCGTGAAAACACCTTCTTCTCTGATGAGAGTGGTGCACCCAAGAAGGGTGAGGAGTGAAATTGGGAACATTTCACTCTCTTCATAAAGAACCTTGTCTAGCCCAAGTTATAAAAAATATTTTTGCAGAGTTACAGTGTACCAAAATTAATAAGCTATGAATTAATGCCATAAAACTGAATTTTATATGAATCAGTCTTCACAAAAATTGCCTTTATTTACTAGACTACGAAGGTCTTACCCTCTAATTCCTAGTTTTGAAATTAGGCTCTTTTTTTAGTCACCTCTGTGCCTGCCTCCTTCCTGTGGGCAGCTAGTGTGGCACTGTTTCCTTCATTTCCCTGAAGAATGTGGCATTTTCTTTATCTAATAGGGAGCTTGAGTCACATGCTACATTAATGTCATCTGAAATTAAGGAAAATCATATGTTTTCAGTGGAATGAGAATTTGATTCTACTTTTTCTTTTGAATATCAAGGATTCAGATTGGATAGATTTTACTTTGGGATTCATTAAAACTCTTTTTTATTCAATAGATTCAAACGTACAACATGTTAGATGGTACCTACTTTTTTTCCCCCCAAATCGATGGCCCCTACTTTGGAGTTTAAAGAACTATGCTTGAAACTAAAGTAATTCCTTCAGTCACTACAGACCAGAGGTGAGAGTCAGGATGCTTTATGTTAGTTTGATGACAGCTTTCCAGAAGATAAAGAAATTATGGTTCAAGGTGCAACTATTTTCCTTCCTGTTTAGGAAAGAAAGGCATCCAAGGATATGATATTTCCTTAGTTACTAAAGTAAATTTCAGCAATGTTCAAAGGTCAACCTTACTTTGTGAAACATTTTATAGCTATAAAATGTGCTTTGTACTGTCTTGCATTATTATCTATCATCTGAAACAGTCAAAGACTGATAAGCCCATTTTAAAGCTTAGAATAAAGTGAAAACCTTGAGTTTATGTATTTACTAAAAGAGGCATGTATTTTTAAATGTTTTTCTTCTTTATTCCTAAATTTCACCAAGAATCATATGCCATCGGTTCTGTAATATTAAGGTCGATTCTCCACTTTTAAAGGCACCATAAAGCTACACCATCCACGCAATCTTTTACCAAGGCTTTTTGGTGAAAAACATTATCATTCTCCTATTAAACTCAGGCACCAAATTAGGTCGTTTACAATGAAAACATTATTGGAAGTCATTAATGTTTTAGTATAAATTAGTTTCAACCATTATCATCTTGGTAATATTACCAAAGTTCCACTTTGGAGTTCAGTAGAGGACTACCTCAAACTTCTTACTCAGCCCTATATATTTCTATGCAAAATTCACATCCTGAGGGACAACAGGGGTGGGGATGGCAGACAAAGGCAGCAATAGTGCTGGTGTGCTACTATTCTTAAGCAGCTTATGTGTACCTGACTTCTGTCAAGTAAGCAAAGATGAAAAAAAGAAGTGAACTTGTTTCTGGAAACAAGTGAATCTCCTCCTTGAGTAAGTCAGAAGGGGAGTTGGAGGAAGAGATAAAGTGTGCAATAAGAAGTATGTGCTAAGACCTAGCGGCACTCGAATAATTTTCCAAATGTGACTATTCTCATGGCCACAGGCAAGGAACGTGATGGTTAGATTTTGAGTAATCTTTCCCATGAGGCAGAGTTGGACTGCAGTGAAATTCCCTTGGATTACTAAACCTCTATCCACCTCTATAATGTGGAAACTTGTGACTTAAAAATTTTCCCCAAGTTCCACATTTTTTTCCCATAATAGATGAGTGCATATTTGAAATGGATTTTTGTTTTGTGTAAAATTTTCAGTTGCACTAAGCTTTCTAAAATATATCATATGGAGAAAAGTTATTTTCCTAGAGTGTAGAGTAAGCTTTCTCAGCTACACACTGCTGTTTAGCCCCTTGGCACATTCTCTCAAACATAGGAATTTCAACCCTTGTTGAAGAGTTGGGTATATCAGTGAAACTAACTAATTGGGTAAAGCATCTTTGTGAAAATTCTGATCAGCAATTCACGCATTTGGAGTGATATTGGAGGACACTGTAGGGAGGTGGGGGGATACTGAGGACAGAGGTCTGGAGAGGCAGGGAGCATGATCACTCTAGGACATGTACACAGAAGTAACTACCAGCCTGTCTTTTCTGGTGAGGGCATTCTGTTCATATTACCTCAGAATGATTAACAGTTATATATCTTCAAACAGACTCAGAAATATTGAAGCAGCCTTCAACATTTCTAGCTCTGAAATTTACCTACGTACATTTGGCCCCTTTCACAGATTCTTCTCCCTTTGAAATGAGTGGGGTTTAAAAATAAAATCTTTATTATTGCTAAAAAAATTCACTGAAAAACCCGTGGGAAATTATTTTAAAATATAATCTAGTTTTTACAGTGGTATTTTTTGTTGTTTTTAACTTTCAAAACTTTTTCCTCCTAAAGAACAAAAACAAAATTAATATAATAATAATAGTACTAAGCATAAACACGTTAATGAAAATAGGTAACATTACTCAGCATTTACTATGTCCTGGGTTTTCTTTTTTTTTTTTAATTTTTTTTTAACATTTATTTATTTTTGAGACAGAGAGAGGCAGAGCATGAACGGGGGAGGGTCAGAGAGAGGGAGACACAGAATCTGAAACAGGCTCCAGGCTCTGAGCAGTCAGCACAGAGCCTGACGCGGGGCTCGAACTCACAGACCGCGAGATCGTGACCTGAGCTGAAGTCGGACGCCCAACCTACTGAGCCACCCAGGCGCCCCTGGGTTTTCTTTTTAAATACTGTAAAGTAATTTAATCCTCCCAAGAACCCTAAGAGGAAGGTATTATTTCTAATATATAGATTATGAAACTGGGACATTAGAAAAGTTACTGATTGCCCTATGCCACACATTCATAAGTACAAACCTGGCATTTTAATCCAGTATATCTGACTACGGCACCAAAACTCTTAAATATCTTCTTAAAAAATTTTTTTTTAATGTTTATTTTATTTTTGAGAAAGAGAGAGAGAGAGCGTGAGCAGGGGAGGGGCAGAGACAGAGAGAGACACAGAATCCGAAGCCGGCTCTAGGCTCTGAGCTGTCAGCACAGAGCCCGATGTGGGGCTTGAATTCATGAACTGCAAGATCATGACCTGAGCCAAAGTCAGATGCTTAACCGACTGAGCCACCCAGGCGCCCCTTCCAGTGCCAGAACTCAGAAATCTTCCTTGGTAATTCAAAAGCTGTATTCTAATACTAGGCACTTGTGAGTAGGTTTCATTACATGCATTTACTACCAATATTACACTCGATGAAGATGGCAAAATGTGTGTCCTGACATTATTTGATCATGTGTCCTCGATGCTTAAAGGCACTTTGCAAAGTTCTTAACAGAGTGCAGTTTAGGAAAGTCAATCCTAAAACTCTATCAGTATAATTATACTTATGTGGCATGATGGTAATACCCACAATGTTCTTGCTAGTGTGCTAGGTGCTTTAGTGAGGCTAACACCAATACCATGAAGCAGGTATCAGTATGACTATTTACACATAACACTGAGGCATAAAGAAAATTTCACGGTAAGTAACTCGAAGTGAGTTTCTAACCAAAATATATCTGAAGACACAGCTTTCTCCCAAGGTTTATTAACCTAAGGTCATTTATATTGTAGAATTCACAAATGGTGGAATCAAGAATTTAAACCTTTCTCCAATCCTATCGGTGGCAAAGTTAAAAGGAGAGGTTATTCCACTAGCGACTTCATAGAGATAGTATGGATTCAGTCTCTTACCTTTACCCCATAGTAGGGGTGGCAATTTACATATAACATGCTAAAAAATACTATTTACCTTTATTATGTACTGATGTTGTTCTGGAGCCTAAACCCTGTTGTTGAAAGAAATTAATTTTAGTTAGTTAATTATAGGTAGCTCATTTCTTCCAGTTTAAAACAGTTGTCATGGTTGTAAAACATGTCCATGTATTCTTTTGAAGGGATACTTCTCTCTTCAAAAGGTGGAGCCTAAATTCCCTTTCCCTGAATGTGGGCTCACCTAGTGACTTGCTTCTAACATGAAGAATATGGTGGAACTGACAATGTGTATCTCCCGAGATTAAGACATAAAGGTATTGTAGTTTCCTCTTTGCTCTTTCTTCTGGTGTCACTCACTTTGAGGGAAGCCAAGTGCCACGTTATGAGGATACTCAAAAGCCACAGAAAGACCCATGTGGCAAGGAACTGAGGCTGTTAGCCAATAGTTAGTGAGAAGTGAGGCCTCCTGCCAACAGCCATGTGAATGAGCTTGGAAGCAGACCCTGAAGCCTGAATCAAGACTTCAGAAGACAGAAGCTTTGGCTGACATTTTGTTTGCAATCTTATGTGAGACCCAGAGCCAGAAACACCCAGCTAAGCCATTCTGAAACTACTGAGCCATATATATTTTGAGATAATAAATGTTTGTTGTTTTAAATCACTAAGTTTTGGTATAATTTGTTGTACAGCAATACATAATTAATAGCATAGTATCTGTAAGGTAACAGTTTAAATTCAAACTACCTGATAGGTTTAGCTCTCCCAACTTCCTCAGAGTCTCTCATTCTCTACCTACCAAGATGGAAGCCTTCGAGAGGAAATTTTTAAAAAGGACGTGTTTTGTACCATTCTCTAAGGCTCTGCTCCTTTTGCTGAGAGGACCCTCTTTCTACCTGGACACCTTTTTTCAATAGAGTCCACTGAGGGACTGGTTCAATTTCAACATTGCTCTGGAATCTACTCTTGATTGTGAACTTGATCGTCATACACATACAATCTTTGCAGTGCCCCTAGTCCCCCTCTGATCTATTTGTATTTTCAGCTTTTGAGGACATGAAAGCTTTGGATGCCCTACATATCAGGTATGGGCTCCAAAGACCTGATGCTCTGTCCCACAGATTGTCCCTCACCTGTAGTGCTTGAAGTACCATACTTTCACTGCCCCATTTGATGTAGAATTTGGTTAAGATTCTTGAAGCTTTCCGAGGCTTCATCCTGAGGACATAGGACCAAATTCTTTCACTGAGAATCCCTTAAATTTTTCTTTTTTAAAAAAATATTTATTTTTGAGAGAGAGAGAGAAAGAGAGACAGAGAGAGAGCAGGGGAGGAGCAGAGAGAGAGGGAGACACAGAATCTGAAGCAGGCTCCAGGCTCCGAGCTATCAACACAGAGCCCGACACAGGGCTCAAACTCATGAACAGTGAGATTATGACCTGAGTGGTCAGGCGACTGGGTGACTGAGCCACCCAGGTGCCCCCAAATTTTCTTCATAATATGTGAGATACTGGAAACGGCCTAAATGCCCACACATAGGAAAGTAGTTGAATAAACTATGGTACGTCTACATAATGGAGCACTATGCATCTATAAATAAGAATGAGAAAGGCCTTTTTAGGATATATTGTTCTGTGATCAAAGCAAAAAGTGCACCTGGGTGGCTCAGTAGGTTAAGCATTCTGCTCAGGTCATGATCTCATGGCTCCTGAGTTAGAGCCCCTTGTTGGGTTCTGTGCTGACAGCTCAGAGACTGGAGCCTGCTTCAGATACTGTGTCTCCCTCTTTCTCTGCCCCTCTGCCTCTTGCACTCTGTCTCTCTCTCGCTCAAAAATAAATAAACATTAAAAAAAATAAATAAAAAATAAAGCAAAAAGCATCTATAGTATATGACCATCTAAGCCAGAAAGAAGTGTAAGACTATACGTGCATCTGCTCATTTGTGGAAAAGACATATAGGAAAGATAAAACAGAAATGAAAATGATTGGTCACATATAGGGGTGTATGTAATGGGAACATGGCATAGAGTTGAAGAAGACACAATACTTTTACGAATATATATTTTTATAGCTTTTCCTCTTAGAATAACGGTATTGTTTGAATACCTCCCAAATAAATAAGTGATAAAATAAACCAGGATGTGAGTAGAACCCAGAATGGAAACAAACAGTACCAAATGAACCTCATTGTATTATAAATGAGTAAAATAACCACACCAAAGAGGGTGGGGATAAAGAAAGGAATGTAAGTAACTTCAGAAAGCAGTATTTTGACTAAATATGGTAAAATTTAAAACAAGAAAAAAAAAACCCAAGCTTTCCACAAACAGTATACTCTGTACAGTAAATTTGTTTGTAACATGGATATACATTAGCAATTCCAAAACTATTTTATGTTCATACGAAGTTTGAATGAACGACCAGATATGTTGTTTACAACATAGCCATGTTTTTCACTGTCAGAGAACGAGGTAATGAAAATGAGGAAACACTGAAATGAACCCTGTCATGTTAAATTAGAATAAAAGGCATCAGTATGAATTCATATTTTTTAATATAGATACAGCTAGATACAGAAATAAACAGGTGTATTCATGTGTTAACTTACACAAACATATTTCCTAGGCCCTGTTCTCCTAGAGGGCCTAGAAACCATGACACCCCCAGTAGCATTGAGCACACTTAGAATTTAGATCTTGAATTGCAAATATCATTTCCCAATGAAAGGGACCAGGGCTCCTTGGAGAAGTAGCTGATGCCAGAAAGGACCAGGGCAGGGAAAATGGAAGATGAGACTGGAACATTTTAAGGTAACAGAAACTACTCATAAAATGATGGAGGCCTCTCAAAAAGGCCACAAAAAACAAGTGTGAAGAGGTCCCGATGGCCACAGTTGGCCAATTTCAGAACAACCCAAATAATGGTAGATTTGAATTTGAACCTCTAGATTACAATAGTTATCTGTGACTCCACACAGATATAAATATGTAAATGGAAAAGTAAATAGAAGAGAGTACTCTCTTTTATAGTAGAGTACATATTAACAAATCTACAAGGAATAAGGGAAATAGAAAATTACCATTAAACAAACACCACAGTAATATTTGTTGTATCTACCCATCTGTATACATGTTGTCCAAACCATCAGCTAAAATTAGTGAGTGATGAGAAATAGAGTATTTACATCATTTAAAAGTGTTTCCTCGCAATATACTTACTAACTACAAAGTGAAAATATTAAGATTACAATGAAACTTGGCAAACACAATCTCGCCATGTGATCAGAGTTAACATTATTTCTAACAAGATATAATACCATGATATATCCCTTTATATGAGGTATTGAAAAGGATATAACATCCCTTCAGTTTTAGTTTTGGCAAAAAAAAAAAATAGAAGAAAGCATAAAATAAAAATTGAGGGACATTCTAAAAAATAACTTGCACATACTTTCAGAAAGTGTTGAGAACATGAAATACTGAGTAACTGTCACAGATTGAATGACCCTAAAGTGAAATGACAACTAAATGTAATAGAGGACCTTGGATTGTACCTTGGGCCAGAAAAAAAAAATAGGGAAAAACTGGCAAAATTCTAATAAGGTCTGTATGTTAGTTAATGATCTGTTATCAACATTAGTTCATTGGTGTTAATAATTAAATTACATCTATATAAGACGATCACATTTGGGAAGTTGGGTGAAGAGTATACAAGAATTCTTTGTACTGTTTGTGCAATTCTTCTTTAAGTCTAAATAATTTTTTAATGTTAAAAAAACTTGGCAGAAGTCAAACTCTAGTGAATTTCCTTCAGCTAAAATAATCCAAGTATTTTGGGAGAATGCTTTCAACATATGTCAAGGTTAGTTAGTTCCAATGGTCTGAAAAGCAGTATCATGTCAACTGAAGTTAATAATAATTTCAGATCACCACAAGTTAAACCAGTGTTCTGGCCAAATTGAAATAAATACCCTATGTTAATCAGCACCCCCCCAACCCCCCACCACACACACACATACACACACGTGCCCTCTGTTATATACCACTCCTGGCTCCCTCCACTCTCTGGGAGAATAGGGGAATGGTAAGAAAGGATGTTCATAACTGACTTCATGCCTTTTTCTTCATTATGTCTTTATTTCTTAACTTCCTTTCCTTTTAAGGCCATTCATTTTTCAATTCCACAGAAACAGACTCCTTTCATACCCTGCTCCTTCCTTACATGGCATTTACTCACATTATCCTTTACCGGGACAAAGCGACAAAAGTGTTGCAGGGAGACTCAGATATGAGTGCCTCTCAAGATTCATGGAGATATACTTAAACAGATTACCCCTAGCATACTTACAGACTGTTCTATACATTCTAATATGTGAGTATCCTCGTGAGTTGGTTCCCTGAAGTTTATCTTCCTGGTTACATTGTCAAGTCCTTGGCAGCCAGACTGAGATCTTACACATCATGTGCATCCCCCATAGCATGCAACAAATACTAACTCACCAGTGCATATTTTGTTGACAGATTGAAGTAGATCAATCACAAATCATTTTGAGTATGGTATTAAAGAAGTGTGGAGGGCCAATCTATGAAGAGCAAAGTCCATGGTTCAACTTCCTGCTTATTTTCGAAAGGTTTGTCAATCCTATGGAAAAGTTTGCCCATCGTCCACTTTGAGTTTGGCTCTTTATAAAGATTTTCAGCTATGGAAAGGCATCAGACATACCCTCTGTTTAAAGATCATACATATTAAAAATAACTTCACTATCTTCTTTGGGAAGATGACAAATATGCTGTAGTTTGAGGGCATCTGGTTGAAAAAGCTACTCATGACCTGAAGCTATTCATGCTTCAAAAATTTTTTGAAAAAAATAAAAAAAAAACACTATTTCTATCATAAGAATCCTAGCTCCATCTTTTGAAATGTGAGCAATTTAAAGAATTTTTTATTTAAATCCAAGATGGGATCAAGAAGCGACTGTGGACAAATAGAGTAACACATGTGAAGATTTAAAAGCATACAATATTTGAGTTTGTTGAGAAATCAAAGACTTAGAGTCAAATACATAGGCATTTTGGCTGGTATGGAAAAGAGAGAAATATGAAAATGTTTACTGTAAAATGCCAGGATGTAATTTTCTAAATTTTATAACTTTTAAAGTATGACTTTTTTGTGCATCCTGAGATGCTAAGAATGGACTTATATTTTTTACAGGATTAAATATTTTTAATCTTATTGAAAATTCTATATTCACACTGAACAGAAATGGTGAACTATTTGCTGGAAATAAGAGGACATCTCATTTTGAAGGAAACAGTTACTTTTACAAGCAGTCTTGAGAACATTGCTTTTTGTTTAATAAAAACTTATTTTTTCTAAGATTACATCATAGGTGGGCAATAAGGATGTTTTTCAATTTTCCTTATTTTGAAGTTACAGTTTACTGTAAAAAACACAACTTTCAGACAACTTAATTTAGGATAAATTATTACAATTTGGATATTTATTGTATTATAAAAGACAAAATTGTTAACTACTTATGAATTCTCTCGCCCAATTATGGGTGGTTATGCTTGAGAAAAAGAAAAACATTTTAACAGTATTTGTTCTTCCAATTAATGAACATGGAATGTTTTCTGTTTCTTTTTGTCTTTTTTCAATTTCTTTCATAAGCTTTCTATAGTTTTCAGCATACAGATCTTTTTTACCTCATTGGTTAGGTTTATTCCTAGAGATTTGTTAGTTTTTGGTACAATTGTAAATAGGATCAATTCCTTGATTTCTTTTTCTGTTGCTTCATTATTGGTGTATAGAAATGCAAACTTTTTCTGTACATTGATTTTTATCTTGTGACTCTGCTGAATTCATATACCAGTTCTAGTAGACTTTTGGTGATCTTTTGGATTTTCCATGTACAGTATCATGTCATCTGCAAAGAGTGAAAGTTTGACTTCTTCTTTGCCAATCTGGATAATTTTATTTCATTTTGTTATCTGACTGCTGAGGCTAGGACTTTTAACACTATGTTTAGCAACAGGGGTGAGAGTGGACATCTCTGTTGTGTTCCTCTTCTTAGGAGGAAAGCTCTCAGTTTTCCCCCATTGAAGATGATATTAGCTGTGGGCTTTTCATATATGGCTTTTATGATGTTACCATATGCAGCCCAGGCATGAATCCCACTTGATCAAATGTCAATACTACTCAAGGCAATCTACATATTCAATGTACTCTCTATCAAAATGACACCAGCATTCTCACAGAGCTAGAACAAGCCATCCTAAGGCTTGTTCTAAGCTGTCCTAAGCTAGAACAAGCCATCCTAGAACATCCATCCTTTTGTATATAACCCCAAAAGACCCAAATAGCCAAAGTAACATTGAAAAACAAAACCAAAGCTGGAGGCATCACAATCCTGGATTTAAACCTGTATTACAAAGCTGTAATCATCAAGACAGTATGGTATTGGCACAAAAAACACACACATAGATCAATGGAATAGAATAGAGAATGCAGAAATAGACCCACAGATATAACCTTCAACAAAGCAGGAAAGAGAATCCAATGGAAAAAAGACAGTCTCTTTAGCAAATGCTGCTGGGAGAACTGGACAGTGACATGCTGAAGAATGAAACAGGACCACTTTCTTACACCATACACAAAAATAAACTCAAAATGGATGAAACACCTAAATGTAAGACAGGAAACCATCAAAATCCTACAGGAGAAAACAGGCAGCAACCTCTTTGAGTCGGTGGCAGCAACTTCTTACTGGACATGTCTCTAGAGGCAAGGGAAATGAAAGCAAAATGAACCACTAGGACCTCATCAAAATAACATTCTTCATAACAAAGGAAACAATCAACAAAACTAAAAGGCAGCCTATGGAATTAGGAGAAGATATCTCAAATGACATATCAGATAAAGGAGTAGCATTCAAAAATCTATAAAGAACTTACCAAACTGAATACCCCAAAATAAATAATCCAGTGAAGAAATGGGCAAAAGACATGAATAGGTACTTTTCCAAAGAAGACATCCAGATAGCCAAGAGACATATGAAAAGATACTCAACATCACTCGTCATCAGGGAAATACAAATCAAAACCACATGAGATATCACCTCACACCACTCAGAATGGCTAAAATTAACTCAGAAAACAACAGATGTTGGCAAGGATGAGGAGAAAGGGGAAGCCTTTTGTGCTATTGGTGGGAATGCAAACTGGTGCAGCTACTTTGGAAAACAGGATGGGGCTTCCTCAAAAAATTAAAAATAGAACTACTCTATGACCCAGTAATTCCACTACAAAGAATTTATCCAAAGAATACAAAAATGCTGATTCAAAGGGGCACATGCACCCCAATGTTTATAGCAGCACTATCATCAATAGTTAAATTATGGAAAGAGCCCAAATATCCATCAACTGATGAATGGATTAAGAAGATGTGGTATATATATATACATACACACACACACACACACACACACACACACACACACACACAATGGAATACTACTCAGTGATGAAAAAGAATGAAATCTTGTCATTTGTAACAACATGGATTGAACTAGAGGGTATTATGCTAAGGGAAATAAGTCAGTCAGAGAAAGACAGGTATCATGATTTCACTCATATGTGGAATTTGAGAAACTCAACAGATGAACACAGGGGAAGGGAAGGTAAAATAAGATAAAAAAAGAGAAGGAGGGAAGCCATAAGAGACTCTTAAATACAGAGAACAAATTGAGGATTGCTGGAAGGGGGAGGGTGGGCGAGAGGGTGGGCTAAATGGGTGATGGGCATTAAGGAAGGCACTTTTTGAGATGAGCACTGGGTGTTATATGTAAGAGATGAATCACTGGGTTCGATTCCTGAAGCCAAGACTACATTGTATGTTAACTAACTTGAATATAAACTTAAGAAAAAAAAGGAAAACATATTTTAGCTTTACTGGATATTATTTGTGTATGAGAATAACAATGTCAATCCTAGAACTATTATTAGGTTCTTCTTCAACTGAGAGACACAGTTCTTCTACTTGTATCTTTGGTAGCCATTTGAATGTTCATCGAATTTTTTATTGCTAAATGTTATAATAGCAACATCTAACATTATTAACATTATTTCGTACATTCAAGAAAAAATCTGCTCTTACTGTGCGTAGACTTAGGAAGAGATGGATTGTTACGATGTTGAGGTAACAATATATAGTAGTAGTGTAATTAAACAGCAAGGGGACATATTTGGGCAGCAGCAGAATCCGAAAATCAATAAATTACTTGGCATATTCCTAGCTGGCAAAACAAGTGTACTCTGGTAGAAATTGATCAAGGAGCTTATACACAAGATAGAAGTAATGAAAAGATAACATTGTTTACATAATATAACTAGCATACACTAAGAGCTTACTTCGTGCAGAAACTATGTCAAGTCCTTTTCATACATGAGCTTATCTAATATTTTATATGGTCCTAATATAACAGGAGTTACTTTCAAAGAGTTCTCTGAAAAAACACATTTGTTTCATGATTTTGTTTCACTGTTAACAGAAGTAACCATAGAATATTTTTTCAGTGTAATTCTTTTATACAATGTTTAAGTTATCCACTCTGTATTTGAGAGTTAGGTTTTAATTTTCAATGAATCTGTTCAAGATTGAATTCTTTCTTGTGTTTTTAAAAATTAATTTTCTAAAACGATAATTTCTGCATAAACATTTTTGATTGGAATGTCTACTTTTAATGTTCAAGAAATAAATAAAACAATATGTTGGATTTGCTGTTTATCAAAATTTAGAGAAAAAAGTACACAAAATTACATGTTCAAAGTAACTAAGTCCCCCCCAAATAAGTTCAGCTTATAAAAATTGAATCAAAGTTTAATGGGGAATCATAAATAATAGCATCAATATCTTCATTTTCAATAATAACAATAAAGGTAGAAATGTGTCTTATATTCCTAAAACCTCTTTAAGTTTGAAAGGTTTAGTCATCCTGCCTCAAATTGCAAGAATTTGTATGCTCCCTCTAATTATTTTTATATAAGCTTTCTCTTGATTGTTAATATACTGTATGTATTATATATGATGCAAATGTACATATAATAATTACAAGCAACAATGATTGGTTTTAATTTCTGAGCACTTCTGAGGTAAAATATGCCATTAAACAATTATAATCTGAAGATAGCTTTGTGATATTATAGATACCAAAATTCTCCTTTCATCCAAGAGTATTTCCCTGCACTATCTGCTCCACTCAGTATGTTATTTCCTAGTTTGTGAGTATTAGCAAAAATGTTGTACTGAGTTAAGTGGATATCTGATTTACTCTGGTAAGAAAATATATACTTGAAAAGGTAGGAGATGATGAAGCCAAACATGTTAAAAGTGATAACTAGCTTGCATTTCAGTGCTTAAGATATGCCAGGCACTGCTCAAAACACTACGTGGATTTTATCAGTTAAAGCTAATCTTCTTTGGTCGTTAATGTCATCATCATCATCTCATTTTATAAATAAGGGAAAGTACTTAGAGAGGTGAGTCAATTTTCCCAAGGTGACACATAGTAAAAATGCTAGAGCGGGATTTAAATCCAAGCATTCTAGCTCTAGAGTGTGTACTACAATATTAACATCTTATTGAATATTTGCCATATAAAGTCATTCTAAGGATCAGATGAGATACACTCAAGTTACCATCTAGAGTCTCTGCTTATGTTACTGTGGGATAAGGGGCAACTTAAAGCTGCAGGTAGATTCTGAAAGGGTTGATCACTTATTTCTAACAAGTTTCATTCATACCAATAGGGACATTTTTTCCATCAGTAGATGATAGCATTAGGACAGCTTTTCAAAATGGTAGTTTCAGTGAAGGGGGTCTGGGATAGGCTGAGCAGGGCAATTCAGCAAACTCCAGTGGTGCAGGATACGTTGACTTTAGTGTATAGGCTATGCCAGCAATCAGAATTAGTCTGTATTCTTCCTCGGATTTGGGTCTGCCTGCTTTAGACTAGATCAATCGAAACAATGGGAAATTTTAGGAGGACATTTCAGATCTGCTAATTCTGGACCCGTTTCTTGGCAATAGTACGGTATCTAGTGTTGTATTCAAAATGTGTAACTTCAGTGCTAGTCCTCCCTTAGATAAACTCCCTCTTCAAACTGTCCTATTTTACTCCTCAGGGTTTCTTTCCTGAAACTAGTTGTGCATCTGAATAATACAAATAACTTCAGAATGTAATTTGCTGACATTAATAATTCATGCACTGCAGGTGTGTTAGCAAAGAAAAATCAGTTAGCAACAAGTTTTGAGGTTTGGGGACTTGACAACATGATAAACACCCATCGAAAGGTCTTGGTCATATGCTTAAAAATCTACAGTAGAACCCCTCCAGCAGGGTAGTTTACTCTCCAGGTACTCGGCCCAGGCTTAATTTAGGATATACATTCAGATTCATTGCCCTGAAGGCCACATGTCTGATCTCTTCTGAGAGCAGGACGAGAGTCTTCACATTTGGTTGAACATAGATGGCAGTAAGGGAAGGAGCATAGCCACATATGTAATGGTGTGTGGAGGAACGTGGAAACGTACTCAAGATCTATTCAGGAAAGAGGTATACAAACACTCTTCCGAGATCACATGCGGGACTGTCTGAAATATCTTAAAGCTCAGTAATAAAAGATGATGGAAAAGTCTTGGGCTGATTCTCTGTTTGTGAAAAACAGGGCTTGCCAAATTCCACCCACTTCTGTGGCAGTCTTCCCAAATCAATAAGTTGTGTTTCTATAAGTAGGAATTCATTACCACTGGCATTAAATACATTCTTGCTGAAACTTGGGAAGATGGACTTGTAATCTTGAGATTGAGATTCAAAAATGATTGAATTTGATGACACTTTAAAATTACAACTTTAATTAACACACTAGTCTCTCAGTATCAAGACTTATTTATGTTTTTTATTCATTTATGTTGTATCAATACTATCAACGCTAGTAAATAACAAATATGTTAGCAACAGCAAATAAAGCAAAAGTAAATAAATAGTTGATAACTTAAATAGGTCTGTAATTAGTTTGATGATATAAGAAGGCAAAAGGAAGGAAGTACCCAATATTACCTTCATTTTCTATATTTTCACTATAGATGAATCAGTTTCATATTATTAATATGAGTCATTTATTAAAGGTATCATAAGGTTTGTAAGTGAATGTGAGTATGCGATAGACATTTCTTTTTTTAAAAAATATTTTATTTATTTTTAAGACAGAGAGAGACAGAGCATGAGTGGGGATGGGGCAGAGAGAGAGGGAGACACAGAATCTGAAGCAGGCTCCAGGCTCTGAGCTGTCAGCACAGAGCCCGACGCGGGGCTTGAACTCATGAACTGTGAGATCATGACCTGAGCTGAAGTCGGACGCCCAACCGACTGAGCCACCCAGGCGCCCCGATAGACATTTATTAATGGAAAGATTTATATTTCTTATTTAACATTTGGCAAGAAGTGGCCATTTGATTTTCTAAGTTAGCGTCAAGTGGGTTCTCTTTGAGAAATATTCTGTTTGTACACCAAGGAAAAAACCTTGAAATTTAAAATGTAAATTTAAAAAATCATAATGTAGGATTGGAATAGTTCATGTCAATGAAATCAGACCAATTCAATCAGTCAGTCAGCAGACACCTGAAGTGCACACATTCTTTCCAGGCACTGATTACGATGATAGGAAAGGGACAGTCTGTGAGGGCCAAGGCCCCTACCTCTGTGGAGCTGGTAATATAGACTCTCTGGCTATTTGATCTACTTTTCCTTTAAGTAGGAGTAAAATAAGGATTTGTAGGCCTTAAAATACACACTATTTAATAAATAGCATGGATTATATACTGAAAAAGATATTTGAGACTTTTTGAATTACACTTTCTTTGGGTATATTGATGCCATGAAAAGAGTGAACTTATACAAACTTCTCATCTTATAATTGTAAAAACAATGGCAGTATTAAAACATCTATGTAACATTATATAGAAAATTGTGTGAATATGATTTTCATCATTTGAAAATTCAACTTGTCCTTGATTTTCTGAAGTAGCTGGTGTACAATGAGCCCATGCAATATCAACGTGCTCAGTGATAGAGAAGATGGTAATTGTGTACTAAGGGAATTTAGACTGCATTTTGATGATGTGGTCAATTACTTGGCCTTTGTGAACATTCATGGAATAATTGGTTTTATTTAATAAGTCCATTTATGGAAATAGCCACTGTTGAACACTGGTGCTTATCAAAAAGCATTTTTCCTTGAAGAGATTGCACATGTAAAGCACCAAACTACCAATTAATGTAATTTGTTTAGAGCTATTTTTCCTTCTGTACCATCAAGGCATTAGCTATCAAAGGTGAATGGTACAATATCTAGCCCAAAATGGGTTGTATGGCTATCCCAACAACTTAAACAAAGAGTGTAGAAGGGAACACATGCGTTGCATTTACCCAGATTCTTCCCTTAACTGAAGCTTTTAAACTAAGATTGATAGAAAACAGTGTTTAGGAAGAAATAATGCATACTGATTTATATAAAATGCTATTCGCTGTATTTTTCTTTTTGTATTAGCTTTAATGAATAGATATGCCTTTTTATTTTGTGGTACCCTACCATTAAATGATACCATCATTTTTTTTCTGCCTAAATAAATTCAAATTCTTGTCACCTACTATCTGTACAGCAAGATTTGAGACATTATTCCTAATTGAGATTTTTACTGAATATCTTTTAAAGATAAATTTGTTTTATTCTTTCACCCCACTATTTAAAAGGATTTTCACATTTTTATCTTCTAAAGGAATTGTCAATGAGAAACTAAAACTGCATAGACTATACATTAAAATCACTTTAGTTTTTAAGCTGTCATGAACTGTTTCAAAAAATGCTAAGTTGCTATTGTTTAATGTCTGTCATTTTATAATGCTTTAGAAGTTATCTATCCTGTAAAATTATTAACTGATGCTAAAATTGCCTTGTAAGTATTAGGACAATAGCAATTTTGTAACAGCTGGGACACTGCCAATGTAAGATAAGTACATTTTGCTCTGTACATTCATAAAGTGCTTTGAAATGGTTTGTAACTGATGGATGGATGCATTTTCTAAGTGTAGAAAGCAATATTTTGTAGAAGGAAATGGCTTGAAAGCTGACACACATGCATGCAAATGCCATTCTCTTCAGTAAGTAATTTGCTTTTTCTTTCAAAAGCATAAATGGCATAGTTAGACACATTATTTTGTATATTGCACATAACAATACAAGATGCACAAAAACAGCAAGTACAAAACATTTCATATTGATAGAAGAACCCATGGCTGTGGTATATGATTAGCATAAATGTATACACACTGAAGTAATGCCTTCAGGATTAAAAAGTGAGACTGAAAAAAAAAAGGAAAGTTCTACTAAACTTCAGGAATGACAATATTTATTATGTTTTCCCTCTTTAACTTCATTGTGCTACTTGATTGGAAGGCTAGATCACTTTCAATGGATATATTTTCCTTAACGTGCTAAATATTAATCACAGTGCCTCTGCAAGGTTACAGAGCTATCATATTGTTCTGCTCACCTACTTAGGATGGTTAACATTTTTCAGCTTTTTAAAAATAAAAGTCAACAACAACCTTTCCTGTAAGTGTTCATATAGGACTAGTTTTTGTCAAGTTAAATGGCTTGAATTTGATGTTTAAATTTTTTTTTTTTAAATATAGTTACTGTTGGGGGCATCTGGGTGGCTCAGTTGGTTAAGCGGCCGACTTTGGCTCAGGTCATGATCTCGAGATTCGTGAGTTCGAGTCCCGTGTCCGGCTCTGTGCTGACAGCTGAGCCTGGAGCCTGCTTCGGATTCTGTGTCTTCCTCTCTCTCTCTCTCTCTCTCTTTGCCCATATCCTGCTTGTGCTTTCTCTCTCTCTCTCTCAAAAAAAAAATAAACTTAAATAAAAAATAATATAGTTACTATTGTATCCTGAGTACCTAGAATAGACTGGCAGAAAGTATGTAACAAATATTTGTATTGTGAATTTCTGAAAGTCTGTACAAGGAAGACCAAATTTGAACTGAAGTGTCTTTCAGAGACCCTTCATTTAAAACATCTCTTATCAACTCTGCGGTTGTTAAAGAACACAAACTTTGGAGCCAAGTTGGTTGGGTTTGAGTCCTAGAATCAACATCATTAGTCTTCTGAACTTAGGCCAGCCTTCACACTTTGCTAACCGCTAGCATCCTGCTATACATAACATGAAAAAAGTACCATCTACTTCTCAAACTTGTTATGAGGAGTAAATCCATAAAAAAGTGCTTTTGCACAGTGTTAGGCACTTAGCCTTTGATAAATTATAGCTTTTGCATATGAAATTATTATTGTCACATCTCCATCATGAACCACATTACCATTTTGTTTGCCGTATCAATATAGATTTAGCTCAGTTTGGGGCACCCGAGGGGCTCGGTTGGTTAGGTGTCGGACTCTTGATTTTGGCTCAGGTCATGATCTCCTGGGTCCTGAGTTTGAACCCCACATCCCTGCTTGAGATTCTCTGCTTCTCCTCTCTCTGCCCCTCCCCTGCTCTCGCTCTCTCGTGCTCTCAAAATAAGTAAACTTAAAAAAATAGAATTATCTCAGTTCTTTCAAATGTCTTCAGTTTCTTCCTTGATTTGGACAATTTCTGTGAAAACCACTTATATTAACTCGACTCATTAATGGGAGATGCATATAATTAGAGAGGAAACCATACCCTCAGATTTTACCATGCTTTTAATTTTGTTTTACTGAATCAAATTTTCTTCCTCTTTGATACATGTTTCATTCAACATGTTCAATGGAAATGTAGAAATTAATAAAACCTATTGGTTTGGGTAGTCTTTTGGAGGATAGTCAGGCAAAATTTCCAATTTGCACTTTGAGATGTGCCCCTTGTTAGGTACTTTTCTCAGAAATCAGATATTAGAGCACCTGGACATCTTTGGGTCCATTGGTCAGTAGGAGATGTTATACAGCATGAATTGATTAATTGACCTGCAACTTAGTGAAATTCTCTACCTTCTCATAAGGTGCATTCATTATTCACCTGAAAGATTTTGTCACAAAGATATGGCAGAGGAATTCTTTTAGACCACAGCTGTTCACATCTGAGTTATTTCCACTTGAGATCTTTGATGGGACTCCTTGACTGCATAGACTCCCAACAGAAGAATGGGAAGAAATCTTACAGGCCAATTTTGAAGACTTAAAGTTGAGTAGATTTTGTAAAACATGTAGCTTATTAAATTGCTACAATGTTTCAGGCTTAATAAATTTTCTTTTATTTATACAGTATCTTATTTTGCTTTGTTATGCCTTCAACTTTTGCTGAAGAAATTTATAGGTATAGTTTCAGTTGGAGCTGTGCCACTTGGTGTTTATGATATCACATGTGTTCATTGTCACAGTACTCCCCCAAATTCTTCATGTGTAAAAATGACACGAGAGCATTTTCCTAACTAACTTTATATCAGATGGAGGTCATATACATTCATTACCATAAGCCCAAAGTTCCTTAGGAAATATCAAGGTTTTTAGTGACATCTCTGATTATGGTCCTAGAGATGCGATCTCCTACTTTTTCTCTTATTGGTATGGATCCACTGAGGATCTGTCTGCGGGCCATCTTCTCTCTTTAGCAAATTCATTTGATAGAAAGATCACATACACCTCTCGTGTGTAAGATTTTTAGATTTTTCATCTCAAACTCCTGTCATGTACAGCCTAAGTTTTGTGGGTATTTATATCTTATAACCAGCTATTGGCAGACTTTGGACATAGTTATCTTATTACTGATACTTTTTATACTCTGTCATCTTGTGGATAAATCTACTGGAACAACATAAGTTGTTTACACCTTTTCTTTACTTTTGAGTCCATGAGTGGGGAGTGCCTTTGGGATAACTTATCATAATGCAGTTTAAACCCTTAATTATTAATGTTTATATAAGACCTTTTGCTGCCATGTAAGTGTCAACAAGAAGCTTAATGGCAGATGTTCGAGTGAGATAAACTAGTTTCGTGTTCTTTTATCCCTTGTCTTTATGTTATATGACTCAATACCACTTTTTTAAATTAAAAAATACCATTGTTGTATGCTTTGGATAAATGGCTACTATAAAAGAGGAAAACATAGGCATTCGTCTATATCCTGTCCTTAAGATCTTAATTATCACAAATTTGCAGAGCTCTGACTTACAAGCTGATCCTGTTCTATATTTATTTCCAGAAAAAAAATAGTTAAGAAATATAAAGCTACCAAATTGCTATTTTTTACTCAAAAATATATCTTGAAACTGTTTTATTAGGCACATAGTTCTGCTTCATTTTGACTCCTGTACAGTGTGATAGGTTAAAAAAATAGGGGCATCGCAAATAAATTATTAAGCTTATTTATTTGAGAGAGAGACAGAGAGAGACTGAAAGTGAGAGAGAGAGAGCACGCACAAGCAGGGGAGGGGCAGAGAGAGGATCCCAAGCAGGATCCACCCTATGAGCATGGAGGAGCCATGAAAACATGACCTGAGTTGAAATCAAGAGTTGAATGCTTAACTTGAACCAACTGAGTCACCCAGGCGCCCCTGCCATACCTCTATTGATAGACATTTAGGTTATTTACAATTTGGGGCTACAATGCTACAGTGAACATCCTCATATGTCACCTCTCGTGTGTAAGTGTTGCTTTTCCTTTAGGGTGTATAAAAAAGAGTTTACTAGTTTGTACAGATTCTGTCAAACTGACCTTTCAATATATACTCTTGTATTTGGTACGACATAGTACTTATTTCTCTATGTATTAGACATCCCGGACGCCAACTTGTTAATTCTTACTAACCTGACAATGAGTTAAGATACCCTCTCTGTATGATTTTAACTTATTTTTCTCCTTTTATCATTAACTTTATCACCTTTCATATATTTATTTATAATTGATATTTATTCTGTGATTTTCCTATTCACATTATTTGCATATTTTTCTGTGTTATTTTGTCCTGTTCATTCATAGGGTGGCCTCTTATTCAGTTGCATATCTTTAGTGTTGGATTATGTGTCTTGTCTTCTTTTTAATTTTTTTATTTTAGAGAACATGAAAGTGGGGGAGAGTGGCAGAAGGGGGAGAGAGAGAATCTTACACAGTCTCTATCCCACAACTCTGGTATCATGACCTGAGCTGAAATCAAGAGTTGAACGCTCAGTGATGGAGCTCAACTCACTGAGCCACCCATGTTATTTTCAACGTTGATAAAAACTGGTGTCCTGTTAAGCCATATACAATGCCTTTAATTTGTAAGGTATAATTGAATTCTCTGCACTTCAGAACTTGGTTAAAGCTTGATTTTGTGATAAAATATGTTTGGAAACTTAGTATTAAATATCTAATCCCTTTCATTACTTATAGACACCTTAAATTTTATCTGTGGATTATGCTAGTCCTTCAGAGATTTCTGTGTAGGTTCCAGTCTTTTGACTATAGTGGCCTGAACTGAAGGCAATTATAAATTTTTTAAAAAGGTCCTGTAAAAGGTATTACTTTAATGTTATAATTGTAACATCTGTAGAAAAATTATAGCTATTGTTCACCCGGTCATACTGTCAAGTTTATGGCACTAACAGTAAAACTATTTCTCAAATCTTGTTATGAGGAATAAATATATATTTTCTGAATAATTGATTTTTAAAAAGTGCCCTTTGTTTACTTTGTTTTCTTCTTTATACCAGCTGCCAGAAATCTAAGAGCAAATTTATAGCCCATCAGAATATAGGTGTGCTAATACTTGCCTTGGACCTAATATATCTTTTGAAGTTTTTATACTTTGTTATTTTTTTACAATTATTTTCCCTGTATCTTACCTCCTTGCTTTTTAAACAGCATATTGCATATGCAATTGTAAAAAGTGAATTTTATGTAAGGATGTAGATACAACCTGCTTTTAAACAGTTACTATAGCGAAATTCATCATCTATTGTGCCAAAGCTTTAAAGGCTTGGTTCATGTTTAAATTTCACATCATACAAAAGAAGGAAATAGGCTCAATTATTAAATAGAAAAATATAAAACAAAGGATAATCTTGTTCATACATCTAGTATATTTGCTTTTTAATGATATGTTAGTAAAGGATTAAAAAAAGTGGCTAAGTTTGTGTTTGTTGATGTCATGAAACATGACTAGAAGAATCATTTTGTTGGGGCGCCAGGGTGGCTCTGTTGGTCGAGTGAGGGTCTGACTTCAGCTCAGGTCATGATCTCACAGTTCATGGGTTCAATCCCTGCATCGGGCTCTGTGCTGACAGCTCAGAGCCTGGAGCCTGCTTCAGATTCTGTGTCTCCCTCTCTCTCTGCCCCTCTACCACTGTACACGTGCACTCTCTCTCAAAAATAAACATTAAAAAGTTAAAAAGAAATCATTTTGTGATAGAACTATTTTCTTTCATAAACATGTTGGCCCAGTTATTTTTTTAACAAAATAGTATTTTATGAGTAAAAGTATGAAATTCAACATATTAATAAATAATAATGACTTGCGGTAATAGAAAATTGATGTTACAACTAGCTATAGATGATTTTTGGAGATTGAATTGTATTCCCCTAAAACATATGTCAAATCCTAAATTCCAGTACTTGTGAAGGCAACCTTATTTAGAAACAGGGTAATTGTAGAGGTAAACAAGTTAGGATGAGGTCATAATGGATTACTGGAGTATGTATGACGAGGGAAGTCTGGACACAGATACGTGGAAGAATGCCATAGGAATACAGAGGCAGAGATAGGAGTGATACATCCACAAGCCAAGGAATGCCAAGGATTCCAACCACCAGAAGCTAGGAAGAGACAAGGAAGGATCTTCCTCTAGAGACTCTGGAGAGGGCATGGTCCTGTCAACAATTTGATTTTGGACTTGTAGCCTCTAGACTTGTGAGAAAATAAGTAACTGCTGCTTTGAGCCATTTAAGTTTCTGGTAATGTGTTATGGCCATCCTAGGAAACTCCTAAAATGGTCATTATTTCTGGACATAATAATATTATGATCTAATGTCTAAGAGAGAACATATCAGGGACTTTGTGTTCTCCATTTCATTTCTATGTGAGATCATAAAAGATGCATGTTTGTGAATAATGAGTCTAAAATGTTAAATTCTGATACATACAAATGTCAATTACACTGGAAATTTGGAAGAAACTTTGAAGAGGAAAATTTATTCCACGAGCAAATGTCAAAAGAGCTTCAATGTTCAAATTATAAAGAATATATTAGGAAAATATGTAAATTCAGGTCAGGAGAGTATCTGATCTCAAGAAATGAAGGTTAATTGTCATATTTTTAAAAAGTGAATATTGCACTTTTAATGCTAATAAGGGTTTTGTTCATAATATGACAAAAATAATTTACCTTATTTGTCCATTATTTGTAGCTCTGTGTTGACATTTAAAAAAAAAAATCACAGAAGCTTTTCTTTACTTTCAATTGACTGTTTTAAGAGATTATTATTTTTTCACTTAATCATTAGGGTCCAAAAGGCTGTCATTGGCTATTCTTAAATTAAATATCATAAGTGCAGTTCTACCATTATGTAAGTAAGGAACTGCATTGCCTTATGACTGACAAAGTCTATATTTGAATGACCTTTATTACTTCTGAAAGATTGATGCTCTTGGGTCGATTTAAAGAAACCAATTTAAAGAAGCATCACTGGTTACTACATGTCATAGTAGCTTTTGGAAAGAAAATAAATAGTATTTATTAGTTGTTAGTTTCACAGTATAGAAGTAGTATAAACTTTTGTGATCATATATGAAGCCAGCTTGGATAGATGATCTTATCACTTTGGTAAGAATGGAATTTTTACATTCAGGATTGTTTCTGTTTCCCTAAAAATTCATGTGAGACATGCCATCGTTGAATTTTTGCCTCAGGTACTTTTAAGTTCTCCACAACGCATCTCAGCCATAAAACCCATTAATCAAATTAGGTGGGAGAAGACAAGTTTCCCCTGGCTTGATCTTGAGTTGTATTCGTGACGATTAATCATTGCACAACACGCATGAGGTCACTGGAAAAATGTCATACTCATAGTCCACCATTTAGGTTCAAAGAGAGGAGTAACTTCAGAGTAATCATCTAGCAAGAATACCTTTACAAATGGTTCATAGTAAGAAGCCTAATTTCTTTGGAATGTATCAGTGAATAATAGTTTTCTTTCTTCTTTGGGATTTTCAGCTATTTTCTCTACTGAGATGTTTATTACTTTTGGATGCTTTCATATTCGTACCTAGTTTATTAACAGTTTTTGCATAATTTTATTGGAGGAAGGTTTATTATAAAAGTGATTCTGGCCCATGTTATATTAGTATCTTATATTTGTGTAGCACTTAGAGATTTCAAAGTGTTAATTACTCTGCTACCAAATTTGATGTTTTTTTTTCTTTTTGTGGTGAGTTCTTAGAGATTCATAGTTGAGAAATAATTTTGAGTAGATACTAGATTGTCCACAGTCTGAATTACTTAACATTTCTGACATAATGGGATAAATAACAAAACCAAAAGCTACAGATGATACACTTAATGGCCACCCATTTCACTATCTGTAAATTTAACTTCAGTTTAAAAAAATCGACATGTGAAGATTTCCTATGTTTTAACAAAAATTTGATACGCAAAACTGAGAGATAAAAATTTCCAAATATTATCATTTATTACATATTCCCAAACACTGTATAAATGGTCTGATTTCCTTGCAACATATGCCATTCTGAAATAATAAATAGAGACATTTGCCTGCAAAATAGCAATTACTGCAATTATTTTCATGGAGAGACTTAGGAAAACAAGGACTTTTGTGATGGGGTACTTAACATGTCTCCAACTTCGTTTTTCGTGCTCTCTCTTGGTGCTCCCATATTACCAAACTACACTCTTACCTTCATGTATTCTTTTATTCTTTCTGTATCATCACATGCCTTAACGTTACTGGTATGGAACTTACTATGCAATAACCTTGTCTTTAAATACTCAACTTTTAGGCGCTCTCCATGTTCAATATTTTCCTTTTTACCCTTCAGGGGATGTTTCTCAGTCTGTATCTTATTTTTATCTCTCAGCAGAATTCAATGTGGATGACTACTCCCTCCTCTGAAGAAAATTCATCCCTACTGAAACACCACTATGTCCTGACTTTCCTTTTGCTCCCTTCTCCAAATTCTTTCTTACTAGCTTCTATACCAATTTCTCAGTTTTTCAATTCTACTTCTCAACCATCTGATAACTTCATCTTGGGACTCCTCTAATCTACCCATGAACCTTGGGGACAGACACCCTGCGTTCAAATTCCAGACTTGACACTTATCAGCTGCACAAATTTGGGCAAACACATGTTTGTGTTTCAGGTTTATTATCTGTAAAATGGGGGTAATAATAGGACCTGCTTCATAGGGTTACTGTATTAAATGAGATAATATAAACAAAATGCTTAGGACAGTACTCGCACTTAAGCGCAGTGTAAGTACTAGAGATGCTTATGCTTTCTCCTTAGAATATTTTCTCTAATGTCATGGCTTTAGTACTATTTCTGCTCTGGTAACAACCAAGTTTATATTTTCTCTAAACTTTGCACACAGATTTCCAATACATATGCTTAACTGCAGTTTGATATTTCCACTTGTATGTCAAAAAGCATATTAAACTTCACATGTACAAAAGGGAAATCTTGAGGTCTTTCTTTCAACCAATTTCATGCCCTGTTTTTACACTACCATCCATTTGTTCAAGTAAACACGCTTGGAGTCATTTTTCTTCATGCTTTTCTTTCTCTTACTTCCACATTCATTCCATCAGCAATTTCTATTTGTTCTACCCTAGTAAATAGTTTGAAGCCATCCATGCCTCTCAATCTTTATTGCAATCTGCCTAGTCAAAGCGACCAGCACCTCTTGCCCAGCATTGTGTAATAGCAAGTCCTCCTCTTTCCACTCCTGTCCTTGTGCAATTCATCTGTATATACCTGCTCTACTAAGCCCTCTGCAACACAGACTATAATACAACTCTGTGCTGACCACATGGTACAGGTTCAATTGATACTTACTGGAAGAGTGAATTAATGTGCTATTAATTGGGTGGCATAGAATCTTAGTGGTTTAAAAAAATCAAATATCATCTCAGGATTAAGAGCTTACTATGAATCAAAGAACAGAGTATTATGAGACAGAATAACCCGGAGATAGGAGATACACTTAAAACAAGATGGCTAAGGGTGTTCACTCTTAGCAGGTGTATTTTAAAGTTTGTTTGTTGGTTTATAGAGAGAGAAAGAGGGAGAGGGAGAGAGAGAAAGAGAGAGAGGGAGAGAAAGAGAGAGAGATCATGAGCAGGGGAGGGGCAGAGAGAGACGGAGAGAGAGAAAATCCCAAGCAGGCTCTACACTGGTAGCACAGAGCCCAACATGGGGCTCAAACTCAAGAACTGTAAGATCATGACCTGAGCCGAAATCAAGACTCTGCTGCTTAACCAACTGAGCTATCCTGGTGTCCCTGAGCAGGTATATTTTAAATAGACACTCGTACACTGAGCAAGAGCTTCATGTCACCAGTGAAGACTGTATGCAAAGAACTCCAGGCAGAGGATCTCTGGGAGGGGAATCTCTTCCCCATTTCACAAAACTCGGATAATCAGTGTGCCCGAAGCTGTGTAAGGAAGAGGAATAACTTTGGAAATTAGTCAGGGGACAGTTCTTGCTGGACCTTAGTCTGGTAATTGGTAGTGATTTTTTATTAGCTACACTGAGACCACCTGCTGATTTTAAGGAGGGGCATTACACAGTCCAATTTATGTTTGTTAAAGATAAGGGACTGGTTTCTTTGTGGAAATACTGGAAGGAAATGAATGAAAACAAGGATACTATTGAAGTAGGCCAAAAGAGAGGACAGTCACAGTGGGGATACATTTTGGAGATAAAATCAGGTATCAAGAGCACTTGCTGATGTATGGCCATGAAGAATGGGGAAAGGGAGCAATTAAGGATGATTTCCAGGTCTCTTTGAGTTACTGTGTAGAAATTGATGCCAGTTAATGATTTGGGTAGTGAGAAGTTACATATTTGACAATGGAGTTAAAGGTTTACATTAGAGATACAGATTTGGAAATAATGAAGATTTAGATGGCACTTATGACGAAGGACATAACTGAAATGTCCTTGAAAGAAAGTAGTGAGGAAAGAGAGGAGGAACTCCAGTTTTTAAATCTTGATAGAAAGGGGCTATCAAGAATGTTACCCATTTTCCATATTATCTCTCTCCACCAATTTCTTGCACGGTAACACTGTCATAATCTGCTTGGCATACTCCATCATTTGTAGCATAAAAAATGCTACCTCTCCTGCTACCTCTACTTTAAACAAGGAGTATTATTTAACCAACATTTATCAAGTGATTATTAATACTGAAGGTACTTTAATATGTGTGAATGCATTATCCCAGTCAACCCTCATTAAAACAACTCTGTGCGGGAGATACCATTATATTGTTTTAAAGATGAGAAACCTACAGGGTGCCTGGGCGGCTCATTTGGTTGGGGTTCTGACTCTATTTCAGCTCAGGTCATGATCTCAGCGTTCATTGAGATGGAGCCCTGCATCAGGCTCTGCACTGACAGTGCCTGAACCTACTTGGGATTCTGTCTCTCTCTCTCTCTGCCCCTCCCCTGTCCACGTTCTCTCTATTCCTCTCTGAATAAATAAACATTTTTAAAAAAAGTTTAAAGATGAGAAACCTCAAGTAACGTACAACTGGTTACCAATGGAAGTAGAAGATGAACCCAGACTGTTAGCTGTTAAAGTCTATGGATGTAATTTCTATGTTGTGTTTTATATGTAGCTGGAATTTTATGTTCACAGTATAGTGCATTTTGTATGTGTACATTAGTATAAATATGACAAACGAAAGTTAACAGGCAACTAAACAGAAATTCATACCTATTTTGTTCTTTGTCTTTCTCCTTTAGAAAATACGAGCAAGTTGAAGGTAGAATTCATGGGTTACCAAATTTTATAGCTTCCAGGCCACCATGGTGTCTGACGTATAGCAGACATTATACAGATATGCGTCTGTGATTATATGAATACCGATTCGCGATTTTGAGGGCTAAGTCTTATAAAATTTTAAGTTCCTCCGCTTAATCTCTTGTTTGCATACCCATGTACTCACTTGCTCAAAAAAGAGGTGGGATCCAATCTTCATACATGGAATTTGGAACCTAAGCTCTGAATGAGTTTGTTAGACGTATGCTTGGCTGTGTGCATCTTCTCTCCACCAAAATTCCTTTTTCAAAGATTACATCACCGAAATATCACGCTGGCTGTTTATTAAATTAGTTTATGTAATTTGTTCTAAGTTGTTATTTCATGCAATTTGTTCAAGCCTATCTTTTTTTTTCTGGATTCCCCACCATTTTGAAGTAGTCTTCTATTACTAAGAATTTAATTTCATGCTGCTCTCAAGTATCTTGAATGGAGACCAAAATGTGTGTGACTTCTGGAATGGTAAAATACTAATTTTGTATAATTCACCAAAGATAACTGTGTTAAATGTTCCTTGCTGTAAAAATGCAAGAGAAAAAAAGATAAAGAAATATTCTTTTTAAGTAATACTCAGCAAACCACCTTTTATTGTTAGAATTATGAAAGAATATAGCTTAAAATGGACTAGAATTATTACTGAATTAAAAGATAAATTGTCTCTATTTTAACAATGACTGGTTTTGTGCTTCAGAAAAGTTGACATCATTACAATGTTTTTCTTTGTCAGGCAATTTCCAGTTTCTGTTATTAAGAAGCTTTCATTGCTTTGACACACTTTCCAAAATGCATACTGTTTTCCCATATAATTGAAACCAAAACAGTCTAAAACAAAATGTTTCCATGCAATGCAACATTTTACAATAACTAGGTTGTATCTATTATTCAAAATGTACAGAGCAACAACTTTTTCTATTTTATTTGCAGGACACATTTGCTTCCTTCCCTTCTCCCAGGTATAAAAAGATCTAAGCTGGGATGCATTGTTAGTGGGCTCTTTTTGGATACTCAAAGAAATAACTGACAGAAATTTTATACTCCTTAGAAGGGGTTTTGATTTGGAAATAAATTTTAAATTGAACAATCTCATTTTTACCTACTCTGTTTTGATACCTAAGAATATATACTTGGCAGTCAAACTTCGTCATAATCATTCACCCCAAAAATGTACCATACATTTACCATAACTTAACCATTGTCTTTTTCTTTTTCACATGCCATCAAGTTCACTTTTAGTTATTTTTTCCAGAATAGTTATTATTATTTTTTTTTTTTACTTTTTAAAAATTTTAATTCAAGTTAGTTAACATACAGTGTAGTCTTGGCTTCAGAAGTAGAGCCCAGTGATTCATCTCTTATCTGTAACACCCAGGGCTGATCCCAAAAAGTCTTTTCCTTAGTGTCCATCACCAATTTAACCCATCCCCCCATCCACGTCTCCTTCAGCAACCCTCAGTTTTTTCTCTGTATTTAAGAGTCTCTTTGGTTTGCCTTCCTCTGTGTTTTAACCATACTTTTCCTTCCCTTACCCTATGTTCATCTGTTGTGTTTCTCAAATTCCACATATGAGTGAAGTCATATGATATCTGCTTTCTCTGACTTATTTCGCTTAGTATAATAGACTCTAGTTCTACCCAGATTGTTGCAAACGGCAAGATTTCATTCTTTTTCATCACTGAGTAGTATTATATTGTGTATACACCACATCTTTATCCATTCATCAGTCATGGACATTTGGGCTCTTTCCATAATGTGGCTATTAACCATTTTATAAAGATACTTTGTATCTGGCAGGAGGTGAGTCACTTCTGATGTTATATATCCTCTAAATAACTACACCCCAGCCAGTTCTACAACCAGGGATATTATAAGTGATAAAGTGATTTTATATTTGTGGCCAGCTGGCTGACCACTTGCTTACCTTCATTTTTAAAAATTATTTATTTATTTATTTTTTACATCTAGATTGATTCGCTTACCTTTAAACTAGCTCTCCTATTCAGTGCACAAAAGGACAGATAGATGTACATTCCCTAACTTATTACTTGCTATTCCAACTCTGTTTCTTTTACTTCTGTGGAACTTACCTCTCACCCTCACTATGAAGTTTAGCCTCTCCATTTGCGCAATCTATTGTTCTACTTTTGCTTAACTGGAAGCTTTACCACAATCAACCCTTCAAAGAAACTCTCAGCATGATCAAATATATTATCTCTTTGATTTAGTGTTTCCAGACTTATTACGATTACCAGCATTACCTCAAATAATCTCTTCCTTCCATGTGTTATACTCCATGCCCAAGTTTGATGGCTATATTTAAGAATATTATTAACCAGAGGTAGAAAGTCCACTATAAGTATATGTTAACTTTATCTCGATCTACATCAGAACAATTATATTTTTCTCAGAAAGCTTTTTATTCCCCACCAAATTTTCCACTACAGTGAGTTCAAAATTTTGCATAACCTTAAAAAAAAAATCAAGCTTATATTGGTTCTTATCATAGGCAACAAATTATTTTAAAATCTCCTATTTTAAAAATCAAAGACACTGAAGTAGACTCTGCCATTTTCTACCCTCCCTTTATTAAAATATATGCATGTCTAACTATGATTCCTATTTCATATTTTTTTCTAAGAAAAGGTTTTCCTTCTCCTTCATGAGCTTGACCATTTCTGTGCGCTCTTGCTATATCCCCTTTAGTCCCCTTGTGCATTATTTTATTTATTTATTTAATTCATTTTGAGAGAGACAGAGAGAGAGGGAGGAAGGGAGAAGGTGCACGTGCACAGGCAAGCAGGAGAGAAGCAGAGAGAGGGGTAGAGACAGAGAACCCCAAGCAAGGTCTGCATTGCCAGCACAGAGTCCAACATGGGAGATCATGACCAGACCTGAAATCAAGAGACAGACGCTTAACCAACTGAGCACTGGGGCGTTCCTCCCTTGTGAATTATTATCTTTCATTGTGTCATCAGTCTTTCCCCATTGGATCATCTCCTTTTGTCTACAAGAGACTAAAGCATCTTCCCGCCTAAAAATACTCCTGTTTCTTCCACTGTCCTCTTTTCCACACGCAATTGTCTTTCTTTCCTACCATTCTTTAGAAACTGCTTTCTGGAAAGTGACCAATGACTTCTCTGGAATATTTCCTCTTTGGCCAACCTGCTATCCATGTTGTATCTTCCCTTGGCTTTCTAATACCACCTCATCCAACCTCTCTGGTAATTATTGTTACTCTTTTTTGTATCTTTTTCTGTCTTGTCCTTTACAATAGATGCTTACCATAAGTCTGTTCTGAGCCCTCCACTCTTTTTTTCAATGCTTTCTTGTTTCTTTACATATTGTTCTTATGTATATTTATCATTTTTATGTGCATCATCTCTAAATCGCTATCCAAGTCTAAATGCCAGGTGAGACGCTCCAGCTATTTGCTGAACATATTACATATCTGCTTAAGGCCTTTAATTTTTGAAAGCATTAAAGGTCTTCTATTATCTTCCCACAACATGACTGCTCTTCACATCACAGTAAGTAGCCCCTTCATGCACTTGACACGTTTAGTTAAATTTAACAATTTTGCCTTTCGGCAAACACTTGTTTTGCTAAACAAGTGTTTTTCGTCATTTTCTATTTGTTCCTGAATCATCTTCTCTCTGTGGGCTCTTCATGGGTGAGCCCATGTGCCTCCTACCTTGAATTCTCCCTGACTGGGATGAGATATTCCCTTCCTCTGGAAGCTCAGTGTTTTCTTACCTTCTTCTTGTTTGTGACCTACACACGATAGTCAAATCTCAAAGTTGGTGTAAAGAGAGATTAACAGTTTTACTCTCTGAGTTCTACTGGTGTTTTAGCTCTTTGTGTTCTGAATTCAGCCTCCAGCCCAGCGACTCCTAGAGTCTACAAAAGGAATTTTCTTACCCAAGTTTACATTCCTCCAAAGCTTCTGACATAGTGCTTTTTCACCTCCTACAGAGACATTTAACATAAATATACAGGATATATAAATATTAAGTTTGCTACACATGAACCTTTTATCATTGAGGTTAGAAAAGCTGACCTTGTCTTCTCTCTCCTCATTCTCACTTAGGGCACAAATTCTGCATATTCCTGTAAATTTGCTGTTTTATTACTCTCCTGCTTACGACTGGGAATGTTGTCAAAATACACCTACCTATTTCCCTTTCCATTAAAAAACTCTGGATATAGACTCTTAAATACAGAGAACAAACTGAGGGTTCATGGGGGTGGTAGGGGAGAGGGGGAAATGGGTGATGGACATTGAGGAGGGCACTTGTTGGGATGAGCACTGGGTGTTGTATGGAAGCTATGAATCATGGGAATCTACCACCAAAACCAAGAGCACACTGTACACACTGAATGTTAGCCAATTTGACAATAAATTATATTAAAAAAACACAACTCTGGATTTAAATATGCAGTTAACTGACTGTGTTATCAAATTTTTCAAATGGAAGAAAAAATCTTCCAAAACATTTTTAACTGATTGGTGTTCACTGAGTTCTGCAAAGGGATGGGTGTATCTGCTTTCTTCCAGTAGTACACGTTATGGATGGAAATACTATTTATTTTTTAGGTGGGTACACTATCATAAGGTTTAATTTAGAAATTTAAAGAGCTTGGTAAATGGTACCTTTAAGCCAACAGATTCTTAAGAAATGTGGAGTGGCCAGTGTTAGCTACAGTGTCAAAGAAGCAACAGGAAAATGCCTATTAGAGACCAGTAGTCATATGGTTTATTAAAGGCTTAAAAGAAAGTAATTACATAAGAAAGGATTTAAAGAAATGCTAAGATACTGTATTTCTAATTGAAATAAATGTAGTAATAATCCTCAAAGTATGAATATTAAGATCGCTTACTGACAGAAATAGATCTCCAAAGAAAGTGTGGATGTTCTTTTTTAAGTGTAACCTTCTGCAGAAGGTATCTTATAGATTTCTGTAGTTCATGTGGGAGAAAATACCAAATAACCTGGAGTACATTAAGAACAAATGATGAAACAATTTCAATCTGAGACAGACAAATCATAAGGAATTTGATTTTGATCAACCTACTCTTATATTTGCCAGTGAGTGTAAGCATTGTGATTATTACAGACTTTATTTGGAATAATTCCTGGAGTCATTTAGGTCGTTAAGAAATTAAAATAAAATTCAGTGTATCCTGCCTGTGAAAAAAAACAAATCATTCTTTATTTTTTCCAATGGGACAGTTTCTAGGAAGTTGGGTTATGTTCACATTGACCTTATAACAAAAATCTTATTTTTCAAATTATCCTTAAAAGTGAGGTGCTTAAAACTTTTAATAACTGATAGTATTCTTTGGGGAACTGTGCTAAACACACATGAGTATGATAAATTGATGACACAGTGGTCTTTGTGGTCATAGTGGAGCTTGATTTCAAATATTATATTTCCTAATTTTTAAATGTTCCTAGAGCCCATATCCTTATCCAGCTTTCATTCCTTGTAACATTTTAGGACACTTTAACTATTGCTATTTTGTAGACATTAATAGGACTGCAGTGAGGTACATTTAAATAAAGTTATAGATCGAGGATGCTTAAATATCCCCTTGACCAAGGATGAAAGAGATTTAATGAAATGGTTAAGAATTACCTTTACTCACCATTTTGCCTTATCTGTGTAGATCAGGCCTATGTGAGATAGGTATCCTTAAATATTAGCTCAGGGCAGTGATTAAGTGCAGGTAAGTCTGTGTTGGATTCATTTCTTGGCTCTGACACTTATTAGCTGTTTGGCCTTGAGAATGTTTCTTAACCCCTCGTGTTTCAAATTTTCTTATCTGTACATTTGTGGTAATAGCACCTATCTAGCCAGATAAGTTATACGTGTCTGATGCATTCTAGCTACTTGAGGTGTTAACTGTTTGTTGTAATCAAGAGGGAAATTATTAAGACATTTGATTAATTCTCTAATTCAAGAAATATTTATTGTAATTTGTGTTAATACTAGATACTATTTTAGGCGCTGTCTCTACCCTCAAGAACCTCCTAGTTTGCAAGAGAAATTGGCCAAGGGGCACCTGGGTGGCTCAGTCAGTTAAGCATCTGACTCTTGGTTTTGGCTCAGGTCATGATCTGGCAGTTTCATGAGTTTGCGCCCGGAGTCAGGCTCTGCAATGGCAGTGTGGAGCCCGCTTGGGATTCTCTCTCTCCTCTCTCTCTGCCCCTCCCCAACTCATGCTGTCTCTGTCTCTCTCAAAATAAATAAACTTATTTTTTTTAAATGGCCAAGTTATAACAAGATGCAATTAAATGCTAAATAAAAGCTGCTCGGGGCGCCTGGGTGGCGCAGTCGGTTGAGCGTCCGACTTCAGCCAGGTCACGATCTCGCGCTCCGTGAGTTCGAGCCCCGCGTCGGGCTCTGGGCTGATGGCTCGGAGCCTGGAGCCTGTTTCCAATTCTGTGTCTCCCTCTCTCTCTGCCCCTCCCCCGTTCATGTTCTGTCTCTCTCTGTCCCAAAAATAAATAAAAAAAACGTTGAAAAAAAAAATTAAAAAAAAAAAAAAAAGCTGCTCAAGGTATTATGGCAGGACAAAAAGATTTGACCACAAAAGAATTCACATTAATAGCAACAGGAAATGCACTATAGGATCAGAATTTGGCAAAACTGACATCAATAAATGGAAAAAAAGTAACCAAAACATTCTTTAAAGAGTAGTTTTGACAACTTACATATATTTTCTTGTGAGAAAAGAGAAAAAGGGACTAAAAGTCCATAGCTTAAGTAATAATGGCTCTGATTATTATTAATTTATGTAATTTCTACTTTAATAGAAAAAAGGTTTTAAAAAATTTATAAATAGTAGGCAAGCATTTTAGATTCAAATCACATACACCATATTCATCTCCTATACATATAGTCTTACATACTGTGGCAGGTGGTTAAAAATTATTCTGTTGCATTCCTACCTACGGATACATAGCATTATAATGCAGATTTGCTTTCACTTCTTTCAAACACCTTCAAATCCCACAGGGCAGAGCAAAATTTTCAGTGGTCATTATTGCACTTGCTTTATAATCACCACCACTCCTACTTCTTATTGAAACAAGTGCCAGTAAAAAGACAATACATAAATATCAGAGTAATTAAATGTTTTATATCGCTAATAATTTACATTCATTTCTCCTTTCTTGGAAAAAGAAATAATGTGCCTGTTGTTTCTTAAGATTCTGAATGACGGTTGTTGCATGATACACACACTTGCTGACATGGTCCTAAACTTAGAGCTGTGTGAATACATTTCTGCTCTTTATTAAACCTGTTAAAAGGAGTTTAGCTCAAAGATACGTAAATGACTCCTGCTAGCCATTTCATTCCCTTCAAATAGGACATTTGATTGGGGATCCAACTAATTATACCTCAGTCTAAGATGAGATAATTTTTCTTGGTTTATGATTTTGAAAAATAATCCCACATTTCCCCCAAAAAATGGAGATAAGATTTGGGCGATGAGGTTGTATGGCTTAGTCATTTGAACTTAATTTGGACTTCAAATTTATTTCAACACACAAAATTTAAAGATATAATTACATTATCTGAGAAGAATTATCTCAAAATGCTCAGGAGGTACATGTCATTACATTTGACAAAACTTAAAGCTTTGAGAATTTAAATAAGTTTTGAATTTCACAGCAACATTTTTGGGGGCCAAACCTAAAGCCTAAGATATTTTTAAGTTTTTAGAAAAAAGCTCAACTGGGTATTGTATGTAAGTGATGAATCACTAAATTCTATTCCTGAAACAATATTACACTATATTTTAACTAACTCGAATTAAAAAAAAAATTAAAAAGAAAAAAGAAAAAAGCTCACTGCCTAACACATTCTAGCGATCCACTCATCACATACTTGATTTTCTGGATTTTTTGTTTGCTTGTTTCACACATGTACTCAGCATTTACAATGGGAATATATAAGGAATTTACATTGTACATATAGAACTGAAAATATATGGTTGACCTGATGTAGGAAAGTTTTGTTAGGATGAGAGCAGTGATTACACTTTATTAAGACGTGAGGCAGATTATTTCATTGAAAAATCAACACTGTTATTGGACATTCAGATCCCTGGACTGCAGTTAAAATTGTAGTATAGTTTCACAGGGTTTTACTAGCTGAATAAACCTGCGCTATATGAATTAGCTTGTTTGTACAAGTGATAAATCTACCTTTTGTTTTATCTTTGGAGATGGCTCTGGAAGGAAAGGCTATATATTTCGTGAGATAATATAGAATAAAAATAGCAGCATATTTTTATGATCTCTGAGAACAAAAAGAGAAAACAAGATGGAGATCTAGCCAACGACTTATAACAGCATGGTATCTGTAAGAAAAAATCTGTTAGTGGTAACAACTGAATCATAACTTGAATCTAAATGTTTGACTTAGTTTCTCTGTTCAATTTATAGGACATTTTGTGGGTGGGTGACACTAGTCTTTTAGTTGTAATTATTTTTTAGCAAGTGCTAAGTCAATGGAATTCATTGTATTTACTTTTTAAATTTCAGTAAAAGGCAGTTGAAAATTACACATAAAACTTCAGTGAATAATTTCAGTCCTCTTTAGCTCTGGCAATCATTAAATTGAGTAAGTAAGGGGATTTAGGAATTAGAGATTAATGTTATCAGCCATTTCCTTACTACTGCTTATGTGAACATAAAATATTACTGTACATATTCTAGAAGCAATAGGAAATGATTTTGCAGGAAATGGCAGAGGTTTGACAATGCAGGTGACTCCTCCTAAACTTCTCTACCCCATTCCAGAAATACAACAAATACTTAACATCCTAAAATGAAAAAAAAAAAAAAAACTATAACCAATCCCCAGAAAATTAACCTTAACAAATGCAAAGTTTGAAAATCCGACTCTCAGGTTTCTCTAACTACAAATCATTGTCATACCAGAAGAGAGAAGATGAAAATTCTGGTACCCTATAGAAGTCCCTTCCAAAGATGGCTACTACATCAACTGATCTAAACAAATGATAATAACTATGGAGATAACTAGTATCTTAAGAACTTAAAAGAGTCATTGCAACCCCCAAATAAAGGCGACTTTCTGAAGAACTTTGTTAAACTTGTATACGCCATGTAGTAAAAAAAAAAAAAAAAAAAGAAAAGAAATTGTAGAATGAAAGAGAACAATGGGAAATGAACTTCTTCATATAGATGAAGTGCTATTCTTCCCCTTTCCCTTACTGTTCCTGCCATCCCGCTCTTTTTGAAAATTTGAAATTTAAAAATTAAAAATTTAAAGTTATTCTTCCTTGTCTTAATGCATTCAAGAATAATGCTTTCTTCATTTATAACCATCAACACTATTCCTGATGTGCTGATTCCCATTCATTTTCAAGTAGACACTGTCTGACTTCTCAGGCTGGGTTAAGTCTCCTTCTTATCATTCCATACTTTCTTATTTTAACATCCTCACAATTGTATTCACTTGCTGTCTATCTTGTCACTATACTATAAGCCCAGCAGGGTTGGGGACCAAAGATACTCATTTAGTGACTGATGTGTCTGGTACCTCGCATACTACTTGGCACAGTTTTTGATGTATCCATTTACCTAGCTGTTAAATGAAAGAATACATAGAAGATGACAAGCTTATCAGTTCTCAGTGAAGGTCCTACCTCTAAAAATTTGTCACAAGAGGCATTTAGAGATATTACAGACAAATATTAAGAGATATTAAGTGACTAGCTCCCATGATGCTGTAAGTTATCAGTTAGTGGCAAACGCTGGAAAGGTCCTCAGTTAGGTTCACCAACCAGGTTTGTTCTTTTAGTCACTGGACCACTGGGCACATGAACCACAGAAGCTGTTCAAATGCATAACGCTGTCTCCTACACCTGAAGAGTTCCCATTCAATATGCAGGGCCAAAGAACCTATTAGGCACAGTAAACACAAGGCATGGAGCCTACACATTTTCAGGGGCCTATGAAAATATTTTAATATTTAAAAAAATCATAAGAAAAAATGAACGGTCAGGCTAAAGATAAAAATTTAAATATATAATATTAATATATTTGTCTTTATACTAACACATATGTAAACAAATTATTTTCAGTATGTTCTTAAAGAGAAAGTGGCCCATGGAGGAAAAAGTATGTAAGTTCCACAAATGTCATAAAATGGCCCTGTAAGTCTGAGTTGAACAATTTTAGGAACTTTCTCAAGTGATTTTGAAAAAGGTAGCCCTTAGGACCACATTTAAGCTGTACACTAGATTTTTCTGCTTTAGTCCTGACTTAGGTTTATTGTTTAATTTTCTAAAGAAAAAGATCCCCTTATTAAAAGCAGTGTTTCTTAATATAGAAAATGACTGTAATACACAAAAAGGATGTAAACATATCTTTGTCACATTAGGAATAAACACATTAAATCAAAGTAGCAGGTAAGTTCATTAGTAGAGATATTGAAATTATAAATGACATTTCAGCTCACTTCACAGGGTAAAAAAAAACGTATATTTTCATTATGACTGAATAAGAGTACAGCCAAGAAATTCTGGCATAACACAGGAGAGATTATTAATATAATTCATTACATTCGTAGGAAATATAGTAAAAAAAATATTATCTTGATAATGAGAAGAAATGATAAAATTCTACATCTATTCTTGAGGAAAACACCAAAAACTATGTTTGGAGTATTTCTTTCTTAGCATGACAAAGAATATATATTTAAAACCTAGAGCTAGCATTATAATTAATGGAGAAACATGGTTAATGTACTCTGTACCAATTCTTACTTAATAACATACTAGAATGTACCGAGCCATAACTATTCAAAAAGGAAAAAATTAAGATACAAATACAGCAAGATTTTGAAAAATAGAAAAAGCTTTCTGAGACTACAATTATGTATCTAAACTCAAGGAAATCAACCGAAAAATATCCAAGGCAATAAAATGATAAAATAACAAAGCCATGAAAACAGCTAAATATCAAGGTACACATGAAAACTAACAGAGTGAGAAGAAATATTACAAGCTGGTTGTTCCACTTTTTCCACACCCACTTCAAATTTATGGTGAATTTATATGATGTACTTTGAACTAGATTCTGAAGCCAAGACAGAGCTAATTCATTGGCATCTCCAAATTATCAGCACACAACTCACCATCTGTACATATGCTTTGTGGGAGAAGGGTGACATTCGTTCCCGAGCGCTCACTCAACCATGCATAAACACAAATGCATGCACATAAAACATACACACCCACTCAAGTACACACATGAAAACACAAACATACACATTTATACACACATAAACACACATATACACTCATATATGTTTGCACATGTGCCCATAAAATGCATATGCACACGTGCCCCTGTCCTCTTTCAGAAGACTATCTGGCAAATGTCCACAAGGATTAAAACCAGAATCTCCATGGACAAAAGCTAGAAGGTGATGGGAGTAAAGTTCACATTCCCACAGTCTGGCTATGGAATCCATGCTATGAATCACAGTACTTTGAGTCCACTTCTGTAACCTGAGTGAGAATATCTGCCTTAATGGGGTTTATCGAGGGTTACGAGTGATAATATTCGTGAAGTGATTAACACAATGCTGGCACATAGTACAAACCTACTGAATGTTACACATTGTTATTTCATTAGTACTCATTTTCACATAATGTCATTATCTAAAATTCATGACAGCTCCACAGCAGTCTACAATCATTGCTACTTCTCTAAATCTTAAGGGCTTGGAGACCCACCAAAAGGAGAAACTTGCAACCATTATCAAAGATGAAGTATTTCATTCCTAGACTGCTACAACATATTGATGATTGTCAGGGGAAAATGTGTTCAGTCCACAGTGTGGTCAGGCTGAGTGGTAGTGAAAGGGAATGTTATAAGTAAAGCCAGGGCCACCTGGGTGGCTCTGACTCTTGATTTCTGCCCAAGTAATCTCACGGTTCATGAGTCCAAGCCCCGCATCTGTCTCTGTGCTGATAGCACAGAGTCTGCTTGGGATTCTCTCTCCCTCTCTCTGCTCCTTCCTGCTCATTCTCTCTCTCTCTCAAAAACTAAATAAACATTTAAAAAAGGTAGTAAAGTCTCTAAGTACAAACGTGGAGGAGCAATACTTCAACGGGATAGAGAAGAAGGTATCGAATATAAGATCATAATGAAAGCAGTAGTATTCGCTACATTTGATTTGAGGAGAGGTGAAGACAAGTTCAAAGTTGCTGTGGAGGTACAACAATAAGGCAACTCTGGTTCTTCAAATACCGAGGAACATTTGATACAGCTATTATTTAAGTGTTGAGGTTGAAGAGACAGCAGGGTATTCAAAATCAGTATTATCAAAATAAGTAAGGTAGATTTGATATAGTGTAAAAAGTTTTAGACCTTGAATCTGAATACTTGAGTTTACTGGGGAGCCTGTCACACATCATTTCACTTGAGTACCAGCTGTCACAAGTGTTTCAATAATTCTTTCTTACCTAAGAGAGTTGTTGTGGATCATAAATGATACACTATTTACTTGCCTTAATCTTTAATTGCAAAAGTTTTTCAATGTAAGAATTGAAATACCATTCATTTATCTCCATAATTAAACATTTGTGACCTGTTTCCAGTATTGGCGATTGAGGATATAGTTTTAATTTCTAACAACTTGCCTAGAACCTAGTAAAAAGAAATTTAGGAAATTTAAAAAATGGATGTTGACTTCTATCTGCAAGAAATAAGGAAAGCCTAATAAAATAATTCCATATGTGGTTGGATAGGTGAATAAGTAATATATATATTACATGCATACTTTTTTACTGTCTCTGGCTTTATATTTTTCTTACATACACTCAGCCTGACACTTGGCTTAAGACTCTTGATTATCAGGTTTACTCCATGTGGCATTATTTTTACCCCAAGCGTAGTTGTATTAGGTTAATAAGAATGTTGTGGGATCTGTTTATTACCTTGGCTTGCTCATTAATGAGACTCATGTGGCTTTCAGTGTGTAATTATCCACCTTAAGGGAATGAGGTGGTTTCCTGCCCGGGAGTCAATCTGGCTACCAGGGAAGAGTAGCTTTATTCCATCCCAGCAGTTCTATTCTCCTTGGAGATAATATAAGTGACATAATATCACGTTCATAATTCTCAGCGTATTTTATCAACATCAAGTGATTTATATTTAACAAGGTTGTTTGCTGATCTGAGTAGCCAGTTACGAATATAACTTTGAAAAAGGTACTTTTTGAGGATAAAAGCTAGGGAAGTTAGACAACTGCCCTGGAAGTACCTAACAGTGTAAGTTATCCGTGATGCTGTCTTATTTAAAGAACTCATAAAATGATAGGTAGTTTTTGAATTACAATAAAGCTCCATTCTCAAAGTGTTACTACTAGTCATTTTTAAGGAACATAGTATTCATTTCTTGAGAAATCTACTTAAAATGCTGTTTAGGTACTCAGGTCCACGAAAATACGTTGACTGTTTAATGGACTGGAACTATTCGTAGGAATACACTGATTTCACAAAAACTAACCTCAGTGAAAAATATATTCCAAATTTCAACTTTGATATCACAATATATGGCATTGAGAAAAGAAACCCATTCCATATTCACTGAACTCTCATCCATAGAGAAGAATTAGCCTCCTCTGGTCCCTGGACTAGTAGCGGTTCTAGTTAGGAGGGCAAAGGTGTTATAAACTCTAAGGCACAGATTGGCCAGCTTTTTATGTAAAAGCCCAGATAGTAAATAGCTTGGCTTTGTGGGCCAAGAGGCAAAATTTATAAACAAGAGAGAAAACAAAACTTCAACATTTTTTCATTGACACGTTAAAAATATAGTAATAGAGTACTTTCTGTAATTCAGGGCTAATAGTGAGAAAATGAACTCCTATTTTAGGGTAGTATTTTGCTTAATTTTGTTTCAGTTAATATTTTCTATCGCCAAAGTTAACTGCAAATATTCTTCTGTTAAAGCTGATCCGTAAGGAGATTTTACATATTTCATCCTGAAAAAAACCTTTTTTTCACACAGATAAGGACTGACAAATACCTATGGCAGTCCTTGAGTTATCACCTTAAACATTTTTTCACTTGGAAGGCATTTATAGAATTCTATTATTCTTCTGTCATCAGGCATTTACCAGGTCATTAATGCACAGATTAATTACTTCCAATAGAAAATTAGGTGGAGCTTCTCAGTTGCACAGTTAAATGGATTCTGAAATACAGAAATTTCTTTGACACTTGCATTGAGGTCAGAAAATGCTACTGAAATTGTAATTTGAGTTTATAAAATATAACCACTAAAATATTTTGTGCAAATGGACTTCTCACCTCGTTTTAAGTTCTATTATTGTGGGAAGTGTATTAAGCAACACACAGTGGCTGCTGTTACAAATGGCAATATTTCATTCTTTTCTATGGCTGAATAGTATTTCTGTGTGTGTGTTTGTGTGTGTGTGTGTATACACACATACAACTTTTTTATCCATTCATCTATCCATGGACACTTGGGCTGCTAGGACTTCCAGTATGATGATGTTTTGTTTTTTAACTTCTTATTGATCTAATCCAGTAACCAGATAATCTATACTCTACTGTGTCTTAGATATAGAATATAATAAGTTCACTTTTCCCTTCTTTTTCTGTTTAATGCAATGCATATGCACTGTAATAAAAATAGTAAAGGTCATGGGATGGAGATATGTGTGGCACTTAAAACACTGAGAATTTATAATTGCGTTACTATGTTGGTAGTGCCTTGAGCAGTAGCGTGAACCACTGAGAGAGCCACATGTGGTCTCTGTAGCCCAAATAGGCTTAGAAAATATGACAATAAAACATTATTCGTGAATACTGAAATAAGAATTGCATACAATTTTCACATATCATGAAATATTACGTTTTTTCTCAAACTATTTAGAAATGTATGCACCATTCTTGGCTCTCAGACAATATTTAAAAAGGTGGCAGGCTGGATTTGGCCCATAGGCTGAGGTTTGCTGACTCCTGCTCTTAGTGATAGATCTAGAGAGGGTGAGGGGGAGGCATCAATGTTTCATACAAAGACAAACACCTAGGGCTAGGCCAATACTCTTCTGAGTATTGCCCTATACTCTTCTGAGACAGGGCAAGTCTGTGTATATGTGTGTGTATTGTGTGTGAATGTAGGTGTACATATGGTGAGCGTGTATGTGTACATGTTTTAAGAGTGGGCAAATGTAGGCATGTATATGTGTTCATGTCTACGTGTGTGGGTGTTTATATGCACAGGTGCAGAAGTGTTTTTATGCATGTTTGTGTGTTTATGTACCATTGAGTAAGAACTCAAACAAATCTTACCTTCTTCCCACAAGGTATATGAACAAATGGTTGTATGTTGATAATTTTAAAATGGCATATACGACTTCTACCTTGATTTGAGGATCTAGTTCAAAATTATACTTTGCTATCTTCTTTCAAAAGAGTCTAGATATGCCCCTTTCAATAGCACTGCTTTTGACCAGCTAGCCAGAAACTGAGTTGTCACATACATATCCAGACAACTACACCACGTTTAGTGCCAAAATTTAAATGTCTGCACCTCCAAGTCATGTCTCTATTTATTCCCAGCTTTAAATAAATCTTATCTTAAAAGATATGTCTTCCTAGGAGTTATGCAACTTAATGTCTTCTGGTTACAATTTTTGTTGTCTCTTTCAAATATGTTATTTAACTTTCTGAAGTGTTTGGAGGCGCTCTGAATAAATGAGGGAAAATATCAAGTGAAAAAGTTTTTTTTCATCCTGTATGACTATATGCAGGGAGTGACAGGTCAGCACACATTTTCTTGCCAATTCCATATGTGAAATTCATGGGATACTCAGAAATAGTGCGCGCCTCCATCTACTCAGCTGGAAAGTTGGATTTTAAAAAATGGCGTGCAGAGTGAATATGGAAGGTATGGGGTCTGGCAATTGAAGGTGTCTGTAGGAGATTCCCAACACATTATATGTCTCAAATGATGAGCACTCCAAGTAATCTAACAAGGAGAGAAAGGTTATTATCAAATACAGCCTTAGTCAACAAGAGGATTTCCTGCTGTCTGTGGACACAGAGGGACGAGAAAACATGAAGTCACGGTGAGTACTGTTTGCTCTAAGATATTTAGAAGTAATTTTATCATAAAATTTACTTCTATACTGTAAGCTGCCAGAAACCTTGGAAAGGAAACAAAGGTTCCTTTGGGTGAAGGAACAGTCCCTGGATCCATCATGTATAAATCTCTCCTAATAATATATATTTTTTATTCAACATCTAATTATTTCAGGTTTGTGGACTGGCTTTTTTGGGTGGTAAAGGGGAATTTTTTATCTCTTTTTACATAAAAATATTATCTTCTTTTATTTCTGAGATATTCTAATAATTGCCTTTTACCCTTTTTTGAAATTACAGCATTTTTTCTTACGTTATGCTTCTAGTAATACATGACAAAACAGGAAATCAACTTGATAAATAATGTATCAAAATTTTCACCTGCACAAGTGACTTGCCTGGCTCAAAGAGGACAGATTTGTACCTATAATTAAAGGTAAAAGAAACTGCTGGCTCCCAAATACATGTATGCGCCTATGCTTCCTGAAGACAAGAAAAAAAAAAGTCAACCTGATAAATTAAAACAACAAGAATGAATATACCAATCATTATTTGTAACTCTAAGTATAGAGAACACAACATTCATATATGGGAAAGGTGTAAAGTCCTACAGTTATGATATTGGTGAATGATCTTTATTTTTTAAAGCTTATTTATTTTGAGAGGGAGGGAGAGAGAGAGAGAGAGACAGCCTGCACACATGGGGGAGCGGCACAGAGAGAGAGAATCCCAAGCAGGCTCCTCACTGTCAGTGTAGAGCCTGGCACAAGGCTCAAACTCACGAAATGTGAGATCATGTCCTGAGCGGAAATCAAGAGTTGAACGCTGAACCCACTGAACCACCTGGCGCCCCTGGTGAATGAGCTTTAAATGCACAATTTCTGCTCGCTGGAATTGTTTCTATGTTAAAATTACCAGTAATAGGGGTTTTCAGAATCTGCAGAAAATAGATTCTGAATTGCAACTGAAGGTGAGTGTTTACTTCCATTCTTATTTAGATCTGAAAGCCAGTTCTGTTACAGGTCAGGTGTGCAAAGCTAAATAAAGTTAATACACGCCCCTCCTCCCCAAACTGCTCAAATACCAACTCTGAGTGTTTGGCATCCTTGAGAAGGTAAAGAAGTGAAAGCAGGAGATCTAGAGAAAAATCTACATTACACTACATTACACTTAATTAGCTCACAGATTGATCAGACACTGATCTCTTGAGTTAACTGTGGGTGACTTATCCTACCTATCCCCAGATTGGGCCTATGTAATCAGCCACTATTTCAGAAACGTCCACACCCCATGAGTGTGTCTGTCTCTTTAAATGTCTCAGTTTGATATGAAAAAGAATTAGAGTTTACAACAAAAATTAAATATATAAAAATTTAATGCTTGATCTTAGCTGAACCTGTAAGTTTTCCTTCTGTTTACAGATAAGGACGTTTTCTCCTAAACTGTTAGATTTTATCATCTATATGAAATACATCTTTTCATCTCTATACTATGAAAACATCCATATGGATATGCATCATTGCTTTTCAGGTGTCAAAATTTGTTGATAAATATATAGTTCATAAGAAGCATGTAAGTGGCAAGTAAACAACTGTGACTAGTAAACTAATATGAAATTCAAATAAAAATGCATGTGTGGTCTAACAAAGCTGATGGCCCAAGTTCAAAGTTAGGAATGAACTAGTTCTGTGGGTAGAGCTCTTTTACCTAGACATGCCTGTAGGACAGTAAGAAAAAAAGCAAGAACTTATTGCACATTACAAATTAAGTCTGGGTTCTTGATAAATCAGTCAACATCCTTTGTACTGAAATTCTCTCTCTCAACACATGATTGTTTCCAGTTCATGTTATGCTTACAGAGGATAGATTTTCATCACATCGAATGGTTTAATTTGATTAATTGTGTTTCTTTTTCATTATACCATCTGTTTGAGTCAGGGTTGGAGATAACTGAACTACTCTGGTTATTTTAAGCAGAACAGGATTTAATGCAAGAATTAAGTTTGTACAAACTTATTGGAAAACCTGAAAGGCAGGCTCCACTACTATAGAAGTAATCCACCAGGTGAATCTCTTCCTCTATTATAATTAAGAATTTAGGGCACTGTCATTGCAAACATAGGATCCAGGAATGTATTATTATAGCTGTTGCAATCCCTAAATTATAAAACCATGCATGTTGACTCTAGAGTCACATTATTCCTATATATTGACAAACATGGATACCCTGAGTTTTCTTAATATTCACAAATTAATTATGGGGCACCGGGATCTCTGCAAATGGTGTTACAGAAAAATCCAGGGCCTCTTTGAGTAGGATGACAAAAAAAAATGGCAGAAATGGTAGACCTGTGGCCTCCCCATTTCTTCCCCTTCCTTAGATATGAATGTCGCCCAACTGTCGAAATCTAAACCACATTCTGAGCCCCGTTTTCAAAAGAGATTTACAAATGCAGGGTTTAGCTTCTCAACCTCAGAAGTGAAGGAAAGAATACTAGGAAACCGGTGGGTGGATAATGAGCAGTGTCCCCTGACCATTCAGGTTTCTCTTTCCATACATAAATTTCCAAACAACAGTAGCAGCAACAACTGATTTTCATTCAACACAACTATTCCCCCGTATACATGAAAACATATTATCCTGCCCCCAAGAGAATAAATTCAAGCTTCTATTAGTCATAGAATCCTTCTCTAGATGATGTTCCTTCCTCCTCTGGTTCACTAGCTTTCCCATCTACATACCCTACAAACTTATCAAAGAACAATATATAATATAAAATGAGGAAACTGAGTGGCAGAAAGGAAACATACTTACATAGACATAAATACATAAAGAACAAGAGGCTCTTCCAGCTTTAATTTCTTCACATGGTCATAAGATCATGTTTGCTATTTAAAGCATGATTTTACACACTCTGAACCCATGTTCCCTCAGCTGTTTGAAGTTAAATGATGGTTGGGTTAAAGGAAACCTTCATTCCTGATAGCCTGGGGCATTAGTGGTCCTGCCTGTTTTGGATTGCTGGGATTGTACCAGAATTTATACCTGAGGACATGGTAATATCAAGACACATCCCTAAATACCCCTCCCATTCCACATACTCACATGCTACTGCCCCTGACACATCTTAACAGCAGCTCTATGTCTCTATAGAAGCAATATTAATCTTCTTATCCAACAAGAGAAACCACTTTTTTTTCCTCCTGTTACTTTAAGGTCATAAGGAGTCCACAAATGGCCTTGTGGCAGACTCTTCTTCCAGTTCTAGAAACCAATGTGTCATCTGGCAGAACCATTACTTTCCTGGAGATTACAGCCCCTAAACCAGTATAGGTAAAAATTGTGAGAAGAACAAGGAAATTTTTGCAAAAGGATACACCCTCCAATCCCACATTATAGGGGCACCTGGGTGGCTCAGTCCATTAAGCGTCCGACTTTGGCTCAGGTCATAATCTCGCAGTTTTGAGTTCTAGCCCCGCATCGGGTTCTGTGCTGACAGCTGGGAGCCTGAAGCCTGCATCAGATTCTGTGTCTCCCTTTCTCTCTGCCCCTCCCCCGCTCTTGCCCTGTCTCTCTCTCTCTCTCTCTCTCTCTCTCTCTCTCTCTCTCTCTCTCTTTCTCAAAAATAAACATTAAAAGAATTTTTTAAAATTCCACATTATAAATTTGCATATAGAAGATGCACCCAAATCAATGTCGGACACTTTACTTCTCCACAACTATGAAGTTGAGAACACTGGGACCAATACTGCCACAGTAAAGTCCAATGTCACCATGACCATGCTTGCCACCAAAACAGCAGAAGTAATGGAAGCATAGCTTCACTTTTCTTCTACCTTCCAATGTCATATGAGTCCCTCTGATTCTCTTACCCTAGATGACATCCAGACTCTACCTGCAGGGGAGTCTGGAAAACACAACACACTGGAAGGAAGGTGGAATGATCTTGAGTATCAGCCCATTCTGCCCACCACCTTATTTAATTTTACCACTACAATATTCGTTTTAATTCAGGTCATGGGTCACCCAATTCTAAATTTTTTTTAAATGTTTATTTATTTTTGAGACAGAGGGAGACAGAGCGCGAGTGGGGGGAGGGGCAGAAAGAGGGACACACAGAATCCAAAACAGGCTCCAGGCTCTGAACTGTCAGCACAGAACCCGATGCAGGGCTCCAACCCACGAACCATGAGATCACGACGTGAGCTGAAGTCGACACTTAACCGACTGAGCCACCCAGGTGCCCTGTGGGTCATCCAATTCTAAAAGCCAAAGGTCATGAATTAGTTTTCTGTTTATCATTCAAAATGGCAAAAAAATCCTTTTTCCCAATGGGCTCCCCAATTATTCAGCTGCTTTTATTTATTGCTTTACCTTAGATACTAATTTTGCTTCTGCCAGGCAAGCCTTCTTGTCCAATTTGAATTTCTTCACTTGGCAACCAAGATTTGAATATCATATTATGTTTGCAATGGGCCACCTCAGCTTATCTTGCTCCCAAGCTCTTATTTGTATCTCCTTATTGTCTTTTGCTTGTCTCTTTTTAAATAATTTCCCAAATGAAGTTTTCCTGTGCCTGCTCATCCAGATACCAGCTACCTAATTCCACAGACAACACTAGGTATCACTAATTATCTTTAGCCAAATACTGCATATAGATATGTTATTAAATAGTTTTGAAATTTTTACTCTTGAATGTTTCATTTATATAGTCTCCTTTATATAAGTATAAAAACTTTTTCTTTTTTTCATTCAACAAATGTTTACTCAGTGCTATCATGTGCAGAATGAATTAATTGTGTCCATGGCGATAGGAAAATGTACAGCCTGATAAATATGAAACAGCACTGTATACATGCAATTTTCTGAGTAATTAGGATTCATTATATTACCTAAAAAGTTACAGTAGAATGATGGTCACAGAGACACCAATCATATAAATCTAACTCATGCATTTATAAAGTTAAACATCACACTTCAGATTGAAATCTAAATGTAAAGAAATGAAGTTTAATGGGTTCAAATATTTTTTACTTTGTTATCCAAGTATTTAATCTTATAAATGGAAATAAACACTACATAGGTAGGTATTAAAAAAATTCACCTACTAACAACATTATTCTACTTTATATTGCCAGTTTCATTGTTTAGTTCTTTTGAATTGAAGGATTATTCCACAAAGGAAAATTTATTTTTTTAAAGATTTTTTTAAAGAATAGTTTGGCAGTAATTGATTCTTTTATTTCTCCTTTCTGCTTAGTGGGCTTCAGGAAGTCAAGTCTCTTCATAAAAAGGAGATAAAAACATATCATAATATTACCTTGTTCCTAACACTGCTTTTAAAATATCTAGTAATATTTATTCCAAAATAATTTGAGTGAATTTTCTTTATGTCTTGGTTGGTGTTTGGGGCCAATTTGGCTCAAGATTTTAAGAAAGAAACTTAACTGTCCATATAAGATTATAAGATCTACAAAATTATGTAAAATGATCAATGACTATTATATTTATATGTCTATATTCAGGTATTGACATTCAGATAAAAGTGATCAATAAAACTATATATATATATATATATATATATATATATATACACATATACCTATATGTCTATATAGCCACACACACACATGCATTAAAATATGTTGTTTATTTGGGGAAAATGCTTTAGAATATACCAGGTGACTCCTTAATTTCTGCCCCCATCTATCCAGTTCTTAAAAGGAGAAATTGCCAGTAACTTCCTTTCTCCCAGAAATTAAATGAATAATTATGTGCCTACTAAACTGATTTTCTTACTTCTCTTATTTACTCATTTAACTTATTCAGACTGTAGAAATTTTAACTTCTTCAAGGAGACACAGTTAGCCTATAGCTAAATACAGCATATGTGTTAGGAAAAGAATAGTAGCTGTAGATTCAAGCTTACTTTAAAATATTTTAGGTCATAAACAGGAAATATTCAAGTCCAATCTTAAAAATTTTTTTTGATGTTTATTTATTTTTTTTTTTTTATTTTTTTAAATTTTTTTTTTTTCAACGTTTATTTATTTTTGGGACAGAGAGAGACAGAGCATGAACGGGGGAGGGGCAGAGAGAGAGGGAGACACAGAATCGGAAACAGGCTCCAGGCTCCGAGCCATCAGCCCAGAGCCTGACGCGGGGCTCGAACTCACGGACCGCGAGATCGTGACCTGGCTGAAGTCAGGCGCTTAACCGACTGCGCCACCCAGGCGCCCCTGATGTTTATTTATTTTTGAGAGAGAGAGAGCACAAACAGGGGAGGGGCAGAGAGTCACTCTCACTAGAAATCATAAAACACAATCAGGATTGTGTTAGCCTATTCACATATAAATCAGTTAACAATGTAGAACTGTAGACTCATATCTTTATGTCTCTGTAATTGTCAACTACTAGTACAGGCATCAGGGTGTAATTGGACTGTTTCATAGTGTGAAGTGGTGAGGTCTTCTTTTTAGGTCCTTGTACCTGTAAATCAGAGCAGGTAACACATCTTAAAACTGAGGTGGCAGGACTGACGCATGCGTTCACACACACTTGGTGTAAGTGTTCACACTACGTCCTACAGAGTGCTGTAATATCTGTCAATTAATATCACTGATACTTAAAAGCTTTAAGCATATTTAATTTCCTCAAAATTGCTTGGAAAAGTTTAGAATCACAGACAAGAGTCACTTCTTGAGTCTTGGTCCATTACTGGATTTTAAAACTAGTTTCAGGTAGGCCCAAATAACTTAGTAGATGGAGAAGGGTCAAGTCTCATGAGAATTCTGAGCTCTCTTGTGCCTTTCTGCAGCTCTTCTCATTAGTCTGTTGTGGAACTTGAGCAACGGGACCAAACTGCAGGTTAGTCTTCCAAGGAACTGAACAAATTATGATTCATCTGCACATATTCACAAAATGGATTCATTCCAGTAAAAAGCTATTTATTTTCTAGAGCTTTAGAATATTTCTTGATGTGTTGAGCATTAATCAGCTGCACTGGTGTTATAGGACTCATTGGTAAAATGCAGCTCCTGTACCTTACCCACAGATTAGTGTATTAGACCTTCTAACAGAAGAAGAAAGAAGTGGTCCTTTTATACTCCACAGTTTAATTACTAACAGAAAAATGAGAAGCAGTTAAGGTTTACATAATAGAGCACTTTTAGATAGTGGGTAGACATCAGTATGAAGAGTTTGCTATTCACATTCTCTTGGATCTGGGCCCTGGGCCCAACTGATGTTTACCAGTGACACAGTGCTCTTTGGTTTCCAGTCTAGAGGTTATGGAACAGCCCAGGAATTACAAAATGGGAGCCTCAATAAGCAAGTCCTATTGTGATATAGACACCAATATCTGATAGTTGAGCTATGTTATTGAATTAAGATTAGAGTCAGGAAAAAGTTAAGCAATATGTTGACTAATCATGTTTGCAAAGAAAATGGAGCCAAAATAAAGAACGGATTAGGAAGAATAGTGAATATATTGAATTTTATGCTTTTAAATTGGTAATCATAAAATGGAGATGAATTATATATAGGATTTAATTTTAAGAGTACCTCTAAGTCATACTGAAAATATCACTGGAGAAGATAATTCTATTCTCTAACGAAGTATAAATTAATTAAATGTATTCCAGGGAGAAAAAGATGATGCTCCTCCCCAAAAGCAAACTATTTCCTCTCTCCTTATAGCATCAAAATTAAATTAATCATGAAATTTTGGTTCGTGTTGATGATAGAATGGCAGATTGCTAAATCATTTTTAAAAGTGTAAAAATACTTTAGTATCTATATTAACCAGCAAAAATAATCAAGACATTAATTTATAGAAAAGGTCTTCAAAGTGTAAATGGACTTCTCTTTGGTAGATAAATTACTGAGCACGGATGTCACTTTGAGACATTTATGGCCTGAATATAGAATTACAATGGCATTTTATTTTAATGCTGTGGTAATTAATGCTAAGTTATGATGATAAAAGTACAAATAGCAATGAATAGCAAATGAGCTAATACAATAAATAGCAAATGAATCAGTCCTGACACAGAACTTATCAGACTGATAAAGTTACAATTTTTTTAGTTACTTGGACATATTCTTTGAAACAAAAAATTTTTACAACAAGCTATAGCTTTTGATAGTATAATTGTTACTTCTTTCGAAGGGATTATATTTTATAGTGTCTTTCTTTTTTTATGTTTGTTTATTTTGAAAGAGTAAGAGAGAGAGGGAAAGAGCAAGGGAGAAAGAGAGAAGGGGCAAAGAGAGAGACAGAGAGAGACAGAGAGAGAGAGAGAGGGAGAGAGAAAGAGAGGGAGAGAGAGAATCCCAAGCAGGCTCCATGCTCACCGTGGAGCCAGACGCGAGGAGGGATTGTCCCGACCACGAGATCATGGTCTAAGCTGAAATCAAGAGTTGGATGCTTAACCGACTGTGCCACCCAGAAGACCCTTATAGTATATTTCTGAGTGATGATTGACCTAAGAGTACCTAAGGATTTCAGCCTTTCAGAGTGCACCAGGTAAATAAAAGTTAATCTGTTCACAGGATTAAAAACAACAGTATGCCACATCCATTTTATAACCAGTTCTGTATCTTGACTCCTAAAACATATCCTAAGTAGCATTTTTATGGGAATAGAGTCGTGTTGTTAGCCCTTTTTCTCTGCAGAACTTTTCCCCATTTGCCTATATGACATTTGTAGGTAGTTGTAGCACATTTCTTCTCTATTAGGAAGGTATGGACCTGAGTCACCAAAAACTCCTCAGCCTCTAATCAAGTACCCACCATGTACTCAGACAATGCCCCTGAGACAGCCCTCTACTTAATCACAGCCCACTACAGAGGGGTCTATGCCCTGAGCGCTACATGCATTTGTGTGTTCCTCTCTATAGTCCTAAAAAAGACCATTTAGGACCAAGTTGAGGAACCAGTGAAGTGGCTTGGGGTGAGGAGGGACTATGAGGAGGAATTGAAGGGATGAGAAGGGATACAACCACTCCTTTTGCCTATGAAGAGAGTTCATAAACTCACCTGATAGACTGGAAATTATGCTCTTCAAGGGGCTGAGATCTAATGTGTAACCTTAAAAGAACTGAAGGGTGGAGAAACCAGGGAAGCCAATGGTGAGAAATAATGGGAAAGAGAAGTGGGACACAGTGTAAAGAAATCCTGATGCCAAAAACCGGAATGCTTTCTCACATTGTCCCTCTGTGGCTGTGCCAGTGTGTGATAGACTTACTAAAATATTATACACACACACACACACACACACACATATGTAAATAAAAGTTTCTCAACGGCCATGATTTTACACATTTCATTGGGGTCTATAACACAACTTTAAAATTGCATGTTCTACTACTGTTATTAATAAAACTTCGTTACATCTTCTCCCTTTCTATCTCTTGGCTGCAAAAGATTTGAGTATACAATTAACAAGAAAAATTCTAGCCAATAAAGACATGTATTGATTCAGTACATTTCAATATGGCAATTTCCACACTCTTTCCAGATTACAGAGAATTTTGTTACACTTGCATGAGTGGGAAACACAGAATTGCAAAAAGCTCCAAATTGGTAAGACATTTCCCATTTTATTACCAGCATTTTCATTAAAGGAAAACATTAAATGCCTGCTCCTTTTTGAATAATTCATATTCGTTTTGTATTATTAAACTTTTGCTTCTCAGATTGATCTTCATTCACAAAAGCAAATTTATATAATGGCTTGGTTGGTGATATATAGCAATTTCAAAACCACTTTTCATAAGACTTTAAAAAGAGTTAACTAACTTCCCTTTCAAAATACATTTCTCCATGTATAGACTATGTTGACATTAAATGAACATGATAGGGCAGTTTTTGATGTAATACAGCAGTACTAGACAAAACAGTGTTTTATGAATTAGTGCTATATATTAATAACTGCTCCTCATGATGTATCTTTCTGTTATTAGTGTCATTGCAAGAGCAGTTTAGACAAGGTTAAAAATCCACAAGATGACATCAGTTAATACAGTGAAGACAGCTGAAAATGTAGAGCATTCATACAGGAGACAATGTATTGTAATGGAGATTTCCGTTTCGTCTCTCAGCAGAAAGCAGCCACTGTCTTTGTGTTTAGACAGACATATGGATATATGAAAAATTATAGAATAGGATAGAGGACATGGTAATCTAATGAGTGTTCTGACCGAATGTTCTAACCTATGAAATTATCAGTCCATAACTACACGTTCAGAACTTATGAGCAACATTATCCTGCATTATATCAGTAAGCACATTAAAGGAAATAGCTGAAGAATAAAATTAAGAAAAGTAAAAAAGACTTTTACTTAAAAAAGCTTCTTTTCAGGAATGGTAGGAGTTTTTCCCCAAACCATCTTAATTTTAAAGTGGCTTTAAGAACCCAGAGAGTGGTTCTAAAAGTAACTAAAAGTCTCTTAAGAGGTACTCACTGTTCAAAGCTATTGCTGAGATTCAAGTTAAATTAAGTGTGCGCAAAGAAAAATGTGTAGAAAGTTATTTTAATAACCTTGACTACTTGCTCTGATTTAGACCCTTAGACTTCTTTTTTTCTCTTCCGAAGTCCACATTAATGAAATGTTAAATCTTAAATCAAGAAGCATGGAAAGGAACACATATATCACGGACTGTAAACTTCATTCCTATTAAGAAAAACATTAAGTCCCAGTATTTACTGTAAGGACTCGGTTTTGTTTTGTAGAATGGCTTTGGTAAATAGAGGTTGCTTTTTTTTAGGGGCTTAGAGGTGGGTGTCACATCATTGATTGCTGGGTAATGGAGAGAATATTAGTTACTTGACAGTGTTTGTTGCTTTCTTCAGCATAATTACGAGTATGTAGTTGTGTTATACCACACTCACTTGGTGGATGTTCTGTTCAACTCAGCAGGAAATGTTACCAAAAATACACGGATGTAAAATTAGTGGGTAGAAGTTATGTAAATTAAACTATATCATTTAAAAAAATACTCTTTAATCCTTTTAATTCACTATCCACTCAAACCACACAGAAGCTGGATTTATATAATGCTTTAGAATAGCCATGCACATGACAAGCAACAAAGGTGAAATACTTTTTCCACACTTGAATAGAGGAGTTGGAAGCCTATACTGTTCTAACTCCTGTGTAAGGATTAACCTACAAACAATATACTTTCTATTTGTTTTCTTTTGCACATTTACTTTCAAGTGTTGTCATTTTTAAAATTATGCATTGATTCATTCAATAATCAGCTATAGCTGGAACCTCACATGCCAGGCATGGGGTGAGATACTGAGGGGTCAGATACTGAGGGTCCCCACCAGAACTTCCATTCTGATCAGACAAGGCCAGCAAAACAAATAAAGACCTAAAGAGAATTTCAGAGAAGACAAGATATAAGCCAGACACAGAAAAAAAAAAATACTGCACAGCATCATATGAAGAATGTAAAGTAGTCAAATTCACAGAAGCAGAGAATACAAGAGAAGGGGAAGCAGGGAAAATGAGATGTTGGCCAAAGAGCACAAAGCTGCAATTATTTAGAAGGAATAAGTTCCAAAGATCAAAGGTACAACATGGTGACTATAGATAATACTCTATTATATACTGGAAATTTACTAAGAGAGTAGATCTTAAGTGTTCTCATCACACACACACACACACACACACATACACACACACGGTAACTATGTGAGGAGATGGATAGGTAAATTAGACTGTAATAATAATTTCACTAGGCATATATACTGAAAATGTCATGTTCTGGATGTTAAATATACACAATTTTTATTTCAAACCAGTTATAAATGATAGAAAAACTTGGGGGACTTTGATGAAATATTGAGGACTAAAATAGGAGATCAACAGATTTTGAAATCATGGACTCATTTTGTATGGTGAGGGAATAACTTTTAACTATATTTACTCCTATGTCTTCATGTGATGTGAATCTACCGAAACTGTTCCAGGAATACCTTAATTTGGAACTGATTTTTAAAGTTTATGTGTTAGAAAATGCTTGGTTTAGGGCAAGAGGTGCTGTGGGAGCAGCACCTTCAGATTAGATGGTAAGGGAAGGCCTTTCTGAGAGGACATTTGAGCTAAGAACTAACAATGAGAAAAGGCCAAGCATGGGAAAGCCAAGGGGAAGGATAATCCCAGCAGAAAGAACTGGAGGAACAGAAGCAGAGGACAGCAAGGGGGAGGAGCCGTTCAGGAAGTGAAACAGGTCAATGAGGCTGGGGTCAAGAGTGCTAACTGGAAAAGGTGTAAAAAGGTAAGAGAAGCAGGCAGCTGACACATTATCAGCAACTTTGTAACCCATGATAAAAGTCATGGATTCTATTTTAAAGGAGTGGGAAGCTATTATATAATTATAGGTGGTAGAGTGAGGTCGTCTGAACTATGAGGGTTTCTACTTTGTTAATGAAGGAAGGGAGTGAGTTGAGGAGGAGTGCAGATGATTTGAGAAGAAAAGATGCAAAACTGCTGTTTAGAAAACCAGAAAAGAACATGCTCAAGCAATAATGGGGTCTAGTTGAGATCCGTAGGGACAGGATCAGACCACTGTTATTTCATGTAGAACGAATCAGCCTGTAAAGAGTGACAGTCTTTATCCCTCTCTGCTGACTCTTCTTTTCTGTATCAATGACTTGTTCTACTTCACGTTAAAATTTGTTAATGCATTCAACGATGCTTCCCCAATTTTTATAAGTTCCTTGAGGACACAGATGATGTCTTGTACTTTATCGTATGCTCTGCTGTCCCTAACAATACCTTTAAAATAGCAAAACACTCAATGTTCTCAAATGAGAACAACTTGTAGTTCAACTGACCTAGCCTCTGTATATAACATGTTGCATCTAAGAAATGAACAAGATCGGTGCCAAAATACAAATTTCTTTTAGTGCCACCTGCAATATTTTCCGAAAGAAATTGATGAATATGTATGCACAGATTGAAATGCTGGTCTTCAACGGAGTATTTGTCATTACATTTTCAAATGAATCCATAGCAAATGATCTCAGGAGGATCTTCCTCTTTGACAAACTCAGCTTATTAACACACGTTTTGTGTTCAGACCGGAAGCTTTAAAACTCCATTGCTCAATAAAGACACTTAACTTTATTCCTTTCAGATTTTAATATGACCAATTACTGGACAGAAGAGATGTTAACTAACATAAGCTCAAAGAGCATGTGTAGCTCCAGGAGATTCTTTAATTCCTGTTCTAACTTTGACACCTTTTTTTTTTCCTCCCATATTTCACTCAGAGGAGGAAAAAAAGGGAGGGGTGGGTTGTCTTTGTGTTTGAGAGTAATCATGGTTTCCTTCAATTGTCAGCCATTATTGACACGATGTTGCTCTTTCAAAGAGTGCAGCAAACCATTTTCCTGGACAGTATTTTAGTGAAACTTGATATGATGTCACAGCATCATTGAAAACTTAGGGCAGAAAGGGCCCCTGTTAAGTCAACTGCGTGCATCAGCTCCTGCTGAATGCTGTTGGATTCCAGTGTGTACATAATAGACCTAATTGGTCTTAAAAACTACAAATTGAAAATTTTAAATGTTTTTTTCCCTTTCACATATAGCCAAGGCTTTGTTTTCTGTGGTTGACCTTTCTGTTCAAGCGTTTTCTACTACGTAAACTGGTATTCTACAACAACTCAAATCCAGTCTTTCTGATGATCTCATCGCCAGAGAACAAAAATAATTCCCCTCCATCTGAGAAACGTTATTTTATGTATTTTATGCTAACATTACATCCATCCCTCTTCCTCTTCAAATCATCTAGGCTGCATATTTAGTTGCCATGCATTCTTACATTTTATTTCCTTTCTGTTTGTCATCGTCTTTGTTTACTGATTGGGTTATACAGCTGCACCTATTAGCATTCTGGGCCCAATTATGACTTTAATTTCATAATACTCTGTTGCTTTAGTGGGAAAATAAAATCACTGGCTTCTGATATCACATTAGGACTTGTGTGGCAAGCTTCTTTCCAACAATTTTACATCTGCCATATTTGTAAATCCTAAAACACATTTCTGGTATAGGACTTTTTTCCCTCCACAGCCCTACTCCTCCCACCGTATTATAGATGGATAACAAGAGGAGTGAAAAGGAGAGTGAGGTTAATGGAAGATGTGAAACAGCTCCCCAACCCTAAGATGGCCATTTATGGAATAGTGGTCAAGGGGGTGGGCTCTGGAAGATGACAGACCTGAATCTAACCTCTGGTTCTGCTATTTACTTCTGCCACCATGGCAAGTGACTAAATTTTGAAGATATCAGTTTTCTTATTTATAAAATGTCTGCCCACTGATTATAAGTTAACATAGAGCTCTTTCTGATATCTCTTAAGTGTGTGCTGTCTGCTCACCTCCCCAGGATCACCTTTCTTTCCTGTTTTCTTCGTTATATTCCACGATACCTTTCTGATGATACAGTGCTGATTGATGTTTCCATGCATTACTTCATCCATTTCCTCTGCCTAGTTTCCCCATCTTTTTTGTTCATGTCGTCTCCTTTAAGACTCAAGTCGAACATCATATGCTTAAAAATAACTTCCCTCTCTGATGCCTCTCTAGATGGACTAATTTTCCTTCTTTTATGTTCCCCTTGCACCCAATGCCTCTCTCTATAATTGCACTTAACAGGTAGTGCTGTAATTCCATGATTATCTGTCTGTTGCTCTCCTGAACCGTAAGCTTAGAGGACACAGGCCAAATTCTGCTCATGTTTGTGTATCTAGTGCCAAGCTTCAAGTGACCTCTTTACTTTTGCTAACATTAGGGAAGTCAATAGAAATGCCACTGCCATTGAGTGGCAAACACATTAATATCAAGTCCTTCAGAGATCTCCTCAAACTATGTTGACCTCTTAGAGTGAATAATGTCTCTGCACCTCCACACACTTGAGAGGGAAACCTGTGTTGACCCAATAATGAGATATTCCGAAAGAACTGTGGGAAAGGCCTTTGAGGATGTGGGTAACTGCTCTTTCTCCCTGGACTGCACAACCCCCTTTGCTCATTCGGTCAAATCTCTTCAAAACCTACTAATTCTGACTTTTCATTAGCTGCCCATGATTAGCTGTTCCCTGCTCTGTGCTTCTAAGAAACTTTGTTTATCCATTTAGTTTAGTCTTTACCACATAACATTGTAATGATCTGTACATGTCTATCTCCTCCTCTGGGACATAGGTTTCCTAAGAGCACGCAGGGCAGGTCTTCCTCATTTACACTTTGCAACTGTTATCAGGCCCAGCACATCATAAGCACTCAAATACCAAATAGACGATTCAATTCTGCCAAGCGCCGTGCTTGGGTGAGTTGATTCAATATTACCTGCTGGTCAGGAGGAATAAGAGTATATCAAGATGCATTTCAGAGAGCAAATAGAAGACTAGCTTCTCAGTATGCTGAGTGTTTTCAGTGCCTTCTTAAATGTCAAAGGGTAAATCCAGATCATGATGTTCCCAAGAATTTAAAGCAGGAAAAAAAAATTATATGTATGCCTTAGATATTCCAGGACTCTTATATTTCCGATTTTGAATGGAACTTTTCTGTATAGTAAAGAGACTCTACTCATCTGGGTATAAGGGAATTTTCTGAATATACTGGATCCTCAAGTTGCTGGTTGTGATTTTCTTGCGATTGTGGTGCTTGCTTCCAGGTTCTTCCTGTTCTCACTTGTAGTGTGTTTTTTGTTGTTGTTGTTTTCTTTAAAGTAGAATTCACCTGAAGCCAGTTTTCACACTGCAGAGCTAATTTCAACGCAAAAGTGAATGATGTCTCACATTAAATATTCCTTAGAGCATAAAGCTGACATCGAATGTATAATTTTAAGCAGCTCAAGCAGTATTCACGGAAGGGCTGACACAAGAACCAGGATCACAGGAAAATGTAGGTGAGAAGAGAAAGGATGCACACGCTAAGGCTTTTCCCCTCATCTCAGCACTGTCATGCCCTCATTTATCTCGCTTTATACATGGGGTTCAATTCTTATTTTTTAGAACTGGGTCAGATCTCTTAGGGAGAGCTAGAGCTTTGCACAAAGATTAGGGGTCTTGAGATTCGTTAACTCTTTGAGGCCACCGGGAAGATGATGTTGCAAAAAAGGGCAGTAGCACAGTTTACCTTATAACATCTTAATTGTCTGAAATCCAAATGAAAATTTTTCATTACCAAGACTTGAAAGGCAAAGCAACCACCTCGTGTTGAAGGTACAGTTGTTGACATGTCTAATTCCTACATGGACATGTTGGTGAAGAGACCTGCTTCACACAGCGGACTCACAAGTGCTAATAATAATAATAATTCAGAGCTGGCGGAAATTCCACATTTTATGGCATAAAAGAGTTAGATACCCCGTACCTAGGACAATTTTGGATTTAGTTCTAGCAAAGGCATTAGTGATTTAAATAAATGGAGACTACTGACCTTTTGCAAAGTGTATTAACTGAAGGGAAGAGTGTGCCTTTGGTTAATTTCATACGCGGCCAGTTACGAAAAAACTATGAATCCTTTTAAATTCATATGTAACACAATGTATCCATCTAGATTGCCCTTTGTATTTGAAGGTGACGCTGCTGTTATCGTCTCTGCTATTTTCTGTGTGTTCAGATCTGGCTGTTTGATTGGCAATTCCTACTGTGTACCGTCTGTGTATGTGTCAACTAACAAGTGCAGCCATTGCCTAGAGGGCTTGATTGCTGGGTTGTTCAATATTTATTAAGCACCCAAGAAGTGCTAGGTGCTGTATTGAACAGTGCAAGTGTCTAACTGACACTTCCCTCTAAAAATTCTATTCCAAGGTGACTAGTGGAACGCACATGCTTCTTGGTTTTCTTGTGTGAATTCACTGAAACTATGTAATTAGAAAACAGAACACTATTTACCAGCTGTTGTCCTGAGAGAGGTGGCTAATGTCTTTCCTATTCACTTGAAGTGTGCGGGTTAGAAGTCCATGTTTGAAAGAACCTACTCTAATGGTCTATGCCATGTGAAGACCAAGGAAGGGTGATGTGAAAATCTGTTATCGTTAGGGCAGAGTAAGATTTGGAAAGAACTGTGAAACAGGGGAACTTTGTTTAGAGAAAAATGGAGAAAAGAATCCAGGAATGTTTTCAAGGTTTGGTCATAGTAAGCTTCTGGGTCAAATTGAGCCACCCCACCTTTGGCCACTGCTCACACTGAATTCTGATCTCATTTCCGTATATTTTAATCCTAATATTTATGTTGGTCATGAGATTTTATAAGATAATAATGGAAACCAGTGGACTCAAATGACAGTATTTGTTTTTTTAAGTTTGGGTGCACTCCTAGATTTCCTCAAGTATTTGACACCAAATCATAAAGTTTCCCCTTAGTGACAATTGAATTTAAAAATAATTAAACAGGAGTTAATAAATAGGATAGAGGTTTAAGAAACTGGTTCAAGACTATGCAGTGCTGTTTACAGTCAATGTTAACCCAAGCATGTCATTAAAAGACAAAAAGTACTTCAATGTATACATAAAATTGCTCTATTTTTCATTTTTTTCATGCTTATTCATTTTGAGAGAGAGCACACACATGAGCAGGGTAGAGAAGAGACAAAGGGAGAGAGAATCCCAAGCAGGTTCCACACTGTCAGCACAGAGCTCAACTCAGGGCTTGATCTTACAAACTGTGAGATCTTAACCTGAGCTGAAATCCAGATCTGCATGCTAAACCAACTGAGTCACCCAGGTGTGCCAAATTATTATATTTTTAAATGTACTTCTCTTAACTCAAGCCTGAGCGTAGTTATACTCAATTGAGTTATTTACAAGTTGTTTACTAAATATACTCAGAAATATATTTAGCCAATATATTAGACTTTGAAGTGTTTTTGTAGAAAACATGACGAAAGATTTTGTATAGATTTGAAAAATGTGTTGCACTTTCATTGCAATTGAAGGAGAGCATATTTAAGTTTAAAGTTTAGAAATTTTTGTTTTGATACTTTTCAAATGACAAAGATGTCACCTACATAATCAAAATAACTCTTATTTTTACATCCAAGCAATTTAAAGGCACTTAGTTCAAAATACCCTTAATAAGAGCTGATAAAGAGTGCTAATGCAATGTCTTTTCTTCAGTCATAATTATTACAAAGTGAATGTTACACAAAGAAGCCTTGGTCAGGACATGAGGAATAATGTAGTATTGACAGCCAGACTGCACTCTCTTCATATTCTGGGATTTAAGGAAAGTGTAAGAATGCCGACACCCACTTTGCAGCTACTAATCTAAAAGCTACTCATCTAATGGGTTATGCATTAATTCTTTTAACTGACTTAAATATTATCCACATTTTAGTGTAATTATATGGCCATAACTTCTCCTGTAACTATGGGAGCAGAATTAAGAAAAATCCAGAAACCAGTTAGAGCTTTGATACATGAGCTGAATAGTTGCAAAGGTAAAATGAAGAAAGTGAAGGTGACAGACGGAAGAGGAGGTGACTTGAGAGGGTGTGAGTCAGTGGAGAGAAGATGGCATGAAGGAACTGGTAAAACAAAAAACAAACAAAAACAAAAATTTGAATACAACATGGAATCTTAAAATGTTTTCTCTTCAGATGTAGGGGGGTTCTAAGTCTATGTAAATAAAACACTATTGTTTCAGTACAGTTATTTTTTGTATGTTTTGCCTCATTTTATCGGCACATTTTTTTTCTCATACATCATGAATGTAAGTCTTAGTTCAGAGAGGCATGGGTAATCTCCATTTCAGAAACCTGTTAGTAGAGAACAAAGTATTTTTCTCGCTCTCCTAATCTTTCTCCCATTAATGAAGGCTCTAATCAAAATTCTATGCCTTTACTGAAATAATCAAAGAGATCAAGGGCCCTGACTCCAGTAATCATGGTAACACTATCTTTTTGGAGGCTATTTGATAAGATTTTCATCACACACAAGAGGAAATAAATTATATGAGGCTGCCAAAACTCTATGGGTAATAAATGTAGGACCCAGAGCCAGAACCGAGGAACTGAGGTCTGTTGCCATCTTGAAGAAACGGGTTTCTAAACAGTCATTGACAGAGCTGTGGGATTCTCAGACTCCTTTTAGTAACAGTCAGGATGTAACAGAGAGAGAGAGGTAACTGGATCAAAGAGGTGTTCTCCACATGGCTCACTTCCCTAAGAGCAAAAGCACTTTGATTCGTCAGATATGCTGGAGCTTCCCTGGTTTTATTTTTTGAAGAAATAATAGCAGGACTAAATAAACTGGTCCAAAGTATTTAGGTACTTTTTTGCAACTTTCTGCCGATCTGAAACTGAACCAATACATCATATAGTACATCTAGGAGTTAAATATAGTTAAGATTTTCATGAGTTCAGTTTTGCAGATAAGGTAACAGTGGCACCGAGAAATAAAGTGCCTTTCCCGGAGTCTCAAAGAGAGTCAGAGTCTTGGATGAATACAATTTCCGAAGCCAGGCATCTCTAGTTCCGTGTTCTAGCCACTAGACAACACTACCTCTTTGCTTTTACAGTTGTTTATATTTGGTTTAACAGCAGTTTCCATTAATGCCTCTTAAATGATTGAAATATAGTTTTAAAAACCTGAATTGTTACAACTGCATTGTTACCTTTGTCTTTATTAGTAAAACAATCTTTTTCTTGTTTACTCTGTTAAGTGCTAATGTAAATAACAGCTTTTATTTAGCATAGTTTTGCTGACTGTTTTTACACTTTTTTGCTACCTCTAGCCTAACCATATTTGTCTCATTCTTTTGCAAATCTTCTAATTCTAAATTAAATGAAGCTAGGGTTTATTCTAAAAGGAATGGTACAACAGTGCTCCTGTTTTCCAATTCCAATTAAAACCTTCAACTCCCTTGCAAGACTCCCTTGCACTTACACTTTCGTGAATTTCATCACTGCTGTGCAAATTCTATTGCAGTTCACACGGGAAGAGAATTAAGATGATCTAATATATTGTTTGCTGAGAAACTAAATGTATTCTCTTTAGACTCTCACCAGTTTAACTTCCAGGTATCAAAAAAAAAAAATGTTATTTATCAGTTCGTGGCTCCTAAAGAGTATTCTTATTCTTGGTACAATCATCTAAATATTTTTTTTTCCTTCCAGTATTTCCTGATTGCTTAAAATTACAATTCTGGTGTTAATAAGCTGTACTGTTCTAAAAAAGCCACTTCATCTCCTCAAGGCTTTTGTTTCTCCAAAGGGAGATGTATTAGAGAAACACTCCCCACCTCTCTGTGGTACAGGGTTCAGAGAGGTACTGAAGGGTGCTTCAACCTTACTACCTTTCTATCTGGGTTCCAGAGGGTGAGTCCCTACCCCTTTGGAGGTAAAGCTTCCACACAGGCCAAATTAGCACCGGAGGGGAAGTGTTTGTTTCAGCTCATGCTGAATCAGTGAGCCCAGAAAAGTACACAACCATGGGCACCCAGTTGTAGCACCCTTCTGCTTTGGGCATAAATTTTAGTGTCCTCATCTTGGGGGCAATGGTCATTAGAGGCAAAAGGGACCACTGTCTCCTCAATTGATAGCAAGGTCTTTAAGCAATCTGAGTTCCAGTGGAACAGAAAGGTAGATGTGTCTGTACCTGAACATAGGACTATCTCATTTTCTGGAACAACAGAAATACGGAGCCATCAGACCATTAACCTGAAGTAATAGCTACCAAGGACAAAGGTGAACCAAAGTCAAAGTGCAAAAGGTCGTTGTTTTCCTATCCTGTTCAGAAATAGACCACACAGGAACCATTTAAGAGAGATTCCTCAACTCGTCCTCAGGGACTAATACCTTGGATCATACACAGGGTCCCTCTCACAGGATGGGTGCTTGGTATCTGTGGGCTTCTCCCACCTTCCTAAGCCAGCCTTATGAACACCAGCCTCTCTGCCCCTGCACAGTTGCCTCTTCAGGACAAGAGAGCTCCACCTCATCCAAAGTCAGGGCTTTACTGGCATTCTTTTTCTTCTTCAGCACCTGTCACTTACTCATTTACTCACAAGAACAGTTAAAAACAAGAGAAACAGATGTTGTTGAGCTCATCAAACTGTGCACTTTTCTTCAGTTGAATCTCACTTAGCTTCAAATGGGAACAAGATGTTCTTTCTGCTATGGATGTTCTTCTACTGCTAATTTCGAATTCCGACAATTTCCCCAGGTCTCATTTCAATAAAAGGTGTAAGTCCCTAGTAAATGGTGTCTGTATGAGGGCAAAACCTTCCTTTCACGAAGAAGAGCCTTTAGGAATGGATACTTATTCCTTGATAGCAATTCACACTTCTCAAGCAAAAAAAAAAAAAAAAAATGTAGAAGTACAGGCTTGTACACGGTGGGAAAGAATGAGTAATTTTCAAAATTTTTTTCCCATGAACCTCACTTTGCAACAATTGCCACGTGGTAGATTTTGATAGGTATCTCAGTCTTTAGGGTTTTTTTTCCTAATGGCCTCAGTTTCTCATGCATTCTGGTCTTCTTATTATTTGCAGGTTTGACAGCTAGAGGAGAGGTTTTCAAAACATGAAGATTTTAGAGGAAGCACCCTAGGGTGTTCTTATTGTCTAATTCACCGGTGTCATAGGAATTCAAATCTAATGTAATAATCTCAGGAATAATAGTTATTATTATTCAAGAACTCATAATAGTAGCAATCATTTACTAAATAATACGTGCAGAATCTGGATTAGAATTGTTCATTCAACAAATATACATGGAAAATATACTATTCACTAGGCACTGCTAAAAACTCTTGGAATAGAACTGTGAGAGGAACAAACAAAATTCCCTACCTGTATTGTGTGGTAGGCAGTCTGTAAGATGCTCCCCAAGGATCCCTTCTTACCAGTGTTCACCTAGTTGGGTAAAACCCTTCCCTTGAATGTGGGCTGGACCTAGTGACATACTTTAATGGAATATGGCAAAAATGTCCCTTTAGAGATTGCAAACTCACTGTGGCTTGCATCTGGGAATTCTCCCCCACTCTTGTGCTTTCTCTCTGAGGAAAGTGAGCTGTCATGTGGTAACTGTCTTGTGGAAAGATGTATGTGACATAAAGCTAGGGGAGACCTCTGGCCAACATCCAAGGAAGAACTGAGTCCCTCAGTCCAACAGTCCAGAAAGAAGTGAATTTTGCTAACAACTGTCTGAGTGAACTTGGAAATGTGTTTTTCCTGGAGCAAACCTCAGAAAAGGTCATAACTATATAGCTATAAACTTGACTGAAATCTCTTAAGAGACTGAACCGTAGGTATCTAGCTGCACTATGCCAGGAATACTGACACTCAGCAAATGTGACAAAATCAATTTTTTATATTTGTTTTTTTATAAGCCACTATGTTTTCGGGCAAATTGATAGAATATGCCATGACAGATAATTAAAGGAGACAGAAGGGAGGTAAAGGAGAGACGTAAGTAGTACTGGAAATGGGGAGTAAGGAGGCGTCACATTTAAATAGTGAGGTCACAAGATTTAGATAGTAACATATAAGCAAAAACCTGAAGGAAGTGAGAGGGTAAACTGTCATTGTATCTGGGTAACAAGTTCCTAGACAAAAAAAAAGAAGAGTAAATTCAAAGGCCCTGAGGCAGAAGTAATTCTAGAAGACTAAAAAATGCAAGGACACCAGTATGACTAAAAAGGAAGTAGTGAGAGAGAAATTACCAAGAACTGAGGTGATAAAGACAAGGAGAAGCCGTGTGTGTGTGTGTGTGTGTGTGCATGCGTGCATGTATGTGCATTTTGGAGGGAGGCGTAGAAATTTTGGTGCTGTTGGTTCATTGTAAAGACTATGGATTTTTATAAGAGCAAGATTGAAAAGCTTTTTATGTTTTTTATAATGATTATATCAGATGGGGAAGCCAATCTGAAGCACTGTTAAGGACATACAATGCATGTTAAATATTATTTAATTTACTCCTTAGAACCACGAGATACAGATAGCACTAACTATACCTTAAATGCAAATAATTCAGAACAGTGAGGGGACATGCCCAAGGCCATAAAGCTAAAGCGAGAATCACAATTTGAACTCATGTTCTTCTGTCTCCAAACTGGAATCTGTATTTCAGAGTAATATCCAGCATATGTAAAATGCTGAAAGATATACAAACTGGAAAGAAGAAGAAAGAACAAGCAACAAATAGGCTGAGATAGATAGGCAAAGGAATTACCTAATTTTTCTACTCAGTAGTAGTCAAGAAGTACTTCTTTGACCTCTTTTAAAGCTGGAAACCTTACACGTGAAGAGCTCAGCCTATGTTACGTGACTTATCTAAAAATCACTGAAGTCAATAGAAGGGACAGAAATAGAACTTAGTTCTCTGAACTCTCAATTTCTTGTTGAACCGCCAGAGAACACGCCTTTCTATTAGTTCACCTGTGTAAGGTATTTTGCTGATGAAAAGTGCTATTACCTTGGAGCTTAAAAAAAAATAAGACAAAAAAACATTTTTAAAACAATTATAATTGATTATGTCATCCTTGTACTTTAGCTGAAGTTCACCAAATTATAGTGTACTAATAAATGAAGATAGTACTTCGTTAAAGACTTTAGACATTTTCTGAAATGAATTGAAATTAACAAAAGGATCTAAAGGGTGAAATGCAAATCTTCTGTAAAGTTCTTTTCTAAAACTGTTCAAAAGCCCAAGTGATTAATACAGCAGATTAGTATGAATTTAAAACAACACAAGTGAACTTTGAAATCAAATAATGAAGAGTTTTCACAATTTTTTTTTATGTCCAGACACTGTTAACTTATTACAACATAGATTTTGGCTGATAAATTTATTCTGTGTAGGAACACAGGAAAAAATGATCTTTAAGCTGAATCTATCCTATTTCTCTGATAAAATATTAGTGGATGGATACCTTTTGGTTTATTAGATAAAGCCTCTAAGTAATAATACCTAGTAGGTACAGGCACTGTGTGTAACTCAGGACATACATCGCTTCTAATCTTTCCAAACAATACTAAAAATATTAGCTTTGTTTAGACAATTGAGAAAATGAGGATCGGAAAAAACCGTCACACAACCAATAAATGGGAAGGCAGGATTTCTGGCCTGCTGACTTAACCACCAAAGTCCATACATTTCAGCTAAGGTTTTTAGTTAGAGAGTAATAACTCTGGGTGATTTCCTATTTATTGTGTGCACATGCGTGTGTTTCTGTGTTTGTGTGTATATATACATGAGAGAGAAAGAGAGAAAAGACCTTACAATATCTGAATTTTAAGTACCTGTTTATATCTCCTCTGTCTCAGGTATAAAACACCAAGTGGTAATCAAAAGATGTTGCCTGGACTTATCTATCTGGATTATTCAGCTCAGCCTTTCATGACGTTTTGTTGCCTCAGACACCTACTCAAAATGTCCTCCAAGAAAGCCTCCTTTAAGTAAGTCAGTCAAGGTACTAGTAAATTTCATTCGTTGCTGATTTTAGCCTCAATCTTACTTGGTGGATGTTGCTCTTTGATGCTTTGAAAACCTTTACCATTTAAAAATCCTCTGTATCATTACTATGATTCAAACTACTGTGTCAATATTGTTACTATTGTTTTATTTTTTTAAGTTTATTTATTTTTGGGAGAGACAGAGACAGAGTGTGAGCAGGGAGAGGGGCAGAGAGAGAGAGAGACACAGAATCTAAAGTAGGCTCCAAACCCAAAACAGGCTCGAACTCACCAGCTTTGAGATCATGACCTGACCTGAAGTCAGACGCTTAACCGACTGAGCTACCCAGGTGTCTCTATTACCATTATTAAAATCAAAAGAAGGCTGAGCTACCCAAACAGAGTGGCTCAGCTGTAAGCCATTACCCCTCCATTTGTTGTTTTCATTTCAGAGACCTCATAGCATTTCCAAAATTATCTTCCACTCTAGTCCTACACACACTTCTTAACTACACGGCTTCCCTTTGGGAAAGGTTAACTGAATAGTCAATTCCCCGAGCTATTTTTTATATTAAAATTTGAAAAATTGAAAAATTTTATTTACAGGACCCAGGGCAATGATGGAGGTAATAGAGGTCCCAAAACTGTTTGCTGGATAAATGGGATAATTTAATGCAAATAAAGTATTTGCTAGGAATCGAGGTTTCGTTTTCTTTGTAAAACTTTTCTGCAAAAACACTAAGCTCAATCTCCCCATAATGAGGACAGCTTTTAGAAAATGTGAGCTTTCTCATATCTGAAGACAGTATCTGTTTCTTCCAGACCCACATTACATGGCAGTCAGAAGTGGGATCTGAAGGAGATGAACCCCTAAGGAATTAAGGATCCTGGCACAGGAGGCTCCCTCTGGAGCCCTTTGTCCCTCCACTTCGGTCAGTTGTCTTTTGCCCTTTGGTTCAGGAAGCTTCCTATCAGAATTGGGCTCCCTCCTTTTGGTTGAGCTCTCCAACTTTAGTAGGAATTTCAAGGCTTCATCCTTTCTGTTTAAAGTCTTTGTCCCTCTGCTAAACACTCATTTTTGTTTTTATTTTTCAACATCTGGCTCAGAATAATGGGACCTCAATCTGCTAGATTCTTCCAAGAGGGTCCTCCTTCCTAGGACCTTGACAGATTTTGTGTTTATTTTTTTTTTATGTTATTATTTATTTATTTATTTATTTATTTTTTATATGAAGTTTATTGACAAACTGGTTTCCATACAACACCCAGTGCTCATCCCAAAAGGTGCCCTCCTCAATACCCATCAGATTTTGTGTTTAAAAACAAAGATTACCCTGGGGTGCCTGGGTGGCTTAGATCATGATCTCAAGGTTAATGGGTTCAAGCCCTCTGTGGGGCTCTGCATTGATAGAGAAGAGCCTGCATGGGATTTTCTCTCTATTTCTCTCTCTGCCCTGCCCCCCACTCTCAGTCTCTCAAATAAACTTAAAAAAAAGTTCCCCCTTCATACACATTTTTAACTAATTGAACTGACTTAACCAAAAATATATTGTAATTCCAGTGGCCATTATGAGGAAATTTCAATCTTCCCAAACTTGCTTTTCTTAGAACCAGGTAAGACAAGATCGCTAAAATAAAACAAACACATGCCTGATAGAAACCTATTTCAATTGGTATCTTGAGGCTTCCAAATATATTCAGGTCACTAAAGTCACTTCTTTACGAAATACTGTTTCTAAATTAACAGAGTCAAACAATTGGAAAAAGAAAAGAGATAGGAAAGTATCAGAACGCTAGCTCTTTCACCTCCATTACTAACATCTTTCTCCCCTACTACATCTTCCGTTTAGTCAAAGATTTTCCCGAGGTAACAGAGAATTCTGACAGAATTACTGAAGAATTTAAGAGAGTCATGCACACTCACCCACCAGAGTTCTCAGATTTATACTGGCTAGTTCACCTGCTTGTTGGAAGGGGCGGAGCCCAAACCCACATCCAACAAGGGAAAAAGCAACCAATACCATGCCTTGTTATGTGATCAGGTTCAGCAATCACTAAATGACTTCACGTGGCAATCTAATCCCTGGGGCTTTCCCAAAACCTTTTGACAGGAATAAGATTCAGGCTCATACTCAGAAGCCCAGTGAGCCCATGCATGATTATTATAGCCAGTGCCAAATTCTTTTTAAGAAAAATTGTGGCCTTCCTATGGGTGTTGAATCCACTTGGATAGCTTTCAACTCTACGTTCATTAACAGGCTAAACTGACCTCTCTCCCTTCTAGTTCAAAAGACCAGGATGGAATGGAAAACTGTGTCCACACTAGATTTAGTTAATTTAGCAAATCAGCTTGCCTGCCCTCTAGATGATTCAACTAAAAGGAAAAACACTATAATCCTTAATTTTCAATTCCAACAAAAAAGGAGGCTCCTAAACAAATCAAACTTTCCTGGTCTTTGTTAATACTGTAAAGAGCCAGGACACTGGCCTACTTGCAGGACTCTGAGGAACTACAGGGGCTTTTCTCAATCTTTCTTCTCAACCGGTTTAGAAAGACAACTCTCCAGATTGAGAATGAATCTTACCAACACTGGAGATATGCATAGTCTTGGTGCTCAATCACACTATTAAACAGTGCCTCAGAACTAACAGCACCTCAGAACTAACAGCGCCTGAAAACTAACTAACATGGTTCTTACTTCCTCCACCCCTGTTCATTTACTGGGCTGAAATTTCTTAGAGGAATATCATGGCAGACTTTATTTCTTCTGAAAGGGGAAATAATTCTCGAATTTGAGAGTGACGCCAAAATAGTCAAGCAGGTGAAGCAAATGAGCCTTCAACATGTTTTACTGGTTCCATCTCTGACAACACTAAAGCTAATTTTAAGGATGCTATTTGTGCCTGTTGGGTCAGCTGTAAGGCCTAAAGCCCCTAAAAGATGGTTATAAGGCTCGGGGCCTCATTATCCTGCACTAGTATCTCTGGTCACCTCATTGTTCCAAATTTCTATACTTCCTTAGCCTCCATCTCCACTGAAAGCAAATTTTTCATTGTGATTTATTCACTACCACCTTCTCTAGCATCCGTGTGGATAAGACCAGCAAATATCTCTGCCTTTACTTGAGAGGGAAAAAAAATCCTTCCTATTTCTTATCAACTTTAAAAGCTATTTGGATGTGTAGGCCTCTTTACAGAAAGATAGCATGCACCTGTTAAGCTTTTAACTTTAAGAGACAACAGAGTCCCCAAGCAGAAATTGCAGTTTGCTAAAACTCACAATCCATATTGGGACACCTAATCTCAGAAAAAGGGCTACATTTAGATCATGGCATCCCGAACTTCCCAAAACTCAAACTAAGAAAAAAAAAAGACATGACCCTATTATTTTGGAAGATCAAGATGCCTTAGTCTTTAAAGCCCTAAAAGAAAGCTTGATAAATCCCCCTACTCTTGGATCAGCTTCCCTTTTCCCTTTTTGTATTTCAAAAGGCAGGAAACAGCCTTGGTGTACTCATGCAAAAACAAGGGGTCAGCCATCAATCCACAGCCAACAGCTAGACCTCATGGCACCAGGATATCCCCCTTCAGAGCCATTCCCATCAATGCCCTTTTAATTAAGATCACTAAAAAGACATTTATGGAATCCCCTATAACCATCTTTGTTTTTATTGTTGTTTTAGTTGAACATCTTATTCTGGAATATACTTGCAAAGATATGTGAACACATGCACGCGCAATTCGATAATGATAATAAAATAAATATCCACATATCCGCCACCAGGTTAAGAAATGGCACTTGCCTAGTGCCTTAAGAGTACCTTGAGTTGTACCCCTCTGATAATGTTTTTGAAATTGAAGTATAGTTGACACACAGTACTACATTAGTTTCAGGTGTACACAGTGATTCAACAGATTTATACTTTATGCTATGCTTACCACAATGCTTACCACAATGCTACCACAATGTCACCATATAATACTATCGCAATATCATTGACTATATTTCTTATGCTGTGCCACTTATTCCCATGACTTACTTACTGCCTAACTGGAAAACTGTACCTCATGCAGTAGAAGCTCTTCTGAATTCTCATTATTCTCAACACCTAAGTTGTTATACAACTTTCTCTCTGTAATAATCTTAAAAAAAATTTTTTAGGGGCGCCTGGGTGGCGCAGTCGGTTAAGCGTCCGACTTCAGCCAGGTCACGATCTCGCGGTCCGTGAGTTCGAGCCCCGCGTCAGGCTCTGGGCTGATGGCTCGGAGCCTGGAGCCTGTTTCCGATTCTGTGTCTCCCTCTCTCTCTGCCCCTCCCCCGTTCATGCTCTGTCTCTCTCTGTCCCAAAAATAAATAAACGTTGAAAAAAAAAATTAAAAAAAAAATTTTTTTTAAATGTTTACTTATTTTTGAGATAGAGAGAGACAGAGTGAGAGCTGGTAAGGGGCAGAGAGAGAGGGAGACACACAATCTGAAGCCGACTGCAGCCTCTGAGCTGTCAGCACAGAACCCGACACAGGGCTCAAACCCACAAATGGGAAGATCATGACCTGAACCAAAGTCGGATGCTTAACCAACTGAGCCACCCAGGCACCCCATCTCTCTGTAATAATCTTAACCCTGCCACCCTTCTTCCCTCCTCTATGGACAACCCTCCTGATGACTGTTTGACTCAGACAGATTACCTCTTGATAATGTTTTTCTTGGTTTACCAATGGCTCTTATTTAAAAGGTGAAAATGGTAACTATTATGCTGCCATAATGGTAAATAGTATTCCATTGCAACTCTATGAAGTTTTTGAGGCAGCACCTTTGTCCTCAGCTACCTCAGCCCAAGTGGCTAAGTCATACACCCATGGTTGGGCCTCCATTTAGCCAAAGGCAAAACTGCAAATATCTATACTGACAGTATGACATTGGAGTAGGTCATGCTTTTGGAATGCTATGGAAACATTGAGGCTTCCTCACTTCCAGTGTGGACAAAATTAAAAATGCCCTTTATGTCTAGGAATTGTTAGGTGTCATAAATTTACCAGCTGCCGTCATCATTATTGAGGCTGCTGGGCACTCCAAACTTGATTCCCTGGAGGCTAAAGGAAACCACCTCATTGATATCTCCACAAAGAACACTGCTCTCAAAGGAACCAATGACTTCTGTCATAGTCCAAAGGGATGCTCCCCCAAGTGATAATCTATGAAAACTGACTAGAGATGTCCAACAATTGGCCCCAGAAAAGGAAAAACAATATTGGAAACTTAATAACTGTTGATTCAATTTAAACAAGAAAATTCTGGATTGGGCCAAATAATAATCCAGTCTTGCCAGAGATTCTAAAGTTCCCATTACTGACTACTATACACTGGCCTACTAATACAATGATAACCTTTATGAATCAGTATTTGTGGGGAAGTATTAACAAGGCACAGAGTGCCTACTTTGATTTCCCCACCTGCCTGAAGTAGAATTTAGGAAAACCTGTCTGCACTGCTCCTAGACACTTTAAATTGCCCAATGGACCATTCAAGTTTTGGTAAATGAACTTTGTATAGTCTTCCCATGGGTATAAAAATGTCTTGTTAATGGCTTGTATCTTTTAAAATTTCATCCCTGGCAACCTCACCCCCTCAAACTTCACAGTGACTGGAGAATTCATTTCACTAGTCAGTGCTTTAATAGATCAGTGCTATTTGGCCAATTTCATGACACTTTCACTGCACCTACCACTCTCAATCCTCTGGGCTAGATTAAAACACTAATGATATTATTCAAGGTTTGTAGAGATGCTCCAAATACCCTGGCCAAAGGCACTGCCATTTCCTTCTAGTGTACCCTTTTTGGAACCCATAAACTCCCACCCTTTGAGATAATCACAAGATGCCCAATGCACATGGCCCCTGATCTTTTGATCCACAGCTGGCAAAATGGGATATACTTCAATATTGCAAACGCTTCCTTGAGAATAATCATACTTTAGTAGAACAGTCTTTCCTCCACATGCTTCCAGAAGACAAAGATCTTAAACATTATACCTAGAGTCTAGAGAGTTTGTCTACTGAAAAAGATACCTCTAGAAAGACTCTCTTCAACTTCATTAAAAAGGAATCAAGCCTTGTGCCATCAAACTCCAAGGAATAGATTCTTGGATTCATGTGTCACATCTGAAAAGAGCATCAAAACCTGACTGAGTCTACATAGCAACTGGTAACCTGAAAATAAAGATTTTCATGAACTGAAGCAACAACAGCTGAAGGAGATAGCTTTCCAAAGATGACCAGATCAGGCTTACATACCCTTTTCTCACTGTTGCTTTCCATCTTAATGCCCACTTGTCTTTCTTGGACCAATCTGTTGCAATAGGGGGACAAATTTTTGATCTTTAAATAAGTTACAATAAAATCTGATCTGTCCATAATGTTGTAGATACCTTGATCTTCGATCCATTCCTCTGCACTCAAGAGAAACATAAGCAAGCTAAATCTTCTTTTCAAGTCTTTTAGGAAAGATCCCTTTAGTCTGAGATGGTTCCTTGCAGAATGCATACTCCTCATCTTATTCTGTAGAATCATTTTAGGTTTTGTATCTGTTGACTGTCAAATTCTGTAGAAACAATGTGCCAATAGGGTGACATTAGCTCAGTGTTTTGAGATGATCTCCATCCAAGATATAGATCTCAGATAAGAAATGCCTGAGAGTTCTCCTTCCTACCCTTTCTCATTACTCAATCATGGCCCCATCAGTTTCTAACCTGTGCACTTTACTTCCAGTGTGGGACATGACAACCAGGAAGGGTCCTTCCTGGCAACAAGGGTTCAAACCACTTTAGTAAACAAAACCACTGAATACAAAAACCAAACCAAACCAAACCAGACAAAACAAAGGAACAAAAACCAACCAAACAAACAAACAAAAAAACAAAACTGACTCTTGATCAGTGACATTTTCAACGCTTTTTTATTTATTTTTGGGACAGAGAGAGACAGAGCATGAACGGGGGAGGGGCAGAGAGAGAGGGAGACACAGAATCGGAAACAGGCTCCAGGCTCCAAGCCATCAGCCCAGAGCCTGACGCGGGGCTCGAACTCACGGACCGCGAGATCATGACCTGGGTGAAGTCGGACGCTTAACCGACTGCACCACCCAGGCGCCCCGATCAGTGACATTTTCAAAGAAAGATCTTGATCAAAAAAGGAGAAGTGTGAAAATAAATAAAGGAAGCCTCATTTAAAATGGATTCAGGGGGGCGCCTGGGTGGCGCAGTCGGTTAAGCATCCGACTTCAGCCAGGTCACGATCTCGCGGTCCGTGGGTTCGAGCCCCGCGTCGGGCTCTGGGCTGATGGCTCAGAGCCTGGAGCCTGTTTCCGACTCTGTGACTCCCTCTCTCTCTGCCCCTCCCCCGTTCATGCTCTGTCTCTCTCTGTCCCAAAAATAAATAAACGTTGAAAAAAAAAAAATTAAAATGGATTCAGGAACCTTGGCCACAGCAACTTCTTACTCAACATGTCTCCCGAGGCAAGGGAAACAAAAGCAAAAATGAACTACTGGGACCTCATCAAAATAAAAAGCTTCTGCACAGTGAAGGAAACAATCAGCAAAACTAAACAGCAACTGACAGAATGTGAGAAGATATTTGCAAACGACATATCAGATAAAGGTTTAGTATCCAAAATCTGTAAAGAATTTATCAAACTAACACCCAAAAAACAAATAATCCAGTGAAGAAATGGGCAAAAGACAGGAATAGATACTTCTCCAAGGAAGACATCCAGATGGCTAACCGACACATGAAAAAATGCTCCACATCACTCATCATCAGGGAAATACAAATCAAAACTACAATGAGATACCATCTCACACCTGTCAGAATGGCTAACATTAACAACTCAGGCAACAACAAATATTGGCGAGGATGCGGAGAAAGAGAATCTCTTTTGCACTGCTGGTGGGAATGCAAACTGGTGCAACCAGTCTGGAAAACAGTCTGGAGGTTCCTCAGAAAATTAAAAATAGAACTACCCTATGACCCAGCAATTGCACTACTAGGTATTTATCCAAGGGATACAGGTATGCTGTTTTGAAGGGGCACATGCATCCCAATGTTTATAGCAGCACTATCAACAATAGCCAAAGTATGGAAAGAGCCCAAATGTCCAATGACTGATGAAAGGATAAGTAAGATGTGGTGTATATATATATATATATATATATATATATAATATATGTATATGTATACATACACACACACACACACACACACACACACACACAATGGAGTATTACTCGGCAATCAAAAAGAATGAAATCTTGCCATTTGCAACAATGTGGATAGAACTAGAGGGTATTATGCTAAGTGAAATTAGTCAGTCAGAGAAGGACAAAAATCATATGACTTCACTCATATGAGGACTTTAAGAGACAAAACAGATGAACATTAGGGAAGAGAAGCAAAAATAATATAAAAACAGGGAGGGGGGACAAAACATAAGAGACTCTTAAATATGGAGAACAAACAGAAGGTTACCAGAGGGGTTGTGGGAGGGGGGATGGGCTAAATGGGTAAAGAACATTAAGAAGTCTACTCCCAAAGTCATTGTTGCACTATATGCTAACTTGGATATAAATTAAAAAAAATAAATTAAATTTTAAAAAATGTCCCATTAAAAATTAAATTAAAAAAAATGGAGTCAGGAAGCCCTGAAGGGAGAGCTCTCACACACTACCACTCACTGTTAAGAAGCACACCTTTTGTTCCCCAACAGGAAGAAGATTATTTTACATACTCCAGCAGGAGGAAGGAAGAATTTCTCTTTGTCCAGAAACACCACCACACTCAGCCAATGAGAAGCCATCATAGTTCCCTTCCATAGTCCTCCTTTCTTCTATAAAAGCAAGCTCCTCTCCCCTGTTCTCCTGACTTGCCTATGTTTCGCCATAATGTTTGCATGTCCTGAGTTACAATTTTCTGCTTCTCCCAAGTAAACTCTTTGCTGGTACAATAGCTGGCTTTTTTGCTTTTTTAAGGTATTATATTATATATAATATCATATTATGTTTTGCAACAGAAAACTTTTTGGATATATATGTATTTATGTATGTATATGTACATATATATCCCCCAAATTATTCCATCTGGATGGAGAAGAGAGTAAGCTAGCAAGATCTCTTACTGTTTGAAACATAAGGTTTCTTGTACTCTTTTTGGTATAGGATTCTCATCCCAATGGTTCTCAAGGGTAATTAAATTACAGAAATTAGGGTAATGGAAAACTTTTGGGCATGGAAATACATATAATGTTGTCTTATTAATTATATCATTACTTATAAAGTTATCGAAAATCTCTTCACCACTATGCCCATCCCCCATCTTTGTCATATTTTTTGAGAACAGGGTCAGATTGAGAGAAGATTAGGCAATTTGGACCTATAAAAAAATCTTAATATCTCTCTGAATTGAATCTTGAATCTCTAAATTCAATCTTAAATTAAGCCAATTTTATATTCACATATTATAAACCATGTCCAAAAATATCTCCTATAATTCTAGCAATTAATAGTTTCTTTCTTCTTTTACATTTTTCTTAGAAACTAAGGGGCAATGACTACTGGGGTGCTAAGTCCTGGAAAATTAATTCTCCCTGACTTTTGTGTATTTGTTCCCAAGTTTCTTCTTAGTCTATGGCATTCCTTAGATTGATTCTCAGTTAGCTACAGACAATAATCAATCTCCTTTCTTTTGTTGACTTCTTTTCAAGCTTCACTTCCTGAGAAGAGCAGTCTAGAAAGCCAATAAGCCTACTAGAAGAAAATGAACACCCAACACATATTCTATTTTGAATGAACAAGGTTTAACCCAACTGTGACCACATTGGTTACATAGCAATTGTGGAAGGACAGCATATAGTCCTGAAAGACATATAGCCTGATATAGTAAAAGAGGACAGAATCAATTCTGTTCCTAAGATGACTTGGTAGGAGTCTACCTAAAATCCTCTATCTTTATCCACCTGGTGACATCCTGCTATCCTTCAGGATGAATTCATCCTTCATATGAATTGCTTTTGCAGCCTCTCCCAGCCCTCCCCCAGACTCAGTTAATACCAAGTGTTTCCTCTGTGCTGTCACTATTCTTTGTGTACATATTATTATATGTCTGTTAGCCCCATTGACTGTAAACATTCTATTGAAAGAACCATGTTATTCAATTTCATTCAGTATATATATTTTAAAGCAAGAAGAGTGGGGAGGATGAGGCACAGAAGAAGAAAGACATAAAGAAGGGAAACAAGGAAGGAAAGAAAGAAGGAAAACATACTAGGATTTGGGCTGGAATACTGTGTTGTCTGTTTTCAGGACTTTGGCACATGTTTTTTTGTGTGATTTGTCTCTATAACCACAACAACTAATAAATTTTGGAGGAACATATGTTTCAAAAGGTCCACTGATACTAGTTCACTGATTAGAAATTATTAGAGTGCAAACAAAAAAAAATACGTAACTTATTTGTTGTTGTTTTTCTTTGATAGTCCTTATATTATGATGGATAATGTCAGCACTGAAGACTGTTACATAAATTTAAACAAAGCCTGTGTCATTAAAAATTCACAACAACAAATTTGGAAAGTAAAAAATAGCTTAACACATTTGGTTGGAATAAAAATTATGCTTTATGTATATATATTGGAAATTTACATTGAAAAGTTTATTCTCCTTATTGGATAGGAATAAAACATTTTGATTTAACAGAAATGATTAATCAAACAGTAGTTATAATGGCTGAAGCATTAATTATTGGTACAGTCACAGGGAACACGAATCCTTGTTCTTCTATTTGTTTACTCATCTACCTATATTTAGTAGGTTGAATGCATTAATGGATTGTCTCCACTTAAGGTGCCCCCATTTTGTTCTAATCTGAATCTATTTGACCTTTTAAGTCAGACTTTTCTCTGTCCAGCTCATTTATGTTGCTTTTCCAGTCCAGTTACAGACCAATTTATAATCTAAAGAGAATGCTCTTCATCTAAGGCCTGAAGACTAATATTGTAATGTATTCTGAATTGTCCCACATTTAAAACATTCTCAATCCTTTTAATACCTATGCAAACTTTTATACTAATAGTTTACTTTTATTATAAAATGTATATTCTTTCTTTTTATGTATCAAGTACATTATTCATATGTTTACTTTTCTTCAAACTAGAATGTGTTACAATCTGTTTCTACTTAGCATGTGATAATAGCACAGAACGCAGCACCAGATAAAGGAACAAAATGAAGGAGAAAGTTGGCATTTATCCAGTTTATTTGATTACTCTAGAATGTTGGTCTGTATAATTCAATCTCCATAGTTTTATTTTTTTTAACACTTGATTTATATAGTTCAATCATCTGCTAATTGTTAAGCAGATAATCATCTTTTATTTTAAAGCAACAAAGGTCTTCAAAGCACTGGGTTTAATTTTTATCAGGATAAATTGTGAGAGTTTTAATGTTTAAACAGTGACAAAATTGTTTAAAGCGTCATAGAAAAAATCAAAGCCCTGGGGAAGCTATTAACGATTTAGCTTTTCCAATGCATGTGATAATATGAATTCTACTTTCCTAAGATAATTTTATAGATGTGTTTAATAATATGAGGCCATCTCAGCTGCCAGTGGGCATCTCTGCTATGTGTCCTTGACTCTATCATCTGACATTATCACCACATGTACAGGTCATTCACCAGGCCTTAAATAGTTTGTTCTATCAGCCAATTTATACACAGGCTGATTGGCTTAATTAATGAAAACAGAATGAGTAGAAAAAGTTAATATAGACTCCTATGGAATGTCAAACTTTCAAATAACTTACTAATTCTGAGAGGAAGAAAAAGTGGTTTAAATTCTAGTTACACTTAAAAAAAAACAACTTTGATTCTGGACAAGACACTTCACATCTATGGACTACAACTTCCTAAGGTATTCTGTAAATGGGTTGTGCTTTAAATCTTTAAGTTTCCTTCTGGATCTAAAATTATTTGTTGTATTATAAAGCATCATATTATATCACACTATATTGACAATTCACTCATTCAGGAAATAAGGATGTTGTCCTGAACTATAAATGATTATACTTAAGCACATTTTGAAATCTGATGTAAGAGCATCAGTAACAAACATGAATTTAACAATATTTAAATAAGCTGTATTTCCAACACCTTTCTATAATCATCTGATCTGATCTCAAAATACCTATCAAACACGTTTTGCTATTATCCACATTTTGTGGATGAGGAAAGTGAGGCATGGAGAAGTTAGTATCAGACTTCAAAGTCTACACTGTCTGCATCTTGGATCACAAGATATTGTTTGCGACAGTTTGTCCCTGCAGCCCACTGTTTTGAAATCTACCAACCAGGCTGTCACCATTAAGAAGGATGGTAGGGCCACCTTTTCCATAGAGAGGAAATATTTCTAGCAAACTTTCCTAGCTTCATGGTACTAAAGTACTCTTCACTCATGAATGCAAAGAGGCCAGCCCACAGGGCAACAGTTCTTTCCCAGATTTCTGAAGTGACAATTCTTCAAATTAGCAGATACAGAATCTGACTTTGGTGCTCTATCATGCATAAAAGGTCAAAAGAAAGACAGACTTCATTTTCCGCTGGATAGTTTTTCAAGTTTACATTCTCTTTTAGAGTTTTTCCTTTAAAAGCCAAAAATTATGGGTAACTTTTACTTTCAAACATCAGTGCCTTCATTCTTTGATTGCCTTGGAAATATCATACAACTAATACTTTTATGTGTTTTGAATGAATTCTCTGTCTCCTAAATATTGTCTTTCCTGGATTATAGGTTGGGATCAAGTCATAGAATTTATAAATTACAATTGGGGAGGGTGGATTCAACCTAAGAGTTAAATGTAGAAAAACATAAAATTTCTCATTTTTGTTATGTTGAATAAATTGAGTGCTGTATATTGATGATCTAAATATACATGTAATTACTGCTTTAATTATACATGTGATTGCTGCTTAACTTTATTATACATTGTTACCATGGAACTGAGAGATTTTAATTTTAAAGAACATTTTATATTAATTTCTCTTCATTTTACGAATTTCTTTCTTAGCAGCATGTTTAAGAAAAAAATGCCACATCTATTGTGGCATTTATATAGTTGTATACATAATGATCATTTAGATTCTATTTAATGTTCTTATAATATTGAAGAAAGTTTTCAGCTGTGTAAAGAATTGTTCTAATTTCCAAATGAGATTTAATATTCACCATTTCTTTCTAATTGTAAACACTGAAAACTGGTATGGGGCATATTTTTCCATACCATATTGAAAACGTCTGGTGTTCAGAAATGCATTCACATTCAGGTGAATATATGACATATAATTAGCTATATTTTCCACCAAGATGGTATTATTTATGAAGGATGATTTGGCATTGGACAGATTTCTTACTCTCATTCAGAAGTAGGTATCTCCCCTACCCATATGCTTTTCCCACTTCATAAGAACCAAAGTTCTACCTTGTAGAACTTGTTCTAATGGACCTACATATATAAATTATGCTTTGAAAGAACTCCCGGGGTGTCTGAGTGGCTCAGTCGGTTGAGGTTGAGCGTCAGACTTCCGGTTCAGGTCATGATCTCATGGTTCATGGGTTTGAGCCTCGTGTCAGGCTCTGTGCTGACAGCTTGGAGCCTGAAGCCTGCTTTGGATTCTGTGTCTCCCTCTCTCTTTGCCCCTCCCCTCCTTACACTCTTTCTCTCTCTCTCTCTCTTTCTCTCTCTCTCTCTCTCTCTCTCGAAAGTGAATAAATGTTTAAAGAATTAAAAAAAGAAATAACTCCCATTATCTTTTTTAATAGCTAGTTTTTCTCCACCAATAATAGAAACTAAATTATTGGCCAAACTTTCAAGGTCAAGAGCAAGCAGAGAGCCCAGATAGCTGGGGAGACCTTGCAGAAGGGTGACACAGACACTATTGGGTAACAAGCCCATGGCAGTTCCCGCACTTGGCTCTGCCCCATGGCTTAAATCCTTCAAATGAGTTCCTTTCTGTATTTTATTTTACGTGTGTGGTGCAAATATAAGGCTGCAATTGGATGCTGTTACCTTGTCTGCCATTCACAGGAGGGAGACTTCCCTCCTGAACTGTGATGTAAAGAGTGAGCTCTATAATCACTGTTTCTTTTATCCTTATTCCATGAAATTCACATTTTTCTTCTCCATTCTGGACTGTTGGCACCTTCCTCTCTCTAGGAATACAGTGCTGTCCTTCCTGTTTCTGCCTTTGGCTGCTTTCCCAATAGGAGAAGATAGAATTAGCACATACTCCCTGAGGAGCATGGGAGGGGACTCAGCAGGGTGCTTCCTCAGTCCCTTCAACCACTGGCAGGGAGTATTCACTAAGGCACCCCTGGAACCAGCTAACATTGTATTTTGTGATGAGTAGTACCAGTGCCTCTGTATTCATGTACAGCCAGCTAAGGGAAATAATACACAAATATTAATTATTTAGAGATAATAATATGTGTACAGCTCTTGATCTGTGTGTACAACTCCCATTGATATTCCATTAAGAAAACAAAAACACATTCACAGTCAGTGTTTGCCCAACTTATTTTTAAAAAAGTGTGGGTGTCTGCTAAAGGGAAAGGTATAAAGAATCACTGCTTAATAAAAACACATGCCTGTGTATAATTTTAATAGTCAAAGTTAGACTATAGCCTTAAGTGTTTTGCATGCTATTAATGAGAAATAATGCTAAACTACTACTTTTTCTGTGTAAGCAAAATATCCAAATTAAATGAATAAATTTGACCAAGTTTTGCTTACATAGTCTAGATCTGCAGAATAATCAAGAGGAAAGAAAGTGAGTTATAAAATAATCATACATAGAATTGGACAACAAATCATACGGAGAAGGTTTAATATACTTCTTCCAATGGTATGGGGTGGCTGTATTTCTAAATGGTGTAGCTTATTTTTCATCTCTCCCAGGTTTACTTCCTGGGGATAGTCAATGGGATTTCTAAATACAGTGGTGTCCTATGATTTTCCCCTCTGCTAACACTGGTAGAGGCTTCTCTAGACATTCTTACTAGACCGATTTGTGATAGCTCCATTTCACATCTCTGCTTCAGTACAATTCCATGCTGATAGATCTCTCTGGAGAGAAGAATGTGGCAAAGAGGCTTCTGACATAGCTGGAACACAACTAACTAAATTAATTAATTAATTGTTTGTGGTATTAAATAATGTTGGAGAGGTTATGGAGGATCAGGTGATGCAGGGCCTTTAGACTATGGTAAGCTCTTCATTTTTCATGCTGTGTGAAGTGGCAAGCAAATGGAAAATGTGGAGCCTAGAATTGATTATCTCCTGATTTTTTCACCCTGGCAGTTCTCAGAAGTGATTATAAAGGAGTATGGTCAGATGAATAATTGTCCTCCCAAAAGATGCCCAGGTTCTAATCTCCAGAACCTGTGAATGTTACTTTTTATGGCAAAAGGGATTTTGCAGATGTGCTAAAACTAAAGATTTTGAGATGGGGAGATTATCCCGGATTATCAGGGTGAGCCAATATAACCACAACATATTTATAAGAGGGAGGCAGGAGATCAGAGTGAGTAGTAAACTGATGTGACCATGGAAACAAGAAGGGGTGACACAAGGAAGGGGTCATGAGGCAAGGAGTGCAGTTGGCTTCTAGAAGCCATAAAAGACAAGGAAATGGATTCTTCTTCCAGATCCTCCAGAAGGAATCAGCCCTGCCAACATCTTAACTTTAGCCCAGTTAAAACTAATTTTGGACTTAACGATCTCTAGAATGGTAAGAGAATACATTTACATTGTTCTAAACCACTAAGTTCGTGGTCATTTGTCAAGGCAGTCACAGGAAATGAACCAGGGAGCAAGGATACCACCTGGAAGGCCAGCTAAGAGGCTTGAGTCTGGGGACTGAGATGGTTTGCACTAAAGTGACAATGGTGGAGGTGGTGAGAAGAGGTGAGATCCAGGATTTGTTTTGAAGACTTCCTGTGGCATTTGATAATGAATTGGATATGGAGTGTGCAAGAAAGGAATCAGCGATGATTTTAACAATTTGGGCCTGAGCAACTGGTGGGGGGAAATTTCTATGGCCGAGATGGTGAAGACTGGGGAGGTCATGAACAAACATTTATTTGTGTGCCTACTAAGTCCCAGGCATTGTTCGATGGATGTGGAGGTAAAGATAGACATGCCTTCACAAAATTTGCAATCCAGTATAGTGTTTCTCAAGTGTGCCCCCTGGAACACCTACATCAGAATCACCAGGGTGGAGGAGGATGCTTAATAATACAAAATTTTTAGACCTTAACCATAGAGAATACATTAGAATCACTTGACTTAGGGCCCAATGCTATGCTTTCTTGCCTCCCCCCCCCCATCTCTGGATTAAATTTTTATTTACCCGTTTCACAGGTGTTCAATGATTACAAAAGTAATATATTTTCTTTGTAACATGCCCATAGTTTACTGAAAAGCACAAAATAAATCCCTTGTAATTCTATCATTCAGTGAATAACAGCTGGTAATTTCAGTGTGCAGCCTTTCAGACTTTATATGCACATACACACATATATGCATATTACAGAAAGAAGGAATCATAGTTTAATAATGCCATTTTTACTTGATGATGGTCTTTTTAAATTTTTTTTATTTATTATTTTTGAGAGAGAGAGAGAGAGAGAGAGAGAGAGAGAGACTGAGAGCAAGCTGGGAAGGGGCAGAGAGAGAGGGAGACACAGAATCGGAAGCAGGCTCCAGGCTCTGAGCTCTCAGGACAGAGCCTGACGTGGAGCTCCGACTCACAGACTGCAAGATCATGACCTGAGCTGTAGTCGGCCACCCAAATGACTGAGCCACCCAGGCGCCCCTGATGATGATCTTTCTAAAATAAAGCTATTGTGTTTATGAATAGTCTCATTGAATTCTATTTTATGGACATTGCCCAATATCATAAACTTGTACCCAGTATTTTAGCCTTTTGATCCCCTTTACTCATTTCTCCCACCCTTCACCCCTACCTCTGGCAACCAATCTGTTCTCTATATCTTGGAGCTTGTTTTCTAGCAAGCTCCTCAGAGCTTCTCATATTCACGAGGTTTGTGGAATACTGATCTAGTGGCTCTTTATTATCTTAATTTTATTTTAGAACACTTGGTTTTCTTTTATTGGGATGCAGACATATCATTAACAGGTTTATTACAAAGGTACTGTTTAGCTCTCCAATGCAACAGGGTTTTTGTTTTGTCTTTTGTGTGTTGGAGCAATGGAAGAAGCAAAAGGAATTAAGATATACAACTACCTGCTTAAATGATATTGCTCAGGGTGGAATTAGCAGAAATGTGAACAAGGCAGCAGATACGTGATTAGCTTGGAAGAAAGTGATGTGGAAACTGCAGGAGGTTTGAGCAAGATAGAACTGTTTTCATGTGGGGCGAAAAAAAGGGAGAATAATAATGTGAGGTTAGGGGATATGTGTGATCTAAATATGCATAAATCTGAGTGGGTTTTTTTTCCCCTTATTCAGCTCCATTGTACTTTTAGTCAGTTGCAAAACCGAATACCAGAAAATGCCCCTTTGTATATGTTAGCCCCACACTACCAACTAAGAGGTAGGTAGGTGGCGGTGGTGACAGCTGCTGATGGAAATGGGGTTGAGATCATAGGATTCCTTGTTACCCTTGTTGTACAGATGAAATAGTAAAGCTAAAGAGAGAGATAATGCAATATATTTATAACATTGCCATCATTTGAAAAAACAACCTAATATTCTGGTTTAGTATAATGTGAACAAATCCTTTCTCAAATTGATATATTATTGCATATTATGTCGCTCTAGATTGAGAGTATCTTAATATTTTTCTGTGGCTTTTTTTTCATTACATAAGAGTATGAAGTGGCATGAAAAACTTGAAATTCAAATCTGACATATTAGGTAATGATTTACTTTGGGACATCATGATGATTTTTTTTCTGTAGCTATTTTTTTTTTTTAAATGAGGGCTTAGGGGAGGCTGTTTAGTCAGTTAAACATCCGACTCTTGATTTTGGCTCAGGTCATGATCTCACGGTTTGTGACGTTTGTGAGTTCAAGCCCCATCTTGGGTTCTGTGCTGACAGTGCAGAGCCTGCTTGGGATTCTTTCTCTCTCCTCTCTCTCCATTTCTCCCCTGCCTGTGCTCTCTCTTCCTCTCAAAATAAATAAATAAACTAAAAAAATCTTTTTTTTAAAAAATGAGGGCTTAAAACAGCCATTAGTGAAAAAATAGGTAGCACTTCCCAGTGGAAAAAAAAATGATACAAAAAAAATGTGTCAAGATGAGAGACTGATTTACAGATAGCTGGTAAGAGCCGTACAAACCAACTTTGTGCCTAATGTTCTGAAAAAAAAAATTCTACATATCTTTTCCTTGACACTTCAAACTCTAAACCTGGTTCATAATCTGGATTTGTTTAAAGTTTATCAAGTACTTACTATATGCTAAACACTGTGTTAAGCAATTTACGTGAAATGGCTCACTTTATCCTTATAAAGTGTTTTTAGTTAGATGATACGACCACTTTATTTACTACTGCTGCAGAACTTGTAGCTCTTGTATCAATGAAGAGTCTCACAAAATTCTCTAGGTAGTCTCACGGAACATTAGAGAGACATTCATTCAGGAATTACATGTGGAATTGGAAACTCCCCTACTTTAACTCCATAATGTTGAATTCCCCATTTTATGTTTGTCACTTGGTTCTCAAAGGCCAAAAAAATGTGGGAAACCTCTGTGTTTGGGCTACTCCATTCCAACTTGGGCTCTCTGACATTTCTATGTTTTCGACTTCTCCACCAGCTAGGACATAGTTGGTTTAGTCTACCCGGCAGTGGAGTTAACCACTCTGAAATCTGTGACTTATACCTGCAAAATTCACCGCAACATTGTTGGGGAGGGTCCTAATTTCCCTTCATCATTTTCTCCAGTCATTGGTTACTCTTCCGCTCTCGTCACCCACCAAAGCCATTTTCTGTTGTTTCTATTTTCTCTCATGTAACACAGTCACCTTGCACTGATGGGCAGATATGTTTTCAAACAGGGCCTCTCACAGTGCTGTGGAAGGTACGATGGTTATTCTGTTTAACCTGGACCATTGCCTTGTATGCACACTATTCCCAGAGCATAGGAATTTAAAACCTTCTGCGTGCCTCTGAAATAAAATGCACTGCTTAACCTATATATTCAAAACTCTGATATTGAAAGTGTAATCAACCTCAAAACAAGGTTATTTTTTGCAATTACAGCTTTACATTTATAATTGTATATTCATTGCAAACTATAGCTATAAAGATATCACAAAGAGAGAGAACTGATACTACCTAAAATAGCCTGTATTAAGATACGGGTTTGGCTGCCTTAAAAAGTGATTCCAAAAGAAACTGGCTTAAGAATAAACATTTTGATAAAGTCAGAAGTGTTGCAAGGGAGAACTGAAGGCACCCTGTCCAGATCAACTCCCCAGTTTAACTACCTTAAAAGAAATACTTTTAAAAAAATCCATGACCTCTGCATCAACACCAGCACACTGGCCTGTTAACCCCCTGCCCCCCAAATATGGTCTTGGTAACCAGTCAAGAAAGGTACAACAGTTTGATGGCACTGGGGATTCTTGCTATCTCTGTGTTAGTGTTTCACTATTACCCAAGTTTGCTCCCATATATAACCGAAACAGGTCTGTAGGCCAGTATGATGCAAAGAAGAGAGGAGAGGATACAGTCCTTCCCTCTAGGAGCATATCCTAGGAGTTGCCCATATCAGTTCTTTCACATTTCATGGATAAGAACCTACTCCCATGGGGACACCTAAATTCAAAAAAAGCTATGCAACTAATTCTTTAGATAGATTAACCTATGCTCAGCTAAACTTCTATTACTATAGAAAAAGCAGACATCAGATATTGGCAGAATAACTATTAGCCGCAGCCACAGAGGAAATGAACATATTTTGCATAACATACTGTGAGGTTTTCTCTCCTTTGCATTTCACTCTTTCCCCTACCTATGCTGCCCCTTATACTTTCATCTGTCAAAATGTGACTGAATCATTGAGGCCCAACTTTCATCTCCTTTCTGAAACATTATGTGGTAGAGATAGTCATATTTACCAAGCGTGAAATCTATTTGTATTTCCCAGCCATCATCTCACAGTACATTGGGGATGGGAATGGCTGGAGGGTGGTGGGAAGACTGACTAGTTCTGACTGATGGGCTGTGAGCTGAAGTAATGTGGGCCTCCCTGCCCATTCCCCTATCAAGGTCAATGTGGAGATTTGTGTTCCAGATGAGGGGACTAAGAGAGGATAGAAGCTTCTTTGGTCAGGATTCCTGAATGGCAAACCAACTTGAGTTTGATGTTGTTTATTGCCTCAATAGCCAAGTCACTCTTTAGTCCTTCCAGTTGGATTTGATTGTCCTCTCCTTTGTATACATATATGGGCTTTGCCCTTATCACATTATACTTCTTTTTGTCTGAGTGTTTCCGGTTTCTTGAGAAAACTGGTCAGTTCCAATGATGTCTGGAAAACAGAAGAGCTCAATAAAAAGGTGATTGTTTAGACAGTGTTTTAAAGCTGAAAGTGGAAGCAAGAAGCAAGGGGTTATCAGAGAAGATGAGATTTAGACTGAAAATAGGAGAATTTTATGTAGCAAAGGTATGTCATGATGTAAAATTTAGATACCTACACTTAACTAGAAGGTAACATTCCTGTTTATTGGCCTCTGCTTTCTTGAAAACTGGTAGACAAGATTACCTTTATACTCTTTCTGATGGATAAAGTACCTACTTAAACAATCTTTTTAATGTTTATTTGTTTTTGAGAGAGAGAAAGACAGAGTGCAAGCAGGGGAGGTGCAGAGAGAGAGGGAGACACAGAATCTGAAGCAGGCTCCAGGCTCCGAGCTGTCAGCACAGAGCCCAACGTGGGGCTCGAACTTATGGACAGTGAGATCATGCCCTGAGCCGAAGTCGGACGCTCAACAGACTGAGCCACCCAGGCTCCCCTAAAATACCTACTTTCTAATGCAGCATTTTAAATAAATTTTTAAATTGCTTTTGTGTTGAAGGATTACAGTAAAAATTATCCACCTGTTTTAGTGCTTTAAGGGCTTACATATTCTAAAATGATAGAGTTATTCTTTCTAATCAGGAAACCAGAGCACATGATACAATACTCCAAATAAAAATACTGCACTTTGTATACTATCGTGCCTGCTATCACCATGATTTGGTGACTTAGGGATTATCATTATCCTCATTTCATATATCAGAAAACAGATTGGATTTTAATGCTGTGGACTAGATGTCTAGATTATCATGGAGCCATTCAGTAATTTATGCAATTACTTCACGCAATAATACAAAAATTTATAATAATATAAATTTCAACATTTGAGGTATTCTTTTCAATTTACCCTGACTACTCAATATATTTCATTCATTTACTTTTTTATCAATAATAAAAATTAAATTTCTCTACCTTGATTTACAATTTATACTTGAAATATGAACTACTTTATGAAAAGATCAACATATACCATGAAAAGTATAGAACCGTTGTCTGAAGGGTTATGCTTAAATTGTTTATCACATTGAAATACTCAGGGATAGCCAAGGGAGGAAAGAAGTAACCCCAGAAGTTAAAATGATCTTTCTTACAGACATTTAAAAAGAACAAAGACCTGTAGATTATATCAAAACTTGTCTGAGTTTATCCACTCCCCACATGCAAGTGGGTTTTATAACTTGTATTTACTAAGATGATATAGTAGGAAACCCACAGTTTAACTTGATGTTTTATCAGCAACACACAGTTGTTTAAGGCTAAAATTAAATAAAAGAACTTGGAGCTGCTTTTCAAGTCAGAGTGGAAGAAAACATTTTAAGAAACTGAGATGTAATTATTTAAACATAAACCTGGCAAAAAGAGAGAGAGAGAGAGAGAGAGAGAGAGAGAGAAGTCAGTCATTTCATCTGGTTTCTTTTTCATATGACATGAGGACTGGCTTTCATCATTATTTTTATCTATCCTTTTCATTCCATGAATGTATTAAAAGGCATTAAAAATTGTAGCATATCCTCAGAAAGAGAAAAGGGAGAATGTTCCACTCAGTATAAGATTTATGCTTGCTGAAGGCAGCAAGAATTGCTGTGAATATTTTAGAGAAGAACTTGGATCCTGGCTACAAAAGTTCAAGTAACCACTTAGAATTTCTCATTGAGAACTACCGTATGCAAACACATGAGCTGTGGATTGATTCTTACTTAATTACCAGACCACCAACTTTGCCAGTGCCATTAGCTGCAATACAATCTGGGACAATGTGAGAAACCATCATTTTTCCTTCTGATCTCTCTGGTATGTTTCAGACCATCTATGGAAGCTCAGAAGTAGTACATATAATTTCACAGTTATGTGTCAGGTTGATGGAAAAAGTGGGCATGCTACAATGCTTTCAGAGTTACAATTCAAGTGAGAAACCCAACTGCATATTAAATTCATGGATGAACAATGGAAACTTGAAAGCCATAATTTGAAGTTTTATTTCTGTAGGTATGGGCATATGACACCAAATTATTAAATCTAGCACAATATAAAAGTGAACACATGAGAGATTTACATAGAGAAGAGAGAATTGTGAAGCTTGGGAATGCGAAAAACTGCAATACTTTCATAATAGCAAACTTTAATATAAAATAAGCTGAACAATAGTTTTCAAATACAACTCCCTCCTGATTCATATGGTAACTTACCTATGTTGTAGCCCTCATATAAATGCGCAAGAAAGTACTGAAATGAAAAAACAATGTGAAGTACCACATAGATGCTTGCTTTGGTTGCTTATGCATACGGATAGCTAGTAATCCCACACAAAAAATACCTTTAGCATACAAAATTTTCTGGATAAAAGGGGTGGTGATGGATTTTCATAAGTAATACTCTGTCCAGAAGTTTTTTTCTTTGTGCTTCAAACTAGGGAAGTTTATAAATCATTTCCCTTATAATGTCAGCAGTGAAGAGAGTATGTCATTGAAAAAAATATTTCTGCACTTTTATAAGATGGCATGGCAGGTATATTTGCTATAGCAAATTAAAAAAATCTACTTAAGAAATATAGCTGACAAAGATTTTGTTTATTTTTTTTAATTTTTTAAACATTTATTTATTTATTTATTTATTTATTATTTTTTTTTTAATTTTTTTTCAATGTTTATTTATTTTTGGGACAGAGAGAGACAGAGCATGAACGGGGGAGGGGCAGAGAGAGAGGGAGACAGAATCGGAAACAGGCTCCAGGCTCTGAGCCATCAGCCCAGAGCCTGACGCGGGGCTCGAACTCACGGACCGCGAGATCGTGACCTGGCTGAAGTCGGACGCTTAACCGACTGCGCCACCCAGGCGCCCCAACATTTATTTATTTTTGAGACACAGAGAGACAGAGCATGAACAGGGGAGGGGCAGAGAGAGAGGGAGACACAGAATCCAAAGCAGGGTCCAGGCTCCGAGCTGTAAGCACAGAGCCCGACTCGGGGCTTAAACACACAGACCGCGAGATCATGACCTGAGCAGAAGTTGGACACTTAACCGACTGAGTCACCCAGGTGCCCCAGACAAAGAATTTAAAGCATAGATCATGGGTCAGAAGACTTAATATTGTTAAGATGGTGATATTTACCAAACTGATCTATAGATTCAGTGCAATCCCTATCAAAATCTCAGCTGACTTTTGTAGAAGTTGACAAGCTGACTCTAAAATTCATATGGAATTGTAAGAGATCCAGACTAACTGAAACGATCCCGGAAAAGAACAAAGTATGTGGACCCAAATTTCCCAAATTCAAAACTCACTACAAGGCAATTGTAATCAAGACAGGGTAGTGCTGCACAAAGATAGATAGATAAATCAATGGAATAAAATTGAGGGTTTAGAAATAAGCCCATGTATCTACAGTCAAATGATTTTTGACAAGGGTGACAAGACCATTTAATGGGGGAAAAATAATCTTTTCCACAAATGGTACTGGGACAACTGTATATCCACATGTAAAAGAATGAAGTTGGATCCTTACCTCATACTATATAAAAAATAACTAAAAATAAATTTAAAAATCTACATGGAAGAGCTAAAACTATAACACTTTTGAGAAGAATATATAGGGGTAAATCCTCAAAACCTTGGATTTGGCAAAAGATTCTTAGATAAGACACCAAAAGCATTAATAACCAAAAAAAAAAAAAGTAAGTTGAGCTTAATCAAAATTAAAATCTCTGTGCTGATTCAAAGCACACAATCAAGAAAGCAAAAAGATATCCCACAGCCTGGGGGAAATATTCGCAAATCATATTTGATAAGAAGTTTTTCTAAACTATATGAGGAACACTTAAAATTCAATAATAAAAGGATAAAACGCCCAATTAAAAAGTGGACAGAGGGGGAGGCTGGGTAGCTTAGCAGTTAAGCATCCGACTCTTGATTGTGGCTCAGCTCATGGTCTCCTGGTTTGCGGGATTGAGCCCTGTGTAGGGCTCTGTGCTGGACATAGAGCCTGCTTAAGATTCTCTTTCTCTCTCTCCTCTGCTCCTCCCCTGCTCGTACTCTCTTTCAAAAAAAAAAAAAAATGGGAGAAGACTTCAATAGATACATCCCCAAGGAAAAACTAAATATGGCCAATAAACATGTGAAGAAAGTCTAAGCATGATTAGCAAGCAAGGAAATGCAATTCAAAAGCACAATGAGAAACCACGTCACAAGTACCAGGACAACTGTCATCAAAATGTCAGATAAGTGCTGCTGAGAATATGGAAATGTCAGAGCCCTCATGCTCTGTTGATGGGACTGTAAAATGGTGCGGCTGCTTTGTCAGTTCCTCAAACATTCAAACATAGAGTTAGCGTATGACTCAACAATTCTACTCCTAGATTATATCCAAGAGAAATGGAAATATATACCCACACTAAAAGTTGTATACAGATGTTTATAGTAGCATTATTCAGAATAGCCAAAAGGTAGATACACGCAAATTCATCAACAAATGAATGCATAAATAAAATGCCATATATACAATGGAATACTTTTTAGCCATAGAAAAGAGATGAAGTATTGATACATGTGCCAACTTAGATGAACCTTGGAAACATTACCCTAAGTGAAAGATGCCAGTCACAAAAGTCTACATATTACATGAGTCTGTTTACATAGAAGTCCAGAATAAAAAAAATCAATAGGGACAGAAAGTAGATGAGTGGTTGTTTAGGACTGGAGGTGGGGGCAAAAGAGGAGGGAGTGGAGAGGTGGTAATGGCTAAAGGTTACAGGGTTTATTTACAGGTGATAGAAAATGTTCTAAAATTGGAGTGATGGTTACATATGTCTGTGAATATACTAAAATCCATTGATTTGTATACTTTAAATGGTATAATTATAGCAAGTGAATTATATCTTAATAAAACTGCTTTTTAAATAGAAACATTGGTAGTTTTGTTAATTCATGCTATACATTTAAACAGCAACTATGCAGAGACATATAATATGAATTCTGGGGAAAAAAACATATATGGTAATGTGTCAAATTACAGAACTGATGGGGCGCCTGGGTGGCGCAGTCGGTTAAGCGTCCGACTTCAGCCAGGTCACGATCTCGCAGTCTGTGAGTTCGAGCCCCGCGTCGGGCTCTGGGCTGATGGCTCAGAGCCTGGAGCCTGTTTCCGATTCTGTGTCTCCCTCTCTCTCTGCCCCTCCCCCGTTCATGCTCTGTCTCTCTCTGTCCCAAAAATAAATAAACGTTGAAAAAAAAATTAAAAAAAAAATACAGAACTGAATATTCAGCTTCTATTATACTGAAGCAAATTATTTGCCAATATTAAATAAATGAGGTAGGAAGAATAGAAGCCAAGGGTTGGTTTCTATTGTAAAAATTAATTATAAACTGGAGGCTATCATGAACCCTTATTTACTACCATTGAAATTCAAGAGAGCTATCAGAGATGGCCTCTGAAACAATACATTCAGAAATAAATTCTCCAGAGAAGAAACAGAGAAAGAAATAAGAGAGAGAGAGAGAGAGAGAGAGAGAGAGAGACAGAGACAGAGACAGAGAGGGAGACCAGAGATTGCATCCATAACGAAAAGAAAGAAAAGGTAGCTGAGGTATATGTGCTATGTAATCACTGAGATTTTATATTCAAGAGGGTATGTATGGTTGTAAACAAAGCAGACCAGAAGATCAAGAACATTGCTGTAAGTGAGGAGCATAAATGGGAAAATCAAAGCATTCCAATGCACTGTACATATAAGCTTGAAAATACATACAGTCAACACTATCAGCTTCAAGGCAGTTAAAAGTCTGCTGATGCCTAAAAAATTTTGTTATTTGGTCAAAGGCACACAGAGGAAAGACTGAGGCACTTCCAGGATGGGTGGTGGGTGTTTTAGGGGAGATTCTAGTCCTATTAAAAAATATGGCTTCATTACTAGGATGTAGGTGGGCCTATATTTACAAGACTGTGTTTTTCATAAGTAGGATTTAAAACTCTTTATGAATAAAACAGAGAAAACTGAAATGTTATATTTTTGGTAACAATCCAAATTTATATTAGAAAATGGTTTTATCTAGAGTGATACAAAGACTAATGGAAACACAAAAGCGGCTTATAGTTTTCACTATAGAACCAATGTCAACGTGGATACATAATAAAAAGAGAATTTGGTGGAGGTTATACTCAGAGTAAATAGAGGTAAAATGACCATGAAATGTAGCATAAAGTAGTATAAGGAGAAGGAGTAATGTAGAAAGGCCAATATAAGACGTTAGAAATATTGTCCCACTGTAATTTATATGTATAGATTTTCTTTTTTCTTTCTTTTTTTTTAAATGTTTATTTGAGAGATAGTGTGCTTGTGCATGGGTGGAGGAGGGGCAGAGAGAGAGGAAGAGAGAAAATCCTAAGCAGGCTCTGCACTGTCAGTGCAGCGCCCAATGCAGGGCTTGATCTCACTAACTGTGTTGATCTCACCAACCTCGAGATTGTGACCTGAGTCAAGATTAAAAGTGGGAAACTTGTGACTGAGCCACGCAGATGCCTCGATGTGTATAGATTTTCTTAAGAGTTCAGCCCTAATTTAATCCTAATTTACATTGAATCTGGGTAAATGCTTACTAATTATAAACTGAATGAATGAATTTCAATTACTACACTAGAAACATACTATTTATCAGAATTCCTTCTTTCCACAGTATTCCTCATTCCTTATCTTCCCTCTCTCCAGCAGAGTGTAATAGAAGGTGTGCTTGCTTTGCATCAGAGAGGCCTGGGTTTAAATTTCAACACTCTGACTTACTAGCTCTGTGATCTTAATGCTCTCAGTAAGGAACTATTTCAGCATGGTCATTTGCTTACCTTCTCTCTCTGTAGAGGTGGAGATGAGACAAGGATCAAGGACAAAAAGATGTGGGAAAGATGACTGGTTGGATGGAATTAAAGGGAGAAGGAAGGTATGACTATAGGTTAACTAAGAGTTCGGTTGCTTGTAGGGGCCTAGCTAATTCAAATCTTCAGCAGTGGTTTATGCTGACTCTGTATGCCCATGACTCCTCATTCTGGGACTAAACTCAAGCCTTCCTTTCCTCCCCTCTCTTCACAGGAGCTCCATGGCCTTTGCTGGATTGTTCTTTCTTCCTTTCATCCTAGACTCTTCTGGTTCACCCTGATAAGTACTGTAACATCCTAGGCCACTGTCTTAATGATGAAAAAGCAAAAGGCTATCCCCTCCCCACTACTGTTTTGTGGGCATAACTTAAAAGTGGATGTCTTGACAATACATGTGCCTTTGCTCCCTGTCTTTGTAACTGATTCCACAATTTCAGATTAGGGTGGCAGCAGGGTGGTGGGGGAACAGGACAACTATTTTGCTGCTGATGGGGACTTCGTTGGTATTGCATTATCATATTTTTAGAGGCTACGCTACTCTGAATCTTTCCAGGAGAATACAACATAACTGATCTTTCCATCACAGGATAACCAGAAATACACAAATGCCAAACTTGATTGTATTTATGAAAACTTCTGTTCATTCCTCTCCAGGTCAGAGACCATATGAAAATGGGAAGCACTAAAACCCACTTTGAATATGAACAGGTACCTGTGAAAGACCTGTGAATTATTTCTCCAATTTCTCTAATCAAAACATTGTTTGATAAGAGCTAGTTGATAGTCAAGTAGCCTTTTAAACGATATTACTTAAATCAAGAAAGGTGACTTGGAAAGCCTGTATTATAACACTGTCGAGGTGATTAATATTATTATGTATGCTCTATCAAAATTCACTTCTGCAACAAAGGGCTGTTTGTGTAACATCTCTTTTCATTTTCAACAAAGTGCTTTAACAAAGAAACAGCAGAATTCCAGCCTCAAGACATTGTTGCATGGTGTGGTTTTTTTGTTTGTTTGAGCTTTCAGTTTCCATTATTAAAAAAAAAAAGATTTAGCGGATGGTATAATCCCAATATAATACATAATAATCTAAAAAAACTTTCTTGAGATTAAGTCTTTTCTAAGTAATAAAAGGAAAATGAGTTATTCTTGTATCAATGACAAAGCAAAATTATGAAGACAATGGTGCAAGACCTGAAATTAGACCAAAATTACATCTGTTAATGTGATTCCATTAAGAGATGTATGTGTTTATACAATATAATTCAATTAATTTTTAAAAACTTTAACAGATTTATTTTCATTTCTATTTAGGGTTGCCAGATTACATACAGAGGCCCACTTAAATCAGAATCTCAGATAAAAGCACTTTTTTGGCCTAAGTATACTGTATGGCCAATATGTGGCCTGCATTGTGTGGGCTATCCTAATACTAAAAAAGTCATTGTTTATCTCACATTCAAATAATTGTGTGTCCTGTATTTTATCTGGAAGATAGTTGGTCTAGAAGCCTTCTTCTCTCCTTTACTCCAACCTATGAATAAAAAACAAATCCTAAAATAAAGTATCTGTTTTAATTTAAATTGGTGCTTGTCTCTTCACTAAACATCATGTACATATTTCTGCTTTTAGGTGTATATCCATTTTCTTCTTTCCTTTATGTTCTGCCTTCTTCCTTCTTTCCCTTCCTCCCTCCTCCTCTTTCCCTTCTATCATTTCTCTTACTGATAACGATTTCATTTTTAACTCCACTCTTAAAAACTACCCTTCTTTCACACATATTTAGTTTCTGACACACTTTCTCTATAGGTTTTCCCCCTGGATCGTTCTTATGAATTAATTAATTGCTAAGAAATCGTTGATACTATTAAACTTTATCATATATTTCATTTTAGGAAGCAACTTACTAGAAAATGTAAAGAAAATAAAGTATTTTCTTGAATTAAAAAAAACAACATTTAAGACCTTGCCTTAAGGAAGATAAAATTAGAGATAAAATATATCTAGTTTCTACCAACTTACAAAATGCTAATAACATATACAAATATATGAGACAAAGGATAATCAATTTCCCTTTTATAAGAGAACATTTTATCTTGGGAAGGAGATGTATGTTTTAAACTGGGAGCTTGTATTGAACTCTTGTTCTCAAGCTAATTTCATGCAGTACAAAATAATATCTCTTGATATGCTCTCAAAGAGCAGCAAAGAGCAGCTCACAGTATTGAGACTTACCATCATTATATCCCCTTTGTTGCTTTTGCTTAGGTGATACCCCAATCCACCTTTAGTGTTTAAAAAAATGTCTGGTCCAGATGCTCTTTCTGCACACAGCTTCAGGTGTACTTTAGACCTCTAACTCCTTTTCTACCATATTTTAAATTTAAGGTGACATACACTTTGAACAACAGATCTATGAATTCAAGTAGCCTCTTTTCATTACCCCATCTACCCCATAAAGGGTAGGAAAGAGCAAAAATAGATCAAGAGAATAGATGCTGTGTACAATGAACCCAAGATGCTCCTAAATTGCTCAGAATTATAGGGCAGCACTCAGATTTGGACTGCAAGATTACTTTCCGTAGACCACCCATTTGACTTTGACTAGAGTATTTCATTATCAATTTACCTATAGCTATCAATTATCTGTAATTAGGTATATATCCTAAGCAAGTTATAAATAAATGAACTTATCCATACTCACCATCAGTATTATTTTTAGCTGACATAGTATTGCAGTTTTAAAGGTTAAGATTTCCTTTTGATTGCAAGGGGGGTATTGTATGAGAAGCAGTTCAAATCTATTAGAGGCTTTTGTTAGAAGAGCAAAGACTCTTCAAGACCCCCATGTATATAAATATTATACAGTATGATAATGAGAAACATTGAGAATTATTTTAAAACTATTAAGAATTCAGAGGAATGTAGGGGCGCCTGGGTGGCTCAGTTGGTTAAGGGTCTGACTTTGGTTCAGGTCATGGTCTCACAGTTCGTGAGTTGGAGCCCCGCAATGGGCTCTGTGTTGAAAGCACAGAGCCTGGAACCTGCTTCAGATTCTGTTTCTCCCTCTCTCTCTGCCCCTCCCCTGCTCACACGCTGTCTCTCTCTCTCTCAAACAATAAATAAATGTTAAAAAAATTAATAAGAATTCAGAGGAATGCATATTATAAATTAAGAGATGGAAAAACATATCATACAATTTTAAGCAATTGTAGTGTTTAAAAACTGTTTATGCATTAGGATATTATTTTGACAGAATTCAATATTTAAGCCTCTGTTATCTGAATTTTCATCTAGACTCACACAACATAGGAAATTGATGGTTGTAGAGTACAATCATTGTGTTAAGCAATTTACATATTTCTTCCTAATAACTCTGTGAAATAATTTTTTATAGCCATTCTATAAACAAAGAAATTAAGGGCAAGAGAACTCAGGTAACTTCTCTATGGTATCAGAGCTATTAAGCAGCAAAGCTGGATTTGAATTCAGATTGAAGATGTGTTTTTTCTGCTACATAATGCAAATTCTGAATTTCACAAATGGAGCAGCATGAGGAAATATGGAATAAATAAGCAATTACCATGGCTATATTCAAAAATTTCTAAAGCTGTTTTGGAATTTTTCAGAAAAACCTGGATTTTTTGCACAATATCTAAAGGAGCTACCTGGTAACTCTCTTAGTATAGGCACTAAGTTAGAGAAAGAGAGGGAGAGATAAAAAGAGAAGGGAAGAGAAAGAAGATAAAGTATAAATAGAAACGACACATAGGGGAAAATATCATTATTACTTTTTAAGATGATTTAATAAATATCAAGAATTATGGTGAAATGGAATATGAAAAACCTGATGACCTGTAGTTTTATGACTTAGATACTGAACTTTTCTAGTGTTATGCTAAATAATAAGGGAAATATAGTAATTATTACTAGTTTCCTCCACCTGAGGGGTAGGCAGGGGCTGCAGCTAATCAGTTGGGAGAATCAGGAAGGTAGAAACATCCATGAGAAAGGCAAAGGGAGCTTCTTGAAAGTCTCATGTGATACTCATGCTAAAGGTCTGTGAATATCAGGAAATCTTTTCCCTGGCTGGGAGTGGGACTGTGTCTCTTACTCTGCAGGTGTCTGTTAGCATCTTTTTGTCAAATTCATTATCACCCACATGTGGCAACTACACAGGGCCACAGAGGACAATGCCAAAGCCAATGAAGGAAAATAGTCAACAGTAGGCTCACCTGTTGGCTACCTCACTCGAGGTATGATCCTCTCACTACCGAATCAACAGACTTTCTTATTTCCCGTTCTTGCTGTATTAACATTTCATATTCTTCCTAGAAAATCATTTCCCCCTGTTTCCATATACAATGCTGTCCTCATTCCTCATCTACCCCTTTAAATTCTTTTGCTTCATTTGCTATTCAAGGCTGTGAATGTCTTCTGAGAGTATATCATTGGCCCTTTGCTCTCTCTCTTTTTGTATGTACTTAATAAAATATTCAGTCTCATGGCTTTTATTCCTGTTCTGTGCTAAAACTAAATTCACATTTCCTTTCCTGACCCATCTTACAAGTCTACTTCCTCTCCACTATCCTGCTTTTACTTCCAAGTCTATGTGTCGAAAACCAAAATTAATATGTACTCCAATAAAAAATGCCAAGACACAAACAGAAATGCACAAGATGAAAAAGAAAAATGACTAACAAGCATAAGATATTCAAAATCACTAGTTATCAAAGAAATGCAAATCAAAACAAAAAAGGCAAACCATTTACACCTATCAAGTTGTCAAATACTATTTAAAAATTATAATACAGAGTATTGGCAAGAGTGTAAGGAAATGGTCACTTTTACATTCTGTTGACAGAAAAGTAACTTGACAAAACTTTTCTGAAATGACATTTGGCAATATGTATCAAAGCCTTAAAATGATGCAGTAAATATAACCCAGTAATTTCATTTCTCAGCATATATTTTAGGTTAAAAATATGTGATTGATATCATATATCTCATAACATTGTTTATATAAATGAAAATCAGAAATAATGTAATTATGCAACAGAGGGGATTGCTTAAGAATAATGGTATATCTACACAATAGAATATTATACAGTCAAATAAATGCAGTTATGGAAGAAATGTGATGTGAGAAGATGTTCTTGATACATTGATGGTCATGGTATGTTCATGTTTAGTTTATATAAAATGGAAAGTGTAGGCAATAGTACAGTGGATAGAATGTAACTCCGTATTTGTAAAAACATATGTATATCTGTATGTTTATATATATAAGACTATATATCTGTAGAGAAAGATGGAGAAAGGAAAAGATTTGGGAGAATATATATCAGAGAGTACAGTATAGTTGTATACTACATACACATAATTTATGTTAGTTTCTCTTTATTGTATTTTCCATTTATTTCCATGATGAGTATATGAGTGTGGTTTTATAGTAAGAAAATAATATTTTTAAAAAAACAATTCATTTCCCTTCCAAAATTCAGCCTTTTTCTGAATTTCTAGTGATGCCAATGGCATCATCATTCTTGCTCATCCATAATCAAAACCATTTTATATTCATCTCCCTGACACATATATACTTTTATCCAAATATCAAGTTTTGTGAATTTGTTTCTATTCTGCACCCCACTGAGAGATTCATCTTTAAATATTTTTTTCAAATCAATTTCTATGCTGAAAACCTGTCCCATGCAGAAGGGAGAAGTTTTGGGGTTCTGATTTGCATGTAGTTAGACAGTAGAGGCATGTTCAGTTTGTGAAAATTTATCCACTTCTATACCTATGATTTGTACTGTATTGAGTGTATGTTATACTTTGATAAAAAGTGAACAAGCAAATTAAAACAAAAATCTGCATGTTACCTACAAGGTAAATTCCAAAATCCTTAGCTTAATATTGAATCCTTCTATAATCTGATCTCAATCCTCCTTAACCAGGATCATCTCCAATATACCTCATCATAAAACCTGCTAATAGCATTGACTATGCGGTTCTTAAGCACTTTATATCAATTGTCTCATTAGATTATCCTAGTCCTCTGGAGTATGTACCAGTATTATCCCCATTAAACTAATGAAGATATGGAGACTGAGTAAGAGTAAGTTACTTGTAGTTGTGGAAATTTACTAGCTTTGTCTACTTAGTATGCATTGCGTTATTTTCTGGTAATAGCTCCCAGTTTCATAACCTAGAAGATCTGTCATTCAAGGTGATTTGTTCTCTTCAGCCAAAGAATAGAGTGAGACTTTTCAGATACTCTCACTGGATACAAATTTCAAGAGCAATAATAAATAGGGTGACTATGGCAGCATATTGTGAGAATGCATATTAGTTTCTGCTACAAACCCACCAGAGACTCCAGGTTCCTGCCATTGGAGCGAGATTCCATTTAAGTCCCTTAGTTACCCCATATCCAGGGACAAATTCATTCCTTCCCTTCTCTTCTCTTCCCTTTCAACCTCCCTCTCCACCCTCTTTCTCTTTCTTTTGCATAAATCAACCAAAGTATGTTTCTATTGCCTACAATCCAAGGAATTGAATGTGACACTTGCTCTAGAGTATTCAGCCAGAACATGTGTTAAGTGCTGAAATTTGAACTTAAGTCTAGATAACTCCAAAGTTTGTTTTCTTAACCGTTATATTTTATACTGTGACTGCAATGCTCAAGTGCACCTCTGGTTATTACTGCTTGAATGCATACGTATTCAGTGTTATCCAATTTTGCACAAGCTACTTTCTCTACTAAGATAGGCTTTCTTGGGGCGCCTGGGTGGCTTGGTCTGTTAAGCGTCCGACTTCGGATCAGGTCATGATCTCACGGTCTGTGAGTTCGAGACCCGCGTTGGGCTCTGTGTTGACAGCTCAGAGCCTGGAGCCTGTTTCAGATTCTGTGTCTCCCTCTCTCTCTGCCCCTCCCCTGTTCATGCTCTGTCTCTCTCTGTCTCAAAAATAAATAAACATTAAAAAAAATTAAAAAAAAAAAACTAAGATAGGCTTTCTTTGCTTTCCTTTTCCTCCCAGTTCTACTGAAATCCTTCCACTGACCATCAGAGTACCCACTTCCTCTAAAATACTGATTAAATTCTTTAAACCATAGAGACACTCTCCTCATGACAATTATTATTTACTGGTGTAATTTGAGACAGAAGGATCAAAGCCAAGAATAACTCTTTAGCTTGAAAAACCACCATTGGTTCCCTATGACTTGCAAGATAAAATCTAAACCTCAGAACTTCACATGCAAAGCATTTTTCAGTCTGGTCCAAATCTACCTCCCTAGTTACATCTATGCTACTTCCTCCCTTCCTCCTTCTCCTCAGCCTTCAAGGGCTTCCTCTCCAGCTACACAAATCAGCCTCTTCTCATAATCAGGTGTAAATCTGTTAGCCTTTTACACATAATGCCCTAACAAACTTTATTGTAAAGCTTCCTTGTGACAAATCTTTTTTTTTTTTTAATTTTTTTTTAACGTTTATTTATTTTTGAGACAGAGAGAGACAGAGCATGAACAGGGGAGGGGCAGAGAGAGAGGGAGACACAGAATCTGAAACAGGCTCCAGGCTCTGAGCTGTCAGCACAGAGCCCGATGTGGGGCTCGAACTCACAGACCGTGAGATCATGACCTGATCCGAAGTCGGACGCTTAACAGACCGAGCCACCCAGGCGCCCCATGACAAATCTTTTTTACATTTTCTTGTATCCTCCTCCTCCTTGTAGCTAAAGTGGTATTTATTTATTTATTTATTAGATTTATTTATTGAAATAAATAAATAAATAAATCTGAGTGAATTAACATACAGTGTAGTATTGGTTTCAGGAGTAGAACCCAGTGATTTATCACATATAACATCCATTGCTCTTCTCAACAAGTGCCCTTCTTAATGCCCATCACCCATTTAGCCCATCCCCCCATCTTTCCTCCCCAATGTTGATAGCAGTACTATCAACAATAACCAAATTATGAAATGTCCATTCACTGATGAATGGATAAAGAAGATGTGATATCTATACATATAGATATAGATTAGATATATATAACAGAATGCTACTCAGCAATCAAAAAGAATGAAATCTTGCCATTTGCAACAACATGGATGAACTAGAGTGTATTATGCTAAGCGAAGTAAGTCAAGCCTAGAAAGACAAATATCTTCTGATTTTCCTCATATGCGGAATTTAAGAAACACAATAGATGAACATAGGGGAAGGGAAGGAAAAATAAGATAAATGCACTGTCTTGCATCCTTGCATTGAAATGCACTGTCTTGCATTGAAATATTTACTTTCATGTGTGGTGTAGAGCAAAACAGACACCATTCAGGCAGTGAAAAAACCAGATTAGTTAGCCGCTTCTGATCTGAAGGGTTTACATAACTTATTACTCTATTTTTATAGCTAGGAATTCTAATTAATTTATTAATTATGTGGAAAGTGTATGGGGAGAATGGCTGTTAACATGATAAATCTGAGTTACCCTCAAAGGAGCACTTACTCATTCTATAGAGAAATCATACTATATCATTGTTTAAATCCACAAATAGGGGCGCCTGGGTGGCGCAGTCGGTTAAGCGTCCGACTTCAGCCAGGTCACGATCTCGCGGTCCGTGAGTTCGAGCCCCGCGTCAGTCTCTGGGCTGATGGCTCGGAGCCAGGAGCCTGTTTCCGATTCTGTGTCTCCCTCTCTCTCTGCCCCTCCCCCGTTCATGCTCTGTCTCTCTCTGTCCCAAAAATAAATAAACGTTGAAAAAAAATTAAAAAAAAATAAATAAATCCACAAATAAATATTATAACAGAAACAGTGAAAAAAATTCACATTTTTTGACATTTTATTAAAACAATGCCGAAGCTTATGTCATCATTACTGATATTTTGCCTCAAGGCTTTTGGCTCTTTGAACACAACATCATGTTGTACAAAATACAATGGAATATTTTCCTATAGGTTAGAAGGAGTATGGTGTAAACTGCTGGAAATAAGTTATCTGAGAATAAATATATTAGGAGATACAGAATGCCTTTTGTATGCTTATAAAGAAAGAAGACATCAGATGCCTAGAACTTGATGTTAACAGTTTATATAGTAAATGCAACACCTCAACTTGTCCTTGAAGCACGACTTTTAACACAAGACTTAAGCAGTCAGTCATAGCTTCTTTTCTCTACTTTAAGAGAAGGTGGAACACGTTTGCTGCTTTCTTACTTTGGTACTGATTCAAATAAATATTGGTGTATTTTGGGTTTCTAGATTTTTGGGGCATGGGGGTTGAGCATGGGACTTCTTTGCAACCGTGTCCCCAGATGTTAGGACTTTTTCCACTGTGCATAGAAATATGAATATATTTATATATCGGAGTGACACTTCTACAGGAAGCCTAGAGACCTATCTGTTTACTACATGTCACTGAAGTTGAAGTGTAAGTGTGGGTAAATTTCACTGCTTGTTTAGGCTTTAGGAATATAATTACTCAGTGTTAGACAATAAGAAATGGAAAACACTTAAGTGGCTTTCTTATACCTGGATCTGTTGATTTTGTTTTGTCAATGAGGGCTTTCATTAAGAGCCACTGAAGGTTAGTCTCTCTCAATTGATGTAGTGGTAACAATTTACTCTCTCCTGCCATAGTAAAGATAGAACCTGTCCTTCAATCTGTTTGTGGTAGAGATTTTTTTTTTAAAGTATAAACATTGAATTCCTCTGCTTATTTGGAGATGGAAGGTCATTAACAGGGCACTTGAGCAGATTGGAATTACAGTCAATTGAGACGCTGAAACATCCTAAATGGCCTAATGCAGCAACTAAGTGCTTCTTAAATTCCAAAACTTTTACTTGAGCACAGCAATCATGAGTTTCCACTGCCTTTAGTAAATACTGTTTTTTATAGTTTTGTGTGAGGAAGCAACACAAATTTAAATTACTGAGTTCAGATTTTTTTGCTTACCCATATTCATTCATCAAGATGTAAATGTGAAATTTGATTCTAACTTAATTATATGGTTAAATCTTGAAATTAATAGAAAAGTTAGTGAAAAGTAATTTAGTGGTACAGCTAATGTCACTGCAATTTACTTGAACTGTTTGAGATTTTATATTAAGTTTGTACTCTTATAGCCATACATATGGAGAATATGTATATATGTATGTGTATTTCTTTTCTAGCTTATAATCTCTTAAATGTTGGTTTAACTCCTAGAAAAAAGGAAACTCATTTCCAGTACACAAAGATAAAAAGATTTTTGTGGTTCAAGGTAGAGAATGGACTACAGAATATAAAGAAGGAAAACCCAACATAATACACTCAAACATTAACAGGTTACAGATATCAGATGTATAATTCCAGTGAGCAAACACTAGGAAACGTGCTACAGAAATCCCAAAGAGCCACTGATGGAAGAATACGAGGCCCAGAGGACAAATAAAAGAGCCATTTTTGAGTTAACAAGGACATCAGTTCCCCCATTTTTTTCTTTAAATGTTCTACTTAATTTTCTTCTATTTTTTAATTTTTTTGATGTTCTACAAATACGTTTTATGCATTTTTCTCTTCGTTGCACCTTTGATCTTCATGCCATAAAAGACAAAGACAATTAAAGGGAGGGAGCCAAGAAAGCATTGTGGAAGTGTCAGCAGCAATCATGTTTATCGAGGCCAGACAAAATACAGCACATGAAAATGATGCATATCTAAAGTTCTGCCATAAATAACTCTAGTAGATATAACAATGAATTACTAAGAAGAGTTGGATCTTAGTCCTGGTATCATCACTCACCAACAGTAAGATCAAGGTCATTTGACTTTTCTTGCCTTGGCGTTCCACATCTGCTAAATGGAAGGATCTCATTAGATGACCTGTGAGGTTATATACAACTCTAAAATCTATGATGTTAGGTGAACTTAAAAGTTGCTGAAATTATTTCTTTGTCATTTATTCAACAAATTCAAGTTGCTAATGAAAATAAGTTAATAGGATTTTTGATAATTACTACAGTATGAATTCGAGAATGCAGTCTCTGTTAACAACAATGATGGAATAAGCGAGACAGGGAGAAGGGTAGGTTGTGAGGAAGGCATATTTAGTCTTACAATACAAACTAAAAAACTGAAATGATATACAGTGATAGGCACTGTATTGATAATAGTTCAGCGCTGTGAGTTCTTGAAAGGCTGAACTTTTGGAGATGGAAACTGTGAGCTAGGAAATAGGATGCCAGTGGTACAGGTGTAGACATCTTTCTGAGATCAGAGTTAAATGGGAGGCAGGAAATGAGGTGGCAATTAAGTAATCGACTGCTGTCAAGATTAGATTTTTTTCAAGACAGTCTAGGTCAAGGTCAAAGGTAATGGCAGGGTTGAACAAAATAAGAATCAGATTTTTTTTTCCATTTCCTAGATAAATATATCTGAAAAACTTCTATAGATTTTATTCTGGGGCAGCAATGCATATTTTGTAAACACAAATTTTCAAGCCTCATACTAGTAAATAATATGTTTGAGACTCACTTGTGCATACCTGGCATGGCCCCAGAATAGTACTGAGAAAACAACACCTCTTTTATCATGCTTGGGTACAAAGTCTATCAAATAATAATACGCATTTTTTGAAATGACTAAATATATACTTACATAGCAGACTATTCAAAGCCATTATAGAGTAGTAAGCAAATAATAAATGTTCAAAAGTCCATAACTACACATTCATGTAATATACAGCTGTCACCTTCAATAGATTAAATAATGTAACTTCTCAACCATGGTTCTTTAACCAGTATCTGTAACAGCTTAAATAGATAACTTTTAAACCTAATCTTGAATATGTAGAGGAAAAAGGTATTTACCTTTCTTATGTAGAAGTTGTTGCAATTACTATTTAACTGTTTGTTGCAACAACATTTAACTGTTGTTTGCAAAACATTTTGATTTTGAATGCTATTGTTGTAAAATGTTATTAACTTTTTTAATGTTTATTTATTTTTGAGAGAGAGAGAGAGCAGGGGAAGGGCAGAGAGAGAGGAAGACACAGAATCTGAAGCAGACTCCAGGCTCTGAGCTGTCAGTGCAGAGCCAGATACGGGGCCCTAACTCAAGAACTGTGAGATCATGACCTGAGCAGAAGTTGGATGCTTAACCAACAGAGCCACCCAGATGCCCTGTAAAATATTACTTTATTGCATATAAAATATATAATAATGAAAACTGCTCATAAAATAAATTATTGAAGGACAAAGAAAGACCATCACTTTTAATGTGTTCATTGATAATCAGTAGGGATTTGCTTAAAACAAAATGTTTTTGCTGATGATGTGAACTTGACCCGCTCCCTACCAGTAGGTATAAAACAGGAATTTACTTTCCCATGGAACTGTGGTTGTTATCTTCAATAATTCAAGAGGATATGTTTCCAGAAAAATTTTAATGGGTGATAAGGTACTTACTTAGATCTTAGAATATTTTAAACTATATTTAAGAAATTCATTTTATCATTTCATTGTTGGGATTTATGGATAACTGTATTCATATTTCATATTAGTAAGTCAACAGATCATGATAACTTTCTGTATTTTATCAGGTCTCCATTCTTGCTCCAGTAGACAGCTGAACATTTCTTAGCACTCTCTGAAGGTAAAATAATCATATTCACTGCATTACCTATCTGTAAGTCTGTGTAGCAAACAATGACAGGAAAAGGTTAAAAAGTTATGGGTTGTTTTCAGTGCTTTCTTAAGCATTGTGTCATTTTGTTTTACTACTATTTCAGACAAAACCCTGGTTGTAGTCCTAGGTGGTGGCTTGGCAGTACATAGTTTATGCAAGTTGTAAACATCATAAAAAAATCAGTCTTAGGGGCGCCTGGGTGGCGCAGTCGGTTAAGCGTCCGACTTCAGCCAGGTCACGATCTTGCGGTCCGGGAGTTGGAGCCCCGCGTCGGGCTCTGGGCTGACGGCTCAGAGCCTGGAGCCTGTTTCCGATTCTGTGTCTCCCTCTCTCTCTGCCCCTCCCCCGTTCATGCTCTGTCTCTCTCTGTCCCAAAAATAAATAAACGTTGAAAAAAAAAATCAGTCTTAGCAGTAAAGCACATCCACCTGATGCATCTCTGTCAGAGTAGTCCCTCCATCTTTCTATCTCTCTGCTACTTGGAGTTTGCCTAATTTAAACCTACCTGTAAAACACAGGAAATGTTGTTCCTTAAGTTAAAAATGCTTTTAATTTGTGATAATCATAAACCCTTCCCAACACCAATATCAGACTGCAAGAGACTTTGCTCCTATTTAGGGAGGAAATTAAAGCTTTGGTGAAAGATTCATCTCAACCACCCATTCATTCTCTGAACATCTGCTTTCTTTCTCCTACTCCCTTAGCCTCTTTCTTTCTAGTGGTGCCTTGCTCAGTCTAAAAACTTTTCCAATTCTCTTGCACTAAAAGTATTTTCTTTCATATATCTTTTGGCATTCACTATATTCTCTTTCCCTCCCACCCACACTTACTGAACAATTGGTTTCATCTCAGATGTCTATTACCTCATCCCACATTCATCCTTCAACTGCTTGCAACCTAACTTCTGTCCCCATCACTCTGAGAGACTATTTGTGCTGAGGTCACTGGGGATCAAACCCAATGTACAGTTCAATCTTTATCTTACCAGACAGTTCTTTTTCAGTGAATACTAATGATGACCTTCTCTCCTGAAACTTTTCTATTCCCTAATATTCCATGACACTATACTCACTTGGTTCTTCTTTTCCTGTCTCATTCATTTAGTTTGGCCCTTACATAACTGCTATTAAACATTACATCCACGATCATGATTTCAAGCATACTCAACCTATGTGTAGATGATTTCCAAGTCTCTATCTCCAGCCTATATTTAATTTGTACTTTATTTAGGCTACATATTCTCAGTTGCAAACACCCCCTAGAGCGTCAAACTCAACAGACCTGAAAGGAAACTTACTTCCCCCCCCCCCCTTAAAGGAGTTCATATCCTATATTTTCTGCCTAATTTGCCTGGATCAATTTCTGTTCCATCACTTAAGCTTGAAGCCTAGTTCTTGACTTCTTTCACTCTCTTTTTCTCTCCACATTTGAAACCTTAAAGTATTGTATTTCAGCAATTATAGATGTAGATTTCACATTTTAACATCTCTGAAATCAGGATACATCTCAACAAGCAACAATTAATGTATTGTTATAGTTTGATTAGCAGAGATTTTATTCCCTCTTAGTGGCACAAAGAGAAATGTTGTATACTATGGTTCAGCCCATGGTGCCTTACATTAGATGAAATACAGTACTTAATAAATCTATCTCAGTATCTCCAACTGCACTACTATTCCTAGAATTCAAAAGTCTTCCTGCTTTCTGTCTAACAATTTTATTCATTATTCTCAACATTTTGAGAGTTTTGTGTTTATAATGCAATCTGATTATGGAATTGTTCTATTTTAATCTTTCAGTTACTCCCTATATCACCTGGGGAATAAAGCCCAGTTATTTACATGGATTCAAAGCTGCCCATGCTCTAATCCCTAATTTTCCACATCAGTCTCCTAGGGAAAGATCTTTTCTCTTGTGCTCCCTCTCCTTGAAAGCTTCCCTTCACACACATGATGAACATACCTCTTTAAGACTCAGCATCTAGGAAAGGAGACACTTAATCTAAAGAGGATTAGATGTCCCACAATAATTTAGGCATATCTACATCATTGTGCTTCCCTCATGTACCATGAGTTTTATCAGACTGCCTCCTTGACAGTGTTTTTTTTTTTTGAGGGCAGATTCTATATTAATTTTTGTATCTCTGGAACCCAATATAGAACCTGGAACCTGGAAGAATCATGGTAGCTATTATTGACTAAAAATACTGACTGGGATATATCAGTGGAAAAATGAAAGTTAAAACATTGTTGAAAGATATGACTGCTCATGAATAACACAAGATGGGAAAATAAAAGTTTAAGAATTCTGGAGAACACGCATATTTAAGGGGTGTACAGAGGAAGATGTGCCTAGAAAGGAGACTGTGAAATAGAGAGTAGAGATCTATAATCTTGATTGAATTAGTGGTGGCATAGAATCTTATCTTGTTCTGTCAACCATAGTTGTCCTTCCCTCCCAAACTCCCATAATCACCCCATCCCTATTCCTCATCCATCTGCCCTGATGAGTTGATGCCTGAGCTATGGTCTGAAGGATATTAATCAGATTCAGAGCAAAGGGAAGAATATTTCAGGCAAACAGTCTGGCATGTGCAAGTTTCCTGTGCATGGCTGATGCAGAAAGGTGTGGGTGAGTATAAAATGAGGCTGGAGAGTAATTGGGGCCAGAGAATGCAAGGCCTCCTGAATCATATTCTGGAATTTTTCCCTTGGTGCCATGGAAAGTCAGAGGAACGTTTTAACTCTTAGCACAGGAGGTCATGTGATACATTTCCTCAAGGTCATCCTGTCTTGATTGGAAGGGAACTAAAGTGGACATAGGAGAACAATTAAAGGAAATCAGTAAGGCATAGAAAAAGGAAACAATGGGGCACCTGGGTGGCTCAGCTGGTTAAACACCTGACTTTGGCTCATGGCATAATCTTGCAGTTTGAGAGTTCAAGACCCGCGTCAGGCTCCTCTGCTGTCAGCATAGAGAGTGCTTCAGATCCTCTGTACTCTTCTTTGTCTGACCCTCCCCTGCCTGTGTTCCCTCTCTCTCTCTCTCTCTCTCTCAAAAATAAAATAAACATTTAAAAAATATTAAAGAGAAAAAGAACACGGGATTTATGGCTAAGCAGGCTTGAGATAGACCCAGATTGTGGCATTTTTATGACACTATGATTATTAAATGAGAAAACTTATAAAAAGCTTGACAAGCATTAGTTCTCTTCCACCTCTCCAAAGCCAGATTCTCTTTAAATGTCTGTCAAAGAACTATATGTTATGCACAAAGCATATTCACTTTCAAATTTAAAACTCACCTGCAGCTTATATTTAAGATTTATATTCTTCTGATATTGTTCTGAATAGCTATATTGTTGGTACGTATCTTTATACTTTTTTTACTCTTGGCTTTGTATTTATTTAATGTAAAAAGTAAATTCCAGTCTTATGAATCAAAACAAAAAAGTGTGTAAAACTCACTATATAGCCTTAATAAGTAGGTTGAGGTAAGTAGAGAAGATTACAATTTGGGCCAACCAACATCAACTCTAACCCCTTAAACAATGCCTCTTTTGTGTACTGCACTTCATATGGGTATCACAGTAGAACTGTGTAATGACAGCCCTAATAGCTACCAGTCATAAAGAAACAACAGAAGAACAAATGTTGAGACTTGAAAGTTGGAAGGATCAATAGCTAGATAGCATTTGTTATATGAGAACTGAAATTAGATCTTCAAAGAAATACTGCCGAAAGCAAAATAAATTAGGTAATTTAGTATGTTCAAAAAACAACTTATTTTAAAGTTTGACTCCCAACACACGCTATATATTCCTGTCACTGCTCATCTGGTTTAAAGGATTTATCCAATCCAACTTTTCTTTATCCTCTGGCTATTTTTATAGTTCAAGCCGCCCTATTTGGTGTGAGTTTTATAAAATACCCTCTGTGTTTTGAGGGTATGTGAGCTTCATCTTCTGTGGGTAAGATTCTTAAAGTTAGATATTATTTTTTATCCCTAGCATCTGAAAATCATGTAAAACATGGTGAATACATGAAGACATAGTCAGGTAAACATGTTAGTGTGGAGGGTCTCTGGTCAAACACTACAGCCTCAGAAAGCTCCTTACTATCTACTTTCATCTTCCCCTACTTTATGTTTCTTCCTGACGTTTATGGTGCCCTCTCTCTCTCAATCAATGTATGTATTGATATATATATACTGATATATATATCAATATATATATATACATACATACACACACACACACACATATATATATATATATATATATATATATATATATATATATATTATGTGTACTCAGTGTCCCTCACTAGAACATATGCTGCATGAGGGTGGGGACTGTGTCTTCCTTCCTTCTACATCCCCAGGGCCTTGAAGAGAGCTTGACACAGAATAGGTGCTCAAATAAATTTGATAAATGAGTGAATAATCAATATTTTTAGTGTCTCCTTTTCATATTTGTCAGTACTTGATAAGATAGCAGTAATAATACTGAGAAATTATTATTCTCTAATTATTGGGATATATTAGGGATCTCCAGAGAAACAGAACCAATAGGTTATATATATATACACACACATACATATATATATGTATGTGTGTGTATATACACACACATATATATACATATATACATATACAGGTTATTATATTAAGGAATTGACTTATGCAATTGTGGGGGCTGGAAGTCTGAAATCTGCAGAGCAGGCGGCAGGCTAGACATTCCAGCAGGAATTGATGTTGCAGTCTTGAGTTGGAAGGCAGTCTGGAAGCATAAAAACAAGAAGTTTCAAGACTTCAGTCTTTTCTTAAGGCTCTTAACTGATTGGATGAGGCTCACCCACGTTATGGAATAATCTGCTTTATTCAAAATCTACTGATTTAGATGTAAATAACATCTAATAGCAACATCTAGATTGGTATTTGACCAAAAATTGGGCACTATGACCTTCCCAAGTTGACGCATAAAGTGAACATGAGAGAAGACATGACTTTACCCTAATCCGTAAATCTTGTTTCTGTCACGGACTGCCAACAGGCAGCGTGAACTACCTATATTTTGCCTGCACAGCAGCTGCCAGCAGAGGGCAACCTCAGGCGCAAGTTTCTTAGGGTCTCAAGTCCATGCCTTATCTACTCAGTGGCATCTGCAGACCCCAGCAACCACACCACCTGGGAGAACTGCAGAGTCTCAGACTCCATCTACTACACTAGAATCTGCATATTAACAACATCACCAGGAAATTCCTGGGCACAGTAAGCAGCTACAGTGCTCTTCCCAGCGAATTTTGTACCAACAAGTCTTCATGTTCCACCCCCTCTACTTTACATATCTTCCTTCTTTGCACTTTTTATTTGCATTATGGTTGCTCATATAACCTGTCTGAGGGTAGAGAAGAGACCTACCTTAGTTGGCATTATCTGCTTTTCTCTACGTAGAAAGAACACTGGGGCCTAACAAAGATCAACAGTACGTCAGAAGCTCTACAAAGCATAGCCTTAACTTTAGTATCAGCCATCAAGGAAAAGGCAGTATGGTAGAAGGTAGACCGTACTATCCTAACAGGAGAGAAGGGTTTTTAATGTGAGTGCAACAGTTTCTAGCCATGTGACCTTGAAAAATATTTTATCTATGGGGCGCCTGGGTGGCGCAGTCGGTTAAGCGTCCGACTTCAGCCAGGTCACGATCTCGCGGTCCGGGAGTTCGAGCCCCGCATCAGGCTCTGGGCTGATGGCTCAGAGCCTGGAGCCTGTTTCCGATTCTGTGTCTCCCTCTCTCTCTGCCCCTCCCCCGTTCATGCTCTGTCTCTCTCTGTCCCAAAAATAAATAAACGTTGAAAAAAAAATTAAAAAAAAAAAAGAAAAATATTTTATCTTTGGCTGCAGTTTCCTATCTATATATTGAGATGTTTCGAGTAGTTTATCATCTTTGAGCTCAATCCAATCTCTAATATTCTGCTATCAAATAAGATAATTATATGAACGTACTCACAACCTATGAAAGAGCATGTTGAGAAGTAAAGTAATGATGAAGAGGACCGTTTGGTAGAGCATCAGAGTGTTCTCACAAAAGAGATCACAAAATATTGATAAATTCAATTTTTGAAGATTATGAAAAATTCAGCCTTAAAAAATCTATATGAATGAATTAAATAAGAGGATTTCTTTCTTTCTTTCTTTGTTTTTGGGTACAAAGTGGAGAAAGAATGTATGTGATTTGAATCAGATGGGAGAAGAATGGGGACTTTTGGAGGGGAAATGATAGCCCAGGAATTAGATCTATGGGATCCATAAATCATGGTTTGGCTAGTGCTAACCATGTACATAGTTATATAAAAGCAGGTGCCAATCCAGGGTTTGGACTGAGTGGTTTTAGATGAGCCAAGATACATGATTCTGCTGTAAAATAAACAAGAACCAGTTTTTAGAGTCTCAGATTTAACTAAATCCAAATTCCTACATGATCTCAGTTCTTATTGGTATTGGAAACCCTAGGATCTTGGATAGAGTTGTTGTAATTAAATCTGGAAAATAAAGCTTGTGAAGGACTGAAGACTGGACTGGTTATGAGTTGAAGCAGTCTTATTCATACATTCACCTAGGTACCTTGACTTTCCCTAACCATATCCACTCAGATAATACTCTATTCCCAAATTTATCCCAACTTTCTCCATGTTTCTCCATTTATAGGGCTGCTACAGATGAGAGGCCAGACTGCTATCATCTCTCACCTGGATGATTACAATAACTTGCAAACTAGCCTCAATGCTCGCCCTTGCCGTTCTACAGTCCATTTCCACAAAGCAGCCAGCTGGATCTTATTACAGTTAGAATCTTGTCACATGTCTTTATTTTTTAATTTTCTATTGCACTCAGAATTATAACTAAACCTCTTTCTGTGGTATATCCTCCCTCCAAAATCACTTATTTCAATTTCCTAATCATTCAACAGCTTTCAGACATACTGATCTCTATCATTCCCCATGTACCAGATTCTTCTCTACGTAAGAGTCTCCCTACCTGTTAGCATCTCCCCAAAATGTTCTCTGCCACTCTCTACATGTTGAGCTGCTTCTCATCCTTCAGTTTCAAGGACTCCACATTACAACAATCTTGGCCCAATCATGATAGATGATACATAACAGTTTAAATAAGGGAAGCTTAATATAAAGAACTTATTGGGGCACCTCGGTGGCTCAGTTGGTTGAGAGTCTGACTCTTGATCAAGTCATGATTGCAGCGTCATGGGATCTAGCCCAGAGTGGGGCTCTGTGCTGAACATGAAGCCTGCTTACGATTCTCTCTCTCTCCCTCTGCAACTTGTGGTGACTTTATGTACAATTACATACATTTTAAAAAGAAACAAAGTGTGAACTCCTCAAATTGCATACATTAAATACGTGCAGTATTTTATATCAGTTATACCACAACAAAGCAGCTGAAAGAAAGAAATAAAAAATTATTCTATATTATATAATTTAAATAATTCTTAATGTGGGGGAAATAACCTTTATATTTTCACAGGACACAACGGTTACTGGATTCTAATTACTTCACCATGTCATAGAATCATAAAGCTAGAAATCTTTCAACAATTAAAAAAATACTCAATAATGAACTAATATGCATGTATGAAGGAACATAGTCTGAAATACTTTTCACAGTTCTAAGTACTATAACCACTTATATATAAAAGTGTGGAATACATTCTGTTCTTATAATACCTGACCATGTGGCAGATGGAAAGCAGGGAAATATCCACTCCTTTTAGGCACATATATGTTTTTTTCTGCACTCACCAATCATATCTGATGATAGCACCTATCTTTTGGTGATTCCATATTTCCTACAAGTATGGTGCTTTGCTGAGCCAAAAGAGTCCATGGTTACTAATAGTTTAGTGTATGTTCCCTTTGCAAAGGCATCCATGTGAAGGTGAGGAAACAACATCTTTAAAGGGCAAAAGGGTAATGGAAGACAAGACTTGTAGGACAGAGCCTTGGATAATACTGAACAAAGGTGGATCAATACAAGGGGTCAGTGAAAGAGATAAAGAAGAAGCAAGAAGAATGAAATCAAGAGAATGTGATGTCATAATTCAGGAAGAGAGATGTTCAAGAATGAATGTGTAATCAACAAAGTCAAGTTGATGTTTTTGGATGACATGCTTACCATGTAATTAAAGAAGACATTGTCTGCCTTCATGGTGGGATATGCTAAGAAAAGTGATTACATTTGTGTGAGAAGAAAGGTTATATTTCATATTACCTTAAACAAAATATTTAAGTTCACTTTCGTTATTGGAAGGAACTGCTGTGGAAGGAAGGAAGTTGAGTGGTGTTGCAAAAAAAAATTTATTTATCCAGTTTTGTATATATATCCCGGTTGGAAAATAAGTTGGGCACAGAACTAAATAAGTTTTGTCAGTGGATGTTAATTTTAATTTCAAAATCCCTTGAAATGGTCTACAAAGAGGGAAATAATCTACAGACTTCAAATATGTGTCATATGAACATTTACATTATCTACAACATTATCTATATCCATCCTTTCTCATTAAAGCAAGAAAATATTTTTATTTTTATTTTTTAATGTTTATTTATTGTTTTGAGAGAGAGATAGAGAGTAGGGGAAGTGCAGAGAGAGAGAGGGAGAGAGAAAATCCTGAGCAGGCTCTGTACATGCAGTGAGGAGCCTAAAACAGGGCTCGATCTCACAAACCGTGAGATCTTGACCTGAGCTGAAATCAAGAGTTGGATGCTTAACTGACTGAGCCACCCAGGTGCCCCAAAACAAAACATTTTTTAAAAGAAGAGAAGGGACTTCCGGGGAAGATGACAGAGTAGGAGGATCCTAATCTTACTTTGTCCTAGGGATACAAGTAGACAACACCCACACCAGTGTAAATAACCTAGAAAATGACACAAAGCCTGGCAGAAAGACTCCACAGTTAAATGTAGAGAGGAAGCCACATCAAAGATGGTAAGAAGGCAGAGACATGAACAGGAGTTAAAGGAACCCATGGGAGGGGAAGAGCCAAGATGGCGGAACAGCATGGAAGTTTTTTGTGTGTCTCGAGTCCATGAAATACAGCCAGACCAACACTAAACCATCCTACACACCTAGAAAACTGATTGGAGGATTCACACAACAATCTGCACAACCTGAACCACAGAATTCAGCAGGTATGTGGTGCAGAGAGGTGAATTTGGGGAGTGAGAAGCCGCGGAGGGTAGGGGACAGCTTTTGTGGGCGGAGAGAGGATGGAGACTGGGGAGGGGGCTGAGAATACGGGAAAAGTACCCCTCCCTAAAAGCAGCTGTAGAGAAAGTGGAAAATTGGAAACAGCCGCAGGGACTAAACTAAAAAGGGAGAAAGAAAGGAGAGGGTTTAAATTCCATTAAGACTATAAACAAGGGGAGCGCAAAGGCTGCAACTCCTCAGCTCGATACCTGGCGGTGCTCTGGTGGGAAGGGCAAATCCCCAGGAACAGAGTGGGGTCTGGGAGGTTCTTGGGCTACACAGGGAAAAGTGGCTCCATTGTTGGAAGGACATTTGGTAGAGACTGTTGAAGCCACCTGGTCCCAGCAGACCCTGGAAGACAGCCACACTGGCTGGTGCTGGGGCAAGGTTGTTGAGGGTGAAGCCTGGTGTCAGATGTGTGTTGTGTTTTTCCATAATCCCTGAAACGCTGCTGCTACACTATCTCGCGAACTTTTTCTGGGGCGAGCTGGCACCTGGCTGCAGTCTCGGGGCACCGGCAGCAGCAGGGTCCAGCAAGCGTTCCTGGGTGCAGCTGACATTCGGCCAGTGCTCATTTGGCCGTTGCTTGGTAAGACCCTCCCGCAGAAGAGTGGAACGGGCCAAAGCCACAGTCTTTCAGAAGTAAGGGGCTGGGGAAAACAGCCGTATCTGAGACAAAACTCAGGAGAGAGGTACTGCCTGAGGCCTGGTCACAGAGCATGAAAAAGCGGGGAGTGGACCAAAGCTGAAGACAGAGGACGGGTATGCGATTGCTGATTCAGAAGAACAGATGGGGTAGCTGGGTAGCACCATTTTCACCACTCCCGCACATGCGCATACGCACTATGAGCATGGCCACAACCCACCCCAGTAGGCTAGGAGCGCCATCTAGTGGACAGCGGAGCTGTTACACTGAGCTCCGCCAAACTGGGCCAACATCGCTCTTCAAGAACACCAGTCTCACCCCTGGCTTAGTTTATGGACTATAAAGCGCTACATAGACTGACTTCTAGGGGAAAACGAAGAAATTTCATTCCTACTTAAACCTGTTAGCAGGTTCATCTATTCAATTTTTTTTCTTTTTCTCTTTTACACCTCTTCTTTTTATTGAATAAAGAGAAAAACTTCATTTTTGTTTTCAATTTTCATTAAAAATATTTTTAATTTTTGGGGCGCCTGGGTGGCGCAGTCGGTTAAGCGTCCGACTTCAGCCAGGTCACGATCTCGCGGTCCGTGAGTTCGAGCCCCGCGTCAGGCTCTGGGCTGATGGCTCGGAGCCTGGAGCCTGTTTCCGATTCTGTGTCTCCCTCTCTCTCTGCCCCTCCCCCGTTCATGCTCTGTCTCTCTGTCCCAAAAATAAATAAAAACGTTGAGAAAAAAAAAAAATTAAAAAAAAAAAATTTTAATTTTTATTACTATATTTTTTACTTTTGTGTAAATTTTTTCAAATTCCATTTTATTTCCATCATTTTATTTTAGTCTATTTCAGTGTATTCATCTTTTCAAATTTTCAAACAATTTCCTTTTTTTCTTTCTTTCTTTTTTTGTTTTTCATTTATTTTCTTTTTCTTGAATACAGAAAGAGAAAAACTTCATTTTTACTTTCAATTTCTATTAAAATATTTTTTTATTTAATTTTTACTATATTTTTTGCTCTTATGTAAATTTTTTCAAATTCTATTTTACTTCCATCATTTTATTTTAGTCTACTACAGTGTATTCACTTTTTCAAATTTTCAAACGATTTCTTTTTTTCTTTCTTTTTTGAAATCTTTTTTCTTTTTCGTTTCTTTTATTTTTTCTTAAATGCATAGAAAGAAAAAAATTCATATTTATTTTTAATTTTTATTAAAAATATTTCCTTTATTTTTTTCTACTATATTCTTTACTTTTGTGTATATTTTTTCAAATTCTATTTTACCCCCATCATCTCATTTTAGTCTACTTCAGTGTATTTATTTTTTCAAATTCTCAAACGATTTCCTCCTCCCTCCTTTTCTTTCTCTAATCTGTCAAACCACTTTCAACACCCAGACCAAAACACAACTAGGATCTAGCATCATCTATTCGATATTTGTGTGTGTGTGTTTAATTTTTAATTTTAATTTTTTTTAATTTAATTTTTTATTTCAATTTTTCTACCTCATTAATACCTTTTCTCCCTTCAAAATGACAAAACGAAGGAATTTACCCCAAAAGAAAGAGCACGAAGAAATGAGAGCCAGGGATTTAACCAACGCAGATACAAGCAAGATGTCTGAACCAGAATTTAGAATCATGATAATAAGAATACTAGCTGGAGTCAAAAATAGATTAAAATCCCTTTCTGCAGAGATAAAAGAAGTAAAAAATAGCCAGAATGAAATTAAAAATGCTATAACTGAGCTGCAATCATGGATGGATGCAGTGGCGACAAGGATGGATGAGACAGAACAGAGAATCAGCGATATAGAGGACAAACTTATAGAGAATAATGAAGCAGAAAAAGAGAGATTAAGGCAAAAGAGCATGATTTAAGAATTAGAGAAATCAGTGACTCGTTAAAAAGGAACAACATCAGAATCATAGGGGTCCCAGAAGAGGAAGAGAGAGAAATATGGGTGGAAGGATTATGTGAACAAATCATAGCAGAAAACTTTCCTAACCTGGGGAAAGACACAGACATCAAAATCCAGGAAGCACAGAAGACCCCCATTAGATTCAACAAAAACCGACCATCAGCAAGGCATATCATAGTCAAATTCACAAAATACTGAGGCAAGGAGAGAATCATGAAAGCAGCAAGGGGAAAAATAGTCCCTAACGTATAAGGGAAGACAGATCAGGTTTGCAGCAGACCTATCCACAGCAACTTGGCAGGCCAAAAAGGAGTGGCAGGATATATTCAGTGTGCTGAATCAGAAAAATATGCAGCCAAAAATTCTTTATCCAGCAAGGCTGTCATTCAAAATAGAAGGAGAGATAAAAAGTTTCCCAGACAAACAAAAATTAAAGGAGTCTGTCACCACTAAACCAGCCCTGCAAGAAATTTTAAGGGTGACTCTCTGAGGGGAGAAAAGATGAAAAAAAAATATATATATATATATAAATACCAAAAGCAACAAAGATTAGAAAGGACCAGAGAACACTACCAGAAACTCCATCTCTACAAGCATCATAATGGCAATAAATTCATTTCAGTATTCACTCACTCTAAACGTCAATGTACTCAATGCTCCAATCAAAAGACATAGGGTAACAGAATGGATAAGAAAACAAGATCCATCTATATGCTGTTTACAAGAGACCCAGTTTAGACCAAAAGACACCTTCAGTTTGAAAATAAAGGGATGGAGAACCATCTATCATGCTAATGGTTAACAAAAGAAAGCCGGAGTAGCCATACTTATATCAGACAATCTAGACTTTAAAATAAAGACTGTACCAAGAGATGCAGAAGGGCATTATATCATAATCAAGGGGTCTATACCATAATCAAGGGGTCAAGAAAACTTAACAATTGTAAACATTTATGAGCCAAATGTGGAAGCACCCAAATATATACATCAATTAATCACAAACATAAAGAAACTCATTGATAGTAATACCATAATAGTAGGAGACTTCAACACCCCACTCACAGCAATGGACAGATCATCTAATCAAAAAATCAACAAGGAAACAATGGCTTTGAATGTCACACTGGACCAGATGGACTTAACAGATACATTGAGTACATTTTATCCTAAAGCAGCAGAATATACATTCTTCTCCAGTGCACATGGAACGTTCCCCAGAATAGACCATATACTGGGACACAAATCAGCCCTAAGTAAGTACAAAAAGAACGGGATCATACGGTGCATATTTTCAGACCACAACAGTATGAAACTTGAAATCAACCACAAGGAAAAGTTTGGAAAGGTAACAAATACTTAGAGACTTAACAACATCCTACTAAAGAATGAATGGGCTAACCAAGCAGTTAAGGAGGAAATTAAAAAGTATATGGAAATCAATGAAAATGATAACACCACAACCCAAAACCTCTGGGACACAGCAAAGGCGGTCAGAAGAGGAAAGTATATAGCAATCCAGGCCTTCCTAAAGAAGGAAGAAAGATCCCAGATTCACAACCTAACCTTATGCCTTAAAGAGCTGGAAAAAGGACAGCAAACAAAACCCCAAACCAGCAGAAGACAGGAAATAATAAAGACCAGAGCAGAAATTAATGCTATTGAAACCAAAAAAAAAAAAAAAAAACAAAAAAACAAAACACAGTAGAACAGATCAATGAAACCAGAAGCTGGTGCTTTGAAAGAATTAACAAAATTGATAAAACACTAGCCAGTCTGATCAAAAAGAAAAAGGAAAGGACCCAAATAAATAAAATCAAGAATGAAAGAGGAGAGATCACAACCAACACAACAGAAATAAAAACAATAATAAGAGAATATTATGAGCAATTATATGCCAATAAAATGGGTAATTTGGAAGAAGTGGACAAATTCCTAGAAACATATACATTACCAAAACTGAAACAGGAGGAAATAAAACATTTGAACAGACCAGTAACCAGTAAGGAAATCAAATTAGTAATCAAAAAATCTGCCAAAACACAAGAGTCCAGGGCCAGATGGCTTTCCAGGGGAATTCTACCAAACATTTAAGGAAGACTTAACACCTATTCTCTTGAAACTGTTCCAAAAAATAGAAATGGAAGGAAAACTTCCAAACTCTTTCTAGGAAGCCAGCATTACCTTGATTCTAAAACCAGACAGAAACCATGCTAAAAAGGAGAACTATAGACGAATTTCCCTGATGAACATGGATGCAAAAATCCTCAACAAGATATTAGCCTACCAGCTCCAACAATACATTAAAAAAATTATTCACCACGACCAAGTGGGATTTATACTTGGGATGCAGGACTGGTTCAATATGTGCAAAACAATTAACGTGATTCATCATATCAATAAAAGAAAGGACAAGAACCATATGATCTTCTCAATAGATGCAGAGAAAGCATTTGGCAAAATACAGCATCCTTTCATGATAAAAACCCTCAAGAAAGCAGGGATAGAAGGAGCATACCTCAATTTCATAAAAGCCATATATGAATTACCCAACGCTAATATCATCCTCAATGGGGAAAAACTGACAGCTTTCCCCCTAAAGTCAGGAACAAGACAGGGATGTCCGCTCTTGCCACTGTTATTCAACATAGTATTGGAAGTCTTAGCCTCTGCAATCAGACAACACAAAGAAATAAAAGGCATCCAAATCGGCCAGGAGGAAGTCAAACTTTGATTCTTCACAGATGACATGATATTCTATATGGAAAACCCAAAAGATTCCACAAAAAACTGCTAGAATTGATTCATGAATTCAGGAAAGTCGCAGGATATAAAATCAATGCACAGAAATCGGTTGCATTCCTATACACCAGCAATGAAGTGACAGAAAGAGAAATCAAGGAATCGATCCCATTTATAGTTGCACAAAAAACCATAAAATACCTAGGAATAAATCTAAACAAAGAGGTGAAGAATCTATACACTGAAAACTATAGAAAGTTTACGAAAGAAATTGAAGACACAAAAAATGGAAGAAGATTCCATGCCCCTGGACAGGAAGAACAAATATTGTTAAAATGTTGATACTACCCAAAGCAGTCTACATATTAAATGCAACCCCTATCAAAATAATACCAGGATTCTTCACAGAGCTAGAATAAATAATCCTAAGATTTGTATGGAACCAGAAAAGACTCTGAATAGCCAAAGCAATCTTGAAAAAGAAACCCAAAGCAGGAGGCATCACAATCCCAGACTTCAAGCTATACTACAAAGCTGTCATCATCAAGACAGTATGGTACTGGCACAAGTACAGACACGCAGATCAATGAAACAGAATAGAGAACCCAGAAATGGACCCACAAACATATGGCCAACTCATCTTTGACAAAGCAGGAAAGAATATCCAATGGAATAAAGACAAGTCTCTTCAGCAAGTGGTGCTGGGAAAACTGGACAGCAACATGCAGAAGAATGAACCTGGACCACTTTCTTACACGATACACAAAAATCAACTCAAAATGAATGAAAGACCTCAATGTAAGACAGGAAGCCATCTAAATCCTCAAGGAAAAAGCAGGCAAAACCCTCTTTGATCTGGGCCGCAGCAACTTCTTACTCAACACGTCTCTGGACGCGAGGGAAACAAAAGCAAAAATGAACTACTGGGACCTCATCAAAATAAAAAAGCTTCTGCACAGTGAAGGAAACAGTCAGCAAAATGAAAAGGCAACCGACAGAAGGGGAGAAGATATTTGCAAATGACATATCAGATAAAGGGTTAGTAATCGAAATCTATAAAGAACTGATCAAACTCAACACCCCCAAAAACAAATAATCCAGTGAAGAAATGGGCAAAAGTCATGAATAGACACTTCTCCAAAGACATCCAGATGGCCAACCGACACATGAAAAAATGCTCAGCATCACTCATCATCAGGGAAATACAAACCAAAACCACAATGAGATACCACCTTACACCTGTCAGAATGGCTAACATTAACAACTCAGGCAGCAACAGATGTTGGTGAGGACGCAGAGAAAGAGGATCTCTTTTGCATTGTTGGTGGGAATGCAAGCTGGTGCACCTACTCTGGAAAACAGTATGGAGATTCCTCAAAAAACTAAAAATAGAACTACCCTATGACCCAGCAATTGCTGGGCATTTGTCCACGGGATACAGGTGTGCTGTTTTGAAGGGACACATGCACCCCCATGTTTATAACAGCATTATCAACAATAGCCAAAGTATGGAAAGAGCCCAAATGTCCATCGATGGATGAATGGATAAAGAAGATGTGGTATATATACAATGGAGTATTACTCAGAAATCAAAAAGAATGAAATCTTGCCATTTGCAACTACATGGATGGAACTGGAGGGTATTATGCTAAGTGAAATTAGTCAGTCAGAGAAAGACAAAAATCATATGACTTCACTCATATGAAGACTTTAAGAGACAAAACAGATGAACATAAGGGAACGGAAACAAAAATAATATAAAAACAGGGAGGGGGACAAAACAGAAGAGACTCATAAATATGCAGAACAAACTGGAGGGGTTGTGGGTGGGGGTGGGATAAATGGGTAAGGGCCATTAAAGAATCTACTCCTGAAATCATTGTTGCACTGTATGCTAACTAATTTGGATGTAAAATTTAAAAAATAAAAAATAAAATTAAAACAAAAAGAACCCATGGGACTGTCTGCTGGAGGGAGGGACACTGCAGTGTGAAGAGGGGAATAAAACAATTCCTCATACGAGACACCCCAGGCATAGGGAACTTACATGAGGAAGATTAATCCCCATAACATTTTGCTTTGAAAACCAGAGTGGCCAAATTTTTCAAGTTTCTGGAATCAGAGCATGTGTTGGAGGGGCAGGGATCATTGGGAGACTTCTCCAGGAACAAAGGAGTTGGCAGGCACAATTTTCCTCCCTCACTCCTCAGCCTAGACATATGGACACTTGTAGGAACCAGTGCAGCTCCAACACTCTCTACCTAAATGGCTAATAGCATGCTCCACCCCAGCATTCTCCTATGGACATGCTCCCTCCAGCCAGGCCTTTGTTCTAGGTGTCCTCTCATAGCAGATCTGCACAAAACTTGCTAACACCACATGCCCTGCACCTCCACACTCTTCTGGGGATCTACCCCCTCCAACTTCACCTTACCCGGTCCCTAGTGACTGCTGGTCCCCTCTCCTGCAGCAAACCTCTGTGGAATTTCAGGCATCAAGTACCCTGCCCCCACATTCTCCTGTGGACCTACCCCCTCCAATAAGCCTTTGGCTGGAGCCCATCCAAAGCAGTGCCACAAGCCTGACAGTGTGCAAGCAGCCTGGAGAAAGCCAGCACCACTGCAAAGGACTCCTACCCAGGGAACTAAGATAACACACACAGTGTGGACCCAACCATGGGCTGGGGACAGACTTCTGGTCTGACTGCAGGCCCCACCCACCAATGAAAGATTCTCAGGAGACAAAACAGGGAAAGCACCTTGCAGGTCAGGGCTACTGCATCTCTGGCAAATGCCTGGTCTGACTCAACTTAAGCCCAAGGCAGCCCAAGACTGGCCTACCAACAACACTGGTGTCAAACCCTGCCCACAACAGGGAAAGAGAGCCATTGCAGAAGACTGGACCGAAGGCAAAAGCAGCACAGCCACAACAGTAGGGTGCACACAACACACACAAGAGACACTCCTGAAGTACCAGGTTCTGGTGAACAGGGGGCACTGCACTGCAGGGAACTACAGGACCTCCTCTTCAAAAGGCCACTGCTTTCAAGAGCAGGAGACATAGCTGACTTCCCTAAACATAGAAACAGAGGCAGAGATTTAGATAAAATGAAGAGACAGAGGGATATGTGCCAAATGAAAGAACAAGAGAAAATCACAGCAAGAGAGCTAAATGAAACAGAGATAAGTAACATGACTGATAGAGAATTTAAAGTAATGGTGATAAAGATACCCACTGTATTTGAGAAAGGCATGGAGAACCTCACTGAGACACTTAACAAAGAGATAGAAAACATAAACCAATCAGAGATGAAGAACTCAATAACTGAAATTAAAAATACACTACATGGGGGCGCCTGGGTGGCGCAGTCGGTTAAGCGTCCGACTTCAGCCAGGTCACGATCTCGCGGTCCGTGAGTTCGAGCCCCGCGTCGGGCTCTGGGCTGATGGCTCAGAGCCTGGAGCCTGTTTCCGATTCTGTGTCTCCCTCTCTCTCTGCCCCTCCCCCGTTCATACTCTGTCTCTCTCTGTCCCAAAAATAAATAAACGTTGAAAAAAAAAATTTAAAAAAAAAAAAAAAGGAAGATTTCTATTTAAAAAAAAAAATACACTACATGGAAGAAATAGTAGACTAGAGGAAGCAGAAGAATGGATCAGTGACCTGGAGGACAGAGTAATGCAAAGAAAGCAAGCTGACCAGAAGAGAGACAAATAATAATAGAAAGTAAAAATAGACTTAGGGAAGTCAGCCACACCATCAAGCATAATAATATTTGCATTATAGGGATCCCAGGAAGAGAAGAAAGAGAAAAAGGGCAGAAAATTTATTTGAAGAAATAGCAGCTGAAAACTTCCCAAATCTGGTAAAGAATACAGACATCCAGATCCAAGAGACACAGAGAATTCCCAACAAATTCAACCCAAAGAGGTCTACACTAAGATACATAGTAATTAAAATGGCAAAAAAGTAGTGACAAAGAGAAGTTTAAAGACAGCAAGAGAAAAGAAAGCAGTTATAAACAAGAGAAACCCCATAAAGCTATCAGTGTATTTTTCAGCAGAAACTTTGCAGGCCAGAAGGGAGTGGCATGCAACGTTCAAAGCACTGAAAGGAAAACAAAAAACAAAAAAACCTGCAACCAAGAAGATTCTATACAACAAGGCTACCATTCAAAATAGAAGAAGGGATAAAGAGTTTCCCCAACAAACAAAAGTTAAAAGAATTCATGGCCACTACACCATCCCTATAAGAAATGTTAAAGGGACTCTTTGAATGGAAAGGGAAGACCATAAAGAGGAGCAAGAAAAGTAGGAAGAACAAAAGAAGTACAATAATTATACCTATAAAAATCAGACAAGGGATTCACAAAAGGATGTAAAGTATGACATGATATACCTAAAATGTGGGGTGGGCAGGAGAGGAGTAAAGAATAGCTTTTAAACTTAAGTGACCATCAACTTAACACAGACTACTAGATGCAGAAGATGTTATATACAGAAGATGTTATATACAAACCTTATGATAACCACAAATCCAAAACCACTAAGAGAGGGCACCTTCACAATCAGGTTAAGTGTCCAATTCTTGACTTTAGCTCAGGTCATGATCTCACAGTTGTGAGACTAAGCCTTGCATCAGGCTCCACGCTGGGTGTGAAGCCTGCTTAAGATTCTCTTTCCCTCTGTCTTTGCCCCTCCCCTGCTTGTTCACTGTCTCTCAAACAATCAAACACCCACTAACAGACATACAAAAAATAAAGAGTAAGGAATTCAAGTATATCACTACAGAAAGCCAACAAACCATGAGAGAAGAGAGCAGTAGAAAAAAGGAACAGAGAACTACAAAAACAACCGTAAAACAAGTAACAAAATGAGACTAAGTACATACCTATCAATAATTACTTTGAGTGCAAATGGACTAAATGCGCCAATCAAAAGACATGGCATGGTTAAAGAAACAAGATCAATCTATATGTTGCCTACAAGAGAGTTATTTCAGACCTGAAGACACAGGCAGATTGAAAGTGAAGGGATGGAAAAACCTTATCATGCAATCAGAAGTGAAAAGAAACTCAGAGTAGCAATACTCATATGGGGCAGTATAGACTCTAAAACAAAGACTGTAAAAAGAGACAAAGGATAAAGAAATTGTGGTTTATATACACAATGGAGTACTACGTGGCAATGAGAAAGAATGAAATATGGCCCTTTGTAGCAACCTGGATGGAACTGGAGAGTGTGATGCTAAGTGAAATAAGCCATACAGAGAAATACAGATACCATATGTGTTCACTCTTATGTGGATCCTGAGAAACTTAACAGAAACCCAGGGGGGAGGGGAAGGAAAAAAAAAAGAGGTTATAGTGGGAGAGAGCCAAAGCATAAGAGACTCTTAAAAACTGAGAAAAAACAGGGTTGATGGGGGGGTGGGAGGGAGGGGGGGTGATGGGTATTGAGGAGGGCATCTTTTGGGATGAGCAAATTGGTTGTATGGAAACCAATTTGACAATAAATTTCATATATTGAAAAAAAAACAATAATAAAAGGAGACAAAGGAGAACGCTATATAATCATAAAGAAAAAAATCCAACAAGAGGATATAACAATTGTAAATATTTATGCACCCAAGATAGGAGTACACAAAGCAGCTAACAACAAACATAAAAGAAGTAATCAATTGTAATAAAATAATAGTAGGGAACTTTAACACCCCACTGACATTATGGATAGATTATCCAAACAGAAAATCAACAAGGAAATAGTAGCTTTGAATGGCACATTGGACCAGATGGATCTAACAGATATATTCAGAATATTCCATCCTAAAACAGCAGAGTATACATTGTTTTCAAGTTCACATGGAACATTCTCCAGAATTGATCACATATTAGGCCACAAAACAAGCCTCAACAACAAATTAAAAAAGATCGAAGTCATACCATGCATCTTTTTAGAACACAACACTATGAAATTAGAAATCAACCACAAGAAAAAATTTAGAAGGACCGCAAATACAGGGATGTTAATAACATGCTACCAAACAAAGAATGGCTGAATCAAGAAATCATAGAAGAAAAAATACATGAAGACAAATGAAAATGAGAACACAACAGTCTAAAAACTTTGGGATACACCACAAGCTGTTCTAACAGGGAAGTTTATAGCAATACAAGTCTACCTCAAGAAGCAAGAAAAATGTCAAATCAACAACTTAAGCTTATACATAAAGAAACTATAAAAAGAACAAACAAAACCCAAAACCAGTAGAGGGAAGGATATAATAAAGATTAGAGCAAAAATAAACAAAATATAAAGTAAAAACAAACAGACAAACAAACAAAAAACAGTAGGCTAGATCAATGGAACCAGGACCTAGTTTTTTGAAAAGGTCAACAAAATTGATAGACCATTAGCCAGACTCATCAAAAAAAGGAAAAGAAAGAAAGGACTCAAATCAACAAAATCAGACATGAAAAAAGAGGAGAAATAACAACCAACGCAACAAAAATACAAAGATTATAAGAGAATATTATGAAAAATTACATGCCAAAAAATTGGACAACCTAGGAAAAATGGATAAATTCCTAGAAACATATAACCTACTAAAACTGAATCAGGAGGAAATAAAAAAATTGAACATACTGATGACTAGCAATGAAATTCAATCAGTAATCAAAAAACTCCCACAAACAAAAGTCCAGGACCAGATGGCTTCACAGGAGAATTCTACCAAACATTTAAGAAGAGTTATGACCTATTCTTCTCAAACTTTTACAAAAAATAAAAGAGGAAGGAAAGCTTCTAAATTCATTCTTTGAGGCCAGTATTACCCTGACACCAAAGCCAGATAAGCACACTAGAAAACAAGAGAAATACAAACCAGTATCTCTGATGAATATACATGAAAAATAGTTAAAAATATTAGCAAACAGAATTCAACAATTTATTTAAAAAGTCACTCACTACAATCAAGTGAGATTTATTCCTGGGATGCAAGTGTTGTTCAATATTTGCAAATCGATCAATGTGATACATCACAGTTAGAAAGGAAACGGTCATTTCAACATACACAGAAAAAGCACTTGACAAAGTACAACATCCACTCGTGATTAAAAACATTCAACAAAGTAGGTTTAGAGAGAACATATCTCAACACAATACATTCCATATATGAAAAATCTGGATCACGACCCCACACGCCATTGAAGGGGTCCTGAAACAGCTTCCTGACAGATGGATGAGCAACACACGTATGACTCATTACCAGAACCTCCTACTCAAACCTCTATGGGTGAGGTTCCATCCCAGTGCGGCCCTCAATCCTGCAACCCTGCTGCCCAACCTTGAACTAGATGCTCCACTACATGACTGTGCGGGGATCCTGGAGCAAGTACATGGATTCCGGACGGACCTGACCGACCGGCCCCTCCCCGATGCCGAGGCTACTTGGTTCACTGATGGCAGCAGCTTTGTGCGGGACGGACACAGGTATGCGGGTGCAGCGGTGGTCACCGAAACGGACACCGTATGGGCGGAGGCTACCCTCCGGAACGTCAGCCCAGCGAGCAGAGCTTGTCGCCCTTACCAAGGCACTAACCCTGGGAGCTGGAAAACGGCTTAACATCTACACAGACAGCCGTTATGGGTTTGCCACAGCTCATATTCATGGGGCAATTTATCAGGAGAGGGGGTTACTGATGGCAGAAGGATGGACTATAAAAAATAAGCAGGAGATCCTTGACCTGCTTACGGCTTTATGGCTTCCTGCCAAGTTGGCCATTATCCACTGCCAAGGGCACCAGAAAATTGATAACCCAGTAGCTAGAGGTAATGGAAAGGCTGACCAGGCAGCCAAGGCAGTAGCCCTTACTTCAGTCCCTACCATGACCATACAACTACTGGACCCGGGAGACCCAGTTTTACCAGACCAGCCCAAATACTCCCAGGAGGAGTTACAGCGGATCAAGAAACTCCCCATGGCCCAGGAGATAAAGGGATGGTGGTATACACCTAACAAAGAGCTCGGGCTGCCACACCGGCTCGGAGTCTCAGTATTAGAGCACATGAATCAGTCTACTCATATGGGGGCCCGAAAATTAAAAGACTTAATCCAACATGCCGGAATCAAGATTCACCAAAGATCCAGTGAGAACTTTGCCCCTAACATCAGGAAAAAGACAGGGCTGTCCACTCTCACCACTTTTATTCAACATACTACTGGAAGTCCTAGCCATAGCAATCAGATAATAAAAAGCTATTAAAAGCATCAAAATCAGTAAGGAATTTTCACTATTTACAAATGATATGATACTATATAGAAAAAAACCCTAAAGACTTCACCAGAAAACTACTAGAATTAATAAATAAATTCAGGGAGGCTGCAGTATACAAAATCAATACACAAAAACTCTGTTGAATTTCCTTACAGTAATAATGGGGTAGAAGAAAGAGAAATTAAGAAAAACAATCCCATTTACAATTGCACCAAAAATAATATACCTAAAAATAAACTTAACCAAGAAAGTGAAAGACCTATACTCTGAAAACTATGAAACACTGATGAAATAATTGAAGAAGACATAACAAATGGAAAGATATCCCATGCTCATGGACTGGAAAAATAAATATTGCTAAAATGTCCATACTACCTAAAACAGTCTACAGATTTAATGCAATCACTTTCAAAATACCAACAGCATTTTTCACAAAACTAGAGCAAATAATCCTAACATTTGCATAGAACCACAAAAGGCCCCAAATAGCCAAAGCAACTTTGAAAAAGAGGAACAAAACTGGAGGTATCATAATCTCAGAGACAAGATATATTATAAAGCTGTAGTAATCAAAACAGGATAGTACTGGTACAAAAATAGACACATAGACATTAGAACAGAATAGTGCCCAGAAATAAACCTGCAATTATATGGCCAGTTAGTCTGACAGAAGAAGAAAGAATATCCAATGGGAAAAAGACAGTCTCATCAACAAATGGTACTGGGAAAACTGGACAGCTACATGCAAAAGAATGAAACTGGACCACTTCCTTACACCATACACAGAAATAAACTCAAAAAGGATTAAAGACCTAAATGTGAGACCTGAAACCTTAAAAATACTACAGGAGAGCACAGGCAGTAATTTCTGTGACATCAGCTATAGCAACATTTTCCTAGCTATGTTTCCTGAAGCAAGGGAACAAAAACAAAAAATTAAACTATTGGGACTACAGCAAAATGAAAGCTTCTGCACGGCAAGAGAAAAAACAAAACTAAAAGACAACCTACTGAATGGGAGTAGATATTTGCAAATGACATGTCTGATAAAGGGTTAGTATCCAAACTATAAAAAGAACTTATGCAACTCAACACCAAAATATTACTACTACTACTACTACTAATCTGATTAAAAAATGGGCAGGAGACATGAACAGATATTTCTCCCTGGAAGACACATGGCCAGCAGACACATGAAAAAATGCTCAACATCACTCATCATCAGGGAAATGCAAATTGAAAGCACAATGAGATATCGCTTCACATCTGTTAGAATGACTAAAATAAAAAACACAAGAAATGACAACTGTTGGTGAGTATGTGAAGAAAAAGTAACTCTCTTGCATTGTTGGCAGAAATGCAAACTGGTACAGCTACCGTGGAAAGCAGTATGGAGGTTCCTTAAAAAATTAAAAATAGAAATAGCATACTATCCAGTAATTTCACTACTGGGTATTTACCCAAGGAAAATGAATACACTAATTTGAAAAGATATATGCAGCCCTATGTTTATGGCAGCATTATTTACAATAGCCAAATTATGGAAGCAGTTCAAGTGCTCACTGATAGATGAATGGATAAAAATGTGATATATATGTATGTATGCATACATACACATACACACAATGGAATATTAGTCATAAAACAGAATGGAGTCATGCCATTTGCAACAATATGGATGGATCTACCAGAGATAATGTTAAATGAAATAAGGCAGAGAAAGACAAATATCATATGAATTAATTCATGTGTAGAAATCAAACAAATAAAGAAATGAACAAAGGAAAAAACCCAACACACTTTAAAATTTTTTTCATGTTTATTTATTTTTGAGAGACAGAGCATTATCAGAGTAGGGACACAGAGAGAGGGAGACACAGAATCAGAAGCAGGTTCCAGGCTCCAAGCTGTCAACACAGAGCCTGATGCGGGGCTTGAACCCACAAACCATGAGATCATGACCTGAGCTGAAGTCAGACGCTTAACCAACTGAGCCGCCCAGGTGCCCCCAGACTCTTCACTATAGAGAAGAAACTGATGGTTACCAGAGGGGGAAGTAGATAGTGAGATGGGTGAAATAGGTGATGGGGATTAAGAGTAAATTTATTATGATGAGCAGTTTGTAAGGTATACAATTGTTCACTCATTATATTGCACACCTGAAACTAATATAACACTGTATGTTAACTATACTGGAATTAAAATTTTAAAAAACAAAGAAGAAAGAGAGGGAAAGAGAGAGAGAGCGAGGGAGGGAGGGAGGGAGGGAGAGAGAGAAGGAGGAGAAAAACCATTATTGCTTTTTTTTAATGGATTAACTCACTACCTAACTATAATCTGTATTTCTCAGATTTTTCTATTGTTCGTTTAGCTAACCAGCCCCACTCTACTCAGAACAGGAAGTGCATTTTCCTATATGTAGTGTGTTGTGCAAAGAATACTGCTGTTGTTCAGTGAATATAAAACAATAATTATAGCAAAAATTATTCTGGCATCCTAAATGATGCTAATACATGGCAATGGAAATATGCAAAAGGAAGAATAAAATAAGAGTACTTATAATACTTTTTGTTTATTGATCTCAGACACCTTATTAATCCTCATGATTTATTTATTTTTAAGCAGGCTCCATGCCCACTGTGGACTCACAACCCTGCGCTCAAGACCTGAGCTGAGATCAAGAATCAGCTGCTTAACCCACCAAGCCACCCAGGCACCCCTCTCATGACTTCTTTTAAAGGTTTTGTTACTTTTAAAATAAATAAGTTAAGTTTCTGTCATTTTCATCTACAATTTGAAGGAAGTAACTAAAGCACAGAAGGGCTAAACAATTGTCTCCTAGTTGAACAGCAAATTAGATGAAAATCCAATATCCACAAGTTACTAGATCCCCAAAACATATTAACCTCATGCTTCACATATGGATGTGAAATTTTTCTTTCAGATCTTGTTTACAACCAAGAGTAAACAAAGTAAATTATTTGTTTTTAAAGAGCTATAAATTTCAATTAAAAATCCTTAAGGTATTTTAATACCTTAGTGTATCTGCTAACCAGTGTAAAAAAAAAAAGTAAGGAAAATTTAGTAGTCTGAGAATTAGAACAGGGCATAAAATAATCCTGGGATGAGTCCAGTACCTTTTGTTTATCCATGGGTAGATTATCTGCTTTGTGAATTATTCATGACTAATTTTGAATCTTAGAGCTGTATTGCCCCACTGCCTGGTTAGCTCCAAGGCCCTTTCCTCCCACTACCCAGCTGGTGTGTGCTCAGGGAAGACAAACTCTTTTTAATATGAATCCAAGCAAAACACAATTAGGAAAGCAAATGTGCTAGAAAAATAATAATATCATGGATTACAAAGCCAAATATGAAAGATTTGAATGTCGCCTACCCTTTGGCAGTATCCAACTACTGTTTCCATGTGATAGTTAGGTAATTGAGTTGGGCCAGTGTTTTCATCTATAAGAAAGGTCCCCGTGGTTTGGTTTGGTCATAATAATTGAATTGCAGAGTTTGACCATATCATAGCCATAGATGCAAACCTGCTTCCTTTTCAATGGCCTATAGGTTCTCCCAGAAGAAATGGCGCCTTACACCACAGCCATAACTTCAGCCACACTTCTCTTCACTGCTAAAAATACCCAGAGCTAAAAAAGACCTCCTGCCTACATCTGAAAGATTACAGAACTCCCAACCACCTCCCTGTCCATATTCCCACCACACACATGCAAACACACACACACACACACACACACACACACACACACAGCTCTCATAACTTTTAACACCAAAAAGATTTCACTATACATTTGGTGGCTTGCATAGGTTAGCTAATATACATAAAAACTATCATTTTAGGGTGTGGAGTTTGGTGAGCTCTTTATAGATTTCGGATACTAGCCCTTTGTCTGATACGTCATTTGCAAATATTTTTTCCCATTCTGTCAGTTGCCTTTTAGTTTTGATGATTGTTTCCTTTGCAGTGCAGAAGCTTTTTATCTCCATGAGGTCTCAATGGTTCATTTTTGCTTTTAATTCCCTTGCCTTTGGAGAGGTGTCCTGTAAGAAATTGTTGCGGTTGAGGTCAGAGAGGTTTATTCCTGCTTTTTCCTCTAGGGTTTTGATGGTTTCCTGTCTCACATTCAGATCCTTCATCCATTTTGAGTTTATCTTTGTGAATTGTGTAAGAAATTGGTCTAGTTTCATTCCTCTGCATGTTGCTGTCCAGTTCTCCCAGCACCATTTGTTAAAGAGACTGTCTTTTTTCCATGGGATATTCTTTCCTGCTTTGTCAAAGATCAGTTGGCCATACTTTTGTGGGTCTAATTCTGAAGTCTCTTTTCTATTCCATTGGTCTATGTGTCTGTTTTTATGCCAGTACCATGCTGTCTTGATGATTACAGCTTTGGTAGAAATGCAAACTGGTGTCGCCGCTCTGGACAACAGTGTGGAGGTTCCTCAAAAAATTAAAAAGAGATCTGCCCTATGACCCAGCAATAGCACTGCTAGGAATTTACCCAAGGGATACAGGAGTGCGGATGCATAGGGGCACATGTACCCCAATGTTTATGGTAGTACTTTCAACAATAGCCAAATTATGGAAAGAGCCTAAATGTCCATCAACTAATGAATGGATAAAGAAGATGTGGTTTATATACACAATGGAATACTACTTGGCAATGAGAAAGAATGAAATATGGCCTTTTGTAGCAACGTGGATGGAACTAGAGAGTGGTATGCTAAGTGAAATAAGTCACACAGAGAAAGACAGATACCATATGTTTTCACTGTTATGTGGATCCTGAGAAACTTAACAGGAACCCATGGGGAAGGGGAAGAAAAAAAAAGTTACAGAGAGGAAAGGAGGCAAACCATAAGAGACTCTTAAAAACTGAGAATAAACTGAGGGTTGAAGGGGGTGGGAAGGAGGGGAAAGTGGGTGATGAGCATTAAGGAGGGCACCTGTTGGGATGAGCACTGGGTGTTGTATTGAAACCAATTTGACAATAAAGTTCATAAAAAATAAAATAAAATAAAATTCAAATAAAAAACTATCATTTTAAATCACATTCAATCATATTCAAAGATGTTTTACTCATTTTTAAAATTTTTAAAATGTTTTATTTATTTATTTATTTACATGAGAGATAGAGAGAGACAGAGTGAAAGCAAGGAAGGGGCAGAGAGAGAGGGAGACACAGAATGCAAGCAGGCGCCAGGCTCTGAGCTGTCAGGACAAAGTTCAACACAGGTCTTGAAACCACAAACCATGAGATCATGACCTGGGCCAAAGTTGAATGCTTAACTGATTGAGCTACCCTAGCACTCCTGTTTTACACATTTTTTTAATGTTAGAAGATGGTTTTTTTAAATTTTTTTTTTTTGATGTTTATTTCTGAGACAGAGAGAGGCAGCGCGTGAGCAGGGGAGGGGCAGAGAGACAGGGAGACACAGATTCCGAGGCAGGCTCCAGGGTCTGAGCTGTCAGCACAGAGCCCAATGCGGGGCTCAAACTCACAAACCATGAGATCATGACCTTAGCTGAAGTCGGTCGCTCAACCGACTGAGCTACCCAGGCGCCCCTAATGTAGATGTTTAGCAGAGTTGTATCCAAATCATTTCACATCCTCAAAAATTAATGACTTGCATATACAGGTACATAGATAAAATATAAATTTCCATAAAATTTTCATTATGCAAGAAGGCCAATACTTAAAATCCTTTTAAAAAATTAGGAAAATAATACATTCTTGCTAAAATGTAAACTCGGAACTTTATTATAATTTGACTAATCATTAAATTTACCAAATTATTTTTCCAAATAAATTGACTTGGATGCAAATGCTTAAAACATCCTTTGAAAAAAAAATCCTTTGATAATTTTAGAATATATTCAAATAAGTAATCATTCTTTATATTACAACCTTTCTTTTGCAAACAAGGTTTGCAATAACACTTAGTGTTCATATTTAAGTTAATGTTTATTAACAAATTACCATTTGCTGTTACAAGGGGGGTTTCATTAGATGACTCTTATAATGTAAGGGATCTGAATTAAAGCATGTACTGTACATAGTTCTTAATGTCTTTCCTTTCTTCTTTTGCAATGACATATCTAAAGATAAGCATATATATTTTCAAGAAATTAATGCTCTTCTTCAGAGTAATAAATTATTCTCATATTGACCTGTTGAACTAGTTTCATATTTACAAAAAATAATTAAGTGTTGATCAGAATGTGGCATTTTCTGCAGCTTTCTAATCACCAGCTATACCAATCCAAGGCATTTCTTTGCTGACCCAACATAAATATACTTAACTAATGAGTTACGGACCTTTAAGAGCCTTCTCTTTCTGCACTAAACCCTCCTAAAAATTCAAACATTTTTTTCTTCATTTCATAGACGCACTTTCTTCTTCTTGTTCTACCTCAATCTTCGATTTTGCCAGTTGCTCAAGGGAGCTGATATGGTAGTTTTGTTTTGTTTTGTTTTGTTTTTTTTATTCAAATTAACAGTAAAAAAGTGTAACAAAACTACATCAAGGTTATAGAGGTATGTCCATTTCATTTACATTAATTAGAAAACTTCTGTCCTCATTGTAATTTTCTAACAGGAAATGTTTCTTTACAAAGCTTTGCAAAATTTCAGGTTATTTTTAACAGTTTTAAAGCATAGAATATAAAAAATGGAAAATACCCAACGTATCATCAGATTCAACCCACCTTATTTATAGATATGTTGATCAAGGCCCAGAGAAGTGAAGAAAAATGTATAAAGTCACACAGCTAGTTAGTATCAGATGGTATACTATTTTTATGTAGTTTTAAAAAGTACATTTCCTATATTAGTTAACCACTTTTAAATTAGTTGTATATACACACACATATATATTCATGAATTTTGTTAATTTTGCCAACTAAAAATTACTGTTATCTTAATGTAATGTTATACCCTGAATGTGATCCTAGAACAGAAAGAGGAAATTATTGGCAAAACAGGTAAAACCTAACCTAAGGGTTAGGTAACAGTTGTATACCAATATTCATTTCTTAGTTTTGGCAACTGTACAATGGTAATGTCAGATGTGAACATTAGAGGTATTAAAAACAAGACAGCAGGCCCAAAATGGAGTTGCTTTTGCTAAGTTCACATCACCAAACTGAGGTGTGCAGTTTTGACTCTCCCAGAAATAGAATCTCAGTCAGGAATCACCCAATCAACACTAGTTAGGTCATCAACTGGATGGACCCCACCATGCCCTAAAGGAAAGTAACTTTGCAGTAAATATTTGCTTATTTGTCTCTATAACTTGCTTGTTCACACTCCCTTCTGCCTAATAAAAGTCTTTCATTTTGTATAGCTTTTCAGAGCTCCTTCTAATCTGCTAGATTGGATGCTGCCCGATTCTAATAGATTTTTGCTCAAATAACTTCTTAGAATTGTTAATATGCTTCAGTTTGTCTTAACAGTAGAAACTGAGTGAAGAGTACATAGGAACTCTGTACTATTTTTTGCAACTTCTCTGGAAAAGTAAAATTATTCCAATAATTATTTTATATAATTTTATATTAAAATTGTTACTTATGATAATTCAGAATTACAAAGAAGGCCATTTATAGTAGGCATTTTTTTATAGTAGGCATTTTTAAAAAAAGAAGTATTCAGATTTTCTCTACACATCAACTACCCTTCTATTATAATTCACAATTCTGTTTTGGGCCTTGTGGATGTCATAAACTAAGTTCCTCTGACTCAGACCCTTGAGTCAGAGACTTACCTACAAGAGATTTATTGGGTAGAGTTTTGAAGAACAAAATCTGTTAAATAGCAAAAGTAGGACTGGGCAGAGGGAAAAGTTAAAATATGATGAAATTGTAACAGAGGTGTCAGCAGATCCAGTGGGAGGGCAAGATCTTTGTATTCACCACGTTCACAAGTTATTGGAAGTGGGCTACTTTGAGGAGGGGAATACATTTTGGGTAGGCAGAGCTCTTTGGTCAACTGTGATTCCTGGAAGGTGACTTAGCTGTGATCTCTTGGCAGGGAACACCTCTGACAGCTGGAAGAATGAACGTGTTGGTCCTAAAGTGGGGGGCTGGTTGTTGCGCCACAGTAGCCACTAAAATGAAGCCAACTGTTCAGCACAGTAATTGGTCATGGGATCAATGTGAAATTAGGCAAGGAGATTTTGCTAGGCACAGGCAGTTAAATCCAGGTAAATTTTGCTCAAATTTTTCTTGTCCCAGGTACTTTTTCTCTTGAGTTTTTCATGCTTGTAACCTGTAATTATTTATACATTTTATAGCATCTGTCCCAAGATGTCTGCTAGTGGAATGGGAAAGGAAATTTAGAATAAGGTAAAAAATAGACTCTTTGGGATCTTTAAAAAATACGATTTTAGGGGCGCCTGGGTGGCGCAGTCGGTTAAGCGTCCGACTTCAGCCAGGTCACGATCTCGCGGTCCATGAGTTCGAGCCCCGCGTCGGGCTCTGGGCTGATGGCTCAGAGCCTGGAGCCTGTTTCTGATTCTGTGTCTCCCTCTCTCTCTGCCCCTCCCCCGTTCATGCTCTGTCTCTCTCTGTCCCAAAAATAAATAAACGTTGAAAAAAAAAATAAAAATAAAAAATACGATTTTAGATGTAAGAAATATGTAAAGAAAGTCCACTGGGTTTTCCTATCCAAGGGTATAAATCCTCACCTGACCCCTATCTCCTATATTTGTCCAAGTGAACACATCTTCATTTTCATTAGATATGGCTAAATTATATAATGGTAACAAACCAAACCCCAAATCTCAGAGGTTTAACACATCAAATTTATGTGTCCAGTATGGGTTAGCAAGGGTACCCAGAAGACTCTGTTACCATATAGTGGTCCTATCTGGAGCATGTAGACTCTTAAGATCACTGCTGAAGAAGTAGAGAAGAAGAAGAATGGAAAAGACACATCTAGCTTTTATTTTTCAGTTTTTAATATAAATTCTAGTTAGTTAAAATATATGGTAAAAGTGGTTTTAGGTGTAGAATTTAGTGGTTCATCACTTACATACATCTAACATCCAGAAGTCATTACAAGTGCACTCCTCAATAGCCATCACCCATTTAGCCCATCCTCTGCCCACCTCCTTCCATTAACCCTCTGTTTGTTCTCTATAGTTAAGATCTCTTATGGTTTGCTTCTCCCAGATCTTTTTTTCCCTTCCCCTATGTTCATCTGTTTTGTTTCTTAAATTCCACATATGAATGAAATCATATGGTATTAAGACACACCTGTTCTTAAATGCCTAGAATTAGAGTGACTTTTTGCTGACAGTCCATTGCCTACATCTCACCATATGGTTCCAACCTAACTGCAAAGGAAACTGGGAAATGTAGAGGAATGCATGAAGTACTAACAGACTTTGCCAAAACTGGCTAGTGAACCTTGTGAAATATTCTTATACATAGCTCCAACCCAGTAAAGAAAGACTCAATATTTATGTCAATGTCCTTTCTTTCATTACTGGCTACAGTCTTATCCATCGGTATCATCCTCTCTGAGCAAAAAATAAGGTCAATCTTTTTGCCATATATATTTTTATATCAGCTATATTGGTTAGTGAGGCAACAACTTGAACATTCAGACAGTTAACATTTTTAGGAACACACATGAAAGTGCTTTAAAGAGTTGCATAATCACGGGAAGACAAATTTCATTTAAAATATCTTGAATTTGTTAGGGAAATTATCTTGATAATTCTACAGTCCTGGACTTAAAATACGTAGGCAGGGACAATTTATGCTCTGGTTGTTTTATAAGGAGCCACAATGTATTAGGACAAATAGGATATGTAAAAGTTGTCGGCAAATATCCAAACAGGGCATGAGGAAACAGCACCAGAGGAGGAGACTTTAGTACAAAGGCATGTATTTCCTTACCATATGGTCCTAGTTTTTCAGCTGAAATGTTTTGCTTTCTGAAAAAAAAATTGCCTCTTTTCCCTGCTAATGGTACAGAAGACTTGTTTTATAAATTAGAATTACCGTTTGTCACGAGTACTGCTCACGGGTATATAAGTCTTTTTATTACAAATGGATGCATTAATGGCTGAAAACCTGGGTGCTACAGTCAGACTGCCTGGGTGGAGTTCTTGGCTCTGTCACTTACTACATCCCTAGGTAGTCAATTAACTAACCTCTCTGTGACTCAGTTTCTTCATCTATAACATGGCTATACTACCATTATCCACCTAACAAGGTTGATGTTGGAACACAAGAGTTACTATTTTTAAAATGTTTATTACAATGCCTTTTAAATTCTGTTTATTGTCATTCTCACTATTGTTCAGCCACTTATAGTTTTACAAGAGAGGAAGCCTTTAAAATGGAGAAGTCCATATTAAAACATAAAATAATAGTGCCAATATAAAAATTCAAATGCCAAAATAAGTTTTTCCAGTATGATTCATTCTTTTTTTCTCCCCTGTTCTATAGTTTTTCTTTTCCAATTCTGAGGGAAAACATGTTAGCATGTTCTGTTTATTAACTAATGTATTTCTCATGTCATAGTCCAAGGAAGCAATTAAGGGATTAAAAAGGACAAGAAAATCTGTTTTTCACATAGTGAATTCTATATGACTTTGCCCTACTCCTGTACACGTACCAACATGCCCACTGTGCCACAGTAATATGGTGGTTGACACACTGGGCTGGAAAGACACATCATCATGAAAGCAAGGGTATACACAAAAAGAGCTGAAGGATGTGGAGAATTTCAGGCTCAGAGACTTTCTGTAGTCAATGGGAAATGCAGGGTAGGAATTAAAGCTATAAAAGGGTAATCTAAACTTCTGCCTCTCCTCCCATGCCTATAATATATATTCTTCTCTAGCAGGGTAAGGAAGATGTGTGATCAAAGCATTTACAGGTTCATAATCTTCCAGATGAGCTTCCATTTCACTTGCATACATGGATAGGACTTCTCTTGGTCCTACCAACATATAAGCAAGAGAGTCCCACCTCTGACTGCTGCAGAGCATTGCCAAGAACTCGGCACCTGAAAGCCATAAGCATCCTAACTCCAGAACATATCTGCTATAGGTTGAATTGTCCCCCTAAAATTCATATGTGGAAGTCCTAATATACTGCAATGCAACTGTATGTAAAGATAGGGCCTTTAAAGAGGTAATTAAGTTAAAGAGAATCCATTAGGGTGAAGCCTAATCTAATCTGACTGGTGTCTTTATAGGAAGAAATTTGGGCACATAAAGAATGCTTGTGCACAGAAGAAAAACCACGTGAGGACACAATGAGAAGACTGCCACCTGCAGCCAAAAAGAGAGGCCTCAGAAGATACCAGACCTTAATCTTGGTCTTCCAGCCTCCAGTAATGCAAGAAAATAAATTTCTGTCTTTTAAGCCACCCATTCTGTGGTATTTTGTTACGGAAGTCCTAATACACACATACAACATATATTTGGATTCAGTAAGTCCAACCTATTTGCTTCCTCTACACTCTCTACCAGACAATCTCATAATATGTAATATGCTTTGTCTCATTCACCATTAGTACTTTTGTTGGAGAAAACAAACTAAGTGAAGAATTACACACTTACTGGTTCACTTTAGAAAAAATATTCACACTCTGAAACTTTGGAGTGATGATAAACAGTTACATTTATGTTATTTAAACTCTATCATACATTTATCCATAATAATTTTTAAATTTGGAAGAAGTGATGTTGAAATTGTATTTAAATTATCATTCTTTGCCCCCTCCATTGTACTCCCCCGAGCTAAGTTTATTAATATCAAAGATTTCTATTCATTCTATGTAAATTTACTAAAGTCTGTTAAATCTCCTGATTGCTGACATTTTAGAGTTTTATACACTTTTTGTCTCTCTTTTGACAAATCACACACACATCTTCAGGGACTCTTATTACAGAGCTAAGTACATTGTCTGACAAAAGCTGAGGAATTTTAATAGATAAATGACAAATTCTAACAAAGAGCTCTACTGAGTTAATTTCTAAAATCGTTTACTGTATGTATAGAAAACTGGCAGAAGTAATTTGATGAAGTGCAAGTTTTCTATACATAATAAAAGGAAAGACAAAATTATTAGTAGATTATTCGATAAGATCCATCTATTTGATGGATAACCACACACACACACACACACACACACACAAAACCTACCAATACAAATATGTCTTCTTGCTTTCTTATTAGGTTCTTTTTCCCTAGGCTAAAAAAAATGTCACCAGTTAGTAATATCTATCATTTTCATCATTTAGAGTGCTGCCATAGTAGTATTCAGAATGAATCCAGAAAGGTCAAGTTCAAATGAGAAAAGGAAGCAGCAGTTCTACTACTGCAAAATCATGACACCTTAGACTTTAAAAACAAAAAAAATCTTTATAATTTAAATATATACCTCTAGTAGTTACACTTTCCATTGAATATTTAGTTTACCTTGTGTGTGTGTGTGTGTGTGTGTGTGTGTGTGTGTGTGTGTGTGAAGGAATGTGCTTGATGGGATCACTGCATGATCTATTCTCTGCAGGTGCTAGGAAAGGTCAGAGAGAATCATTGTCACAAAGTGAAGTGATTCTCTTCTTTACAAGCTCCTGATGTAAACAGACTGATGAACACAACAAGATCCTTACTCACTCACATGATATCATACACAATCACAGCTAACTGTTTCTGTCTGTCAGAGCCTGGAGAGTCACTACCAGATTGTTGCCTGATTAGAATACAACCCCACATGGTATTTCCTTGGTTTTAGTTAGTCACTGCTTATTTTTGCGAAATTTCTGAGCCCTGTAACAAAAGGTCAAATGTAGTGAGCACTGAGGCAAGGTGAGAGTTAGCCGGCTCCAAAAATGAGCAGGGCTGTGTCAGTAATCGAGCAGCCACATTATTGAACATTTGTTGACTGAAGCGCAAAAAAATAAATAAATGACATTTCTTATTTTAAAATCAGCAGTTACATAGCACATTCTCTGGAAAGAGAAGTTTTGTAAGCATGTGGCACTTAATCTTTGTTCATAATTTATGCTCATGTTCAAGACATTTTTTTAAATCCATTTTCTTGCGGACTCCAATTTTACTGCTACATTTATTGCCAGTTAAGCAGCAGCTTTTAGTATATGGAGGCCCCACTAAAAATTCACCTTTCCTAACCAAGACATTTAAGTCAGAATCTGGACCCAATCTGCCACATCATAGCTAGCAGCAAGTGAGGAGGACTCAAAGATCCTGCTGGTATAAACATACTCCTTGGAGGAACAGCCAAATAGTTTGGAAGTTTGGATATCTTCTTTTAAGAAAAAAATGTTCCTGGGTAATGAATGCTCCAGAGTACCTGAACAAAGCTGTATATACCTTTTGGGAATGTTAAGTAATTATTTTTCTTTAGAAATGGAGTATGAAATGACACTGTGTATAAAATTTATGAATAAATCAGATCAGAAAGGAATGGGAGATAAAATTTCCTATAATTTAGCACAGTATTCTCTTCTAATAATTAGATCTTAATGTTGTGCAATGTCTTACTATGTTTAAGAACTAGGAGCAGTAGGTCAGACTCCTGTTTTTAAGATGTTGTGGGAAATAAGATGGAAAATTTTAGCAGCTGAGTTACAGTCCACTCCAAACAATGCCAAGTCTCTGTTTTGATATCAATATCACTAACTAAACACTATCACACAGGCAAGCAAAAGATAAAGTACAGTGATAAACATCGTATGTGATTATGGATTAAAGTGGCATGTAGCTTATTTGCTATTAAAAAGCAAAAGAGACTAGCAACATTTTCCTCTTGTGTTCTCACTGCCAAATAAGCATATATCCAACATAGGTGAAAGAACATCACATTATCATACCATCATCTATGGTTACATCAGAAATGATGGGTATTTTTTTTAGAAAGTTTTGTTAATGGCAGCCCTCTCAGTTCATAGATTTTCACCTAATAGCAAGCTGCATCAGTTTCCCAGAGTCAAGGAGCAGTTTCAGTAGTCTGAACTTTTGATTGATTTGAGCCATGTTTAGCTTTAATCTATCCTTGCACATGACTAGGGAAAGAGATGTTCTATCAGATCCTGTCCTTGTAGTTTCGAGTCTTTCTCTGTGTGCATCTAGAGTGGGAAAAGTTTTCAAACCCAAGCAGGGTCAGGATTTAACCCTTATTTGGATTTCATTGTGACTGGGCGGAAGGAGGACATGCAACCTCTACAAAAGCATGGGTCAAGACCTAGCAGAAAAGAGAGGATTTAGGTGGGGTTGTGACTCTTGGCTTGAGCAAATACAGAGTTAATGGCTTGGAAACGGATTTCAACTTACTCTAGTATGAAACTCAGTGCTGAGTCACAGATGACCCAGAGCTGACAGCTCCAAACAAGGATAGGCTGGGAGCTGGGCAGAAAGGAAGTCAATGCTACGTGGAGAACAACAGCAGAAGCTTGATGCAGTGCTGGAAGAGCCAGACAGAGTGTGTTATGAGTTGGGGAAAGAGCAGATAGGGTGTAACTATCAGCCTACTGGCTAATTAGAAAACACTGGTTTGTTAAACCTGAGCTCTGAGAGAAAAGTCTTTGATGTGTACAATCTGACAGAAGGGACAGTTGATTATTTTTTTTCCTATAAACACATCCTGAATTCCTCCATAATACCACTTTTATTTATTAACTACATGTTTCTATGACTTGAAACGGTAAGAAATGTCATTTCCTCTGAACAAGGAAAATCCTTCCAGAAAAGTTTCAAAATAAATTACCAACTACAATTTTCAATAAGGTGTAATGCCTCAAGATATTATACAAGAGTAATATAGTTTAATATTATATTAAGCAAATATACTTAAGAATATCTTAATTGTTATTGACCTGAAAATAAACCTTGATTTATTTAGAAATAATAGTTCATAAGTTAGGAATAAACCATCATATTTGGGAAGATGGGTCCATCAAATCACTTTGATACATTATCTTTTTAATGAATCAGAACATAACTCATTGTACATGGAACATATAACTTAAATTTCAATCAGGCCCTATTTTAGTTTCCTGGACCAAAATTCCAATGTGTGCAGTGTGTGTGTGTGTGTGTGTGTGTGTGTGTGTGTGTGGTTGGGGGTGCTTCCCACACAACATCAAACAATTCTCTGACACCAGCTGGGTGTTGGGAACTCAACTCAATTCTGACACAATCTACTTAGATATAGTGTCATATTCCACAGTTTGAGGGCTCAGTCCCAGAAGACTGACCCCACCTTTAGACACTGTCCCTAGTCACAAGCCCAGGCTATTATCTGTGCTTCTGACCAACCAGCTAAAAACTGGAGGTTCCAATGACACCCCACAACTTGGGATGCCAGTAACAAGTCTGACACTTCTGACCAAATGGCTGGGTTCCAATCTATCCCCTCTATGGATTCAATTAACTTGTTTGAGTGGCTCACAGAACATGGAGAAAGAGGTTACTTACTAGATCACCAGTTTCCTGTAAAAAAATATAATTAAGGAACAGCTAGATGGAAAAGTTGCACAGGGCAAGATATGGGGACGGATGCAGAGCTTCTATTCATGCTCTCTCCAAATGTGTTACTCTCCCCACATCTCCAACTGCTCACCAACCCATAAGCCCTCCAAATCCTCTACTTCGGGTTTTAATGCAGGTTCTGTGACCTAGGAATGATTGATAAAATTATTGAATATTGGTGATTGATCTCAATCTTCAGCCCCTCTCTGCTCCCCCAGAGCAGGGGAGTAGGGATGAAAGTTTCAACCCTCTATTCACAAGGTTAGTTCTTAGGCTAACCAGTCCCCATCCTTAGGTGCTTCCAAAAGTCCCCTCATTCACATAACAAAAGAAAGAGTTGTGGCTTTCATCACTTACGATATTCCAAAGGTGTTATTTAGTTCTATACCAGAAACAGGGACAAAGACCAAATATATACTTCTTATCACAGACCTCCTTCCAGCAGCCTAATTCCATCTGCTTAATAGAAGCCATAGCTTAATGTTGACAGATTTGGGGTCACATGCACCATGGGTAAATACTGCACTAAAGCATTGCTTGTGATTCACTTTCCATTCCGTTGAAAGTTAGACCACACTTATCAAATCCCTCTAGCCTGATTTACTCATTATCATTAGTGACTGTGGTAGTACTAGGGGTCATAGTAGTAGTCGTCGTCGTAGTAGGCATAATAGTAGTAATAATGCAACCATTGCTTGACTGGCCAGAGTTGTGGAGTTTTGTGTGTGTTTTGTGTGTTTGTTTTCCATCTTTGAATATAGAGCGGAAATGCCTAGACAAGAGGTTTTCATTCTATTCTTTCCATAGAATATAATTCACCGACTTGAATATTTGTACTAACAAGACAGGAATGTCTTCTAGATAACTATGAAATGTCTTATTATGGAAAGCACTGTCTATTTTGGATCAGAAGTGAAAGGCATCTTATAAACTCCTCTTAGGCTATATTAGATATATTTTATGATGTCACCTGACCTCTGAAATTGAAAAATTAGTTCTGGGGGGAAACTGCTAATGTCCAATAACTTTTTTCTCTCATTTAATTGCAATGGAAGAGAATAAAATGAACCAGAAATTTAGGGTTTGACAAAATGGCAGACATAAAAAGAGCTCAAACTCATGATAAAAATATGAAAAATGTCAAGATAATAGAAATCTCATATTATTTGGATCAAATTCTGCTTTTTATTAATGAGGAAAGTAAAGCTCCAATGTTGTTTTTATCACGTCTTTATTTTCCATTCTTTCCTCAGCCTCTCCAGTCAGGCTTTTGCCCATAGTTTCCCACTGAAACCTTCTCAAGGACATCACTGATACCTTTCATTTGCCAAATCCGATGATCTATTGTCAGCCCACCTCACACTTGATCTCTTTGCAGAATGTGACCGGGTGGCCCACTGCCTCATTATTGACATACTCTCTTAACTCATGAGACACCACACTGGTCCTTTTCCTCCTTCCTTACTGATTTTTCTCCATTTTCTTTATAGGCTCCTCTTCTTTATGTTAGAGAGATCTGACTCAGTTCTTGATATTCTCTTTTCTATCTACAGTCATTCTACAATCTCTTCTAGTCCCATGACCTTAAATATATCATCTAAATGCTGATGTTGTCTAAATCTTTTCTGCCAGTGCAGACTTCTCCCCAAGGATCTCGACTTTTATATTCAATTACCAACTTAATATTCCCTTTCTGTTGTCTAATGCACATCACATACTTCATCTAAATGAGAACTTTCTCACCTTTCCCCACCCTCCTCTGTAACATGTTCCTCTACAGTGTTCCTCACCTCAGCAAATAATGCTGCTGTTCATCCATTTGCTCAGACCAGAATCCTTGGAATCATTTTAAAGATTTAAACAAATTTTATGTCTCTCCTCTACAGAGAACTTACTAATGGTTTCTCATCCCACTCATGATAAAAGTCAAACCCATTGCCATGGCTTATGAAAACCTCTGGGATCCCCTTGCCCAATTTTCTACCATGATTTTCATTCATTCTCTACTTAGATCCCACTCTTTGCTTTAATGCTAGCTGCCAAACTTTCTTTTACTTTAGGTCCTTTGTATTTGCTATTCCCTCTTTCCTGAAAATTCTTCCTCAGATCTTTACATGGTTCACTGCCTAACCTCTTTTACATTTCTGTTCATATTCTAGCTCCTCAGATAGGTGTTCACGGATCAGCCAATTATGAAATAGTGTCTGCCTTCCCCGCCAGAGATGGTCAGTATCATTATCCTCCTTTATGTTTCTTAATAGCATTTGAGACTGCTTGAAGTATAGTGTATATTTACTTGTTTATTGTTTGCTTCCTGACTAGATTGTATGTTTGTGGGCAAGGTCTTCATCTTATTCAGCACTATATCCACAGTATTACAACGGTGTCTTAAACACAGGTTGTTTTCAATAAATATTTGTAGAGTGAATGAATGATGACCGACTGAATGAAGTACACTCTTTGAATGTTCTGCCTGACTCAATTCAGCAATTAGGTTTGGAAGCATAGGTGCTTCCCAGAGTGTGGGGGAATGCGTGGTCATTGTGTTTGTAATCATCACTCTTTAGGAGATCACTCCTCACTTACGTCACTTCTCCTCCTTCTTCCTTATGTACCCTTTCATACGCAGTGTCCTTATAATCCCTGCCTTTCTTCACCAACCCTCAACTACTGCTTCTTTAGCTATATCAGTGTATGGGAGAGTAGCATAAAGCTGCTCTGTCTAGCTTTGAGTGGTGGTGGCGTTACAGGCTAGATGGAAGAACTCTAGCTCAGAACTCTGTAGTCCCCGTCCTAAATGATAGATTTTGTTGGCCCACCTACAGAGTGTTCTCAACTTCTCTGTGCCTGGCCAAAACAAGGATGGCATCACTTTCTGTGAGTTCACCCTCCTTCCTTCCTTTCCAAAGTTTCTGATGTATTTTTTTTTTTTTGCCACTGCTGCTGCTGCACATTTCTTTAAAAAACTCATAACAGAAAACTGAGTTCCCAAACAAAATCCCATACCATATGTAAAAGAGCATGTCCCTCTCTCAACTGGAGGTGTATTTTGAAATAAGAAAGTAACAGCTCAGCAGTCATTTGCCATAGCTTGCTGAGTAAGCTGGGCTCAGGTTAAAAGGGGGTTATAGGCTGTCAGCCAAAACACTGACAGCATTGCTGGATTCAGAGATTCAGAAACTCTATATGTCCCAAGGATTCTGTGTGGATGCCATTAATTACACTCCCTTCTGCTCTATCACTGAGAGTATCTCAATTCAGTTACCTCCTGTGGATCAACACAGATAGGAATTTTAACCTTTTAACTTGTTAAACTCAGTTTTAAAAAAATATTCAGCATTAGCAAAAAGATCATGGAAAAATAATGCCATCAAATTGAAATGAAATCAGAAATAGACATAATCACATGTGTTTTGCATCACATCTCTCATCAATTTGGATGAAAGATGACTTATACAGAGCATGTGGGTCATAATTCAGCCAGTAGTAATTCTTAATGGTGTTAGAGATGCAGTCATTAGGAGTAATAACAATAAAATTAAAATAAATCAAAGGGAAATAACTTCAAAAGTATATATACTGTATATGTTACAAAATGACTAAGGATGGTCAGCAATACTCAAATTATTTTTTAGTTTATTCATTTTTATACAAGTTCTTGAAACTGAGGAGTTCTTGAGGACTCCATGATTCCAAGGGCACATTTAGATGTATCTATGCTACTCATATTAATGACGCCATTCATTGTCCTGTGTGATTCTGTGAGTAGCAAAGGTCTTTGCTTTTGAAAGCGTCCTATTTATTTCTTATAAAATTTCTGATAACAAGAATCCTTCAGATCTCCCCCAACTCTACCCAGTAATATACCAACACAGTAAACTCAGTAAACTCTGGTTTGAAAGCAGTTTCATTCTGTAGGAGCTTTTAAACTACCTCCAATCTGGAACTTGGATATATTTCAATCAGCATTTACATTTAAAAAATGTGTATATCCTAAGAAAATACTTTGCCTTCACGTATTTAGAGAGTATCCAGATATAATGTTATTTTCTATTAGGAACAACATTTAAAAGGATAATGAGAATGAAGTTTGCCTTGTGAATCAACACTTACGTTTGTGATCTTTATCTAAGATATTTAAAAAGTAAGTGTACAATTTGTTATCACTATAATCGAGTAGACAATTTTTTTCCACAAGGTTACATCTGTTTATGCTATTTTATTATCTGTTGAATGGTGTGATATGAAGTCTCTTTATTGCAGTTTAGCTAAAGAAGTACCATGTCTGTGATGGAGCTGTCAATCAGCATTTAGTCATACAGTATCTATTTCTATCCCTGTTCTTCTTAGCACAGAAGGGCTATTATAGTCTACATTACGGCATAGCTACTTTGGATATAGATATCCTTGAGGGGCAGGATTTATTTTGAAAGAAGATACTCAACATAACATGACACATCATTCAGACATCTTTAAAAGTACACATGCAGGTATTTCAAAGCAAAATATAGCCAAGGCTAATTTTAAACATTTAACATTTGTGAATGCATTTCCTTTTTTTCCGTCACTTTAATAGCAGTAAAAAAGACCCAATGGGGTCATGTGACTTTTCTGTAATTGAAAATGCCTATTTAAAGCAATCCCTGTGCAAACCTTTATTGCAGTGTCACCTATGAAGGGATCACTTTTGTAAGATATTATGCAAGTCAAACAAGAGAGAACCATTCAAGGCCAAAGAGAAAGAAAAAGAGTGCTGAAATGCATTTATCAACACCTGAAAAGTGAAACTTTTCCAGCTGTCCAATAATATATATTTCCAAGTACACTAGCATATATGGAATATGACTAAAAATTAACGAGACTGATTACAAACCACAAACATGAAAATCAGTCATGCAGCTGTATACCACACTGGATGTGCTTCCAGATGTGATGATAAAAATGGATACAACCTTTTAAAGCTTGAGCTTTGGATATGCTGTGCATGTGGCACTCATTAGCTAAGCAAATGGATGTTAATCTTTATGACAGTCGATTGCTGTGCTGCATTCCTACAGAGAGCTTATCAGCTGGTCTGACCCGATCATCAAGACCATCATGACTTAATTTACAGGAGGATTATTTTCCTTCCCCTGCAATTCCATGGATTTAAAATGCACAAGAAAGTTTTTCAAAAGAAATGGCTGAAGCATTTAAACTTTCCTATTCCCCATAGCTCTGCAATAAATAGGTAATGGCATAAAAAGATTTAGATTCACAGATTCCATTAGGAATTCAGCTAGATTGCATATCTAATTTCTCATGTTCAAGACTGAAAAATTAACCTCATTTTCCCAACTGATTTGATTTCCATTGAAAAGCTAAAGATGCTCATATAAGAAAAGCTTTAGTCTCTCCAAAAAAAAAGGCACTGTCAATCCATAGCATATAAACGGTATCTTCAGTAGATAAACAGAAATGTCATGTCACAGCTTAGGAGGAATCAGAAACCTCTCTAGTGTCCTAACAGACATTACTTCTCTTAGAAAAGTCATCATATTAACATATTTGCTTCCACACTCATGGTATTACCATCAGGAAACTTGTTGCTTTGGGCTACCTAGAGCTAATTAGAAAAGGCGTGATAGAATACCAGATCTACCCCTCTGAAACTGAGTGCTTGACATGCTAGACATAATGCAGGAAGAGGCAATTCAGACTTCTCACGTAACTCTGCCAGCACACATCAACCTATTCGACAGCAACTTCTGTTTCTTAGGCAATTTTAGCTGAAGACAATCATTGTGCCAATATTTTCTCTTTGTGGTGTGCTTCACTGTCCCCAAAGGGTGGCAGATACCAATAAGCCGCATGTGTATTCTAATAATAACAGTTAGATAGAAAGTAAAGATGGTCTCTTCAGAAAAAGACTGAATCATCTCTATTTTTGGTAAAAGCCTAGGGTATCGTGAGCACTTAATTAACGAGTTCATGAAAGTAAGTAAATCACGTCTTTCCAGAGTTTTAGGTGCTTTGGGAGTAGGTTTAACTCATTTAGTTCAGTATGAAACTATTTAATGTCCTGAAATTTATACTGTGCTTTCTTGGTGGTCTGGATTAAGAGCTTTTCAAAATGTCTGACACTTTCATGGAAAAAGTCACGAATGATACCTAGATTGCTCAATATTAATGAAACGACCCCAAGTTTCAAAAACAATAAGGTATTACTCTTTCAATTAATCTATGAAGGAACTTCACCCCCCAAATTGTGAAACTTCCATTGAATATTTATGGGTAGAGTCGATCATGTTAGGCATCATGGAAAAAGAAAAGATGAATGAAGAAGATTATTCTCTCCTAAGAAATGATGACATATGGAATGGACTGTGATGTATGCCAGAGTGAGAGTCTTGGAGGGCTGAGGTAGGAGGGTTGGACCTGCTGACGACAAAGAGCAGGAAGAAGCCATTTTACCAGCCCCAGCACAGCTTTTGCCTCAGTGTATTCTACACAATAAATATATGATTCAAGACTAGATTCTTAAATATATTACTTCCTACACCCTTCATGTCCTAATATTCATTATTCTTCTCAAACAGGTTCTAACACACCTTACTCAAATATTTTGACTGTTAGTTGTTTTTTTTTTTCTTCAAGGAATATCTCTTGATATGAGTTTCCCATTTAAAAAAAAAATCATGGGCACCTGGGTAGCTCAGTCAGTTGAGCATCTGACTCTTGATTTTGGCTGAGGTCATAATCTCATGGTTTGTGGGATCCAGCCCCATGTTCAGCTCTATGTTGGCAGTATGGAGCCTCCTTGGGATTCTCTAGCTCTTCTCTCTCTGACCCTTCTCCCATTCTCTCTCGCTCTCAAAATAAATAAACATTAAAATAATTTTTTAAAATACTAAAATCTCTTTAAAAAATCACCTAGAGAAATGAAGTTCTACTGACATTAGTTTGGAGATGAAGGGCTAAAGGACAGAATAATAAGTAACTTTAAAAAAAAATTTTACCTTTATTTATTTTTGAGAGAGAGACAGAGTGTGAGCAGGGGAGGAGCAGAGAGAGAGGGAGACACAGAATCCGAAGCAGGTTCCAGGCTCTGAGCTGCCAGCACAGAGCCCGATGCGGGGCTCGAACTCACGAACTGTGAGATCATGATCGGAGCCGAAGTTAGATGCTTAACCAACTGAGCCACCCAGGTGCCCCAGTAAGTAACTTTTATATTAGATTACATGAGAGATATATGAGATTTGAGCTAGATTAAAGTAGGGACACTGGGGAAAAAATGATAATTATTCCTGATGTATTTTAAAGGGTAGAAGGAATAGATTTTGGTAATTAATTAGTAAGACATTCAGATGGCAGTGTTTAGCAGGCAGAGAGAGGTGCAGGGTTATAAGTCACACTTGGGAACCATTCACATAGAAAGAAATACATAAGGCTACCAGGGACTGATGAGGTCACAGAATCTATGAAGGGCCAGAAGAAACAAGAATTCTATCTTCAACTCTGCAGTCTGCCTACCTAGAAGGACCAGACAAAGGGAAAAGAGATTTTCTAGTAAACTAAAAAATAGATAGAGTAAAACTGGTATCTAAGGAAACATTAGGGCAGTGGGAATTAGGGGAGAGTTTCAAGGGATAGTTCGGTTAAGGAAAAGACTAAAAATATAGGAGCTTAGGAAGGTGGGCAATAACACTGTTGGAAACAGAATCTGGATGGCAAAGCTTCAAGGGGTGACAAAGAGACAAGGAATACGAACTCCCTCCCTCCCCTTCCCCCCAAGTAGATGAAAAATTCCTGAGAAAAGTGGGTTAAAAACTAAGGTTTTATTGTTGTTTTTGCTGTTTTATTTTTTTTGGTTTTTGTTTTGGGGGTATGACTTTATTGGGTTTATATACTAAGAAAGGGCCTTTTGAGAGGGAGACGTTAGAGATACACAAGTTGCAGAATAGCTATAAACTTCTGACTGAACATTAATTATAATTCCTATGTTTAGTGAACATAGAAAACACATATAAAAATTAACAATAATTATTGTATTGGATATTACATGCAAGGAAATAGAAAAAGTAGCTTTGGAAATAAATTTTGTACTTATAAGCTAACTAAGTCCTTTCTAATTTCTGGATGTTTTAATGGCCAATCAATATAACCTATTCATCTGTAATATGATGTCTAATCACCTAATATGTTGTCTAATCACAGTTAATTATTACAAAACAGAGATTTTAAAGGCTCCATGGCAGGAGAAAGATGGCAGATCTCATGGAAGATGCCCCAAACTTCCATCTATTTAGTCAATCAGCTATTATTTTTTGAACATGCATTACTTGTAAGTAGTCTGCTATGTGATGCAAAAGATACAATTAAAAACAAGACCCATATCCAAAGATCTTATAATCAATATGGTGAGACAATCATATATTTATAAAATGAATCTGGCACTGAGAAGAATGCCAGCCTCTATTTTCAGGAGCATAGCTTTGAATCAACAAATGGAAAAAAATACTCTGCTTAGGAAACATACCCGCCTTGCCCAACTAGTTTATTTCACAAGAAAGAATCTTGGATCTTTACCATTTTATAATTTATTATTATTATTTTTTTAATGTTTATTTTTGAGAGAGAGACAGACCACAAGTGTGGGAGGGGCAGAGAGAGTGGGACACAGAACCTGAGGCAGGCTTCCAGTCTCTGAGCTGTCAGCAAAGAGCCCAACGCAGGGCTCAAACCTACAAACCATGAGATCATGACCTGAGCTGAAGTGGGATGTTTAACCAACTGAGCCATCCAGGCACCCATATTATTTATTAATATTTTGCCAAGAAGTCTATTCACAAAGAATTCTTTATTTGTATAAGAGCATAAGATTTAAAATTTAAAAATGTTCTTTATGGATTGACTTTAATTATTATGAAATTTCTTTATTTCTAGAAATACCACTTGTCTTTTTTTTTTTTTCTTCAATGTTTATTTTTGGGACAGAGAGAGACAGAGCATGAACGGGGGAGGGGCAGAGAGAGAGGGAGACACAGAATCGGAAACAGGCTCCAGGCTCTGAGCCATCAGCCCAGAGCCCGACGCGGGGCTCGAACTCACGGACCGCGAGATCTTGACCTGGCTGAAGTCGGACGCTTAACCGACTGCGCCACCCAGGCGCCCCGAAATACCACTTGTCTTAAAGTTTACGTTGTTTAATATAAATATACACCAGTTGTACTTTCTTTGGTATTTTCATGGTAAGTCTTTTTATAGCCTTTCTCTTTTAAACTTTCTACAAACTTATATTTAATACGTGTCTTCTGTAAGCAGCATATAGGTTTTTTAAATCTAGTTAAATAGATTCTAATTAGTGTATTAAGTTCACTCAATTTAATATAACTACTGACATATATTTTTTTAATTTTTTATTTGTGTATAGTGACATAATGTTGCATTAGTTTCAGGTGTACAACATGGTGATCCAACTCCTGTATACATTATGTTATGCTCACCACAAGCGTAACTACATCGGTTACCAGACAAACACTATTATTATATCACTGACTATATTCCTTTTATTTATTTTACTTATATGTATATTTATAGGCTTTTATTCCTTTGACTTATTCGTTCCATAACTGGAAGTCTGTATCTCCCACTCCCCTTCACCCATTTTGCCCACTTTCCACCCCACCCCTCTGGAAATCATACGGTTAGTTCTCTGTATTTACATGTCTGAATCTGCTTTTTGTTTGTTTATTGATTTGTTTAGGTTCCATATATGAGCGAAACCATATAGTATTGCCAACAGACACATGAAAAGATGGTCAACATCATCAGGGAACTGCAAATCAAAACCAAAATGAGATGTCACCTTATACCTGTTAAAGTGGCTAAAATAGGGGCGCCTGGGTGGCGCAGTCGGTTAAGCGTCCGACTTCAGCCAGGTCACGATCTCGCGGTCCGTGAGTTCGAGCCCCGCGTCGGGCTCTGGGCTGATGGCTCAGAGCCTGGAGCCTGTTTCCGATGCTGTGTCTCCCTCTCTCTCTGCCCCTCCCCCGTTCATGCTCTGTCTCTCTCTGTCCCAAAAATAAATAAACGTTGAAAAAAAAATTAAAAAAAAAAAGTGGCTAAAATAAAGAAGACAAGAAAGTGACAAGGATATGGAAAAATGAACTTCATGCATGGCTGGTGGGAATGTAAACTGGTACAGTCACTTGGAAAACAGTGTGGAGGTTTCTCAAAAGTTAAAAATGTGGGAGCCTGGGTGGCTCAGTCAGATAAGCATCTGACTCTTGATTTTGGCTCAGGTCATGGTCTCATGGTTCGTGAGACTGAGCCCCATGTTGGGCTCTGTGCTGACAGTGGGGAGCCTACTTGGGATTCTGTCTCTCCCTCTCTCTCTGCCCCTCCCACCCCAAAATAAATAAATTTAAAAAAAACCTAAAAAACCAGAAATACCATATACTCCAATAATTCCACTGATATATTTGGGTTTAATCTACTATTTGTTTTCTATTTGTCCTAACTCTTCTGAGCACATTTTCTTTTTCCTTTCTTGCCTTCTTTTGGAAAGTTTGAGTACTATTTATTATTCAGTTTCTCCTATGCTATTACTTATATTCAGTTTTTACCACTCTTTTAATGGTTCTTCTAGATATTACAGTATTCCTCCTGACTTATTAAAGACTAATGTAAATTGATACTTTTACTTTCCAGACAATGTTAAGGACCTTAGAACATTTAAAACATTTTAGTACCATTTATCCTTTTTCTGCTTTTTTGCTCTTGCTATCATAAAATTCTACATATATTTTAGTCTTTTGAGAATTTTTTTATTACTACTTGTATGAAACCTAAAAGTGCTTCTTATCAAAAGTTTCATCACTACAGAAATATACAACATTTAAAGTATTTCCCTGAGAGAATTACTGTAAACAATTTGGCTTCAGATAGGGTTTTCCCCCACGTATTTTAATATGGTTTAAACAAGAGATGTGAACCACCTTCTCCACCCACATAGACAATACATTTGTTCCACCTTACCCTCTTTTTATTGCCCTTGTTGGGGACATCTTATAGTGGAACACAGGATAGATGGAATAGGAAAATTATTACTACCGTCCTCCCACTTTCACCTTGAGTTGTTCTGGCCTCATCTTGCCTCTATTTCTTCTACAAGCTTAAATTTGGGGTTTGTAGGCAAAAAGAGATAATTTGTTGTTTCATGCATCTAATAATATATCATTGAGCTCTGTTCCTAGGGCCAGGACCAAGGCCATTGGAAAGCAGAACCACTGCTGTTTCTGTATTCATGTCACTCACCGTCTGGCAGAACTTGCCTTTGTCCCTGATTCCACAGACATCCAGTATTCAGGATCTAACTCCTTACTTTTCATTGCCTCAGTTTTTCCATCTATACAGTTAATGATATGTCCTTCATCTTTCTTGCCCAGAAGCCTCTTCCAGTGTTGTGATTGCATATTCATATGTATGTATGTATATGTATATTACTCTAGCTATTTATCTTCTATCTACATCTGTGTCTATGTCCATATCTACATCTATATATCTATACCTATATATCTATATCTGTATATAGATATATAATGGTGTATATCAGCACTCATTTCCAATGGGAATACACATAGGAGTGAAATTGTTGGATGGCAGACTGAGTGCATGTTTAGCTTTAGACACTGCCAAAGAGACTTCAAAAGGGTTTGTACCAAATTGTACTCCCAGTTTTCTCTCCTATCAATGATGTGTTAATTTAGAATTGACCCATTTTTCCCATTATTTGGTATTGCCCATCCTTTTTACTTTAGTTATTCTTGCATGTCGTAGCATAACACTGGGGGATTAGTTTTCATTTCCCTATTTAGTAATAATGCTGAATATGTTTTAATATGCTTATTGTCCATTTGGATATTTTTGTTAAGTGTCTATTCTCTTGACCATTTTAAAACTGAGTTGTCTGGGTTCTTTTTTTCCCCTATGGAATCCCAAACATGCTATGAATTTGAGTCCTTTGTTGGCAGATATTTGAAATATGTTTTCCTAGTTTCTGACTTGCTTTCACTCTATTAATTTATCTAATTTTGTTTTAATGATTAGTTTTTTATATCTTGTATAAGAAATATTTGCCTATCTCAAAGTCATTAAGATCATTGCCTGTTTCCTTCTAGAAAATTTAGACGTTTTAATTTCCACATTTCTATATGGATCATACACTCTGAACTGATTTTTGTATATGTTGTAAAGCAGGTAAGAATTCATGTTTTTCAAGCAGTTACCCAATTAGTTCACCACCATTTATCGGTAAAGAGATACTTCCCCTCCAGAATTATGGCGGTGGATTTGTGCCAATCCTTGTGCCTAATACCTAATACCAATAGAGTCTTAATTACTGTAATCTTATCGTAAGTCTTGATATCTGGTAGTGTGTACCTTCTAGCTTTATTCTTCTTCTGCATGGTTACTTTGACAGCGTTTCCATAGAAACACTAGAATCAGTTTTTAAATTTCCACAGAAAAAAATCTGGAATTTTTATGGGGATTCTAGTGAATTTGAGGTCACCTTGAGTAACAACAGACAAAACAATAGGAGTCTTCTAATTGGTAAAGAGGGCATATTCCTCTGTTTAATTTTTCTTTAACTTCTTTCAATAGTGTTTTACAATTTTTAGTATTGGGGACTTATATCTAGATAAGCATATTTTAAACCCCATAAGATATTAGTATTAATGATTTAGATAGTCAGCATTCATTTGGATTTACCTATATTTTCACTCTTTTTATTTTATATTTCTCCCTGCACACCCTTGCTTTTGTCTTTCTGAAGAACTTCCTGAGATATTTCTTTAATATGGGTCTGCTCAGCTTTTGAATCTAAGTGGAAACTTCATTTCTGAGGAATATTTTCTGTGTTTATAAAATCTAGACGGGATCACTAGAAAAAATGTCATATCACTGTTTTTTGGTTTCCATTATAACTATTGAAAATAAGTTATTAGTCTTTCTTTTACTGCTTTGAATATAATATGTCAGGGTCTCTCAATGCTTTTACGAAGTTAAGAGGTAAGTTTCTTTCCGCCTTGGTGGGCTATAAATTCCAATTTGTAAGGACTTAGATATATCCACCTATACCACCAAAAAGTTCCAAATTAGAAGGATATAAAGAAAATGTATTAAAGTGGATTAGTTTTTTTTTTCTGAAAACAGTAGATAAAGAAGGTATTATAAGAAAGGTTGCACCTGACATCAGGTGACTATGAAAAATGGGGACAGATATTTGTCATGTTAACATATGAAAAGATGAAAATATTGTAAGACCAATCTGGAAGAGTTCTGAAGGGGAGATAACCAGCCATGTGGGGTATAAAGTAGAGCAGAGTTGGACAGGAAAGAAAAATATGAAATTATTCTTACTTTGAAAGCTTTTATTTTTCTAAAAAGAAAAGAATTATTCTAATACTTCAAAACACTGTTTCTATAAGAGTTTGAGGTTTAAATTATTATACTGCAGTTAAAATTTTAGGTTTTATCTTGTTCAAATAATCAAATTTGGCACTTTCTTTAATTTTCATTTATGCTCTGACCTGAATGAAAGACTGGCATACTAAATTTAATTGCACTCAGTTTAATTGCTTCTTGATTTTTGACTCATTATTTGAGTTGAATAAGTCAAAATGTTAGAAATGAACAGGGAGTTCTGAGAAGTGAAACTCTGAAGGCATGCTTCCCAGCTAGCATGCTGAATGGGAGAGTTAGAACTGACTGAGGTCAAATTTGACTGTACCTATTTTCACGTTATTTGGAAAGAAATATGACAACTTGGTATAACTTTCCTTGAATCTAGTCTCCTCACTATTTATCACAAAGGGGTAATCATCATATATCCTAATGACATCTGAGTAGAGGTAGACATGTGGGTGCTTTGGAAAATGTGCCCTGACCAACATAGTGTCTATTACTAAAGAATATAAAGGAGACTTTCAAACCCTTATCAGTTTCTAAATTTTTTCTTGTGTCTATGCTCATAAGTCAGAAGAAAGTAAGACAGTACATTTATGATTATGTGATTAACAAGGTAACAACTGTATTTTCAGTATAAGTGCAGATGAACTGAGGGACAACTTCATAAAGCCATTCATTAATGTAACTGGTTGCTAAAGACAGAACAATCAGTTATATTCAGTCATAATCAGTTCACATTCAATGGGTCTGAATTAGACTGGAGTCAAATGTTATTTAAAAATTAGAATAATTATTAAAAGTACTTCCTAATGGGGTGACTGGGTGGCTTAGTGGGTTAAACATCCAACTTCGGCTCAGGTCATGATCTTCCAGTTTGTGAGTTCGAGCCCCCCGTTGGAGTCTGTGCTGACAGCTCAGAGCCTGGAGCCTGCTTCAGATTCTATGTCTCCCTCTCTCTGCCCCTTACCCACTTTCCCTCTCTCTCTCTCTCTCACACACACACACAAAAATAAATAACCATTAAAAAAATAGAAAAGAAATTAAAAGTACTTCCTGATGAAGAAATCTGTAATGCTTTGGAGATTTTCTATATGTTCATTTTGGACTACTTAGGCTAGTTTGCTAGGATTTGGTGGAATGAATTAAAGGATTGCTTTAGTGAAATTGTGACATATTAGCTTAAGAGAAATGTAACACCCACATATTTAAATCATTTTTATGTGTGAACCCTCAAATATTTCTGAAAACAAGTGTGTGTGTGTGTGTGTGTGTGTGTGTGCAAGTGTATATGTGTTTTAGCTTATTCAGATGGGGAGTGGTGGCACAAGATTAAAAATTTATGAAAAACCAAGAGTTTCACTGATGAATAAGAGACTGCAAATGCACAAATCTGAAGTAGCTTTTCACAAATGGCTCTAATAACTGATGGGAGTATTTTGTTGCTGTTAGTATTGTTATTGTTATGAATTAATACCCATGATACAAATTCGTCCAAGTTCTAATGTCTTCCTGGTCTTGTTATGCTTTACCCCATAGAATAGAATTAACTTTTTCTTTCCTTTTGAAACACTTATCTTTAGATTGGTCATGCCTATCACATGAAGCATTGTTCATATGAGAATCATGGTATCAATTCTCTTCGAAAACCTCCCCTTTTATCCCCCTGGCAATGGATAACACAGTATGGAATCTGTGCGGAGGAAAACTCCAGAAACCAAATTCTCCCGGATGCTAACAATGCTTCCCTGGGGCATAGTGAGAAGGGTCTCAATTCACCTCCTCTCCATGTTCTAACTAGACACAGGAAGCCCTTTAGCCACAAGCAATGGGGTTTCATTAAACCACTTCACTTTAGGTGTAACAAAGCTCCTTCCAGGAAGCAAACCAGAAACTCTAGTCAGATTGTAGAATTGCCCAAACATTGGGGTCCCTGCTTTTACACAGCACAAAATTGTGTAATGGCACCAGAGGCTCCTTAACAAGCTAAAAACCCTATGGAGCAACAATGATCAGGCGAAAGAGTCATGGAGTTTCTGATTGAAGCTGAAGTTGAATTGCCATTTCAATTCTTCCCTCAAAATTATCCAATTAATCTGCATGGATCTTTTTGGAAAAAATTCCTGTTATTCAAATGATTGCTAACGAGAAATGAATGGAGCTTTTTTTTTTTTTTAAATTACTAAACCTGGTACATTTAAAAAACTTTTACTTCTTAAGTCCATTGATGCTAGAAATACTTAAGTGGCATTCAAATAGAGCAATATAAAATCCCTTAAAGCCAGTAAAACCTGAGGGATGATTATTAAGGAAATCACAAAGATCTTCTCCAAATGGACCTTCTTTCTCTAAATCGCACTTTAATTTTTTTAACATTTATTATAAAGAGACAGAGAGAGACAGAGCATGTGTGGGGGAGAGGCAGAGAGGGGGAGACACAGAATCTGAAGCAGGCTCCAGGCTCTGAGCTGTCAGCACAAAGCCCAAAGCGGGGCTCGAACCCACAAACCATGAGATCATGGCCTGAGCCAAAGTCGGACACTCAACCGACTGAGCCACCCAGGCATCCCTCTCTAAATCATTCTTTAAAGTAAACTCCACTGCATAAATTTCATTTATCTAAAATTCTCTCTTTTTTTTTTTTTTTTTTTTTTGGTCAAGTCCTCTCTAGGAAGGGCAGGAGCTAAATGATAACCAGCATGACTTACTTCAACAACACTGATACCTTCTGAATAGTCATGTAAGCAAGGAAGCCAGCCAGTACTTCACCTTTAATAATAATAAAAAAGAGGAAGATAGGTCAGATTACAGCAACACTTTACTATGGAAGCTTTTACAGCATATTGCAAAATATCTAATATCCTAGTGTCCCCCCTTTAGTACTTTTGTGTGTAGACAGACCACTGACCTCCCCTTCCCAGGGAGTCAGGTACTTAGTTGGTATCATTTCCTCACCCCTCCTTGTGGCCTGGGTCAGATTGCAATATATGTTTTTTTTTTTTTAACTTTGAGGTAAGGTAAGAAAAGTATAAATATTACTGTACAGAGGACACACATATGAATCAGAGGTTGCTTTACCTCATAAAAAATGACATGGATCTTAATCTGAAATTTCATATGCAGTTGACATAATAAATACTCAATGCTCCTATCTAATTTTTCTTCCTTATTCAGTTTGTACCCAACATCTGAAAATTGATACTAACATTTTGGACAAAATAGCTATGTCCTTTGACTTCTAGGACCTGTTCAACTTGCAAGACTCTCTTATGTTCTACTCCAAGGTATTTGTTTATGTAGATGATTGTAGTAATGAAAGGACATATTGTTTAAGGATGTATGAAGAGATTTGCAGTCATTCATAGTGTTATCAGAATTAAATTCGAGTGGAATATCTAGTTATGCAAGTATAAAGAGAGAGGCAACATTGCATTTCAATTAGGGTCTTGACAGTCTACATATTTATACAATGAAGAAGTGGCCAAAGACATTTCTAAAACATTTTAGTAGAAGATGCTTCTATTCCTGAGAACAAGAGTTAAATCTTAAAAATTAATGGGAATTTAGAAAATAAGATATATGTGTGTGTGTGTGTGTGTGTGTATAATTTAACACACCACATATTGTATTTTTTAATGTGAAGAGCCAGTAATGAATAATCACACCATTCTCCCTGAGAAGGAAAAGAACTTGTGCCTTCTATTTGAAGAAACTAAGGTAATAAGATGCAACAGATTTGCTTAAGGTAATACACTTCAAACAGAGGGTAAACCTGTCTTTTACCTTGATGCTCCAATACACAAAATGATCCTGCTTTCCATGTTTTGACATACCTGTGTCTGTCAGTGTTTTTTTGGACCTGTGCCACATGAATCAAAAGTATTGATCCACTAAAACTGCTGTATTGACACCTGGTGAAGTTAGAGCCATTGGAAGATAAACAACTAGTAATAACCATTCTTTTCTTATGATATTAAAATGCAAAGATATTAGAGATGATTTTTCATAATAAGAGTCTTCTTTTTTTCTGGATCAGATACAGTAAACAAGAATCAAATATAGGCAGAAATATGTAATTTAAAATTTTATGTTACATTTCGTTGAAATGTTAGCTGAATAATATTGCTTTGGCACATATGTTATATTCATGTCAATATGTTTCATATGCTAAAAAGATCTATGCAAGAGTGCCTAGCCTTCCCTGTTTACAAAAGAACTAAACAGCTGTGTAAGTTCATAGAAGAAGACAGAAAGTGAAATAAGAAAGTTCTAGGACCAGTTCAGATTATTTAACTACAAATATCTAATGAATCTTGTGATTTATTATAGAAAATAAAATATGCTTATGAGGAAAATATTAACTGGGTGCTCCAGCTGAGAAAGAAGAGCCATTTGGTTGAATTTAATATCAGAAGGTTCTTCCCCTTCTCTCCTTTCTTTTTATGACGCTATGTTAAAATTTCTCCATTCAGGTTCTTTTTTAGGCTTCACTTTGCCAATAGGTCAAACATATAATAATACTAAACATTATAGAGAGATAGATACATAGGTGGATAGATACACACACACACACGCACTCATGTAAGTTATAATGAAAGTGATGAAATGAGTATTAATGTATAGAATTTGACTGTAGGAAGAATCTTGAAGCTTTCTCTAACACTGTATTCCAGCCTGGACTCTTAAATCATTGGCTGGATTGCAGACTACGTGAAGAGCCTCAGCAATGGATGGATGGATGAAAAGTCATGGATGGATGGAAAGTCATCTAGAAATCTTGTAAGATAATATCCTGGTAACTTCTTAAAGAAACTACTCATTTTGCATAGTTCCAGATCCAAATGTGGCACCATAACATTTAAAATTTTTGTTGTTATATTTGCCTAATTTTGACCAAACACACCTTTTTCTTCCCTTCCTCTCTCATCTTAGAAAATTAATTCTCTGTCAATTCTTTAGCAAAAAGATCCACAGCAGAGAGAACAGGTCAGTCACAAATCATCCAGAGAGGTCTGGAATTATTCTCCATCAAATTGGTCTCCACATGATAGCTTAAAATAGCCCATCAAATGTTTTATTACAAAGATTTTTTAAAAGTCTTCTATACTATCAGAAAGAAAACATTGAATAACATTGATTGGTGCCTAAATATTGCAAAGATAAAACTGTTTGCATTGTAAATCATATTGGTTTCTCAGCAATTTACCTCAAATTTGTGAATGAAATAAAGTTTATATTATAGCCACATTATAAGCATTTTTTATTCTTTTTCTCCACAATACTCAATGAAATGTTAAATACCTTTTTCGTAAGTATTCTTGCATATATAGACGTAGACTGCTATATGAGGAGTGTCTTTATAAATAAAAACTATTCAGACATATTGGGAAAAAAAGCAGTAACCTATATCTTTTAATCTGAATAGCCAGTTCTTTTTTGTGATCCTACAGGATAGGATTTCCTGGCTTGTTAAGTGCCTTTTTATTTCTCTGAGTTGATCTTGGAAACGGAGTGTTTCAGATTTTAGTTTATCTTGATACAAGCCAACCTGTTCCTGCTTAGAACACTTTGGTTTTATATCTGAGAGCTTAATTACTAGATCCTTGGGTAGAAGTTGTGCTACCAAATCCTTAAAAAAAATGGTGACAAGATAATTCTAAATGAAATTTTCTTTAATCTTACTATCTATATACCCCAGAAATTATTCACTTCACTAGAAAGTTTGGATTGGGAAAATAAAAATTGCATTTTTCATTAAACATTGAGCAACTAATATGTTGATAGCATTATGATATTCATACATGGATAGTGATTCCTCTGTTTAAGATTATAAATATTCCAAATATGAATCATATATATTTTTTGTTCCTAATTTTGAAAACATGAGTTGGTAATAGCACAGATATATTTTGTTTTTATTTGCAGTACAGAATTCCATTCTATAAATATAACTTATAGAAAGCAATTTACCATTTTAAGCACATGGATGAAAATACTACCACATAGAGTGATTGGGACTTATTCTGAAAATAAATTACTTCAGTGATGGGGCAAAAAGCCCTGATGAGGAAATCATGAGGTGAAAACAAACAACACTTCTATACAACAACGAGAAACCTTTTAAGTGCAAAGAAACTGTAATCCATGTGGCACTTGTAGGTACATTAAGATAAAACATCCAGGAGCCAGTAAATTTTTTCATGCTGTCAGAGTATTCAGCGGTACATATGAGCTGTCGTACTTCAGTCATCAACATCCAAAAAAGCTTAGCATTTTAGAAAACAACTTCCCATAGAAACAATTCAACTCCATACTAACAGGCATATGGATACTAACAGAATAAGTAAAATAGCAGTTGTCAGTCTCTCAGTCTTTACGATCTTTCTCCACCTCCTATTTGACCAGAGCCTGGTCACCTCCAGTATCAATATCTTCCTTTCCTTTTTGCTAAGGCAGAGAGGAGAAAAGGGAGAAAGAAAAGAGATTGAGAAGGAGACAGGGAAAGAGAATGAATCAGAAAAGCCAAGAAGCACCAAAAGGCAACGGGGCTTTCTGGTTCTGAGAAGTCTGTGTGATCATTTGGGTTTCTATTTGCACTGGGTTTTACCATGGGTTTATCTGGGGAAAGAGATGCAGAAAAGGAAAATATTGAGAAAGTATGTGTGCTCCTCATGTTCTCAAGTGATGCCTTCATTTATAGGACATTCTGGAACCACCTTTCACATAAACACTGATACAGACAGATGTCTTCGGCATGAAAGTCAAAAGAATATAGGAATTTATTAAATTAGAAAAAGAAAATTCTATCAGCTCCTTCACCTCCACACCAAAAAGGTTTTGACATACAAGACGTTGGTTTCCCTAATGCTTAGAGTTGAGTTTTGCAATTCAAAATTCAAAACCAGGAAAAATATTAGATTGGTTGAACTACATTTATTAATTCTCTAATTCTTTATATTTTATAGGAATCCATTCTTAAAATATAATGGCATATATAGCTAAAATAATTAATTCTTTGGCACTGTACTAGTCACATCTTCCTTCTAAGACAAGACTTTTCATACTTACTTTTCACTGCAGTGATGTTTACAATACCATCATTTAGGGATAAAGCATTCAAATATGACTGCTCAACAGGAATTCCAATACCATGGTTTTAGAGCCAGAAGTATATTTTGGGTATATAGACATATAAATACATTTGGTTTTGGAGTGTTCATTCTGCATTTATAAAAACCTAACATGGTATTCTCCCAGGAAACAGAGAATGATTAGAGTGTGTATATGCAAAATTCACCATTAAAATATATTTACTACGCATGACTGTGTACCCAGAGATAAGCAAGTCATAGTTCTTGTCTTCAAGGAGTGTATAGTTTATAAAGAAGAGAGACAAGAAGTTTAATTTCTTGCTATTCAAAATTCACCCTAAAGACCAGCACATGTACCTGTTCTGGGAGCTTGTTAACACTGTAAAATCTCAGGACATACCCTAGACATCCTTCGTCAGGACATACATTTTCACAGAATGCTTAGGTGATTTTTATGCACATTAGAGTTTGAGAAACACCACTCTGATTGGAACCTGAGTTTGATTATTATCCTAACACCTAGAAGAAACATGGAAATGGGCAAGTTAGAAGGTGGGAAGGTGGCATGATGGGCAGGAAGGACCCTGGTGCCTGCGTTTGGTTTCTCAGAGGACAGATTGCCAGTCAGGCACCTTTTACTAGCATAAAAATAAATGTCTTAAAAGGAATATTTGTTTTTGAATGTTTTTGTTTTACATATTATTTGGAAAAAAACAGTCATATTACTGTTGACAATATGTCAGTTTGACAGAAATATGATTGTATAAATCCACGTCAAAAGAAAGTTTTATATTTTAATGTTTTCCCTCTTATGGTTTGCTGAGGAATAAGTGACCATGGCTTTTAAGAATGGCTTTGTCAGTTATACCACAGTTCTTCAGTTATGAGCATGGTGACAACCTAGGAAAACTTCCGCCTCAAGATCTCAACTTAGAACACATCAGTAGGACCAGTTCACATAAAGATGATCATTTGGAAGTGGAGACATTTAAGTTCATTTTTACGTTGTTCGCAAAGCTCCGAATAGATCTGGGAATGAAGATCAGGGCAACGTATTTTGATCAAGGCTGTTTGTGCACATCAACACCAGCCACACTCTGCCTCCTTCCATTGCCTCCTCCACTCAAGGCACTATGAATATGCTGTCTATGGCCAGGGTAGAGTCATACAGGGAACAGACCATCTTCTCTGCTTTGCCTTTACATGTTATATTAGTGTGTTTGAATGTTATCTCTTTTGTGTGAAAGACCAAATAAGGGATGCCTTCTGAAATATTTTCTGAATGTGACTGTGTGTATATATATCTATATACACATATATATGTAAATGACATGTAAGAATCACATATAAGGGCTGACAAAAACATAGTGTATTCATGGGTTAATAATACCCATGATACCACGAATAAGATGCAGAAACAAAAGTAAAAAAAATAAACCCTTAATGTTTCAGGGCATGTGGAGGTATTAAATTATTCTAAAGTAATTCTTGATAACATTTGCCATATTAACTTGTGTTATACCTCCAAAGGCAAAGATATTTTGTGATAAAATACTTATTACCTAGAGTTGAATTAGGAAAATAACAGTTAAGAAGGAGAGAGCCCTATTTCTGGAAATTGATCCAGTTATTTCATTAATAATTATTTGATTCAATTAGCCATAGACTTTTTTTAACCTCTGCATGTCTTTTTTATTCTTTATATATCAGTTGTCAGGTCAAATCATAGTTAGATTATAATTTATTGTTATTGTTTATATTTTAATATCAGTTCAATTGAGATTTTCTTTCTCTTCATTCAGGAGGAAATGCTTGGACACAAAAACTGACTTTATAAATTAGAAAAGGTAAATAAGTTTTTATATGCCATATAAAACTACCTTACAAATAGCCTAATTGCTTTTCCTAATAAGTTTTAAATGTCTCAAGTATTTCCAAATATCCAGTCCAATTAATCCCTTTCTGAAATGGAGTCCCATCATTAGGAACTTTTTAGAGGATTATTCCAAACAGTAGAAATACTGTAAAAATATAATTAGTTATTTAGAATATACAATAGCCTTCATAAATCCTCTTCAGCAAGTGCCAGTGATAAGTTTGTTAAATTTAAAATATTTTTATTTATATTTAGCTAAGAATTGATGCTTGTCCAACTGGATTTTAGCCAGCAAAACATAATCTACTTCAAAAGTTTATAAGAAAGGGAACTTAATGCAGGGAATTAATTGCACAGGTAATGGAATCGCTGAGAACAATAACCAGTAACAATAGAGATAGAGTAACTCACACATTAACACCATCAGGAATTCACTAACATCCTTAGGCTGGGGAAATCAAAGGAAACTGGACGACTGGAACCCCAGATCTGTGTGACTCTCAGGTTGGATGATAGGATCACCGGGGGGCCTGATGGTGGCAGCTGGAGTCACAGAAGAGACAAGCTGCTACCAGTGAAAGTGGTTAAGGGAGGATATTTGAGCTGCCTCCCTACCCTGCCCCCCATCTCTCATCTTCACCTCCATGACCAACAGAAGCTGGGAGTCAGCTAGCATGGGAGCCAAGAAAATCAGCCTTTAGGGGTCACAAAGATTAAGAATCTATCTGCCAGCAAACAGGCCCAAGTCCTGCAAAATAATCTTCTAGGCTTTTACAAACAAATATAAAAACTAAAGTTTTAAAAGCACTTTGTGACAGTAAAGATAGGAATGCACACACATTGCCCTCAAACTTAGCCTTCCAGAGAAATCTAGCACCTACATTTTTCACTCATCAAAGAGGGCAGTGACCGGCACAAAAAATCATAGCCGAAAGAGAATTATATTAATCAAAGCAATTTCTGGTGAAAGGAGGCATGGAAATCTCTAAGCAAGTTATAGAAAGAAAGCTACACTCTTGAAATCACTGAACTGAAAACAAAGCTTCAGATGATAACTATATGATTTGACAAAGATACTTCAAATTGCTCAGGAAAATCTTCTTCTTTACAGTAATGTTTCAGGCTATTTAAAACAGAATCTCAGTCGAGGAACTAAACAAAGATGCTAGGATTGGACATAGAAGACAGATGAGTTTGGCTGTTATCCACATAAGAATAGAAGCCAAAATTATGCTGACTATAAATGGAGCCAAGCGATGTCATATAGATTTGAAAACCATGTTGTGCCAAGGAAGATGTTAATGTTTTTCAATTTTCAGGTTCAGTAAGGATCATAAGTTGTTTGATTTCTTAATCTAGTTTACATATCCTAAATATCACTGCAACTCTGCAAGCCCCCGACCCTCCACTTTTTTTTTTTTTTTTTTTTTTAATTCTAGATTTGACAGTTTGGTCTAGATTCCAAGACTAAGTAGATGAGTGGTATGTTCCAGTATATTGGTTCATTCAGATCTATTTCAGCAATTTGTACTTCATGACTTACCAGATCTATTAAATCTTGGGAGTAAAAATAATTTAAATTATTTATAGCTTTTGCTTAGACTAGCAACTGAGTCCATCTTGCCCTTGAAGGAGATATACTGGGACTTTACTAGAGGTGAAAGTTTCAAGGGATGTCTCCTTGCTTTCTCTCTCTGTGCCCTGTAACTAAGGTAAAGAACAGGGATCATTTGCTTACCATAATGATGTAGAGCAACTACACCAAAGAAATACGCGGTGACATCATTTGCAAGCATGGAATGTGTGACCGTATTTTCAGACATGTTCAAAAACTCATGTGCGCATGCATGTTTATCCATTCGGGGCCTGTAAACATTTCCTGGTATTTTAAATCTCTGAAATGATTATTATAGTATTTGGTATCCTCAGATAAGGAATGAAGTTTAACTGGAAAAGGAATCTTTTATAAACCATTTAAAGGTTGCCATTATTTTCTTTGTAAATCTATGGATGATAGCTAAAGTAATCAAAATCTTCCAGAAGATAAACCTCCCAATGTTAAATGGCATTTGTATATTTGTACCACTACTTTGTTTCAGAAAGGATTTCCAGAGGGTTGTAAAGGTATATAACATGAAACAAAGTGGCACAAGCTAAAAAGTAGCATGACAAAAACTAAGAGGGATGAGAAAAATATGTGTGTGTGTGTGCGTGTGTGTGTGTGTGTACCGTGGGTGTTCTTTTTATTTTATTGTTAAACAGGATGTAAAACAACCCAAGCAGTACCATTAAATGTTCAAGTTATATAAGGCAGTGATAATAATAATAATAATAATAATAATAATAATATATGCCAACATATTATGTAAATATTATAGAATACACATGAAATGTTATTATAATTATCTTATTTGAGCCTAAAAACACCTAGTAGAAAGGAAAACATATTGGATTCTATTACTTGTTTCAGTGGTTTTAAAATTTTTAAAAAATCTAACATTTTTCTTAAAATAGACCTTTAAACATCATCTTTGTCTTACCCCACTCCCTATTGTTAACATGACTTTCTTTTTTTTTAAATTTTTTAATATTTATTTATTTTTGAGAGACAGAGTATGAGCAGGGGAGGGGCATAGAGAGAGGGAGACACAGAATCCAAAGCAGGCTCTAGGCTCTGAGCTGTCAGCACAAAACCTGACACAGGACTCGAACTCACAAACCAGCAGATCATGCTCTGAGCTGAAGTTGGATGCTTAACCAACTGAGCCACCCAGGAGCCCCAACATGACTTTCTTACTACATCACACTTTCATACAATTAAAGGTACTTTTCAGTGATTAGGTCCCCCAATTCAGGAACCTGGAATCTACTTCAAGGCCTTAAGTCACCATCTGAGTCATACCTCTTGATCTCTGCTCTGTACCAACTGTCAGGTGTATAAACTTCATCAGTCTGTATCGCTGGATCCCTCGCACAGTCTGCTTTTTCCAGCCTCCAGCATATTGCTGGTAAGATCAGTGATCCTAGTTTCTTGTCTTGCTTATCTTCTTTCTCACTTTATCCATCATTTACACATCAATTTTCTCAGCTCTCCCTTACTGTAGCTTCTAGGTTCCTGCAGAATCCTGCTGGGTCAATGGTGTGAACATATCACCTTTGCATTTGACCACTCCCTGTTGCCCCACGTGACTGAGTTGCTCTACTTTCTCCCTCATTTTGTCCTCCACCCTCCAGACCCTCTCAGGATTTTAGTAAATATGGCCTCTCATCTCCCTTGTCATCCCCTTCTAATTAGGATATTCTATTCTAATTCCTCTTCCTTCTTCTATCAGAGTCCTTTCCATAGTAATTACCATAATCCTGCCAGAGTTACTTCCAAATTATGGGAAAAACTAAAAGCATTTTCAAAAGCAAGTACTTTAACCATTCATTCATTTATTTTCTCCGCTCTGTAAACACAACCAGTGCCTTGTGGAGCTCATGGTCCAGCAGGGAAAGAAATAATTAGTTATGATATGATACAGTAAGTTTTATGACAGAAGAAAGTCTCAAATATTACAGGAGCCCAGAGGAATATGGAGGGGGCATGAGTGAGAATAGTAATTTTGCCAGGAATAGGACATTTCAACTAGATCTTGAGGGATAATTGGGAAAATGTGGCAAAAGGCTTTAGAGGAGAGGCAACCTCAAGGGTACAGGCTTGGAAGGCATTTTTCAGGCTTGGAAGGCATGAAAAATTTGATATTGATTTGATATAGAGTGGAGTGTCAAATACCTACATATGACCAGAGGGTGAGGCTTAAAATACACAGTTGGGAATTGGCACTGGTCCTGCAAGTTATAGAACCCAAGCGCATCTGAAAGGAAAACTTAAGTTTTGGGTGGCTCAGCTAGTTGAGCATCTGACTCTTGATTTTGGCTCAGGTCCTGATCTCAGGGTTGTGGGATCGAGTCTGTGCTAAGCATGGAGCCTGCTTAAGATTCTCTCTCTCTCTCTCTCTCTCTCTCTCTCTCTCTCTCTCTCTCCCCCCCTCTGCCTCACTCCTCTGCTCTCTCTCATTCTCTCCCTAAAACAAAACAAAAAATGAAACAAAACAAAAAAAAACTTGTTTTTAACTGCCCTGAGCTATTCTCTCAGGAAACCCTATAATAATAAATAAATCTATAATAAATAACAAATCCATAATAATAAATCCATAAACTAGATCAGAAGTTAGATTACTCTGACACAGGAGTCTGCACTACCAGATGTTATAATGCAGGCTTTGTAAACTCAACTATCTACAAAGCCTAGACAGTAACATAAATCAGTAGCTCTATATCGGTAGCTCCATAATATGGTAAATTTATGACAAATAGGGAGCTCTGTGAATCTGGAGAATGGATGTACTGTTTAAATTTTTTTAATTACATTTATTTATTTTTGAGAGACAGAGAGAGACAGAGCTTGAGCTGGGGAGGGGCAGACAGAGAGGGAGACACAGAATCTGATGCAGGGTCCAGGCTCTGAACTGTCAGCACAGAGCCTAACAGGGGGCTCAAACCCAAGAACCAGTGAGATCATGACCTGAGCCAAAGTCATCAGATGCTTAACCAACTGAGCCACCCAGGTGCCCCATGGATGTACCATTTAAATATGACTCCCTCTTCTTATGTTTACAGATTGATGCCATAGAAAATGCCAACTTAGCCCTGCCTGACACTTTCCTTTCCAGAAATCCTAGAAATCCAGATGTTAGCTACCCACTAATTTAAACTTTTTTTTTTTTTTTTTAAGTAGTCTTCACGTCCAGTGCAGAGCTCAGTGTGGGGCTCCAACTCATGACCCTGACAGCAAGACCTGAGCTGAGATCAAGCATCGGACATTTAACTGACTGAATCACTCAGGCGCCCCTACACATTTTAAAGTGGGCCAAACGTTGGCAACCAAACAGGTTGGAAACCTGCATTGGGAACCAAACAGGTCTGTAGTCAATATTTGGCTCTCCAGCAGTCAGTTGACAGCCTCTATCAGACAACCAAAAGACTCTTATTCTGAGGCTAGCCCAAGAGCTTAGTCCATAAATGAAATGTATCGGGTCGCCTGGGTGGCTCAGTCGGTTAAGTGGCCGACTTCGGCTCAGGTCATGATCTCTCGGTCCGTGAGTTCGAGCCCCCTGTCGGGCTCTGTGCTGACAGCTCAGAGCCTGGAGCCTGTTTCAGATTCTGTGTCTCCCTCTCTCTCTGCCCCTCCCCCGTTCATGCTCTGTCTCTCCCTGTCTCAAAAATAAATAAAACGTTAAAAAATTAAAAAAAGGGGCGCCTGGGTGGCGCAGTCGGTTGAGCGTCCGACTTCAGCCAGGTCACGATCTCGCGGTCCGTGAGTTCGAGCCCCGCGTCGGGCTCTGGGCTGATGGCTCAGAGCCTGGAGCCTGTTTCCGATGCTGTGTCTCCCTCTCTCTCTGCCCCTCCCCCGTTCATGCTCTTTCTCTCTCTGTCCCAAAAAAATAAATAAACGTTGAAAAAAAAAATTTAAAAAAAAAATTAAAAAAAAAAAAGAAATGTATCAAACACAGCAGGAAAAAAACCCAGCATTCTGCTTAAAATAATTTGATGGCTCTGGATTCTGATTGGTGTGAAATGCAGCATTCTTCACTACCAGCAAGGCCCTGCATGATCTGGCAACGCCCCAAATCTCCAACTCTCCGCCCAGGTACCTTCCTCTTTGCGGCCACAGTCTACCGGGCTCTACGTTCTCAGAAGTGCTAAGCTCCTCCTTCTCAGGGATGGGCACATTATTGCGTTAGCTTAGAATGTGCTTCCTCCTTTTCTCAACTGATAAACTCTTATCCATCATTTTTATCTTAGATTAAATGTCACTTAGGAAAATGACCTCCACAAGATGACATTATGTCCCCTCTTAAATGTCTGCCTCATGTCACTCTGCCTGTTTTCCTTTATAACTTCTCACTATGGCAATTAAATAACTATTTGAAGTTTTGGTGTATTTGATATCATCTGTCCCACTATTCTATAGCTCCATGGGGGCAGGGTCTCTCATCATGGAATAGAGTGTCTTCCACACAATAGGCACATGTTATTAGTTGAATAAATAGATGAAGCATTTATCTGTTCATAAATCGTGTATCACATTTAGCATTTCTTGTGAGATTTAAATAAGTTAGTCTATGTCATATGCTTAGCACATTAGAAATATAGTAGTTGCTCAGTTAATGTTAAATATTCTTATATGTATGTTTTCACTTCCATGGTTAGAAACAGAAAAGAAAAAGCACAATTTCTATTTTCTTATGTCATACATTGGGTTTCAAAAAAAAAAAAACAAAAACAAAAAAAAAAACAGACCCTGAGGCAAGATTTTGTTGCAAAGTAAACTTTGGAGGTAAACCCCGGCAGCAAGGCAATGGAGTGGGAAGGGAGGAAAGCCAATAAAGGGCTTTTTTTTTTTTTTGAGTTTGTTTTTGAGAGAGAGAGAGAGAGAGAGAGAGAGCGAGCAGAGGAGGGGTAGAGAGAGAGGCTCCCAAGCAAGCTCTGTGCTGTCAGCACAGAGCTGCACACGGGGCTTGAACCCACAAACCAAGAGATCATGACCTGAGCTGAAACTGACTCAGTGGGACAGTTAATGAACTAAGCAACCCAGGTGCCCCCAATAAAAGGCTTGTTAATTAGCAATTCACCACTGGGCTCAATCCTTCTAAAGACCTTTTAAACAAAAAGGCCACGTTAAATAAACCCTCAGGTTTGCCCCATCCTTGAGTAAGACAGCTGGCTTATTGTATACAAACTGCTGTTTCTCATTAGGTGGGAGTTGTTCCTGGGGGCAACTTTCACCAATAAAAAGCATCAAAAGAAACTCCTGAGGCTTTTTGAACTGATTGATTTTTGTCTTGTTTTTTGCTGGATGTCTGAAGGTGTTTTTTAAGAATCATATGTGCTTTCTTCAAAATAAGTGTTTGTTTTACTAGCATTATCCTAATACGGTACAATATTTTTGTAAGGAGACTCAGTAATGTGTAGCAAACAAATACATGCCCTTTGACCCACATAAGTCTTCCTCAAGATGCTTTTCCTTAGGCAATAATTATGAATATGTGCTAATACTTCCTTATTTTACAGATACACTAATCTTTGTAAAAATGTAAAGAACACTTAAAAATATGTAGAAAATAAAAGCTAGCAGCACTGCCGCAACAGTCATAAATAGTATTTATATCAAATATAAAATATTTTTAAATGAAATTATACTACTCATGTTGAAATTTTCCATACATTTTGTATGATGAACAATTCCTCACGGTTTTACACTTTTTAGTAAGTCTCATTTGCAATAATGGTGTAATTCTAAGACATTCTAAAGCGTATTTAAACATTACATGCCGATTTTTAAACAATTACATAATACTCAGGCCCATAATATTCTGTCTAAGGCTAGATACACAGTAAGCACCCAATAAATGAAAAAAATAAGGCAAATGAAAAAGAAATACCTCAGGTTAGTTGTAGATATTTCCATTATAACGTTGTTGGTGCCAAGCATCCTCCAGAATACTTCAATGGTTTTCTTATGACGTACTTCCCTGCCTTCTTCCTCTTCTTTCTCCATACTTCATTGTTAAAAATTTGTTGACATGGTTTCCCACAAGGACCGCAGTCAAATAATCACTGAGATGTTTTTATTCAGCGATAAAATTTGTGGCACTGAGTATCTCACTGCTGTCCCAGTCCCAGAGCTTTCCCTGGAGACCATCTCCCATTTTTGTGTCCCTGCATACCAAGGCTGAGATGGCCACTCTTAGCATCAGTCCAGAGACACCTACATTCCTGTCCTCTTACTTCACACCTACTCTTCACATTCCCAACCTCCACTCTTAGGTTTCCATTCAAGGCTAATGATTTCATCTCTGCTCTGCTTCCCTTCCCTTCTGGCTTCCATAGTAACAATTAAGCTCTCCAATCAGTATTTGAATTTGCTAAATCTCTACCTTCTTAAAACAAAACAAAATTCTCTCCTTGATCTAAATGCTCTAATTACTGACCCATTGAGTTTCTATTCACAACAGAACATTTTGAGAGGACCCCATGTTCTCACCTAATCCTCATCCCTCATTCACCCCTTAGCCCTCCGTAATCTGTTCCAGTGACCTCAGCAAGGCCCAGCCACTCCCTCATTTCAAAATTCGATCATAGCAGACAGCATTTTCCATTGTTCTTTGCTGCAATATCACAAATCTTGTTTTTTGCTTGTTTGCTTGTTTTATTTTGTTTAGTTTTATTTAGTTGTTTTCTTGTTGTTTTGTTTTATGGGCAGCCTGGCTTCTAAGTTCCCTCTGTGGCCTCTCCATGTCTGTATAGTTTATGGTGTCTTCCTCTGGTGCCCCTTAAATTTTGCTGGTCTTACGGATCTTTATGTCTCATTCTACACGCTTTGCTACAGTTCCAAAACTTCAACTCTTATTCATTTGTTAATGACTACAAAAGCTATGACTTTATTTCACAGGGCTCTTTCTCCTGAGCTCAATAAACACCTATTCATTCAAAAAATTCTTTAATGAGTGTTCACCATGTGGTAAGCAAATTGCTACATGCTAAGAACACAATGATGAACAAGGAATAAGAGCTTAAGTTTTGGTGATGAATGTAAACAACAAATAAATAAGCAAACAGATTTTTAAAAGCAATTTCTATGGTTAAAAGGACTAAAAAGAGACTAAGAAACTAGTGTGATCAAATAACCAGAGAGATGATGGTTAGTTTGGAGAAAGTAGCCTTGAAGCTGACAGAATATGAAATCAGGCAAAAAATGCCTATTAAAGAGGATCCCGGCACGTACAAATGCTTTGAGGCAGGATAGAAGTTGGCATGTTTGAGGAACCAAATAGAAATTCATAAGTCTGAATATTGAAATTAGGGTAGGATAGAACATGAGGTTGAAGAAGTATACTAGAGCCATAAAAATCTTTGTAGCCCCAATCTCGAGTTTAGATTTTTATTTCAAAGGCAATGATAAGCCACTGGAGCATTTTTAACAAGACAGAAATACATTAATAAAAAAACACTTTTTTTTAAGTACAACCAGGGAAATTGCAGACGTCATGAGCGTATAGCTTGCTGAAATTTTGTAAATTGAACACATCCATATAACCAATGGCTAGGCCTAGAAATGAAACCTTATTTCTATGTCAGATGTTCCCTGTGTCCTCTCCCAGACACTACCTGTTCCCTGCCCAAAATAACCACAATCTTGACTTCTAACGTATTCACGTAGTCTGTTTTTGTACTTTATATGAATGTAATCATACAGTATGTGCTATTTTTTGTCTGGCTTCTTTCCCTCTACATTATGTTTTTGAACTTCTCCCTTGTCATTATGTCTATTGGTGTTTTTTTTGCGAAGAATTCTATTATATGAAGATTCCACAATTTATTTACCCATTCAACTGATGATGGGCATTTGAGGGCTTCCCAGTTAGGGGAAATTATTAATACTACTCCTATGAACAATCTAGAACATGTTTTTTGGCATGCCTCTGTTTTATGGGACTATACCTAACAGTAGACTTGGAGGTAATAATTAATGCATATATTCACCTTTAATTAGGTTCTACCAGTTTTCTGAAGTAATTATATTTGTGTGTGTGTGTGTGTGTGCATATTATATTTAACTTTTTACTTGGAAAATATTTCAAATATATGGAAGAATTGCAAAACATTTTAAATATCCTTTTACTTAGAATCAAATGTTGTTAACATTTCCCCCCATATTCTTGATCATTTGTTCTCTTTGCATACATGCATATTACATTTTCTATACCATTTGAGAGCAAGTTACATAAACGATGGTCTTTTATTTCTAAATATTTTATTGAGTATTTCGTAAAATTAGGGATTTTGTTTTATATAATCATAGAACAGTTTTCTATTTTAGTAAATTTAACATTGACACATAATATTTTTCCTAATCTATTGTTGTAATTCTAGTTCTATGAATTTACCTAAAAGGACCTTTACAGCATTTCTTTATACCACTACAGGGTCACATAATGCGTTAGTTTTCAAATATTTCGGTCTCCTTTATTCTAAGTTCCTCTGTTCTTTAAGTCTTGTATGATATTGAAATTTTTGAAGGGCACAGTCCCACTTTTTAATAGAATATTTCTCACTTTTGAGTTGTCAGGTAATTATTCATTAGTTTCAGATTATGCATTCCTGGATGGAATACTGCAAATCTATGTTGTATACTTCACAGACTATTATACATAGAGACATACCATATCTATTTTCCCCAGCCAAGGTTGTCTGACCTATCATTATACTTACTAGTCTTTCCCTTGCTCCTGAAAAAAAAAAAAAGTGCAGATATATTTTAAGATCATGCAAGTATCCAGCTCTTCACCAAAATCCGGCCCCTCTAAATTTAGCCTAAATTGATAATTCCTGCTTAAACCAATGTGTACACTGATATTTGAAAGATGATGGTTTTCATAACCCTAACATTCTCTTTACATTTAGTAAACATCATTTAGCCCTTGCTATGCTTAGCCCTTGCTAAGCAAAAGCCCTTGCTATGCCTTATTCATTTATGATCATAGGATATATACTTTATTTATTTTAATTTTTTTAAATTAATTTATTTTTGAGAGACAGAGAGAGACAGAGCACAAGTCGGGGAGGGGCAGAGAGAGAATGAGACACAGAATCCGAAGCAGGCTCCAGGTGCTGAGCTGTCAGCACAGAGCCCGACATGGGGCTTGAACTCTCAAACCATGAGATCATGACCTGAGCCAAAATCAGATGCTCAACTGACTGAGCCCCCAGGCACCCCTGTAGGATATAAATTTTAAAGAATAATTTTGGTTGCTGTTTAGAGTATGGTTTAAGTGGGGCAAGAGTGGAAGAAAGGGAGACCAGTTACCTGGCTATGATGAGTTAAGGCAAAAGTCAAGATCTTAAATGAGAATGGCAACAAATAAGATGGGGATAAATTGAAATAATGTTGGAGTTCAAATAAACAGGATTGGTTTCGATAAAAGGATGAGAAATAAGGAATCTCCCAGGTTTCAATCTTGAATTTCAAGATGGTGTCACTATTGGAGAAAATTAGGAGAAAAGTAGGGTTGGGCAAAGATGGGATTGATTTTAGGTCTGCTAAATTTAAGGTGCCTCTCAGACATGAAAGTGGTCCTGTTAAGGAGGCAACTGCATAGTTTGTAACTCAGGATTTTGATCTAGATTGGAGATTTATATTTAGAAGCCAAGATCATATAGAAGATATCTAATCATTGAGGTTTCACTTAGGAAAAGGAAAATGAGAGGGTCTAGGATAAACCTGGGCCCATTAGAATTGGGTAGAGAAGAGAGAGCCAGCAAAGAAATATTAGAAGAGTATTCAGTGAAGTAGAGAAAATTAGTAGAGTCATCCCTCTTAGAAATGCAGAGAAAGAGAATGTTCTAAGAATAAGACAATAGCCAATTGGTGAAATATATTAAATTCTTCTGAGAGCTGTTGAAATATTCTGTTGGTTACATAGATACTGCCACTTAGATGTCCCATAAGATTCTCTAAAACGTTTGAGTCATCCCTGAGTCCTTTCTATACCCATTTTTACTCTATTAGGAAATTCCTCTGGGGGCACTGGGTGGCTTAGTCAACTGAATGTCCAACTCTTGATTTTGGCTCAGTCATGATCTCACAGTTTGTGGGTTCAAGCCCTGCATTGGGCTCTGCAATGACAGCATGGAGCCTGCTTGGGATTTTCTGTCTCCCTTTCTCTTTGCTCCTCCCTCTCCCTCTCTCTCAAAACTAAATAAACTTAAAAAAAAAAAAAAGGAAATTCCTTTGACTTTACTTTTGAAATATATACTGAATTTGACCCCTTCTCCCTACGTGTGCTGCTATTCTTCCCATCTAAGCCACCACTATGATTCAAATGGCTAAATGTAATAGCTTCACAAATGGTCTCCATCTTTATGCCTTACCTCTCTTTGGTTATGCTCAACATACAACAATCCAGTGAAAAAGATAGTTCAGCTTATGCCACTCATCAGCTCTTAGAATAAAAGCCACAGTAATTCTCTAACTTCATTTCCTATTACTTTACTCCTCATTCTCTCTTCTAGCCACACTGGCTCTCCTAAAACATTCTAGCCAAACCTTTACCTCAAAACTTAAAAAAACAACAACAAAAAACTTCTTACATACAGATGGCAAATAAGCACATGAAAAGTTGTACCACATCTCTACCTATTAGGGAATTACAAATTGAACCATAGTGACATAGCGCCATACATCTACAGAATGGTTAAATAAGTTATAGTGACAATACCACATGCTGGCAAAGATGCAGAGAAACTGGATCACTCCTACGTTTCTGGTAGGAACGTAAAATGGTATGGTTTGGCAGGGTTTTTGTTTGTTTGCTTTTATAAAACCATACAGGAGTCCAGCAGTTACTCCCTTGAGCATTAAGTCAAGAGACATAAAAACTTAGGTTCACACAAGAAGTGGTGCATGAGTGTTCACAGCAGCTTTGTTCATGGGGTGAATGGTTAAATGGAGTGTGGTACATCCATACACAGAAAATTACTCGGAAAGAATAAAGTAGCAAATTATTGACAAAAGCAACCACTTGGATAAATCTCAAGGGGATCATGTTGAGTGAAAAATGTCAATCATAAAGGTTATATACCGCACAATTCCATTTACACAACATTCTTAAGTTATTCAAAAATTCTTAAGTCATTCAAAATGATAAAGGTGGAGAACAGATTAATGACCACAAGAGGTTAGAATGGGAGAGATAACAGGAGGGAGGCGGGTTTGGTTATGAAAAGGAAGCATGAGGATCTTCCTGGTAATGGAACTGTTTGTTCTACATCTTTATGGTGGAGCTATTTATTCCCACACACATGACAAAATTGCATAGAACTCATTGTACACACACAAATCCATATAAACTTGGAGAGATCTAAATAACATCAGTGCATGGTATTAAGATCAATTTCCTAGTTGTGATATTGTACTATTACATGATGTTATGGGGCAGGGGAGAGTGAAAACTGGGTGAAAGATACACAGATCTTTCTGTGTTATTTCTTACAACTTCATGCGACTCTACAATTATCACAAAAGTTTTTAAAGTTATAAAAATTATAAATCTTTTATAATTGTGAAATATAATTATATAGAGAGTACATGAATTATAAATGTGCAGAAGAAAATAAAAGTAATTCCTTCCTTATACCATACATAAAAATCAAATTCAGATAATTTATAGATCTAATGTTAGAGCAAAACAATAGAGCATTTAGAAGATAACATACAAAAATATTTAATAACCTTGGTGTTGGAAACTAATTTTTATATAGGGCACAAACTTTAAGATAAACATAGAGATAAATCTGACTACTTTAAGAAGTATTTATCAGAGCCTTGTTCTTTCTGGTCTCTCTCTAGAATGCCATGCCTCCGGAGCCCCCATGGCTGTCTCCCTCACCTTCTTTATTTAGCTTTCACCCTGTCAGTGAAGCTTTTCTCGGCTACCCTATGCAAAATTGTAATGCCTCCTCCCTGTTACTGTTCACATTTCCCATCTTTCTTTCCTACGTTTTTCCCCCTCCTTAACATTCAACTCATTTAATATGGTGAACTTCCTTGAGGACAGAAAATTTTGTCTTTTTTATTATAATGCTATATTCCCAGCACTTAGTCCGGTAATTAAGTGGCAAATAGTAAGCACTAAACAAACATGAGCTAATGAAGAAATCTTCTAAGCCTTCCCTGGCTCTTAATTTCTCCTTTCTCGAACACCCAGTGCTCAAACAGAAACCTGTGTGCCATATTAGATAGTCCCCCCACTTACACTTCACATCCAGCCAAGTCCTACAAATATTTTGATAATGTTTCTATCCACCTCAGCTCACACCCCTTAGTTCAGGGTGCTGTCATCTCTGACCTGGCCTACTGCAGCCACCTCTTACTGGCCTCACCCTATTTTTCTCTCCTGGGTTATGATCCTTTCACAGTAGGCCAAGTGGTATTTTTTAAATACCAATTAAGTAACCATCTTTAACTCAGTGTCTCCCATTGTCCTCAAGATGAAATGCAAGTTCTTTAATGTGATTCCAAATCCCTTCATTTCTCCATTCTCCAGCCTCATCTTTAGCCCATTCCTGTAAAATTCTCTCCTCTCCTCATCCTCCCCCTGGCCCCAATACTATATTCTTCCTCATCCCCTTATCATTGCACTCAGCACATCTCTACTGTCCCTTCAGGTGTCAACCTATTTCTTTCAGGTCATCTTCCTGTTCTACTTGATGCCCTGGTTGAGTTATTTCCCTCTTTCCCTGACAATGCGGACAGAGTAACCTGTACTTCCACCATGACACTGTTTTTAAAAATGTGTATGTATTTATTTTTGAGAGAGAGAGAGAGAGAGAGAGAGAGAGCGAGAGAGAGAGAGAGAGAGAGAGCGGGAGAGAGAGAATCTCAAGCAGGCTCCATGCCCAGCATGGAACCTGATGTGGGGCTCAATCTCACTACCATGAGATCATGACCTGAGCTGAGATCAAGAGTCAGACACTAAACTGACTGAGCCACCCAGGCACCTGATACACCATGACACTTTATATCACACAACATTTAATTTCCTGGAGACTTGTCTGTGTGTGTCCCCTGCCAGATGTAAAGAAGATGACGGTAAGGACCTGACTATCTTGGCCTTGATCCCAGAAGAATTTCTATAGCTGTCCAAACTCCTGCAATATGTTATATATATATATATGATATATGTATATGATATATGATATATATATAGGCTCAGCAAATATATGTTGAATGAATAGTGCCTTTCCTTCTCCATAGTAACCCTGACTTTACAATAGAGATAATCAAGTGATAATAGAGTATGAAATTAAAAAAAAAATACAGAGAGCACTATGGTCAGACTGTGAGTCTTTAAGTTCCAGGTGTTGAATGTAAGTGTTAAATCACTAAATGGTACACCTGAAACTAATATTACACTGTATGTTAACTAACTAGAATTTAAATCAAAACTTTAAAAAGAAATAGAGCACTATGTTCAGAATATGAGTCTTTGTGTAAATAACTGCAGGAACGTATGCAATTAGCATGGTCAGGATATTTTCTAGAAATCACTCACAACTATAAGGTTGAAAATTCTTATCATGATGAAGATTATTAAAAGATGATAGCAATGCAACAGATTGATAGGGCTCTTTTTCTTCCATGTTTCCTCAGTATTATTACTTTCAACACCTGAGAACAGACACAAATGTAGACACAAAATGTTAATGATCCTAAAATTTCCATTTCAAAACATCCAGATCCTGTCTATTTCTGAGAAAAATCATTTTGAATTTATGCAGAAGTGTAACTTATTTGAAATACATCTCACATTAGTAGATTCAAACTAACATCTAAATGTCAAATAGTGTTGTTATTTCTGATTTTTATTAACTCTGATAAAAAAAAATCTATGAATGCTTGCAAAACGATGACCACCTCAAATTATGTAGGTTTCTTCCATTATTTGTCCTTATCGTTTCTAATTAGTTATTCCAGAAACTATGGGCAGAACTTAATTCAGTGTAATTCATAACTGCTGCTAAGAAGGGATGTATTAAATGTAGACCCTTTCCAAAATCACATTTCTCCTAAGAAGTGCAATACTTCTTGTATGCTGAATATGGTGGCAGAATTAAAGGCAAAAGTTACGCTATATATTCCTGAATATGGAATAAAACTGCTCTTAGATCCTGAGCTCACCCTATAGTCAGTGTTTCTAATATCGAATAATCACAGGGAAACATATGATGACAGCCCTGACAATCACTGAGGAGGATGTGGTGAAAGGGGTACACTTAGGCACATATGGTGAGAACTGCCCCCTATTCAGGGCTTCTAGAAATTGATATGCTCCCAGATTGCCAAAATTGCAGGGTGTAATCTCCCTCTGGAGTCCACAGAGTTTCCTGTGGGAGATTCAGGCCACTTACAGAGGAGAGGCTGAATGGACAAGAGTCATACAAGTTGTTTGATGGTCACAGAAAGTGAGACATTCTTTTATTTTTCAATGGGTGGGGGTATTCTGCATGGAGAATTGTTAGCAGACCATGGCAATGCAAATGGTTACCCAAGAGCATCAGCTTCCCCAGAACAAGGATCTTAGTCACTAAAACTATTAGAAATTGTGTTTTTACTCCTAGCTATGAGTCTAAGCTATACACTGACATACTAGAAGAGAACTTTTAAAGTAGCATTTAGGGGAGGTGGACTGAAATATACTAAAACATACTTTATAAAGGATTATGGTTTTCAATGTTCACTATTATTCTCAAACAGAAATTCTGAAGGTTAAAATTAGTGCTGCTTAAGATTCCTCATGGATGAGTTCAATTATTTCTCCTACAGTTGGTATTGGGACAACCAAGCAGTGTTAAATTTAAATGAAAGTTATACATGTTTCTGTATGTGTGTATATGTGACTCAAGTATAACACATAGGACAAGGACTACTTAAGAAATTCCACGGAAATTTGGGGCACTTGGGTGGCTCACTCGGTAAAGCATCCAACTTCGGCTCAGGTCATGATCTCATAGTTCATGGGTTCGAGCTCTGCATTGGGCTCTGTGCTGACAGCTCAGAACCTGGAGCCTGCTTCAGATTCTGTGTCTCCCTCTCTCTCTGCCCCTCCTCCACTCATGCTCTATCTCCTCTCTCTCTCTCTCTCTCTCTGTCTCAAAAAATGAATAAACATTTTAAAAAGAAAAAGAAATTCCAAGGAAATCCAAATGCTTTTATTGTCATGAAATTCTGAGGGAATGACAGTATTTCTAGAAACATCTCATTCCCAGCAGGAAAGGGTATGGACAGACTCACAGAGCCAGGAAAAGGAAAGTCCAAAACACAAAAGCAAATATAAACGGACATTTTGTCCAAATGGTAGGTATATGGAAAATACTATCAAAGAAGGAAACTTGGTGAGTTAGACTTTATTATATCTGACAATAAAATAAAAATTGGACTTTGTTTTTTTTGCTCTATTTCTCACTATCTCAATCATAATAGTCTTACAACATTTTAACTATAAATATATAGGTATATAATATACATGTGCATTTATATACATATACACATATAAGTTTATATGTACATATATATTTTTAAATATAGAATCTCACTGTTTTGAATTTACAAAATATTAAAATTCATTTTCCTCCAAACGGTTGGAACACAAGCTACTCTGATTAAGTAAATGCTATATTTGGCTTAACTGAGATTTATTATATATAATGTGTGATATATCCAGTTTCAAAGACTGAATATGGTAAATAAACACAATATACTTATAGCCTAAATATCTTTAATCCTTTTCTTTTTGGATGATTTAAAATATGCTTGTATGTCTTCCAGTAAATGTGATTTTAAAATAATTAATATTAACAAAATGAAAATATTTCCATATTTGAAGCCTGAGTGCATTATTCATCTTTATATTTGAAATTGGCCACTGTACAAATTGTGGTTGTTCAAGAGGTGATCTCCTAACTTCAGATTTCTCAAGTACAGTCTTTAACATTTTTCTTTCTGCCTTTGACTATTTATTGTCCTCTCACAAATCTATTACAAAAGTCAGGACGTTTTTAGAAAGGAAAACAAAACATAAAATACTATCTACAGTGTATAACATACATTGGGTGTACTATATCCCTCATTTTATAGACAATAAAACTCAGTTCTGATAGTCTAGATGCAGAAAGCTATTAAGTGGTAGATTCCTAAACTATCAGGACAGAGTGAAAAGACAATTATTTTGTTCTGTAAAATGAGCCAATAAGTAATTTTATACTAACTTGGAAGTTTAAAAGTCAGAAAAATTACTGCTAAGCTTAAATAAAATGGGGTTCTCTAAGTAGTAATGAAATATTTCTGAAACAGGGACATTTCCAGAGACTTGGCATTCCTAGCAAGACTGGGTGAAAACCCAACCAACAGAGCTAAGACACAATAACCACAAAGGTGACAGCATGAGTCAGGATTTGAACCCAGGCTCTCTGGCTCCAGAGTTCACAACCCACAAGCAGTGTTCTTTGATGCCCTATTGATAGTCAGTCTTGCAAATTACCAGAAATGATATTGAAGTGGTTGGTAAAAAAAAAAAAAAAAAAAATCCTTTACACTATTGATCAGAATTATATTTGTGAACTCCCTGCTCTGAGAAAAATCTCATTCTCTTCATACCACAGACTATTTATTGGCAATCAGTCACAATGTTATCTAAACTGATGAGGGAAATTAGTTACATAATATTAATAACAATCTGCTAATCCAGTTAGGTATCTATACAATATGATACTTCTATAAATAGAAATATCCTATATAATTTGTTAAAAAATAAAGGTATTTAAATTTTTAAATGTTTTTATTTATTTTTGAGAGACAGAGCACAAGTAGGTGAGGGGCAGAGAGAGAGGGGGGCAGAGGATCTGAAGCAGGCTCTAGGTTCTGAGCTGTCAGCACAGAGCCCTGACATGGGGCTAGAACTCTCGAACCACGAGATCATGACCTAAGCTGAAGTCAGATGCTTAACCAACTGAGCCACCCAGGTGCCCCCTAAAATAAAGATATTTTAAAAAGAAAGGCATATACTTTTGAAATAGTAACTCCAAATGGTTCAGTATTAACTAATAGATAACAATGAGTTCTAATTATTATATTAACTGGCTGAATATAAATGCTAACTGTAAAGGTCTTGGAGGTGATTTATTCTCTTATTTAGATAAACATTTCCCTAAAATTATTAATGACATTATGAATTTTCTCTACAAGCTTGTTTAAGATAATTCACACACAGAGACTCCAAGCTCACTTTATTGTGAATTACTTTAAATTCCACATAATAAGGATTCCAATTAGCATTTTCTTTTAGGTAACTTAACATAAATATGTGTATAATACAGATTGGGAAATATTTATAATTTTTTAGCTCTTAGAAGGAAAAAACTCAATCAAAAATAGTATAATGATGCCCCTAGATAATTATAATGAAGTAATAACTGACCTTAGCCGTGTACTAAACTGTGACATCTTGAATTCAGTTGCCAATATAAACTACAATTACCAAATCACTCAGTAGTTTAGAAAATCAAACCATATTCTTTCCAGCTATTCTTCTGGCTTGGCATTACCTTCTAAATTTCAGGCTTACCCAGGTCTGCTGTGGTGTAGCAACTGCCTACATTTATTGACAAGCAAATATTTTCTGATCTGTTGCCACAAAGGAAGGATCACCCAAACTGGGAGGCCAGAATAAAATTGAAATCCTGTCAAATGTCCAATTCTCAGCATGACTTATTATTTCGTATTGTTATTTTCTGTACCCACAGAGTTAAGTCTCGTTAATTTTAGCACATTTAAAAGAATCCTAAATCATGGGTTTAAAACTAATGGGGCTGAACAGACATTTATTTATCCTGCAAAGCAGGCCAATAAACAATTTTATGTTTCCAAATGCCAATTTGGAAGTTTGAAAGTCAAAGAATGTATTGCTAATTTTAAGTAAAATGGATCACTTCAAGTAGGCAGAAAAACAAACATACACGCACAGAAAAAAGGTTCTTGCATGATCCATGTGATGACCATTTTTACTGATGAGATGTAATAGGAAGTAGAGATCTTCCGTTCTTTAGCTGCCATTTAGATGCAAGGTGTTGGGGAGGGTGAGAAAAAGGCGTGGACTTGTCTGCATCACCTCAGTTCTTAGGTCTGAAACAAACTCCATGCCTAAAAACAATAGTTTGAGCTGATGGTCCCAAACTTTATTGTGTTTACCTGGTATGGTGAACTCGCCTGCTGTTTGCACTTAAATCTTTTCTAGTGTGTACTTCAGTCATTAACATATCAAGGTTAGAGAAAAAAACAGACAGTGAACATTGATTCCCTTAAATGGAGTTCTCAGAAAGTCGAGAATTTACCAAGCCAGGCATATTTTCAGTCTTCATAAGGAAAGCTTTAATTTACAATCACTGTGAAACCCCATGATTCACTAAAATAGTACATTGTCAAAAGTACCAAACTATTGGGAAAAAGATGTTAATGTGATGATATTTCTAATTTTAGTCTATCCCTATATTACAGTCCTATAGCACCTTTCCTCCAAAGAGATCAGGATGTTTTATATTTAGAAAAAGACGGAAATGCAAATCAAAGTGAAATTTCCCCCAGAATTATGTTGAAAGATAAAGAGTCATAAAAAAAAGAGAGAGAGAAAGAGAGAGAGAGAGAGAGAGAGAGAAGTAAAGGGCATTAGAAAAAAATAGAAACATAAGCAATAGGAATCCATGCAGGTCCTGGCAAGTAGTCTGATTTAAGTGTTATGTTTTTATACTCTCTAAATTTAATAGCGATGAGAGACAACAGATACTGTCTAAGAGAGACCTCAGGTCTGGTCCAATCTAATGTATCTTCATGTAACACCCTCATTTGGCCATTTCTATAATTCCCCAGGAACTTTAAGGCTTAGTTCATAATTTCCCTTGGAGAATTATAAAATATCCAGGCTTGTCTCATGAGTTTATTTTGCACATGTGATTTGGTGCCTGATGACAGTGGAAGGGAGGGTCACTCAGAGAGTAAGTACTTTGCAGCTATTACTGACATCTTTAGGAATTCAGGTATTTCTCAGAAGCTATGGGCTCTATAACAGACTTACACCATTGGGGTATGGTAAGAGTTTTGTGATGTCAAAAGATGGCAGTGAAAAACTTCCAATAATTCAGAAATACTTAAATATAAATTTCATTTTTGCTTATCTAATGGAATCTATATATAGACATGCAGTCTGAATTAAGATGGCCTATGTTCAAATCATGCCACATTAACATTTGCTAATTACTGCCTGAATTACTTTGGGCAAGTTATTTAACCTCTCTGTGCCCCAGTTTGCTCACGTGTTCAAGGGGGCATAAGACATATCCTATCTTATAGGCTGTTGTGAGGTTTACTGTGTGGCACATAGACGCAACTCAATAAATGTATGTATTAAATGAATAGGAGACATTTTTTGTTCTGTCTACTAATAACAGTGAAGAAGTTTGACTCATTGTCTCTTGACAACACTCTATGCTCTGTCTCTGGCATCTAGAGCTCATCGTTGGGGAACTATGACTATAGGACCCTCCTTAGGGAGCTTTGGAATAAATCCTGACACAAGTACAAGTTTATAGGGATATTTTGAGAAACAGTAAAGGGGGACAAGCCATAATGTTAGACAGATCTTGATAACCACAGAGTTCCACTGTTTAACATAGACCTGTAGAGTGCACAAATATAGTAAAGAAATAAATATAAAAACAGTAACTGTTCATTTTTATCTTCTACTCAGTGAGTTCTCATAGTACTTTGAAGGCACAGATTCAACTGTCACAAAAATAACAGCTGAACCTATGTTATGTTTCTTCAGAGGACTACAAAATATTTCCAACAAGAAGCTATATACATTAAAATATTATGAATTCTATCACTTTGATGCCTTAGGATAAGTAGAAAATTTTGATGAAGTTTCTTAAAAGAACTGGACAACACCGCCAGTAGCTTAGGAGAACTCCTTCACGTGTTTCCCAGAGTCAGGGCTCAGAGCAGTAAGTCACACAACACTCTAGAGGCCCTGTGAACCCAACAGAAGGCACTAGGCTTTGGGGTTTCATCTTAAACTCTGCACCAATCTAGAATGAGGCTAACCTCACATAGAACAGAAACATCAAAAGGGCTTCCAGTTCATAACACAACACAGTAAATCTTCCATTTTGAATTCTTATTGTAAATAGCAAAGTCTTGACACTTGAAGATTTATCATTTCTATTTCTTAATTATGCAGATGCCAAGAAGTAGACCTGAACTGATTCAGAGAATCTGCCCCATGGAAAGGTATCAAATTTGTTCAAACAGGTAAAGAACACTTATGAACATTCAGGTGTCTGCTCAACCTTCTACAAATCCCTAGTTAACATAAAGTTTTGTGGGCAAGAACAATTTTTAAGCAGTATTTCTAAACATATACCTTCTGTTGGAAAAGATAAATAATAAATTGTTATCTTTACCATCTGGTTAGATGCTGTGATTTAAAACCTGGACTCCTGTGCTTTCTAGTTGAGATTTTCCTTATTCTATTCATTTACATCCTCATCTCAAAGACTTTCCCAAGATTAAATGAACATTGTGAATCCTCTAACGGGTTCTGTCAGTCTGGCTGCCCTCCTATACGCGGAGTCAGCACTTTGAGACTGGCATTTTTCTTCATTGATTGATAAGTGACACCACTTTCCTGGGTTCCCAGTCAGAGAGATAGGAACAGACAGTCCGGCTACGCCATGGAGATTTACACACACACACACACACACACACACACACACACACACACACCCTTTAACTGAAGTTAGTTCTTTTTTCAACTAGGGAAGCAATCTAATAAAAAATATAAAGCTATAACATATTTTACATATCTAACAGTTCCGTATACATAGAGACAACTGAGTTTTTCTACCCTTGATTCCAGCAGCTTGTACCCACTCATTCATTCATTTACACAGTCAATAAATGAGTACTTATCAGGCATTGAGTGCTATGGATGCTATAGGAGCTCTAATCTCGATGGAGGAGGTTTTTGAAAAGACAATAAAACATGCCGTATTGTTAAAGCGCATGGAGTAGAGAGGTTTGAACGATTAACTCCATTGGGGGAAGCTCTGGAAACTTCCTATAAGGAGTGATATCAGTTCTAAGTCTTAAGATATTAGCGCAAACTACAAATTTAGATTATATCCTAGTTATCTTGCAGCTGCTGGTGATTTTAAAATTTGAGAATGACAAGTTTACCTTTGATGTTTTAAAGGCAGTAATTCTGAGTGTTCTTTTGGACTGGAGTTCAGAGTGAGACTCTAGAGACTAGATACAACAAAATTAAAAGAGATCAAGAAAGAAAAGCTTAGAATTCCCAAATAATACAGTGGCAGAGAAGGTTTGGTCACATATTGAATGTTTTAAAGATAATAATTTATATGACTGTTGATTACCATTATAAAAAGTTACCACTTAATGGAATTAATGTATGTAAAAATAATTGAGTTTATCTGTTTCACTTTAATTTTGCTGCCTTATATTTAAAGGCAACTTACTCTTTAAAAAAAAAAGTTTACTTATTTGAGAGACAGTGCATGCATATCTGTGACCACATGCACCTGCACGCATGAGCTGTGGAGGTGCATGAGAGGGGTAGGAGCAGAGAAGAAGGAGAGAGAGAATCCCAAGCGGGCTTCACACTGTAAGTATGGAGCCTGATGCAAGGCTCAAACCCAGGAACCGTGAGATCGTGACCTGAGCCAAAGTCAAGAGTCTGACACTTAAACGACTGAGCCACCCAGGTATCCCAAAATGCAACTTATTCTTGCTTTCTCTATAACCTTACCTGTCACTTATTTCTAAATACACATCATTTAGATTTCTGAATACACCATTATATTTTAACTATTTCAGGAATTGCCTAATCTCATGGGTGCTTTATAGACCTTTTCCATACCTGCCTGTGGCATTTGATATGGTTGACCATTTACTCTTCTTGAACTCTGTTTTCCTCTGGCTTCGATGTCATTATTCTTTCATGGTTATTATCCTACTCCTCAGACAACTTTTTCCTCAAGGTTCCACGTTGCCTTCTCCTCATTATCTCTCTCCTTAAATGCTGCTTTTTTTGCGGTTAGGTTTCTTCCCCAGCCCCTTCTTAGTTGGCCAAGCTATTTCATTCACTTCGTTGTTACTAATCATTATGTATCTGGTGATGACTCCAATTAGACATCTTTCAACAAACACTTTCTAAGCACTTATCTTGTGCTAAGCTCTATGCTACATGCTAGGATTTTGCGATAAATAAATCTAGCCTCTTTCCTCAAGGAATAAACTGCCATTCACTTTAAAGACAAGTGGGAAAAGCTCAATAGCAAGATGTGATGCGATGACAGACAAAAATTATGTTCTGTAAGGGATACAGGATGGGTAGAAGTTAGTTAAGCAAAGAGATCCATTCCTGGCAGAGGAGATAAGGGAAGAGTAGAACCACTCTATGCCTTGAATTTTATCCTTTATCAGAATTCAGGCAGGATAGAGAGTGGCAAGTTGTAAAGAAGGTGGGGTTCAGATGAAGCAGAGCCTTGTAGGACTTGTTAAGAAGCTGAGATTTTATCTTATGGGTCATGAGGAGCCAATGAAGTGCTGATCACTCCACCAGGTATGCAAAGGAATGATTAGAAGGGGGCAATACTAGAGCCAGGGATTTATTAGGATGCTGCTGCTTGATAGTTAACATGAAAGACAATAAAGGCTGACTTAATAGATCTGTGATAGTGGGATGGAGAGAAGGGGACAGTTTCAAGGAGTATACAGCAGATAAAAGCAACAGAATCTAACAGTTGATTTGATAAGACATGAGGAAAACAGACCATCTGGGGAATCGGCTAGGTCTCCTTAATATTTGTGGTACCACCAATACAGGAATTAAAAGTTTATTTATAGCATCACTGGGGAAGGGCACAAGACACATAAGGAGTTCACTCCTGGACATGAACCATTTTAGAAGGTGATAAGATATTGGAACCAGGAGGTGAATCCCTGGTTCTAGCATCCATGTTCTCAACTACTCTACCATACTGGTTTCCACATACTTGCGGTAAATGAGTCAATGAAAGGTGCTGGCATCAGTCAGGGACAGCATGTGAAGTGATATAATTAGCAGATCAAGGACAGTGCCCCTGGAAACACCCCAGTCAGTATATGTGGGAATAAGATAGAAAGAAGTCCAGGAAGAAGACAGAGGTTGATGGACTAACGACTCCAGTGTCATGGAAGGGGGTATATGGTTTCTCAAGGAAGAAGGAGTCAGCAATGAGGCCAAAGCTACATCTCTAGGTACATTCTGTATCATTAGCTCCAAATACAGGTTACAATTCCCTCAGGACCTATCTACCTAATGTTTTTTAAGCATCTCAAACTCAACCTGCCTCTAGGCATCATACCATTCATTGCATCCCATATTTCAGGCCAGGGTTTCATTACCTCCACTGGAAATGGGCATTTCTGGACTGGGTAATTATTTTTGTTGTGTGGGACTGTCTTTGTGTATTGTTAAGATGTTTAGCAATAACCCAGGCCTCTGCCCAGTACATGTTCATAGCACTCTTTCCCTGAGTTGCAACAACCCAAAATGTCACTAGAAATTGTCAAATATCCCCTAGGGCAAATAAGAGCCACTTGAGACCCATTGTTCCAGTCCCATCCAGATAATTTGTCATTCTCTACAAAATAGAGTTTTGCACATACCATTCTCTGGAGTGGTTTTCTCCCTACTTTCCTACTTTCTGTTTGCCCAGTACCCAGGTTGAGTGTCACCATGACAGTAAACCTCTTTGGTGGTGCCACAGTACCTTCCATGCAATATTTTTATTCCACAAATAGCATTTTACTACAGTTATATCTGTGAATTTGTTTTCCTCAACTGGACTCTTACAAGTTCCTCCAGGCCTGGCACATAGAAGTTATTCAATAATATTTGCTTAAATAAATGAATGAAAGAAAATATTTGTATTTTTTTATACAAATGGAATACTAACACTTTTGATTAAAGTTTTCCCATGAGAGGTTATCTTTTAGAAGCCAAGAAAGTATTTCTGACGAATTATTTTTTGTTGTTTATTTTTAGGGTATACTTTAGTTTTCTGTATCAATATATTTCTTATTGAGCCAATATTGGTATCTATCCTGGCTATTTTAATGTCTTATTAAATTTATTAATAATCATAAATTACATTTAACAATCCAATTATATTAAATTTAATAATATAAAAATATAAGCATATTAATTATTTTAATCACTTTCAAAATTATCAATTATTTTAATGGGATATTTTATATAGATTTTACTATTTTAGAGGGTGTGTATAGAAAACATGTACAGGATTTTCATGCAATATTTTCAATGTTCTTAACAACAGGAGATTATCTGTCTACATATCACTTTTTATCAGGGAATCATGAAGCCATCTCATTTAGGAAATCCCTACATGTTTTAGTGTGGAAAGTAAATGTGGTCATTCCCATTCTGTATTTGAAGAAATAAAATGCAGTGTTTTTTCCTAGAAATTTCTTGACAATCCCAATTAGCACTATGAGCACCTGTCACAGGCTTACTGTCATGATGCAAAGCTGCTGGAAATACTAACTGGCATAAACAACCTTAGTGGACTGGGTATCAACTCTGTGGGAACACATTGAGAAGAATCACATGTGGAATTGGTTGTCAGAGAACTTCAACAGATATCAGATTCATACTGAGCTCATATAAGTCTTCCTCACTCTAATAATTTCAATACTTTATCTTATAGACATAGGATTCGTAGGATTCCATCAGGATTTATGGTAAAAGTTAGAGAACCCCAAATGCTCTCAAGAGAAAGTTACTGGTATGTGTGTTTTTCTAAACATACAAAAGAAAGTGCCTCTTATTAAATAAGATACATAACTTCTTCATAATCCCTTTTGCGGTGTTAAGTCTGGGAACATGGATTCATCACCAGGGAACCACTATAATAGCATTGAGTTTTAAATCCTAAATTACAAAATTCTCAACAAATAATAAGGTTGAGTCAGTTGGCAGTTACAGGAATACAACAGGAAATAGCACCTGGCATGCACTAAAAAAAATGTTTTTTTCAATGTTTATTTATTCTTTGAGAGAGAGACAGAGCGTGAGCAGGCAAGGGGCACAGACAGAGGAAAACACAGGATCTGAAGCAGACTCCAGGCTCTGAGCTGTCAGCACAGAGCCTGACATGGGGGCTGGAACTCACAATCTGTGAGATCATAACCTGAGCCAAAGTCAGACATTCAACCGAAAAAGCCACCGGAAAGGTACCCCGACATGCACTTTATGATATGCAGATTGAGGCCAAATCCTTAGTTCAACTTCACTGGTAGAATGGTGATTAAAGGTGCCCATCAAATTAGCAAAATTTTAAAGGGAAAGTGCATTTAGGTTGTGGGAACTATAAACCACTGGGATATTTTTTAGAATAGTAATCTGGTAAGGGTGCCTGCATGGTTCAGTTGGCTGAGCAACAGACTCTTGCTTTTGGTTCAGGTCATGATCTCACAGTTCAAGCCCCAAGTCAGGAGGCTCCTAGCTAATAGCACAGAACTTGCTTGGGATTCTCTCTCTCTCCCTCTTTCTGCCCCTTACCTGCTTGGGTGCTCTCTCTCTCAAAAAATTAATAAATAAACTTCAAGAAATAACAGGGGCATCCGGGTGGTCTTGATTTCATCTCACGTCACCATCTCTTGGTTCGTGGGTTTGAGCCTCATGTCAGGCTCTGAACTGTTAGCTCTCTGCCCTTCCCCACTCGTCCTCTCTCAAAATAAATAAATAAATAAACAAAACAAAAAATATGAATATACTTTAACCTAGTCTTTAGTTCCTACACTCAATTTCAATGTGTATGTTGGGGGTGGGGGAGCTTCCCATACAACACCAACCAATTCCAAGGACATCAACAGAGTGGTGAGAATTCAACTCAATTTTGACTGACACTATCTACCTGGATATAGTGTCCGATTTCACAGTTTCAGGGTTCAGTCCCACAAGATTGCCCCCACTTCCCATTCCACTTCAAGTGCCAGTCACATCCAAACTGTTGCTCGTGCTTCTGACAAACTAGCTACAAATTGAAGGTTCCAACAATCTCAGGATGCCAATTCCAAGCCCAGGTTGTTACCTGCACTTTTGACCAAATGGTTAGTTTTGAACAACCTCCTCCTTAGGTTCAATTAATATGCCAGAGTAGTTCACAGAATGCAGAGAAACATGTTACCTCCTAGATAACCAGTTTATCATAAAATATACAACATGGGAACAGCCAGATGGAAGAGATGCATAGATAGGGCAAGATAACGGGAAAGGGCGAGGAGCTTCTATGCCCTTTCTAGGCATGCCACTCTCCCCCACACCTCCACGGGTTCACCAACTGGGAAATTCTCCAAATTTTGTCCTTTTAGATTTTTATGGAGACTTCATTACATTAGCATGATTCATTAAATCATTGGCCACTGGGATTGACTCAACTTCTAGCCCTCTCTTCTCTCTGGATATTAAGCATGTGTGTGTGGGAGGGGGGTGGATACTTGTAGATGTGGGTGTGAGGGTACTGAAAATTACAACCCTCTAATTATGTGGTTGGTTCCCCAGCAACCAGCTCCCATACAGGACACACCCAAGGGCTTTCCAAAAGTTACCTCATTAACAAAACAAAAGACACCTTTATAGCTCTTATCACAGGAAATTCCAAGGGTTTTAGGAGCTCTGTCCCAGAAATGAGGTCAAAGACCAAATGTATACATTTCTCATTATAAATCACAACATCACACCTAGAAATCCCACTAGTTACTTGTGAGAGAAAGATGAGAAATCTTTTCCACAGAAACGAAATTATCAGTATGTATCGACCTACAAACAATGATGTTTATCACAGCATTTTCTTTTGCAATGCCAAAAAATTAGAAACAATTTGAATGATCACCCATGAGGAGTAATTGAATAAATTATGCTGTGTCCATAATCTTATGCAATGATGAAAGACACTAAAAGAATGCATCAGATCGGTCTACTACTCTGGAATGTGTTCGCGTTTTATTATAAAGAGAGAAAAGTAAAGTTGTAGATCAATGTGCATATGTGATTTCATTTTATTTAAAAAAAGGAAAAAAGAAACAAAGAGAAAATTTCATATATTTGTATATACATACCTATATGTATGTATACATATGTGCATATTTGTATAAATATCTGTACACATTTGTATAAGCATAGAGATAGGTGTGGAAGGAATAACTAGGTGAGGAAGAGAGGTAGATATAAGTGGAGAGATGGAGAGACTAGGAAGTTATTATACATACATATTCCTTGTGTTATATATATAATATATACATACAGGTATATATGTGTAGTTGGACTTGTTACGAGAAACAGATATTATTTTCAAAATTTGAGAGCTTATTTAATATAAAGGTTTTAAAAAAATACAGTAACAATAACAAAATCATTTCCATCCCTGAGATCAGCTAACACGTATATAAAAAAAGGACTAAAAATGTGTATGACAGAAATTTAGAAGTAGTAGAAAACAATAAAAATTCAACCCCAAGATAGTGGTAACTATAGTGATGAGGCAAGAGAAATTCTGTCTTAGTTTTTGCAACAACATCAGGATAATCTACAAGAAAATCAAGAGGCTGAATACTTAAGTTGGCATAGTTTTTTCATTTCTGATGCTCTTGGACCAAATTTTGTATTATGTTAAGGAAATACAATTTGTAAAGTTAAGCTGAAGTTAAATTCACAGAGGTCAAGGTTTGGGCCAATGATCTATCAGCCTGGAACTAGTTATTTAGATAGAACTATCAAAGGAAATAATTTTTGAGTGATACACAACAGTAAGGATTCAAGAGCTAAATGTTGTGATATGGACTTTTAATGCAATATCAGAATGTAGGAAGCCAGTGAAACCTGGAAGAAGGAGACTGGAGATAGTACAGATCAGCTAGGGGAGTCAGCAGGGCATGACAGAAAAAGGAATGTGGGGGTGCCTGGGTGGCTCAGTTGGTTGAGTGTCAGACTTTGGTTCAGGTCATGATCTCATGGTTTGTGAGTTCAAGCCCCGCATCTGGCTCGTTGCTGTCAACTTGGAGCCGGCTTCGGATGGATCCTCTGTCTCCCTGTATCTCTGCCCCTCCCCTACTTGTGTTCTCTCTCTAAAAAATAAATAAACTTAAGAAAAATGTGGCCAGTGGAGTAAGTAGGCTGGAGTAAGTGGGGTGACATCTGAAAAAGGAGAAGACCAAGATCAAGGAGTGGAAAGAAATACGTGAGCAGGAGAGGAACAGGTGGACTAGAAGGGTAAAATGGCCCTGGAATGCCAGGTAGAAGAGTTTAGGCTTGATTCGATAGAAAACTGGGAGCCTGTGAAGATTTTTTTAAGGAGAGCGATATGCTCTGGAAAGAGACTATGTCTGGCTATGTACATAACAGAGGAGAGGATGAGGGAGCTGTGCTATTGAAACATTCCTGAAAGGGAAAGTAAAGGTTCAGTCCAGGCACAGGCCACCTCATACGAAGATTTGTCACGAAACAACCAGATTGTGATCCCCTTGGGATTCCCCACGCCTTTGTATTCTACAGCCTAGAGCTGTGCTATACATAGACAAGGATACAATGGATGCATGCTGATGAGAGAAAGAAAAGTAAATATAGGAAATGGGATGAATTTTTAGGGAAAAATTAGATGGAATCTGATTAGTGGATAGAAGTGCCATAGAGGTAGAGCCCCTCCCTAAGGAATATGGTGGAGGCCTCCTCAGAACCAAGGAAGGCAACGTGGCCCAATCACCTCCCATACACCTACGCAGAACGCTGACAGGACTCTGTAACTTGGACTGTGTCCAATCAGACTATATGTGTCACCATATAGAGGAGACAAAGAAGTAGAAATTGCATAAAAGACCACACCCCACTGCCCTCGGGGCTCAGTTTTCTGGTAGGAACCCACTGAGCCCATGCCAGCATGATGAATAGATTTGCTTCCTGGACAAAGAAAGCCTCCATGTCCAGTCTCTCTGTGCGAGAATCCTGTTATAGAAGGAATAAAGAAAAAGCTCTCATCAAATATGACTCAAAAATTCCAAGCTTTCCTGATGAGATAATAGCAATATCAATGAAGGAGATAAGGAGAAGATATAAAGAAAATAGTTTTAAGGAAAATGCATTAAATTTTTACCTCCGAAGTCCAATTTTTCTAAGCAGCAATTTGATCAGCATCACCGTTGAAACACCAGAGCCTCTTCTGACTTTAAAAACAAAGGGACAATGTCGCTTTCTGAGCAAAGGCAGCACAGCTACTACTTGTACACACGGCAGGTCCACTCAACAAACGTGACTGGAGAATGACTGTGAACCAGGAATCATCCAGGTGTTCATGATGGAAAAATAAACAAGATGACATATTTGCCTTCAAGGTGTTTACTGCCCCAAGGGTGAGACCGACATCATTTAATAGAGTGGTTATTTCTTTATGTAAACGTTCTGAAAAGTGCTATGAGGTTCAGTGGCTATATCAGAAAATGGCTGGGGCACTGGAGAGAACTAAACAAAATGTCTCAGGGGAGATGTTATTTGAGCTTGATATCGAAAATATAGCATAAATAGACAGTTGAAGAAGGAAAAGGGGAGGGAAAGAACATTTACAAATGTGCAATGCATGATATCACCTGTGAGCAATGTTTCTAAAAAGTGACCCTTCCCCATGCCCACCACTTCAGAATCAATCTGCTGCCCTTTTTTGTACCACCCAACCCAAGATGGATAAAAGAGTTCTCCAGGCATGTGCACTCTGAAAGTTTTAGTTGTCTGGAGTGAAGCATATATAATTTGGAAGCGACAGTAAGCCATGTCCTGCCATTTAAACTGAACCACAGAAGCACCCAAGAGAAAACAATAAAGACGTACCCAGAAAACAGAAAACATGAGGTGAAAAAACGATTCTCACAGTGTTCAAGTGCCCACCTGAGGCCACTGTATTACTGAGACCAACCTTCATTCTTGTCCTTGGCTTCTATTACACACTCCCTTTTATTTACAGTGATAATTTCTTTTTTGTTTTTTTTTCTTTTTTTTCTTTCTTTGTTTTCTTTTGTTGTTATTGTTGTTGTTTTGTTTCATTTAACTTAAGTTTTGTTAGAATAAGGGAAGTCAAAATATATGAATGCCTAATACACTGAGGCAATTCTATTAGGTCAGTCTGCATACATCACTTCACTGAATTCCTCTCAATAGTCCTGGTGTTATTTTCCCCATTTTATAGCTGAAGAAATCAAGACTCAAGATTAATGCAGGGCTTTTAGCAGCTAATTAGTGGTAGACCTGAAATTGTGGACCAGATCTTGTTCCAAGGCTATTTGTTTCCTCACAACATCATATTGCATTCCAAAAAAGAACTGCATGTATTAAAAATTCACAGAGGTATGAAAGGGCAGTGAATGTTCTGAGGACCTATACCCATTCAATGTAGCTGGGGAAAGGAGCTCACAGGAGAAAGCTTTACAGAAAAGAAGCTTGAGAGGAGGTTAGGGTGAGCTCATGAAGAATCCTTATGCTAGGGAATTTGAACCTGATTTACTTACAATGGAGAGTATAAACTCTCTCTGTTAAGCTTTTTTAAAGCCAAGGGAGAGATGTTATCAGATTTTGTTTAAGAAAGACAATAATGGCAGCATTAAAGATAGATTAGAAAAGAAAAAGATTGTTGAGAAACTCTTGTGATAATCTATGGGAGAGATGGTAAGGGCTTGGTGGAAGGTAGTGGTGGAGGTTATATTACAGAGATTTTTCACATAATGTCCAGGACTCAGGGCCACTTGACAAATGATAGAACTGAAGCTGATTCCATGGTGTCCAGCTTAGACATCTGACATAATGGAGATTCTTATGACAGGGTAACTTTGAGGTCAAGAAAATGGCAGAACTGGAGGTAAATCCCAGAGCTCTTCAACATGTTTTAAAATGGACCCTTTGTACTGCTATCAGAATCATGCAGACATTCGATTCTATCTCATTGGGCTTAACTCTCTCACTAAGTCTCAAAAGATAAATACGGGACATGTTAGTTTTGAACTTTTCCCAGTTACCAAATTTAATGAACTATGGGTATATACTATTTTAAGTCTAAATCTAATATCAATCACGGACTTCTAAATTTCTTCTTCAGCTGACTGCTCTGGACCTGGATTCTTCAGAATGATAAAAAGAATTCTGTTTGGGAAACAAAAGCTGTTCAAAACTGAAATGGGGGGAAAACCCTCTCTGTTTTGAATCCTGATGTATTATTCCCCAAGGCAGTCTCCTGAATGAATCTTTTTCCTTTGTTGTGTAAGAGCCTTCAAAAGCAGTGAAGAACATTCATTTTTCTACTTGATTTTGTTACTTTGCCAGGAATAGCACAGGGGTCCCTTTAGCAAGTGAGACTAAGGGCACTAAAATGGTTGGAAATCACTGAAAACAGTAGCAGGTTTATTTGAGCAAAATCGGCAGGGTGGTGTAATATACATTTTAAAAAATGCATTTTCATTAAAATTAAAAATGAGCTTCCAAACAAACTCTGGAAAGGGCTCCAAATACAGCCTTACAAACCCAAAATGAAATCAATAAAAAGAAACCAGCCAAGCAGCAAGTTGAGAAAACACCAATTAGAGATTTTAACAAACAGAGAAGCTCACTGTGGGGTACAGTTTTTAAATCAGACAAGAGAAATTTGGGCTCTTTTTTTTCCCACCTCAGCACTGCTCTACTGTGCTCTCCCTGGAACTGAAATTGATGGGATTCAGAATGCACCCCAGGAAGAAACCACAAACAAGCGGGTGCTTTCGGCATTATATCTGAGCAGATGAAAGCAAATATTATTCTGATAGCTTTTCATTTTGCCCTCCAAGGAGCTTTGCATTGTTATCCATGACTAGGGATTTTAATAGTCAAACTACCACAAATTTGTCAAACACTCAATTTCTGCCTGGTTTCAGAGCACAGCTTCCACCCATGTAGGTTAACTCAGGTCTCTCCAGCCAAGGAATTTTTTAAAGCAAACCATGCTCTGATAGCCTGTCTCCACTAACACACCTCTCCATAGATGATCTAAACTCTACAGGCAGGCAGGTGAGGTTCATGTTTAGCCCCCTCCCACCTCAGCTCTCAAGCCTGGCTAGACACTCCCGGACGTATTGTGGTGCCCAGCAGTGCCTGTTCTTCTGCTTCTCCCAGGCTGGTTCCCTTGGGGTTTATTTGTCCATCTCCTACTGAAACCGCCTTATCTTATTCTTTGGTGCTCAGAAATAAAGCTCTGTGCTTCCTCCCAGGTGAGGCAATATAGGCTGTCACGAAAAATTACCCTGTCCCGTGCTTAGGGGTCCAGAGCTTTTATCAATTTCACTTAACGGGAGGCACTCACAAAATCAGAAGAATAATAAAGCACTTTTTATGTGTGGATTATCTTGTTTGGTTATTTCTATATATATATGGCCCTACATAGGTGTGTGTGTGTATGTGCACACAGATGTATGTATATGTGTAAACATCTATGTGCTTATGTAAATGGTCACATATGTATGTGTGTGTGATGAGTATATATATATATATATTTTTTTTTCCCCCAAACCCTAGAGCTGTTTTGCCTGAAGATGTGGTTTTAGGTTCCTATACAATAAGGAGTGATTTATTTTAAAAAACACCTCCCATGTTAATTGTTTCCTTTTAGCCATGAGTTTTAACTCAAAGTTCATAGTCCTTAGTGATATGGTAGGTTACAGACATGTTTATTTGTACATGGCCCACCAATATAAGAACGTAACTTGTGAGATACATTCAGAATCCTACTACTTGTATCACTTCCACTGGCACCACCCTCACTCCCAAGCCACCATCTTTTCTTTCCTAATCATTTTCCTTGCTTCTACCCTTGCCTCCATCTGTCTGTTCTCAACACAGTGTATAGAGTTATCTCAACACAGCATATAGAAGTGACAAGCAAGAGAGTGATTCAGCCAAAAGTTGGACACTGCTGAGGTTAGAGCACGATCTCAGTACCGTCAAAGTAACTCTTGAGACCCGGAAACACATGGGAGGGTCTAAGATTTTGTTATCTGAATGCAGGGGCTCCTCAGCCACTCTGTTCTTTGAGTGTTCCAGCTCCATTTAGGCCAAGCTTGGGACACAAGCACATGAACATCTCAGAGCTAACGTGCAGATCAGGATAGGGTACCACCGTTGAAGGAGAAGAACAGAAATGAGAGAGAAACAACCCTCCTGCCTCTGTAGGGAGCTCAGGTGATGCCATATCAAGGCTCTACAGGGTAGACGTCAGCACTGACTGGCACCCCATGGCCTTCAAGGAGTAATCTACAAGTAACACACAGAGCAAGGGTCCACTGGTAGTTACAGAAGAGAGAGTAAATACTCATCCTTGCCCTAGGATTAGAGAGCTCTAGCTCACTGCTCACAGGATGGAGAAAACAAACACAATCACGGCTATCGTCTAAACGTCAATGTGGACCCAACGATAGGCATAAATTGTGTCTGTTTATTTACTTATTCATTTACTTTCAGGTCAAGTTTTGTGCTTGAGTTAAGTTTCTATGGAAATTCTTACTCCATGCTGTTAGGAAGAGACAACTCTGCTTCAACAGGCTTTGGATTCCGGTCCAGGCTCCAGCCTGTCTCAAAATCCAAACAGAATCCTAAAATCTGTTCCTGCCTCCACCAGAACTTGCTGTATTTTCTTTGCCTCCTGCTACCACACAGTTGGATGGACACCAAGTATAGAAAATTTCAGCCTCAAAGGAACATTTTAAGAAAGTTATGAGCCAGATTCAATTATTTGTATAAGAATCATCTCTGAAATATTATTATTGGAATGAATATACCTCGAACACAACTTAAAATAACTATGAGTTTAAACCCTAGATGCAGATGGAATCGCAGTGGCTAGTTGTCCACTTATTGCCTTTTTTACTTTGTGCCTTAGTTTTCCTATCTGTAAAATGGGGGTAATAATTAAAATGATATCACAGTGACTTGAAACAGCTCTATGTATATACAGTGCTAAGCGTGGTAACTGGCTCCTAACTAATGCTCAACAGATTAAGTATAATTGTTGTCATAGCGATTAAAAATTTTAATCATCAACCCTTTGTAAAATGTTTTGTGAGTTTTCCAATAGCAAACTGACATCTGAGCATTTTTTTCAATTTTCCATACACAAAATATATCCAGTGATTACCATCACTTCTGTGGCATGGGTATCCTCTCTCCCAGGAGGGGAGAACAGTAGGGGAAAAAATGACAATGACCATTATTTTAACAGGAGTTTCCTTGACAAAAGGGTCAGGTGAAATGTTTGTTAATAAATTTCAACCTCATTTCTACATGAGCATGTTATCTGCAGAAGGTGATTACAAAGTTGTAAGAGGAAAATCATGTAAGATTTTTTATGCCATGTTATAGTATAGGCAGTACATAGATTTAGGAATAAGTTTTATTTACTAATTACAAAATCCATTCATTTTGTACACACTGCACCCTGTCTTTCCCCTCTCCTTTCCCCCTCATCAATAGATTCAGAACTGACAGGGCTTTCACTTCGAAGTATAAAGAATCATTTTCTTCTGAACAGAGAGACAACTATGAAATCAAAGTTTAAAATATAGTCCTCCTCTAACAGTGATTCAGATTTCCATTAAACCTCCTCCCACCCTCTCAAATTAAAGTTTGAAAAGCAGAGCTCAGAAATAAACTGACAGGCGCTCGTACTTCGTTCATTTCCAGCAAGGAAGCACCAATTTGATTCCTACCATAACAATTTTTGCTGTTGCCAGTGCATCAAATTTTTTTAACACAGCTTCTCAAGTGATAGAAATCATCCCGTCACTTTGTTTCATAAAATTGACACCCTGGGGAAATGCAAAATAGGGTAAGAACTTCAGCAAAGCGGCTCCTCCAACCCCTGCTAGGTATTCCTGAAATTCTCTTTTCCTCTTCAGCTAATGTCATCAAGTCCCAATTGCTTGTTGTTCTTTTCTCCTGTTCTGCTCATGTGCTACCACATCCCTTGGCTTCCCTCAGCACGGGAGTTGGTGTTTTAAAAAGTGTTACTCCTAGATCGGGATTCTACTGCTGGCTGATTTGAATGCAGTGACAAAGGAAAAAAAAAAAAAAAGAAACCTGATGAAATTATTTCACACACAGAGCAATAAACATATGGAATAAATTACTACAGACGATGATTCAAAGAGTTTGAGAAACACCTGGATTTGTTTCTGGAGGCAGCGGGTTAGAGTGCTAGAAAGGCACACTCACAAAGCAAAGTGTTAAGGCTCCACCTCTTATTGAAATGGCACCTCGTGCACTTAGCAGGAGCACCAGCTACGACGCAAGTCTATTTTAAGGGAAAGGTTTCTCAAATACCCTGGAAACAAGTCAGACTAAATCACAGGAGCTACCTTCCTAATGGAGTTGGCCTCTGGCTTTAAGGAAAGGGGGTGAATGATGAAAGGTTCTTCTCGATCTAGAAAGAGGGGAAGACTATCTGAATATGCAGGAACTAAAATTCAGCAGTCTCTTGGGAACTGGCCCAGCTCTACCATGTCAGCCACATCTCTGATCTCCTTACACCACCGGCCCTCCCTACTCTCCAGGCACATTCTGACTTTGGATAAACGGCCGGCCATGCTCCCCTGTGCACGAGTACGTTGCGGTCTCCTCTCGCTTCCCCTCGTTCTTCAGTCCAGAGGCCACCCTTTCTGTGATATCCCTGTCTATAGTCGCGTCTCCCTCAGTGTCCCCCATACCACATACAAAATGTCTTTAAGTGTTTGCTTTATTAACCTCTATTTCCTTGGCCCTTCACGAAGTGCCTGGTTCATCAGAAGATGTTTAGCATTTTAAAAATTTATACTGCCTCACTTTGTTCCAGAAAGTGCTTGATAAGAATCACAGCTATGGGGTGCCTGGCTGGCTTGGTAGAGCATGTGACTCTTAATCTTGGGATTGCGTGTTCGAACCCCACATTGGGTGTAGAGATTGCTTGGAACTAAAATCTTAAAAAAACAATAGCTAACATCATTGTGCCTTTAAGTTGTACCAGGCACTGTTAAAGTGACTCACACATTTTAACTTCTTTCAGTGCACTGCGGATAAGTGAGTTTATCAATTATCATGTAGGTCCTAAAGTATCCCTATTTTGCAGGTGAAGAAATGGAGGTGCCTAGATGTTCACTAACTTGCCCAAAGTCAGGTGGCTAGGGAAAAGCAAACTTGGAATTGGCCTCAGCGAGCTGGTTCCAGAGCTAGTATACTTGGCCATGACTCTAACTGAATGCCTAACAGAGAGAAACAAAAATTGGAGAAGGTGATAAGAAATAAATAGTTGAGGTCATAAAATGGAGTTCTTAATTAGGCTAATTAAAAATGCATGTAATAAAGCCCTACACAGTTTATGGTCAAGAGCATGGACAAGGAAGCCAGCTGCCTGATCTCAAATCATTGCTCTGACACTTACTTAATAGGTGTAAGTGACCATAGGATAGTTGCTTAAGTGAAATGTGCCTCAGTGTCCTTAATTGTGAAGTACTGATAAGGAATGATATTTACAATGTACAAGTGGTATCACTACCTAACTGTAAGAGTAAAGTTGTTAACACATAAAAGAATAATAAAAAATAAAGCCCTACACATAGTATACCGTTTTTCAGCAGCCAATTAAAAGAAAAGGTAAACTTTTTATCAATTACTCAAACAAAAATACATCTGTTACTCAGGAGAATATTCCTGATATCAGTCCTAAAATAAATTTCTTCTATGGTATTTATAAAAGGTGATGGTGTGTTAGATCATGCTTTTATTCACCACCTACATGTATGTATGTATCCAGTAGCAGATCTAGGTGTTCAAAACAGAAAGAATGATCACTAGACATCCTGCAAAGTTGTATGTGACTGTCCAAAATGATGCACATTGAACTTACAGGTCCAAATGAACTACACACATCCACTCATTGAACAAAAGAATGGAACACATGCTGTTCTGGGCCCTAGTGACTTCATGGCAAACCACAAAGGACCCAAGTCTCTGCCCTCATTGAGTTTCAGTTCAAATGAAAGGACAAATAATAAACAAATAAACAACAATGTCGGCTGGTGTTAAGAGCTAAAAAGTAAAATGAAGCAGATTGAGAAAAAGAATACAGGAAGGGGAGAAGGAGACCTCTCTTTTTAAATAATAGGATCAGGAAACACCTCTCGGAGCAAGTGGTATGAAAACAGAGTCCTGAATCAGGAAACATATTAGACGCAGCTATCTGGTTCCTCCCCATTCATTCCAGCCTGGAAAATTAGATGAAATGTTATCACCTGCCTGTCTACCTTCAGGTCAATGATATCAAATGGTCCTTGAGGATTTATTCTGTAAATCTCCCTCAGTCCCTGAGGGTGCTGCCAGGTTTCCTTTATTTGTAGTACAAATTTCCTTCGGAGGTTTGAATGCAAGCAGATGAAGAAAATAAAAGGGACAAATTTCATACACACCAATCTAGCAATAGTCTGAGAGTGAGGTGATTAATTTAGTCTAATAAAAATCCCCAAACCCTACCCTGGAACTATCAAAAAGAAGAGAATGAGAAACAGAATTAGATGCCTTAGAGGTGAGCTAAACGAAGCTATTTCAAAAATGTTTGTTTAAAATGGTTTTCAAACAATGAGAGAGGTTCTTTGAGGCCTGTTGGCTAAGAAATATGCTATTAAGATAGTCCAACATTGGGAAATGCAATATTTTGAACCTATTTGACAAAAGTTATTATATTCAATTCATTAAAATATATAGGGACTTTAGACCCACGTGTTTGTCATACTGGTCAATTTTGGCCATTTCACACTTGAGTATAGAAAAGTTTGACCAATGGATAAAAGCTCAAACAACGTTAATATGTTAATGCGTATGTTTGCAACATGTAGTCTAGATTAATTCTCCTTTTCAGAGGAGTCACTCGTTCTTTTTTTATTTCCTCCCACCTTGTACTTTGTCGAGAAATAAGCTATCTATTTTCTAACACTGCACACTAAGACAAGGAACTTCTGCCTATATTATGACTCAGTGATTGTCAGATATCAGATTGATTTTAAGAAATTGCAGTTTTGATCTTTAAATAGTTACTTTCTGCCCTATAGACATTATGCTTGATATGTGACAAGTTTGTGTTATTTGGGACCACTCTAAGTGAAGATAGCGATAAAACTGCATGCCATTACTTACATGAAAAAGGGATGCCATCATACATTTTTAGGTGATAGTGCCTTGACCTTCTATTCTTTTGATATTAGTTGGTTTTTTGCTCAATCCAAATTGCTCTGCAGTGAAGGGGAACAAGAGGCAAGTCATTTATTTTCTTCTTCACAATGGTGATGCCCTATGAGATTTCGTTATTGGAAGGATGGGGCCTTAGATATTAAAATCCTCTGAGATAAAAATACAAATGGAATAAAAAGCAGACAGTGTTGGGGGGGAAGCCTCTAAGGCTGACAACCTGGACTAAAACAACAAGGATTAAGTGTGTGTCTATTTCTCTGCTAAAATACATACTAGAACCTTGACAGTTTCTTTGCAAAGTTAGTGCATGTGCTTAATTTAGACTCACTGTTTCAGCATCCAAGAAGCTACCATATATGGGTGGGGTAGGGAGGCAAAATAGGTGTTGGAATCATATGATGTCACATAGTCTCCGGCAGAGCAAAGAGACCAGAGCTTTGTGAGTGCTGTTGCTTATGAACTATATAGTGCTTTCCTTATTTATAAAGCTGAGGCATACATTCTATTACTCTTGTTCTTAGGTTATCAGACAGCCATAATTTCTGGTCTTTTGTTTGAAATGAAGGCCTGCCTGGAAAAATTGAGGGTGCTGCCAGGCTTACTAAAAGACATTTTTTTGTAGCACACAGTATTTTTTACTTCACTACCCCACCCCTCCCCTCTTGGGTGTAGGGGGAGGGGCACAAGGTTCGAGAAAGAGATATAAATTATGAAACTGAAAACACTTTAAAGCAATTTATGGACAGAATCTTGTCAAATGTTCTCTTAGCCATAAAAACACTGACATGAACCAATGTACAGTAATGTGCATCTAAGCATACCTCAAAGAGTATGTTCCCAGAGTGAAATTACTTGCGAAATGCAAGTTATATTGGATTCCTTCTGAAGGAAACAAAAAGTTAAAATTCAGGTTACATATCTGGAAGACTAAAGTAGGCAATCAAAATCAAAGTTCTACACCAGATTCATCTGACATGATTTCAAAATAAACTAAGTTCAGCAAACCTGTTGGCAGAGAAGTATCATTTGTCAAGCGATTAACAGAGGCACAATCTGTAATTACGAATTGCTGAAAGCAGGCTTAATGAGAGAATGACTCACTCACGTTTTGGGGTGAAGGGGGAGGGGTCTCCGAAACTGTAATTTGATTTACAAAACTCTAAATAGCTAATGGCAGGTAACTCTTGCCAACTAACCAGCCAACTCTTGCAAGCTCATTAACAGAACTCCATGGTCTCACTGAAGGATAAACCATATGGAGGTGTCACTAAAAGCTGGAGATGAGAGACTGTAATTCACGTTCAGTCCTTCTGTGAGTCGGTCATATGGGCATTGATTTGAGCCTTTGTTTATCTGACATGACCTGTTCTTAAGAAAGAAGAGAAAATAAATTTTTAGGGGTTATTGGTTTTTTCCCCCTACTGCTTCACACTGCAGTGTTCAACTAATTATTAAACTTCTTTATTCGGCACTAGTTTCTCCAGCTTCCCATATCTTTGTCACATTTTAGTTTCAGAAAAAAAAAATGAATAATAGCATTACACAAGAGCCTAATTCACGGTTTGCTTGAGTGCTGATCTTAGAGGGTTGTTAAATTGCTATTCTACGATCTCCCTAGTGATTGTAAACCTGTGACTGTAAGACCATTTTTAACCCTTTATTCACATGGACCTTGTGAATGCTTGAGGGAACTAATGTATGGCAACACACCTTTACAAGGCATCATTTTGTAAGGGGTTCTGTTTATTTAGTTCATCCAAACTGGGTACCACGGTAATGCGTGCATATATGCACTGCAATTTTCATTTGATATCCATCTGGTCCAATAATCTCTAAAGAAATGATCAGACTAATACATGAATATAGCTTTTAAAATAGTATAGTAGGCTAATGATAAATGAGTCTCTTTGTACATAGTTCTATCTTCAGTCTGATTCCCAGAAATAGTTTTAACCATTTCTGTGTAGAGTCAGTCATGGCTCTGAATAATAAACTTTAATGACCAATTCTTGATGTATTAACTGTGACATCAGCTATTGCTTCTGGACATGACAGATAAAGATTTAACTCATGTATATCTCCTTTCCCGTCACCTTAGGTTCTGTTTTAAATTTCTTTAGTATTTTAAAATTTTAAAATAATATAATCATTTATATATTATATACAATACACATATCATAAATATATCTTATTTATATAGTATCAAATATTATTTCATTAGTTTTAAGTTGTACTTATTACCTTCCCATTTTTTAAAAAAGGGAATGTTAGCACATTTCCCCCCCCATTTCCTTTCTTCTTATCCCATCTCTAACATTTTATCAGCTATATTCTTAATTTTCTGTCACCAAGATACATGTCATTTACATTGTTTATAATCATAATTAAGATTTTTTTTTTTGCTTTTTTCTAGGTCAATACCAAAAGCTGCTACTCAGCACTGACATCATATGGTTTCATAAATACTGTTTACACGTATGCTTTTGTTTCATTTCCTTTCTCATGGGTTTGATGACATGGCTTCACCGCTAAAAATAGAATGGTCCTGGAATCAATGCTTGATGGTCTTTTCTTACATTACTCCAATTGTTCAAACTCAAATTTTCTTTAGTTTGTTCCATATTTGGACTACGAGTCTTTTGATTCCATTTTTTATGTGTTCCCCAAGGTTGTTTTGTTTTTTGTTTTTATTTTATTTCATTTTATTTTATTTTATTTTTGAGACAGAGAAAGAGAACAAATGGGGGAGAGATGCAGAGAGAGAGAGAAAAAGAGAGAGAGAGAGGAAGAGAGTCTTAAGCAGGCTCCACGTTCAGCACAGAGTCCTACATGGGGCTGGATCTCACGACTCTAGGAGCCAAAGTCAAGAGGCCAGCACTCAACCAAATGAGCCACCCAGGCACCCAGTTTTCAGTTTCTAATTAATATATCTAATACTACCCACCTCCATAATCAATCTATTCCATTTATTTTTCTTTTTGACATCATTATTCTTAGACTCCATCTGCAAGTCTTACCATAATGGATTAATGGCTTTCTAGACCTGACATAGAGATGAGTTCTATTCTTTCTATTTTATCTTTTCTCAGTGTTTTCCACTTCCTTTGCTTTTCTTCTCCAAATGGGTATATACAATTGGATTTTTAAGTTACCTTGGATTTGAAAATGGTTTCATTTTGCTTTCATATTGGTTGCCCATTTGACTGGGTGGAATACCTAAGATTAAAAGCAATTCTCTTTAAACTTCAAAAGTTTTAACAGCTGTTAGCAAGAGTTGTCATTAGACGCTTGATATCAGCCTAAAATCATTAATCCTTTGCAGGTAATTTGTAACTCTATTCACCTCTTACTTTAATCATTTCTCTTTATCTTTAATAATGATCAATAATTAATATTATTATTAATTACCTAGACCTTAACAATTATGTGTCTTGCTATGAGTGGTTTTTGTTCATTTCTTATTTAGATGTGTGTGTCTGTGTGTGGGCACCAGTGTTTGTCATTGCTCTTGATCGATGAGGAGGTTTTAAATAATGGCGGTTGCCTCATCCTTCTTATTTTACTATTCATACCCAACATGACTTTAGTGTTTTCACCATTCATCACAATTTTAACCATTGGATTTAGATATGCATTTTCATCTATATATATTTTTTCATCAAACTGCTCTTTGGAAAAAAATTTTAGGATCAAAGTCCAAATTCTTTTTTTTTTTTAAGCCAGCTGACACAGCACAGACCCAAATTCCTTTTCAGCATATATTGAGGTAATTCTATTACACCTTGACATATTGAAACATATTATTAATATATTTCCTAGTATAGAATTGCAGTTGTAATGTAAAACTTTCTGGTAATGAAATAATTTTTAAAATAGCATTGTACCTAATTTGATATAATTTTCTTATTTCTAAATATTGGTGGATTATTTTATTTTATCTTATTTTATTTTATTTTATTTTATCTCATTTTATTTTATTTTAGAAGTATTCATCTATTTTTGAGAGAGAGAGAGAGAGAGAGAGCGAGCGCGCACAGAGCCCGATGCGGGGCTTGATCCCATGAACGGTGAGATCATGATCTGAGCTGAAATCAAGAGTTGGACGCTTAATCAACTGAGCCACCCAAGTGTCCCTATATTGATAGATAATTTTAGAAGGTAGTGTTTTTAGGAGCTAGTAATGACTTTGATATTGTAATATACTACCTTCAGTTCATTTAGAAAGGTTTGTAAATATTATGTGTTTTGAAACATTTTATAGGCAGGAGTGACAATCATCCCATCTTTGAAAATGGAAACATGAGGAATTCACCAATAAAATTATCTATATCTTGTGCCTTTTAAAAAAAGAAACAGTGTGTATGATAGCCTAAATAATTATTGAATTCTTCAGATTTTCTACATTCATAATCTTTAGTATGTCATATTTTTCTAGATAGTTTTCTATTTCATCTACATGTTAAAATTTGCCATCATAGAGTTTGATTTAGCATATTAATCCTCTCAGTGGTTATGATTATATCATCTCATTTAAATTTTTTCAATGTGTATTTCTCTCTTTAAACTTTCTTGTTTTGCCTAACTACAGTTGTTCTATATTATTTACAAACCAATTGCTAAATATTTGTATCAATTCTGCTTTTTAGTTTATTACTTTTTTTTATTAATTTTTTCTTAAAAACTTAATATATCTAAATCTTGCAATAAAATTAACTTATTTACATTCTTTTTTTGCCTAATAATGAAAGCATTTAAGGTTGTGAATTTACCTCTGTAGTTGTATTTAATTTCTGCTGTGTAGTTTCCTTTTTTTCTTTATTTTTGAAATATTCACTTTGTAGTATTAATTGATCACTTGATCCAAGGACTACAGAAAGTTTTATTGATTTCCAAGTTGATTTTAAACCTTTGCAATCTCCTTTTTAGTTCTTAAAAATGTGGCCATTTATCATTGACCTTTTTAATGCATTAAAATTATCTTTGTGGTGGGGTGCCTGGGTGGCTCATTTGGTTAAGTGTCTGATTTAGGGTTGGGTCATGATAGGGTCATGATCTCACAGTTTGTGGGTTCAAGCCCCACATTGGGCTCCATGCTGACACTGTGGTCTCTCCCACTGAAAATAAATAAATAAACTTAAAAAATTATCTTTGTGGCTTAATATATGATTACTTTAATAAATAATTATGGCTGCCTGAAAAAAAGGTTTATTTTCTTTGTTATAGTAAATTATAATCATATATAAGTTATTAATTATGTTATATATACTATGCCTAGTTTATCTAAGATATACGCACGTGTGCATACTTAATAATATCTTCTAAAACTGTTTTTCCACATATTGATACATTTAAAAATATTTTGTTGATATGTAATTTGAAATGCCAATATTAATGTAGTTACATATTCATTGTAGATTATACCTTTTTGAAATGCACTGTCTCATTTAACCTTTTTCCTTAAGTTGTTTTCTCTAATGCTAATATAACTTCACCAATTTTACTGTGTTACCTTATTTTGGGTGTAGATTATACAACATGTAGTTAGAATTAATTTTTCAATCTTACCTAAGGTTTTCAACCATTTTGTGGAGGATATTAATATATATCCATTGCCATCATTGATGTTTGTTCATAATGGTCATTTTATTCTAACTTTTTTTTGAAGGTTTCATTGTGATTTCCTTTGTCTTATGTCTATTCATTTGTCCATCCATTCATTCAACAAATATATATTGAGTACTTATAACCAGAAATTTGTTGCACACTAGTGAAACAACTGTGAACAAGTCAGCATCAATGGAACTCACTTTTCCAGGGAGAAAGTGTCTACAGCAATGATAATACATCATGAGTAGAGCATAATGACAGGTAGTCTGCTTGTGGATGACAGGCACACAAAGCACCTGCTTTGATGGGAAGGGGGTGGGGTGTAAGAGAAAGTATCTTGCAGAGGTAACAAGCTAAGTATTCAGCAATGAGTAAAAGTCTGAGGGAGGGGCAGAGGAAACTCTCAGTGCATTGAGAAAAATACATTCAAAGACCCAAAGGCCAGAGGGCCTACTATTTGGGGAAATTAAAATAATTCAGAATGAAAGGTAGCATTCAAGAGGTACATGAGTGGAAATAACATAAAGACTGAGGAATTTGATATTGACTTATTGATATTCAAGGCTGTGTGTATGTGTGTGCTCGTGTAAGTAGAAGTGCAGTGACTCTGGAAAGATGTCTTGATTTCCACGTGTCAAACAACTGAATCCTTATGGATATTATTCACCAAAGAAGAATGTGGAAATCAAGAAGATATGAGGTCCTAGGAGAGGACATCAAGATTGCAGGGACAGGCAGCAAGTTAACAGTGATCAAAGAAGATTGATCAAAATGATAACCATATCAAAAAGGTGTGGTGTTATGGTGCCACCATGATAGCTTTTCAAAAAAAGGATGGATGGATCAGAAGTTTCAAGAGTTTCCACATGGATTGTATCTTATTTGATAGACAACTGTAAGTTGAGATACATATCTATCTTCCTATTTGCTTTTAGCTCGACACAAGTTACAAAATATGGCTCCACCTGCCCTTCTTCCTGGCACTTATGTCCACCAAAAAATCCTGCTATATTAAACAGAAGTCCTCTACACTGCAGGTTTTTCCCCCATTTCTCCTCTGTGAGAACCCTGAGACCTTTCTGTGTGGATGCTTTGAGTTTTTTGGTTTGCTATTGTGAAAGGTATAATTTTTAACACTGCTCAGTCTATCAATGGTCTTCCCTTGTCCTAAGCCCCCATTTATCTTAATAGGGGTCACTTTAAGTCTTTTGCCTGAGTTTCATCTTAACTGATACTGTGATGTTTTCTTAGGAAATAGAGCTGAGGGTTAGTTTCCCATCTCTCCCTTTATGGTTTCCTCTGTATCAGAAGAAATATATCCGAATTTGTAATGTATGGTCACACTCTGCTTGTTTCCAATAATGGTACACATTTTAAAAATTTCATTCCCTAGATTATTTCCATAAGAATATGGAAAAGGGATTATTAGAACCATTTTACCTGGAGTTCTTCAGCCATTTTATGATGGCAAAACCTGACAGGTTCAATTTAAGACTCAAAAAGTTAACAAAATGGTCAATTAACATTTTGGGGGATAATTAAGATATATTTAATACAAAATAATGCAAACAAAATAAAGTTCTACAATGAAATTTAAGTTTCTCCTCACTTAGCGAGATTAAACAATGGTGATGGCTCTTAAACACTTTCAGATCCATTCCTCTGTTTATTATTCTATTTTTTGGGTCTTTGCCTGCTCTTCTTGGTGTTTCACCTAATTCCTATACAGGCTTTGCTACATCGTATTTGTTTTTATTTCCCCTAAGTGTGTTTATTAATTTTCTCCTTATTTTGAGATAGAATTGATATATAACATTATATTAGTGTCAGGTATAACACATAATAATTTGGTTTTTATATTAGTCGTAGAAATATTTTAATCTCTCTAATTGTAGTCGTTCAATTCACAATTAAGCTTACACAGATATTAAATTATACTTACAAAGATTTTTATCCTTTTTAGTATGTAATCTTGCAAGACATTCACTATAGCTCCCCATCTGGCTTATTTAATGAACGTGGCATTTTGGCGTTTGGCAGAATCTTACGGATTCTAGGTTAAGATCAACCTTTAAACTCTATCAATAAGTCTAAGAAACTCTCGGGTTATTAAACATACTTCCTGTTGACGTTAATCCAGTGTGCCCTGGCTAACTGGGTGGGTGTGGCTACTATACTTGCATCAGTTTCAATGGTACCTCCTCAGAAGAGCCAATTCCTGACCATCTTATCTGAGTAACACCCTCTTATTTTCTAATCATTCCATAATATTTATTTTCTTCAAGGAACTCAACATTATTTGTAATTATTAACTGTTTTATTTCTTTGCCTATTTTTTTTTTGTTTGTTTTCCTCACTAGCCTGTAAGTTTTGTGGGAACAAAATGGTATCTTTTTGGAGCTCCACCACAGTCTACATAGTTCACTAGTAGAATACCTTGAGGTTTAATATGTATTTGTTCAGTAAATAAATGAATAAAAACATTGAGTGGAATGGCCTGTGTTGGAGATCAATGTCTACTACATATTTATTGAGTTTTCAACAAATCAATTTAAAACATGTATTAAGCAACTATATCTGTATATGGTATTTAGTAAATACTACCAAAAAGAAAAAAAATACCTATGGAACAAAACAAGACAATACATTCTAAGAGTCATATGCCTTAGTTGGTAAATAAGTGAAAATCTTGTGTTTAGATTTAGATGGAATTATCTGATAAATTGATACAAACTTTTTCAGTTTGAGGTATACAGACATGTCAGTTCACCCACTAAGATTCTCATACAGTTTAAAATCTGATTAAAAATGTACTCCTCATAATTTAATTATCCTTCTGAATAGATAACAAATCACAAATGCTGTATACTCATAAATGAGGAGCTAATTGTGAGAAAAACAATGTGGTGCAGTAAAAAAAGGAGCTATTATTTGGTTCTAGATAGTCACTCATCCTCCAATCCACCTACCCATCAACCTTCCACTTCACTTTTGATCTACTTAACAAACATACCAACTATTTACTAAATACAGCCGTACTTTGTATTGCTTGCTCCTGCTCACTGGATTTGAATAGATAGAATGCTACATATTAATGATGTGCCCTGGGCAACACTGCTTAATCCTCAGTATCCTCAGCCACAAAATAATTATTTGGGATTGTAAGAAAAAGAGATAATACCATTAAAGCATAGTGCCTGACACTCAAAGGCTATGAGAATATGGGAACAATTATTAGTTTTAAAGAATGACTTTTATTTTATGATTACGTAGTAGAACCTAGATTTGAAGCATTCCAAAACTGAAACAACACTGGCTGGCACTGGTTGCAAAACCAGATTTTACAAACTAAGAACAGAATTTGATGAGTAGAGAGAACTGAAAGTTTGCAATTCTGATGATAATTCACATCAGAACCTTAAACATTATTTGTGGGCCACCTGTCTAAAGGCATAAATTTTTGATATAAAGGCATAAATTATAATAATACTGAATAAGCAATGTATGGAAGAAACCTAGATGGTTTTTTCTATCTTTAGTTAGACTGCCAGAGAATGGAAGAGTTTCACTTTGTCAGAGGGAATTGTGCCTTTTGTTGCCTCTTTCTAAGCTGTCCACTTTTCCTATTAGTTGAAATTTGGTTACTGCTGCTTTGTACTTATCATTTCCAGCATTTTAGGGAAGTAATCTGAAAAAGCCATAAAATCCTGTTTAAGGCATTGAAGAAAGTTTCTCGATATGAACAGCTCCTTTCAAGCATATAAATAATTAAAACATAACACATATTTTTGCCATTCAAAACTATATATTATTTCCCTTAGGAGTAGCCAAATGAACTGTGAAAGAAATTTTCCTTCCTATTAAAAACTTTTTATTTTCATTCTGAGGTATTTCATACAAAAAGAAAACTACTAAAAGTTATACAACAGATATCTATACTAACATTTGGCCATATCTGGTGATATTTACTTGAGTCTTTTTTTATAATAAAAAAGAGATAAAGGACACATAAAGTTACAGCCCTCCCTCTCCCATTCTGTCCCCTCCCCATCTCCTAGGGGACAAACATTGTCTCAAAACTGAACACTCCAAGACATGTTTTAAAAGTATTTTCTGAATGTATATGCATTTCTAAACCACATATTCTAATGGTTTTTTGTGTATAATATTATTCATGAATGGTATCAATCTGAATTTACAATTTCATTCCTTATTTACATTGCATTGTTGAGGCATATTCATGTTCCTATATGTAGATAAAAGTCCATTCATCTAAACTTCCAGATTCCACTATTTCACTGTATGCATAAATCAGGACAATAAGGCTGTTACTTTTCTATTACTTTACAAACAGGGCTGCAATGAACACCACTGGATTTGTCTTTAGGTGCGTGTATGGAAGTTTCTCAAAAGGAGACAGTATTGGTTGCTGGGTCTAGGGTCTATACATCTTAGACTATAATAATTTACCTTTCCATCACTATATATATAAGAGATCCATTTTCCACTTTCCTCCAAATTTCTATTACTTCCAAATAGTTCATGTGGGAGGATTAATTGTGAATGATCTACTTTCATCTGACTTCTCACTTTTTCAATTACTGGTGAGGTACAGTAAATTTGTACAGTTTTAGCATATTCTATTCTGCTCCTGTGAATTTTCTGAAGTCCATTTTTCAAATGGGCTGTTCTTTAACTTCTAAGATTTTTTTTTTATGTTGGATATAACAGTTTGTCAGTCATATGTGTTAAAAATATAACTTTCAGGGGCACCTGGGTGGCTCAGTCGGTTGAGCGTCCGACTTCGGCTCAGGTCATGATCTCACGCGTTTTGAGTATGAGCCAAGCATCGGAGGGCTCTGTGCTGACAGCTCAGAGCCTGGAGCCTGGAGCCTGCTTCAGATTCTGTGTCTCCTTCTCTCTCTGCCCCTCCCATGCTCATGCTCATGCTCTGTCTCTCAATAATAAATAAATGTTAAAAAAACATAACTTTCAGTTTGTGGCTTGTCTTTTCACTTTAATTATGATGGCCTTGCCATATAGAAGCTATTTAATTTTAATGTGAAGTTATTTCTTTTCTTTTATGATTTTTTGTGACTATTTAAGATAATCCTTGCCAATCCCAAGATTCAAAATAAAATAGCTCATTCTCATTTCAATCCTTAGCTGAAAATTCCTTCATTTGATTGCACTGTTTAAATTTTATTTCTCTCATTTTCCATTATTTAATAATTCCCTTGAATTATTTAGTTATTTTCTAAGGTGTTTTAACATAATTTGTATGAAAGATTCAATATAAAATAAAATTGTTCTATTTGAAAAAACAGTAAGTAGAATATAATCATTTGCTTCTGGACTCCATCCAAGTTTTTCTTAATTTTGTATATAAATTGTCTAAAGGCAACTCAGCTATATTAATGACTATATCATAAAGCATAGCTTCGTTAAGATTTAATAACTGTTTGTAGAATAATAAGGAACTTTGGTTGACATTTTGTTACTATAAATAACAAATAACTGGCAATTATAGACATTTCAGAGTATATCTGAAGAGTTTACCTTGAGGAAAGCAAAACATTTAAAAAATATTTTAATTAGACTTTGGAAAGTGTGCCCAGGATAATGGCAAAAAACAGATAGAACACATATATCAGAGCTATACAAATGTCCCCAAATAACCTAATTAATTTATTACTCTTATTGAACTACCCACATCCCTCTTTGGAGAATCACAACATGAGATTTATAATTGGATATTTGTTAAGTGTGTAGATCTTTTGGGTTCTTGGACCCAGTTCCAACATGGTGGGGGGCAGGGCCTCCCACATAACATCAAGCAATTCTCAGACACCCTGAGAATTCAACTTAATTATCCAGAGATAGCATCAGATTCCACTGGTTAAAGCTCAGTTCCATAAGACTGACACACACTCCCACCTTACTTCAGACACCACTTGCAAGTTACCTGTACTTCTGACTGACTGTTTACAAATCAGAGGTTCCCACAACCTCTTCCTCAGGTTCAGTTAATTTCTAGAGTGGCTCAAAGATACCAGGAAAACATTTTACTTAATAGATCACCAGTTTATTATGCAAGGATGTAATTCAGGAATAGTGCAATGGAAGAGATAACTGGACAGGTTATGGGGAAAGGCTGTGGAGTTTCCATGCCCTCTCCAGGTGTGCCCCTCTTCCAGCATCTGCATGTGTTCACCAACTTGGAAGCTCTCCAACTCCATACTTTGGGATTTATGGAGGCTTCATTACATCTTCAGGGTTGATTAAATTATTGGCCATTGGTGACTGATTCAACCTCCAGGCTCAGGCTCTTTCTTCCCAGTGGGTGGGTAATGGGACAAGGTGCTCTCCTGGCAACCAGCCTTCATATTTAGGTGGGGTACAAAAGTCACCTCATTAACCTAACAAAAACACCTTATAACTCTTATCACAGGAAATTCCAAGGGTTTTATGAACTGTGAGCCAGGAACCTTGGACAAAGACCAAATACATATTGATACAAACAAATTGCAGTATCACAATAGAGACAGAGTAGAGGATCGCGGTGTGAAAACATAAGACCTATCTTCTCTGATACTCTAATACATATTGCTAAAAAATAAAACAGGCTTAGAATTGAGGAGCTTATGCTAAGCCCCACATCACCAAATGAAGACTTAATTACACTTTGGCTCTCCTAGAAAAGGAATCTTAAACCAGTGTAGGGGCTAAGGGCAGGCTGCCCCAAGATGGGCCACTTTGGCATGAAGATTATTTTGAGTTAAAAGCAATTGAAACCCAGCAGATTCAGGAAAATCTCCTTATCTCCTGCTCAACTGCCTAAAAAGAATTTAAATAGGAGATCTATTCCAGGAAAAGAACTATCTGCATAGGTAACTACACTATACTATGAACTAAGTATGGTGGACAGCATGGAACCTAGCAACACCTGCTTGATGGAAATCCTCTATATCCCCTTTCTGAGTGGCCCAGCGAACATTTGTTTACCAAACATTTACCTTTTGTCTATTTCTGTTAATTGTATTCCTGCCCTTTGAAGCCCCAGACCCTTATCCCCTATTCTTCAGGTCAAGATGCCATATATACCTAATTTGCCTGATTGTCATTGGAATTTTCACATCTGTGTGGATTCCCTGTAAATACAAAATTAAATTTGATTTTCTAATAACCCGTCTTATGATTCTTAGTCCAGCTAGAAAGATCTTGAAGGGCAGAAGATATTCTTCCTACCCAATACCAGTCAATCAGGAATTGCCTGATCACTGCTAGTTAGGTCAAAGGTTGCCTGGTGGACCATTGCCATCCTCTGAAAAAAAAGTGACCTTGCAATAACCAACCCACTTATTTTGTCTAGTATAACTTCCTTATTTATGCTTCCTTCTAATTGTAAAAGTCTTACATTTTGTACATCTCCTCGGAGCTTCTTTTTTATCTGCCAAATTGGATGCTAACCAATTCATGAATCATTGAATAAAGCCAATAAGATCTTACACTCTGTTGAATTTTGTTTTTTAACAATATTATTCATTCATAAAAAGCAACTTAGAACAGAGTCTAGCAATGTAAGAATTTTTCTCTTAAATTTGAGATTTATAACTTATCAGTAATAAGTCTGATCAATGTATGTGATTCATTCCAAGTAATGGCAGTCCAGGAAACCCACTTTCTGCTGAGGGCCCTTCTCTTTTTTAAATCTATTATTCACATCTTAGTTTAGTGAATGAGATATGATGACCACTAAAATTACTCGTATAATAGTTGTAAATGCAGTGGCAAGATATATAATGATCTATTAAAATATATTCTGAAAGTTAGCAATGAAGTGATACATGTACGAGGTATTATTTACATTGTTAAACTTTAACAGTTCTTCAACATTTGAATAACTAAATAATGATACGCTTTGCCATATGTTTCCATTTAATGAAGCCTTGTATTGATACTTAAATGCTTCATTAAGTCACAAGCTGCCAAAATAAGTAGTTTTTCTCTTGTCATAAATGTGACATGGTTTAACTAAAAAGTCTTGTCATTTTAAAAATTAAGAATGCTTTTATTCTGCATATGTTATAAGCAACATCTCAATATTTCAGGTTTAGATACAAAACATTTTTAGGAGGCTGACATTGTAGTTTGGGGATTTTTGTGCACAATTTTCTTGTCAGTAGAAGGCTGTATGAGTTGTTAAAACTATCATTTCATCATAAACTAAACAAAGTTTATATGCAATTTTCAAAAGCTTCTTGAAATGACACCTGTTTCATTAATAATAATAAGCTTAAAAAAGTCCTAGTCTGAGCTGTAAACACCAAATAAAAAACTATAATTTCACCAAAATCATATTTTTTCAAGGCAGCAAGACAAGTTACTTTGAAAATGACAAGTTCAGAAAATGACGAGTTCACATATCCTGCAAAACACATGTGGCTTTGAACAGTAACATCAGATTTTGTCTTTCTACTTTTTCCATGACATACCTAAGACTTGATGATACAATGTTAAGGTTTAATTGGTATGCAAGGTCTAACTTGTGTTTATTTTGAGCAAAAATAAAGCTTTTAGATCCTGATGTATTATTTTCTGGGAGATTCACTTAGATCAGAGACAGTTCAGGAATAAATAAGTGATTATTTCAAGACTGGTTCATTAAATATGACCGCTCTTAAAGAAAATGAAAGGACAGCTGATTATATCTAACAGTGGACAAAGCGATATGTTTTTGTAAACGATAGTTTGCAGAAGAAATGAGGCACTGCTGTGTTTCTGTACTTGAGTGTTAACACATTTGGATTATAACAAATATATTTGAACACATAGGAAATGTTACCTGAGATTTTAAAAATACAGGATTTGTAAATATTTACTCAGGACTCTGAAGTTTCATTTCTTTTTTCTTTCTTTTTTTTTTTTTTTTAAATTTTTTTTTCAATGTTTATTTTATTTTGGGGACAGAGAGAGACAGAGCATGAATGGGGGAGGGGCAGAGAGAGAGGGAGACACAGAATCGGAAACAGGCTCCAGGCTCTGAGCGCCCGAGGCGGGGCTCGAACTCACGGACCGCGAGATCGTGACCTGGCTGAAGTCGGACGCTTAACCGACTGCGCCACCCAGGTGCCCCTCATTTCTTTTTTCAAGTGAAATTAATGTAGCTTATTTTAACTCAGATCCAAAAGAAAAAACATTTTAAAAAATATCGTCCACCAATTTTTAACCTCTCCCATAGAAGTTTCCAATTAATAAAACTAGAAATTAATAATTTATCATTATTATCTGATGGTCTTTTCAATATACTATTCATTCATGTTATGTTAGATAATTGTCATTTTTCCTACTTTTTTTCTCCTTTTCATTTTCCTCTCTTTTTACACCTCAGGGTATAGAACTATAAAAATAAAAAATAGGGTGGACAAAGAAGAAATATTTTTTTAAATAGATATTAACATGTTTCTCAGTGAGAGTCACATAGCATTCTTATGAAAAGATCTCACTCTGAATGGTATCGCAAGCACTTCAGGGTTTTTTGTTTGTTTTATTTGTAGAAATTGGAGGACATTTGTTAGCAAAGCCACTTAAGACAATGCATCCTGAACCTGGCTGTCCATTAGAATCACCTGGGTTTTATTCATTTATTTATTTTTAATGTTTAATGTTTATTTATTTTTGAGAGAGACAGACAAAAACAGAGCACAAGCTGGGGAGGGACAGAGAGAGGGAAACAGAGAATTCAACACAGGGTCTGAGCTGTCAGCACAGAGCCCAACGCGGGTCTCCAAAGCAGGAACCAAGAGATCATGACCTGAGCCAAAATTGGAGGCTTAACTGACTGAACAACCCAAGTGCCATGAATCACATGGGTTTTAAAACTATGCTCCATTTTGGTGATTCCAGTTCAGTAGGCTAGAAGTAATTCCTAGAATGTTACTTTAAAATGTCCTTAGGGGGCGCCTGGGTGGCGCAGTCGGTTAAGCCTCCGACTTCAGCCAGGTCACGATCTCGCGGTCCGTGAGTTCGAGCCCCACGTCGGGGTCTGGGCTGATGGCTCGGAGCCTGGAGCCTGTTTCTGATTCTGTGTCTCCCTCTCTCTCTGCCCCTCCCCCGTTCATGCTCTGTCTCTCTGTCCCAAAAATAAATAAACGTTGAAAAAATAAAATAAAATAAAATAAAATGTCCTTAGGTGATTCTAATTTAGAACCACTGGTCCAAGGCCTTAATTATTCACAAGGTGCTTCACACCCTAGCAGCAAGGGCCTTCCCTGAGATCTTAGAAATGCATAACTTGAGACCTCACCAGAGATTTACTGAATCAGAATCTGATGTTCACAAAGTTTCCAGGTGATTCTGCCTTACCTGAGAGCTTCTTAGAAATTCAAGATCTGAGACCTCACCAGAAATTTTACTGAATCAGAATCTGATGTTCACAAAGTTTCCAGGTGATTCATATGAACATTAAAGTGTCAGGTACTCAGGATTAAAAATCAAGAAACCCTTTTGGATCTAGATAGCCCTCTACTAGGACTATAAATAAGACTTGCTCTTGTTAGATTTCGAAGGTGACCAGAGACTGACTAAAGAGGACTAAAACAGGCCCAAGTCTTGAGAATGACATTGACCCCAGATGCTGATGCATTTGTTTACAGTGAGAAATGACAGTTGTCACAAAGGCCAGACTGTTAAAATCAATATAGTTAGCATCGTCTCTTCCAATGTAACCAAGTATGTGACAAGCCAAATTACAATCAGAAGAAATTTAGAGGATCTCATCCAAAGTTATCAGTGAAGATAGCTAGAAGAACACTTCTAATGGAGCCACTAGATGAGAATACTCTTCCAATGAAGATTCCTCCTCCTCTGGACAGTGCAAACCGCTCCTCTGTGTAGCAGCGAAGTTCTTTACCTATTTCCCCCTTGTCTGTTTGTACTCCTCTGTTTATCTTCGTGGATATTTTCATTTCCATCTCTTTATCTGTATAATTTAACACTGTTATCTGGATCACATCTTTCACATCTGATGGCTTGCCTAGTAAAGATGCTTACAATTTACTGACTGCTTCTCAACTGTCAGGAATTACTTCATGTAATATTATACTTCCAAGTTTTAAGATGAGAAAGCCAAAAAATATAGGGATAAGTAAATTGCTCATTTTTCAAAGTGAGTAAGTGATAGAACTCAGCATTCAAGCACAGGCTTTTCTGAATCTAAGCCCATAAAGCAGAAACTGGAGCAAACTCCTGTATTATCAAGTGTAGAAGCACCCCCATATCATCTGATTAAAAGAAACACTTATTTTGCGTTATACTTTTAACCCAGTGCTTTTGGGGCTGGTCACATTTCACCTAGGTGTTGTTTCCATAGTTTAAATTACATTTTTCATCATTCCAACATTTTTGGGTAATTCTTTAGTGTAATTCTCAAGTACTAACAATTATTATCTTTTCTAAGATTATTAAATGCTTACAAAATATTTATTTACTAATGCTTTAGGTTGAATGAAGATATCGTTAAAGAATCTCAATGATTGGGCAAAATGAAAAGAATGCGATTAAGTTACTTGAGATTTATTTTTATTAATCTCTCCTTTGTGCTGTTGAGTTTAGCAATGAGGAATTTTAAAGAAGAGATCAGTGATGGGTAATTAACTATTCTCTATTTTCTTGATTCTGGGGTTTAAAAAATATGTTCTCAGCAACACAAATATTAATTAGATGCTAATTAATAATTTCACCCATGAAACATTTACAAAACAAATATGCAAATCCTCATAAACCAACTTGCACTCTAGTGATGATTAGGCTATCATTATACTCAGGAGCAATTCTGATGAATGCATAAGATTTTAAGAGTATGACCTAATGCTAATATAGTGAAAACTTAGAACTTTTTTTCTCGTTTTTGTTTCTCTCTGTAGTTCATAAGGATGACAATACATTTCTAAGACTCATTTAAACTACCTTTATACTTTACTACTTCATCTAATCTTTAAAATTATAGTTATCAACTTGATTTAGATCAACGGTTCTTAACGTTTCTGGTTCATTAACTGCTTTTAGAACATAATGAAAGTTGTAAACCAGTTAACAATAAGTAATGTACTGTCCATGTGAACAGAATTTTCCACACAATCCAGTGAATTCAGAAGCTTCTCTAAATTCATACATGGATTTCACATGGATAGCCTCTGATGTAGGTGATTAGGAGATAAAGCATCTAGTCCTAGTTTTACCACTAATGAGATATGTGATCATCAATCAGCACTTTACATTTTATCTTAGGGTATATGATTCTTGATCCATAAAATTAGCGAGCTGATTGTTAAGGTACTCTCCACCTCAGAGAAAATGAATATGAAATTTAATTCTTAGATGTGGATATAACGATTGTTTTAAAAAAATAAATAAATTCAACAACTTAGAGTCCAGATGAATACATTATCTTTAAAGCACTCACCTTGGGAGGCCAAATGCTCACTCTAGGGATGAGGATGTATCACTCAATAAAGGAAACAGTGCTCAAAATATTTCCAAAATCATAGTTTTGTAACTGCCAGCCACAAAAGCTTTTTACAACTTAGTATCATGAAAACACTTTGTAGAGAAATTGCTGGGCAACTGTTGGGATTCTTTGAATCAGCACTAAATATCAGGAGCTCCAGAAAATTGAGGCTGGGGGAGATTGCCAACATCTTTGCAATAACCAAGATGGTGTGCATGATAGAATATGGACTAATCAATTTGATATCAATCACAGGTAAAATCTGGAGTATGTTATAGGCAGAGAGTTTCTTTTTATTTAAAAAAATTATTTATGTATGTATGTATTTATTTATTTACCAGAGAGAGGGCACGAGTGAGTGAAGTTGCAGCAAGTGGGAGACACGCAGTCTCTGTGCCATCAGTGCAGAGCCCGAAGTGGGGCTCCAGCTCACCCAATATGGAGCTCAAACTCACAAACCACGAGATCATGACCTGAGCCAAAGCAGGATGCTTTACTGACTGAGCCACCCAAGTGCCCCAATAAGCAGAGAGTTTCTAAATCATCATATGTCGGTAGTCAGGGGATGTTAGCTTAAAAGAAATGATGTCAAACAAGTTTCATTTCCTTTCCTGATAGGGTTGCTAGGTTAATTGATCAGAATTGCCTTTTTTCACGGTGTTGGACAGTCTCTACCATACTGGGCTTGTTAAGGGGAGAGGGATATTTGGGTAAAATGATAATGTAATAAGTGGATTCATAACTAGAAAAAAGTACCTCCTGTAACCTGTTATTGAGGCCTGTATCTGTGCCTTCCTTAGCTATGATATATATTGATGAGGTAGATGATAGCACAGATAGCAATGAACTCTGCAGAAGAGCAAATCCAACAAATGACAGAAACAATACATCTAAACTCCTTAGCAAAAAGATAAATCCATTTTAGCAAAGTATATGTTTTTAAACAATCAGTATACTTTGCACTTGAATCTAGACACCCATGTGAAATTTGAGCATCCATCAAATATTTACTGGACAACTACTGAATGCCAAGAGCTGTGTCCCATGCTGCGTAATACCTTGTTACTCCCCAGCATGGAATACAACAATTGTCATATATTATTGTCCCTTCAAAGTTTTATGTTGGAGACTAAGTAATCAACAGTAATAATGCAAAAAAAAGTGATGAGACATTAATAGCAGCATGCACATAGTACCAGGGGAATAAAGAACAAGGGGCTCCTAACTCTGACTTAGTGGGTAAATCAGAGAATGCTTCACACAGGATGTGCTGTTTTAGCTCTGTTGAATAGAACTTTGTCCAATGGGTAAGGACAGGAGGATGTGGTGTGTGGCAGGGATGGAATCCCCGACAGAGAAGACAACACCCACCAAGATGTGGAAGCCTGGTGCCTTTAAGGGAACTGCAAGTAGTTCCAAATAAATTCAAGTGAGCAGAGAAAGTTTAAACTGGAAAAGGCAGATGACAGTCAAGTAATGGAAGGATTTTTGTACATCCTATGAAAAAGCATTGATTGTTTAAGTGGGGAAAGGAGTAAAAGAGAACTAAATTTTAATTAATCCCTGTTCTATGGCAGACATTTAACTAGATGCTTTTCAAAACTCACTTCCTCAATGCCCTCCAACTGTTATTAATGAGAAAACCCCTTGCTTGTAGGGAATTATTATTCTTCCCATTTTGCAGACAAGAAAACTGAAGCTCAAAAAGATGAAACAAATTGCTGAGGTTCAATTTTTTTGTTTGAAAGATCACTCTAGGGAATATTGGAAGATGTATCCTGTGGGGAAAGACAAGAAAATTACAAGCTTGTTTTTAGGTATGCTGTTAAGACATCTAAACATTTTCAACTAATGATGGGATATCTTACGTGAGGTGTGTTGACAAACATGACTGGGATGGCTATTGTTTTTGTCGAGTCAACCTCTTCTTCCTCTCCTGGTAACAGATCCTACTTTTCTGCTTATTGGGTAAGAACACAGTAAGTTGAAATAATTTTTAAAAATCATATTCCTACCACCAAATTCTGGTACAAATAAGGACATTGATGCAGACAGAAGTAATCAGATCCTTCCTGACTCATTTTTCACTATAGCCAAAAGGAAAGAGTACCTTTTCCCTACTTTATCACTAAAGCAATAAAGTCATCATCACAAAACTGCAGACAGCCATGGCTCTACTGTATGAAAAAAGTCAGAAATGAAGAAGACTACCATAGAGGTCCCACTGTAAATCGCCAAAGTCCCCCAGATTGACATGATTCTGGAAGGTATTCGAGTCTTTGCTGTGCTTCAGTTTCTTTCCAATAATTCCCTTTGCTGTTTACGTCAATTTACAATCTACTTCTGTCACTTGCAATCAAAAGTGCCCTAACTAAACTCTAGAGTTTCTTTCATTTCCAAACGGAGGTTAGCTAGGTGATTTCCAAAGACACATTGGCTCCTTGCCTTCAGCTGACTTTGCTCTAAATCATTTCATTGTTTCCAAAACCCAAACCCACACTCACTGCAAATAGTTGGACACTAACCAGCTATCCCAGGAAAGAGGAGGTCTTTACTCTTTAAAATTTATGTAGTCTGGGCCTTTTATTCTTGTGACTTATTCATCTTTATTTAAACACAAAACACTGACAACACAATTGGAATACCTATCGTGTCCCAGATGCTTACATTCAAAGGAGCAGCGTTCATTTTATATTCTGATTAATTTGCTATTTTGTTGATTAAATTCTATGTAAAGTTGAAGACTCTGAAACCAACATTACCCCATATTTTAATTAACTAGAATTTAAATAAAAATTTGAAACTAACTAACTAAATAAAGTTGAAGAAAAAAGAAACAAAAATGGTACAACATACTAGGTGCATTTTATGTTTTATTCTCTTTCATCCACCTTCCTTCTGTGAATATGTGTGTATGTATACATGTATGAATATTTATATGGTAGGTATGGATATAATTTTTACATAAATTTTCTTACTTTAGATTTGCCCTCTTTCATGTTAAGTTTTGTAAATATTTAACCTTTAACCATCTCTCTAGAAATCATTCAACTAAAATTAACTAGACCTATTTAAATCCTTCCAATTTCTTACAAAACCAATTATCTTTAGATTGAAAATATTTTTCTGATTTCTTCTCTTCAGTTACCAATTATTTGATTGTATATATTGAACTTAGGAACAGAATTTTTAAATTGTGGTATCAGTTTAACATTGTCAGCTTTATCACTCATACTTTGATAAAACTGCCCTTTCAGTTTTCACACTTCCAAAATTGCCCTTAATATGCTTTGACTTCATTAGAAGACTTTCTATCATCAACTCTATTTCATGACCACTCTGTCTTAGATACTATCTATATCAACATGTTCTAATTGTCTTCCATAACACTTGTTTCTTTGCCTTGCAGGGACACTGCTGTAATGTCCTACATTGCCTAAAATCCGTCTCAACTTTCAGATTGTCATGCATGTGGCCTCTACCTATCTATCAATCTCCTATTTATTTATCTGAGTTATATATGGCCTTCATTTGAAAAACACATCGTACTACATAGAAGATACTTTTTTCTCACTGTGAGCACTAAACCACTTTTATAGCATAAACTATATATATATATATTGGATGGGATTTGGTTAAAAACAATCAAGTATGAGGAGCACATGGGTGGCTCAGTGGGTTGAGCATCTGATGACTTTGGCTCAGGTCATGATCTCACAGTTCATGGATTCGAGCCCCGTGTTGGTCTCTGCACTGTGAGTGCAGAGCCTGCTTGGGATTTCCTCTCTTTCTCTCTCTCTCTCTCTCTCTCACTTTCTCTCTTGGCTCCTCTCCCACTTGCGCTCTCTCAAAATAAATAAATAAACTTAAAAAAAACAATCAAGTATGAGATTCAGTAAGTGCATAAGGGGCTAACAGTTAAGTAAAGGAGAATAAAAATAAAGAACAGTAACAGTTCTCTGCCTTTTGAAATAAAAGATAATTTGTAGGCTCCTTACCACCTGCCTAATAATGTCAAACTTTTGAGCAAGGTGCTGAGTCACTGACATAAGTTTCCTTTCTAGTTCAATCTTCTACTGAACCCAATGTCAGTGAGACTCCCTAAACATGCTATCTTACCTGTTTATCTTATTAATGTTGTTCCATTTTCCAAAAAAAAAATTCACTCGGCCAGAAATATCTGACTTCAGAAATATCTACAAGTTTATCCTTACAGTATTTTGATACTTTCTCTATATTCAAATACGCTTTTCTTGGATTAAAAAATGAGATTGAGGGGTACCTTGGTGGCTCAGTTGCTCAGTCAGTTGTGCATCTGACTCAATTTCTGCTCAGGTCATGAACCCAGGGTCATGGGATTAAGCTCTTCATCAGGCTCCACAGTAAGTGTGCTTAAGATTATCTCTCTGTCCTTCTGCCCCTCTCCCCAACACGTGCATGCTCTCTCTCTCTCTCTCTCTCTCTAAAACAACAACAACAACAACAGCAACAAAACAAATGATATTGAAATGGAGTAAGCAAGAGAAGTGAAATTTTAACACTAATAACTGAATTAGACACATTCTGCCTTATAGTACAAGTTGACATATAAGCTTTATCTCATATCATAGGGTCTATTCATTATTTGTCTCTTTTTTCCAAAGAGATTTAAGATAACTTACAAAATAAATGACTTTTATTTTATCTTATTTTGAGTTCTTTTGTTTACTAAATACATGGGAGCACTTCAGGGGATGTACAGAGATGAAAGGACAAGTTTTATCCCTCATTTTCCATTGAAATTATCTAGAATATTCACATGGGAGAAGATCTATGACAAGGATTGTCACAGATGAGGAAGGACACTATCCATATGACCCAAATAACCCTAAGAAATTCTTTTAAATCCAGTACATGTGGGTCTAGTTAAAATGTGATTATCAAGGACATTTAAGACCTCTCCTTGCTAAAATTTATATGGTTCATTAGACAGATAGAAAAGGCTGCCTTGAGGAAAAGAAAATAAATCTGTTGATCAGGAGGAGTAAGGACTGGGGACACAGTGGGCCTGACTATTCTGTGTGCATTTTCTGCTCCTTAAATAAGCTCTTAAGAAACCAGCACTAACACAGACCTGTGTTCACACAGCAGCTATCTACATCCTAAAACCTGCAAATGGATACCTCTAGCTTGTTGTAATGTATACAGGTAGGGCTTAGAAGTGAGAGGGGGCACTGAGATAGAAGGAGACCACACTATTTAGGTAACTATTTTTGGCTGATATTGTATCAGTAGCATGTCAAAGATTTTGTTCAATACCTATCCCTTGGTTACCCAAAGAGAAAGCAGTGTTGTGAAGAGCAAAACCAGAAAGGTTCCCGTGAAAAAGCCACTTATTGGGTCTGTTTTGGCGGAACAGGCCAAATATAATTATAGGTAGAACTTAGGACATACGGTAGGCTTATCATTATCATCATCAATGGGACAAAACAGAAGGGACGCACTGAAGAGCCCAGTTGCTAATGTTCACTTTTGCGCTGCTTGGTGGTTGTAGGTTGGCTTCCAAGGCAGCAGATTTAGTCATGCTAATTCTCATCATGCAGATTCATGGCCAAGATCAAGTGAAAATATTTCCATTGACCATAAGGGTAATAAAGGAAGCCGCTCGCACTTTATCTGTAGGCGCATATTAGGACTGTGTATATTTCTACTTTAATAAAAGTGAGTAAACAAAAACAGGAAAGAATGTGGTGTCTATAAAAAAAATCTGCAAAATAAGTGAAGGTAAATATGGCATTCAGGTTACAGTAGGGAAATACTTCCTAAAAATACTTAGTATAGGAAGGAGAAGAACATTTGGTATTAAAAATTTTGCTTTCTGTAAAAAATATCAAGAAAACATAGCCTGATGAAATAAGGCCAAGTTGAGAGGATAAGGAAATGGAGTTGAACTGCACACTTGTTTCCTTTGCAGCCATCTGTTCTTTACAGCTACAAGTCCATTTGTCTCCATGTTTCTTCATTCTCACCTCCACTCAGCCATTTCCTTTTCATTCTATCCTTGAGTAGAGGCAAGTGGAAGAGGCTTCAGGCCTAGCTTTACCAAAACAATCTTATGTTCACATTATAGATATTGATTTGGGTAGGCTCAGGGCTGGCATCATAGGGGGCAACCTATATGGTTTCATAGGATCCCTGTATTCAGAAGGGACCTACACTTGGTTTAATGCTCTGCTGTTGCCATCTTGAAATTCTTTTTTTTTTAATTTTCTAATGTTTTATTTATTTTTAAGAGAGAAAGCAAGTGTGACTGGGGGAGGGGCACAGAGAGAGGGAGACACAGAACCTGAAGCAGGCTCCAGGCTCTGAGCTGTCAGCACAGAGCCCCATGCAGGGCTCAAACTCATGAACCATGAGATCCTGACCTGAGCCATCCAGGCACCCTAGCCATCTTGAAGTTCTTAATTCTATATTGGAACTTGGGTTTTGCAAGTCAAGTCAATTAGACAAGGAAGCATGTGCACAAACAGAGGAGGTACCTGCTCTCAGTGTGTCTGCCACTAGTCACATTTAGCATTTGCTGTGTTTCATGAGCTAAGCACAGAATGCCAGTGGTTCCATGGTTTGTGGGACTTCAGCAAAGTTTCAAAATTTGTACAAGGTGTTTTCTATCTATGACTGAGGACAGCACTAACAGCCTCAGGAGGCCACGATTTCCATTTAAACCAGACTTTGCTTCAAACAGAAAGAAGTCAGTAGAGTTCTAAATGGTTAAGGACCCCATCATCTCTTTTCTCACTCATGTAACTTTTCCTATTAGCTAACCACTTACACTGAAAATGATGATACAGAAAAAAAATTAGAAAAAATAGAACAACCTTGCCAGTCCTTTCCTTCCTTATGAATACACTGAAGATAGAGTGTTGGTAGAGTGTCCGTAGAGCAAGGGAAAGAAAAGAGAGAGACAAACCAAGAAACAGACAGTTAACTCTAGAGAACAAACTGAAGGTCCCCAGAGGGGAGGTGGGTAGTGGGGATGGGTAGAATAGGTGATGGGGATTAAGGAGGGCACTTGTGATGAGCACTGGGTGATGTATGGAATTGCTGAATCACGGTATTGTACACCTGAAACTAACATTAACACCGTTAGTTAACTATACTGGAGCTAAAATAAAACAGATTTTAAACATTTTTAAAAAGAACTAAAATAAAAACATAAATTGGTTTTGTGCAGGTTTTGACAGTAATGGTAAGAATAACATATATATGCCAAGTACTACCTGAGGGTTATACAGCTTTGGTGATTCTGCATATGTGTTAAATGCCGTTCTATTTGCATTTAAGACTGGCATTGTATAATATACAGGTAACTGGTAAAACTGCTTGCTAATAATTTAAAATTTTTATCTTTATTTACTTAGAATCATATACAACAGCAAATATAAAACACCATGACAAATCACATAAGGGACCATAGAAAAAACGAAAAAGATTTATATTTTACCACACTTAATAGCATTTTTTATACTGATTTTTAAACTCTTCATTTGCATTTTGCATCAAGCCCCACAAATTACACATCCAGCATTGGGTAGGGAAGCGTGTAATCCAATTTGGGCCAAGAAGATCATACATAAAGTTTGCTGAGAGCCTCTAGAAAGAGAAAAATGTTTCTTTACCTTCTGAGTGTTTCTAGAAGAGACCCAACTTCTCTTTTCCTGGATATGTAGCTGCAGAAATACTGGGAAGTACTGAGACCTTAATTAGGAGTCATATTTGGATGAAGGTGATGCTATTGCAGGACAGGAAAGAAATAAGGCTCTTGAGCCTTTCACTAAATACCTGTTGAATGGAAGACTACATGCAGTCAATAGATTTTTAAAAGTTTGGGTAGGGTTTTTAATTTTTATTTTTGTTTAAGTTTATTTATTTATTTTGAAAGAGGGAGAGAGAGAAAGAGTGAGTGTGTTCATGGGCAAGCAGAGGAGGGGCAAAGAGAGAAGGAGACACAGAATCTGAAGCAGGCTCCAGGCTCTGAGTTGTCAGCACAGAGCCTGACGTGGGGCTCGAACCCACAAACCGTGAGATCATGACCTGAGCTGAAATCGAGTCAGATGCTGAACTGACTCACCCACCCAAGTGCCCCTGAGTAGGGTTTTTAAAAATATAATTTGTTAACTGCTACTTATATAAGACTTAGATGAAAAGACAGCTAGATATAAGTCAGAGATAATTTAAAAATAGAGCTAGGAAAATATTGGAAAATATTGTGCAGAAGATAAAATGCACAAAATCAGAAACTGCAATGTAACAAAATCAGAAACTGCATTAAAATAATAAAAAGAAAAATCTACAAGCTGGATAAGGCAAATCAATAATGTGAACAAACTTGAAGTACTATTGCAGATTCAGAAAATGGCACAAGTTTAAAACAATGACAGAGAAGAAGGTTGATATAGAGGGTAGGTAACAGTTATCCAACACATTTCTGATGCTTTTTCTTAAAAGGAGACCAGAACACATAGACTCTAACAATAACTGAAAATATTCCAAGTGCAAGAAAGATCCAAATCATTTCAAAAGAATTAATCAAGTTATAACCAGAATCAGTAAAAATAGATTAGTGTTTGAAATAACCTGGTGATATTTTATGTCTCAAGAATAAAGAAAGAATGTATAAGCATCAAATAAGAGAAAAACAGATTATCCAGCTACTTAGACTTCCCTCTCCAATAGTAAATGTCAGAAAACAGTAGAGCAATATAAAAATAGTTTTGAGGAAAAGAGTTATGGTTCAAGATTCCTAAACCCGGCCAAGTTGTGATTAGTATGTGAAGTCAACACAAACATACACTACCATATATAAGACTCAGAAAGCTTTCTATCCATAGACTTCCTAAAAATATTTTTCAAAAATGCAATTCAGCCAAACTAACGATGAATCAATATAACCAGTATCCCCAAGTCCTGTATATTTTAAACTTTAAGATTACCCTTCCTATTAATACTCAACTAAATATTTTTGGAGACTCGATCCAAAGAGCATGGAGGGAAGATAATGTTTTCCCAAATATTTCTTGGGGTCCAAAGGATCTGTTTTATTACATTACTCCCTTTGAACAGTAGCTCTTGCCATCTCTTTACCATATCTTCATGGTATCCCAGAAGTTGACAACCTGATTTATTTCAAAATATAAATATAATTGTTTTATTTTCCAAGCTTTTGCCAACACAAGATTATTACTCAAATATAATGACTAATAAAATTTACTAAGGATTTTAGTAAGGGCTTAGTAAAATTTACTGAGGGTTTCATAAAAGAATGATAGCAACAAAAAGAAACCCTATACTCCATGTAGATATCTGTTCCTAAATTCCACTGTCCAATCCCCATAAGATCTGTGTCCCAGGCTCAACTCTTTGTCAGTGAGAATCTTCTCATCACAGATAGAGGCCTAAAGTATATTCTCACTCTGCAAGCTGTAAGTCTCAGCCCCTCTCTCACTTTATATTTCAATCTAGGAAACCAAAATATCAGTTAACAGTAATTTCAGTACCTAAGGAAGTCTACTCCTTACCATTTATTATCCATTCATTCAATCATAAAACAGTTTTTATTTTTATTGTTCAAACTTGGTCATTCAGTAATAGTATTTTACTTCCCACTGCCCTCTCTTGGCCTAGCTAATGACTCATTATTTTTCCCCCCAAACAGTAAAAGTGCTCTTACCAAGTAGGTATATTTGTATTTAGACCTTTAAAAAATCACACACGCGTGCGCAAGCACACACACACACACCCCACACAGGTTCCTAATTAGATTTTCTTTACTGAGCTCAAAGTTACCTATTGAATTCTTTGCTGTGGCTCATATTCAAAACACCTCCGCCTTTACAGTCTTCCAAGATAGTACATAAGTTTAAAAAATAAACCCAAACCTATTTGGAATTCTACTCTCCTTTGGCTACGTGATCCAAAAAAGATATCTCTTCCCTCCCTTCATAAACTCTTCTTTTTCATCCATTATAAAGAATTCAAGAAAATTTATAGCATTTCAACTATTTTTGTCATTATAAATAATGCTGGGACACAGAAATCATCTTATTCTTGCCATTGATAATTACTGATTTGTTTGTAGTTGTAGAACAATTAGGAAAAAAGATGTATATTTTTCAAGAGAGGAAAACAAAAGAAGAGTGATCCTTATTAGCAAATACAGAAACATCAAGAAACCATTATAAATAAAGGCCACCAGATAAGATGACTAATAGAAAACACATCAGCTATAACAAAAGACCTCATATAGGGTAAAAATTAAAATCCAATTGTGGCCTGTGTCCATTATACTAATATTTGGTAATAGAAAAAAAAATGAAGAAAAACAAGTAGGAGAATGATGACTTAAACTACAACGCATCCACATTAGGAAATATGTAGCAGCTAGAAAGAATTTGGTTACGTTATATATTCTATGTGAATGCTCCCGAAGACAGTAAATTAAAAATCAAAATATAAGGGTACCTGGGTGGCTCAGTAGGTTAACCGTCTGACCTTGGCCCAGGTCATGATCTCCTGGTTCGTGAGTTTGAGCCCCACATTGGACTCTGTGCTGATAGCTCAGAGCCTGGAGCCTGCTTCAGAGTCTGTGTCTCCCTCTCTCTCTGTCCCTCCCCTGCTCACACTCTGTCTCTTTCTCTCAAAAATAAACATTAAAAAAAAATCAAAATATAGTATCTAAGGCATAATATCATTTATTTAAAATAAAACTGTATATTTCATATATACAAACATATGTAGGTAAATATAAAGAGAGTTCTGAGACAATATATCCCATTCAGACAATATATCCCATTTGTATAGATGACAAATGTTATGTTCAAAGAGAGGACTAGAACTAAGTGGGATTCAAGGGGCCTTTCACTGGATGTGCATTGTTGCTATTTTTTTTACACTGAGTATTTATCTACCTCTTCTATTTAAACTTATAAATACATATAAAATTTTAAGTAGGAATAACAATGCCTATTACTGCTTGAATTAGAAGACTGTTTATTTTAAAATGTTATTTTTCTTCAAAATTAATTTCTAAATTAATGCAATCCATTCTGAGCAGTAACAAGATTTTTCGTTTTACATCTACATTGTTTCTTTTTTTCTTTCTTCACAGTTAAAAACATCTGTAAATTATTCTCATTGACCCTTGACTCTGGAGAGAAGACTCCGTGATGAATTCTCTAACATGGAGCTTCAAGCTTAGTATTACCCTAATAGGAAATCTTCCTTTGATGCTCAAACAATAGTTTCCCTTGTGACAAACGGAGGAGGTGGCTTTTTCTCAAACTATCTATTATTCGAGATGGAACTTTGTCCTCAGGTGTGCATCTTTATCTTTAGGGTACAAATTCTGTGCCTTTCACCAGTAGGTGGTTTGTTTTGTTTTTAATTCTGGCTGTATTGTTCGCAACAATTCAAGGGGTATATTTTCTCTTCCCACATCAATTTTTTATCTCTATTTTCATTTAGAGGCAAAGGAATATATTTCATCCCCTCAGTAATTTTCTGGTTATAAAGGAATAAAGTGTACTTCTCTCACTCAATACTTGTAAGAAATACAGGCAACATAGCTGAATCAAAAGAGATTTGGCAAAACAAGCAGTAGCTCTTACCTTTCTATTACATAAGTAGGATGGCCATTTGACTGGTGAACTGGAGAAAACTTAGTATCTACCTAATCACCATATCCAGGGAATGTTAAGAAGCAGGTTAAGAAGCAGACATGGGTTCAAGTCGAAGATGGCTGATGTGGGAAGTCTCTGAACTCATCTCCTCCCAGGAACACAACTACAGCTCCATTTGGAACACCTTCCTCTAAAAATGAAATGAAACGAAACGAAACAAAACAAAACAAAGCGCTACCAAAACTTAAAAACTAGCAGTGACTCCTTCACTCAGAAGCAAATGTGAAGAAAACAGCGTTTGAAGCAGATAGGAAAGGCTGAGAAACAACCTTACCATAATTTCCTCCAACCTGCCCTGTGGTCTTTAAGACCTGCACCTGAGACGCAGCCCCCAAACTGTCTGGCTTTGAAGACCAACAGGGCTGGTGCCCCAGAGACCTGTGGTCTGTGGTGAACTGAGGGGCGGCTCTTAAAGGGCCCACGCGCCCAGACTCAGAGGCCCCAGGGCTCAGCGCAAAGCAATTTTTTTGAAAAGCATTCAGACTTTATGTGAAATCGGCTCATTTGCTGACTTTAAAGCATCAGACTGAGGGGCAGGGGATACTCTCTGAGGAAGGAGGCTGGTGGGCGCCGGCTTTGCCCTCCCAATCTGCCTTGCTGAAGCTAAGGGGCACCAACTTTTTTCCCCTTTTCTCTTTCCTGGCAGGTGCTATCTTTGCACTCCCCATCTGCATCCCTCCAGCAAGAGAGCACTCTCCCTCTCCACCTACAGCTTGTGAGTGTCTCCCAGACAGGAGCCTATATACTGGTGTGGAGCCCCAATTGTGTGACTGCTGCCCAAGGCATGCCTCCAGATTTCCTGGTTTTGGTCGCCATTGGGGCTTACACTTGTGGTCCCACAGGACTGTATGTATTTGCATGTTTTATTTAAATAAATTTTAATTCAAGTATAATTAACATACAGTGTTCTATTAGTTTCAGGTGTACAATATAACGATCCAACAATTCTATACATTTCTTTGTGCTCATCAAGGTAAGTGTACTCTTAATCATATTTGCATTCCTTAAAAGCTGCTGCCTGAGACTCTGACTTCCAATGGCCTGAATCTAGATACTGACTGAGATCCTCCCCTTTGAGACGCTGACTAGTCTTGGCACATCCTCAACTGCTGGGAACAATGAAAGATAAAGTAGGCTGCTTTGACAATTACAAAGGCTTGAGAGACAACCAAGAGCTAGGACAGGGTTGAACCCTAAGATTCATGTCTTATACAAGGCCACTCTAAGACTGGGAGAAATGGCTGTTTCATTTGAAGAATAAAAAACAACACAGAGAGTCAAGCAAAATGAAGGAACAGGAGAGAATGTTCCAAACAAAAGAACAAGATAAAACCTGAGTAAAAACAAACAAACAAACAAACAAAGTTAATGAAACAGATAAGTGATTTACCTGTCAAAGAGATTCTCTCATCCTCTTGCAGCCAAATGTTGGTTGGAATTTAGTCATCTGAAAGACTAAACTGATCTAGAAGTCTACAATGGCCAATGATTTGATGGTTAATGCTGGCTAGTGGCTGCAGGGCCAGCTGGACTGTCAACAGGAGCATCTACATGGCCTTCTCCAGTATGGCAGTCTCAAAGTAACTGGGATTCAGGGGTCCAAGCACAATTGTTCTAGCAAACAAGGTGAAAGCTGCTTCACCTTTTCTGACCTAGTCTTGGAAGACATGCAACATCACTCTGGGCTGTAATCTTGTAGTTTATGTCTTGTAGTTTGTAATCTTGTAATTGTTATATCTAGATTCAGTGAAAGGAGGTATAGATTTCACCTCTCCATGGGAAAAGTGTGAAGGTTTCAATGTAGGAGAAATATGTGTCACAGGAGATACTGTCTTCTTTGGAAAATATGATCTACAAAAGGCCATCATCTGGCTCTAAAAAGTCACATATTTCCCACATGTCATATGTGAATGAAGACAGTTTTACTTCTTACTTTACCATCTGGATGTCTTTTATTTCTCTTCCTAGGTTAATTGCCCTAGCTAGAGTCAAGAGTACAATGTTGCACAGCAGTGATGAGAGCAATATCCTTGTCTTGTTCCTGATCTGAGGGGGAAATGTAGTCATTCTTTCACCATTAAGTATGATGTTTGTTAGACATACATTAACAGGTGGAAAAAATTTCTTCCTATTTCTAGATTGCTGAGAGATTTTATTGTTGTGGCTCTTAATCAGTAATGGATGAGAGATTTTTGCCAAACATTTTTTTTCTGCTTCTTTTAAGATTAGCATATGATTTTCCTTTTCTAATGTTACTATAGTAAATTACATTAATTGATTTTTAAATCAGTTATACCAACCTGATTTTCCTGAGATAAATCCCACCAGGTGTATTTTTGGATTCCATTTGCTAAGACTTTATAAAGAGTTTGTTATGTCCATATTCATGAAGAATATTAGAATGTAGTCTTCTTTCTTGTAATATATTTTTTTCTGTTTTTCTAATAAGCCTAATGCTCCCAGCCGAATGTGTTGGAAAGTATTTATTCCTTCTCAATTTTTTGGAAGAATTTGTGTAGAATTGATTTTATTTCTTCCTTGGTAGAATTAAAAAGTAAAGCCATTGGGACTTGGCTATTTACTTATTTATTTATTTATTTATTATTTATTCATTTATTAGAAGGGTTTGTCTACAAATTTAATTTTTAAAAATAGATATAAGTCTTTTGGAGCTCTCTCTTGAATGAACTTTGGTAGTGTGCCTTTAAAGCAATTTATCAATTTCACACAACTTTTAAAATTTATTGGCATAAAGTTGTTCATATTTTATTATTCTTTTAATATCCGTAGTGGTAGCTGCCAACTTTTCTTATTCTTGACAATTGCTAATTTCCATTTTCTTTTTTTGTCATTGGCTAATTTTTTTTCCTGGAGTTTCAAGGCTTAGGGTTTTACTGACCATCTCAAAAAGCACCTTTTGATTTCATGTGTTTTTCTTTATTTCTTTTCTATTTTCTGTTTCATTCACTTCATCTCTTTGTTTTCTTGTTTTCTTTCATTTGCTTGTTTGGAGTTTAATTTGGTCTTCTTTTTCTAGTTTCAAAAGGTGGGATTGTCATTGTTTTTAGCCCATCGTTCTCTCCTTCTGAAAATTATTTTACCTGCATCCCAATTTTGACAGGCTGTTTTCGTTTTCATTTAATTCCATTTCATAATTTTTCCTTGACCAGTGGATTATTTCGAAGTGTTTTGTTTGTGAATATTAGAGGATTGTCCAGATATCTTTTTTGTATTGATTTTTAATTTCCTAACAATGTGGCCACAGAGCACACTTTGCATGATCGGACTCCTCTTAAATGTTAATGAAACTGATTTTATGGCCCAGCATATGAACTTAATAAATGTTCCACATGTGCCTGAAAAAATTCTTGTGTTGTTGAGTGTATTGTTCTGTACATGCCAGTTAGTTCTGGTTGGTTGATAGCATTTTTCTGGTTGGTTGATCAAGCCTTCTTTACACTTGTTGATTCCTTTCTACTTATATCAATTATTGAGAGAGACTTGTTAAGTTTATGACCATAATTGTGGATTTGTCTATTTCTGTTTCCAAGTCCATTAGTTTTGGCTTCATGCATTTTGAAGCTCAGTTATTAGATATATACACCAAGGATTGTTATATTGTCTAAATGAATCAATCACTTTATCATTATTACTCTCTTTATCCTTGTTCATATCCATGTTCTGACATCTACCTTGGCTGATGTTAATACAGCCACTTCAGGTTTCCTTTGTTTAGTGGTATCATAGTACGTATATTTCCACCCCTTTATTTTTGGTCAATGTGTGTCTTCATATCTAAAGTGAATTGTAGATTCCCAGGAAACCCATAAATAATTTTTTAGGGGAGTGGGTGGACAGCCAAATGATATGTGTGGAGTGCTTCTCAACTTTTTAAACTCATGGTAAATTAAAGGGAAAATGGTTGTTTTATTGATTCCTTCTTCCTCTGGAGCAGTGGGGGATTGAAAACTAGACATACTGTAACCAAGAAAAGGAATACTGGTTAAAAACTCTTAAAGAGAGAAACGGTGTGATTTCCATCCTAAATTATGAAAAGCCTGTAGATCCCATTTCCTGAATCAAAGAAATGTGGAGGCAACGTTGTTGAGGAGAGGTAAGAGAAACTGCAGTCTTTTGTTTTCACCCCCCGCAAGTGTCAGGAGCAGTGGTTGCTTCTGCTGTTGTTGTTTTCTATTCAGGACTAGAGAATAAATATTTTAGACGCTGCAGGCCTTGCAGTCTCTGTAGCAGCTACTCAACTCTGTCACTGTAATGCAAAAGCATCCACAAATGACACCTAAGGGAATGAGCACGGCTGTGTTCCAATAAAACTTTATGTATGGACCCTGTAATTCAAATTTTAATATAATATTCACATGTCAGAAAATACTAGTCTTGTTTTCATTTTTTCAACTTTTTAAAATATAGAACTCATTCATACTACTGTTGAGTCAAATTTGCCTGTAGGCCATAGTTTGCAGACTCCTGCACTAGAATGGCAAGTCAATAGCTTCATATCATGATAAGGAATGACCATATCCAGAGGACTAGAGGTAGAGTCAGAATCAAAGAGATAGGAAGATTATGAAAACATAGCTGTGAAGAGAGGGAGATGGGATGGAAAGGAAGGGAGCCAAAGGGAAAGAATTCTTTGCAAATATATAGTTTTCCCTATAAAAGAGTGACTCAGAGTATCATAGAGATCTCCATGGCATTATACTTTTCTTGCTTCCCAGAAGTCTCAAACTCTATCTTATGCACTTGAGGGATCTGCTAGACTACCATTTGTGATTTGAAGACCAAATATTGTAGTTGGCTTCACATTTCCTTTCTTTCAGCAACCTCTTAGGTACAAAAATCAACTAGATACAGCTGTAAAAGCTATGATTCTTAGCTCTCAGCAGATGGCAAATATCATTCTTCCTTTTCCCAGAGGACCTAGACATTTAACATCATATTTAAAAAAACTTTGGGATTCCTGGATGCCTCAGTCAGTTGGGTGTCTGACTTTTGATTTCTGCTCAGGTCAGGTCATGATCTCACAGTCATGAGATCAAGCCCCATGTTGGACCTGGTTCGGATTCTCTCCCTCTCTTTCTCTCTCTCTCTGTCTTTCTCTCTCTCTCTCTCCCTCTCTCTGTCTGTCTCTTTCTCTCTCTCTGTCTCTCTCTCAGAAACTTTTAAGTCAGAGACTAAAGCAGAATTCTCTTTTAAATATCAAACATTTCTTTCTATCTAACCCCTCAATTCCCATACTCTCTTCTTTCCCTTACTATTATTCTGCCTTAAGGGGAGAAAAGAAGAAAAAACAAGTTGAAGAAAACAGATTTGGAGTGTTGTATCTGGCAGGTGGCAGAGAGTAGAAATAGAGACCCAAATTACAGATCCTTCTCTATCTTTGCCCTCCACCCATGCCCCCAATTTTCTCATAATAAAATCTAGTACATAGAAATAAAGATGGGTCACTTTGGCCTTAGGTTTGATGGTACAATATATTCAGGTTTTTCAAATTTACAACTTAACTCATGGCCCTAGAGGTTTTTAAAAATTATTAAATAAATTTTTTAGAAATACTGTAAAATTATTTAAATTTCTGTGTGTGCAATGTGATATTTCTGGTTCTCTTTCACACTTAAAGCTCTCATTGAGAATAAAACAGTTTTCTGCATTAAACTGTAACATGATTTGGCATTTATACATCCTGTAGGAGAGAGTGAAACACTACCTGCTTTAAATTGTGATTTCTAGGAGGGTTTCTGGATATAGTAAAGCCTCAGATACCAGAAAAAATAAAATAAAGATTTTGAAATTGCCTTGCCAAGGCTAAGATTCATATGTCTATTTTTACTCAACACCAAATAAAGGTACCATTTCTAATCCAAGAACTTCACTCTGCCATCTTCTAGCACATTGACATTTTCCACAGGCGTTTCTTGTTTTACTTAATGTATTTTTTCTAGTTTTTCTTAATATGATATCTGAGAATTTTTGTTGCTAAGTATTGATTCAAAAATTTTAAATTATGGTTAAACTGTGGCTATTCGACACAGTGTCAAAGGTGATTTACTATTTTCAAAGCTTTATTGTTCTTGACTTTGACTAAAATAATATCCAAATAAAATTTCAAGAATGATTCAGAGAATTTTAAGCTATACAATGAAGCAAGGCTCTGAATGCAATATTAAACAGAACTCTGCAGCCACACTGCAAAAGATTTCCATTGCCTTCCATATGTAGCTGGAAAAAGAATAGTTTTGATCAAAAGATTTAATTTTTCTATAGCTAGAACATGCTGAAGGATAGTATGATTTCTCTGAGTGCGAAGTTTATTTAATTACTTGGAACTATTTTGTACATTACAATTCAATCCAAATTAAAGTAATCCATCCCATTGTGTTTTCAACCAGATGAGGTCAAATTCTGTCTTTCATAACTATTTTGTATTCATAGATTATTACTTTCTTAAATTTTTTTAATGTTTATTTATTTTTGAAAGAGAGAGACAGAGAGAGCATGAGCAGAGGAGGGGCAGAGATAGAGAGGCAGACAGAATCCAAAGTAGGCTCCAAGTTCCAAGCTGTCAGCCCAGAGCCAGATGCAGGGCTCGAACCCATGAACCACTAGGTCATGACCTGGGGTGAAGTCGGATGCTTAACCGACTGAGCCACCCAGGTGTCCCTCATAGGTTATTACTTTCTAAGGTTACTTGGTTTCAAAACAGAAAACATGGTTACATGTACATGATTACTATGAAAAGAAGATTTTTAAATATTTGATTTCACAAATTCATGAGAAGGCAAAATTTTCATTTTGTTTGGTTTTCTGATTGCTTCGCTTAAATTTTCCCCAATAAGGCCAAAAATACTTTCTGATATTATAATAAATGCCATTTATAATATTTCAATAATATCTGTGGCATAATCTTTACTTTGCCCTACATCTTTTTTGATGAAACATAAGCAAGAGAAATTCTCACTTTCTGTGTAACATATACTTTACCCAGTGAAAAACTCAACTGAAGGATGCTGCTGAAGCCAATAGCTCTGAAAGTTTAGGAGAAAATGATTAGAAACTGATATGAGCAAAACTAACAATATCAGGGCAATAAATTAGGATAAAATAACCAGATTTATCCATGCTTATTCTGCAGAACATAATCTCCTAACATTTACAAAAACACCCAAGCTCTATTCTTGGATTAAGTGACATGTCTGCATTTTACCACTTGTTTAGAATGGGCTGTTGGTTATATCATTTTCCCAGTATGATTAGACTCAAAACCCCAAATCCAGTTTCAATAACAGCCCTGTTATTCCTGTATATCCCATAATCCTAAAAGGAGACATAGAGGTAAAGGTTACAAAAGTGTTTTCTCTGCCACACCATGAAATCTGTCCTACTTGCAAGTGACAAGGCTCCTGTAGGACCCTTTCTTGCCATCAAGAATCCAAATTAGCAACAGCTTGCAGTGATAATCAGTTCATTTCAGTGTACTCAAAATGGGCTCATTATTATTAATTTTTGCCAACTCCCAAGCAATTCATGAACCATTTTTAGATTTTCAAAAAGCAGTTCATGAATCAGACAAAAAAAAATTTAAAAGGAACCCATCCCACAATGAGATGATGACTCAGAGTCCTTTGCTGTAGCTGTGTCAACTGCCGAGCATCTGAAATCTGATGAGGATGGGGCTGATGGAGAAAAGGCCATGATGAGCATGAAACAATGTGTTGAATTTACATGTTAAAACTTCTTGTTGGTTTTGGCAATTTTTGCTGAGGATTATTGAGAAATCCATAACATCTGGATGTGGGGGAGAAGCTCCACTAAAATGATGAAGTTTATATTGGTCGACAAGACTATAAATGGAAAAGAAAGTAGTTTCTTAACACAGCTGTTTCCAATTTTGTTAACATTTTAGGCCAAATTCATTTGAAAAAAAAGAAATAACATAAAACTCTAATGTTCAAGATATACTTTACAAGTCTGATTTAATGTACACATGCTGAAGACATTCTTGACTCAAACTAATATACCCAGAGAATGGACAAATGAACCAGTGATCTAAGTCTAGGTTCCAAACCTGTCTTTGAAATGGACACTAGCAAGACATTTTGCCAATAAATTTGGATTTCAAAGTGAAATAATCCCTTTAGGTTAATTCGTTTTTAAGTGAAATAAAACCATCAGATTCCTGGCACTGCCTTATGTTTCAATACATATCATATCTCTTAGGTCCTAAAATAATTGAATGGACAGATCATTGATCGAATCTCAAATGAACTAGATAGTCTCCATTTTTCCCACCAACTGGGTGACTTCTTATTCATCACTTACTCTTTCTGCACTTTATTTTTCCCCTGTGTAAGATGAAAATTATGTAAAAAGACAAATAAAATATATGCAAACATATTTTCTTGTTTTCTTGAAAGTAACACTGCATAAAGCAAATACAAATACACACACACACACACACACACACACACGTACACGTTCCTACACATGCAGCTATATCTATTTATTTAAATCACTCTCTCCTTGGTTTCCAAATTTTCATTTTCCTATTATTAGTTTTTTGACATCTCTTTTGTCATATTTTAGCAGAAAAACTATGGCAAACATTAAAAACTTCTCTATTCCTTTCTCTCTTTGTCTCTTATTTCCTTCTTTTCCTTTCCTTTCACATTTCCTCCATTGTGGCCTTCAAACAGCTTTCTGTTTTCTTACACAAAGAACAAAGGCAAAATAGAAAGCTTAGAGATAAATATGCTTTCCTATGATTTTCATTTATGAACCCCTGAAGTCATTATGCAGTTGAATAAAGTGGGAGCAGCATCTTTGAAAAATGTTCTATTAGCTTGTTGATGCTTTTTGGCTAGAGATGACTCTTAAATATTGATGACAATTATAATCTACTTCCTATGCTTTTTTTTTTCAGAATTCAAGATTTGGTAGAGGCATGAACATACCAATATCAGATAGATTTGTTAATTCTCCTTGACATAAGTAAAGTCTGGGATAGCAAGATGTTTTAAAGATCATCAACAATATGATCAATACAGATTGCCAAAATCAATTCTGGAGTCTGACTCTGCCTGCTGTGAGCAGTTGTCACAATGTTCTTTGAGAAAATTGGCAAGAAATGATAAGGATTCTGTCAACAGACACCCATCAATAGAAAATAATCCCCCTCAAGAAATATTGCACTCTTTTTTGCCTTTTCCTTGCAAATAGGTTATAAACAAGGAGAGTCTGGTTGAACCTTGCAATTAACAGAGTTGATATAAAAGATCTTATGTAAGATCTTTGTTATAAATAGATTAAAATGTTAACTGGGATAATATCTTTCTCAATTTATAGAGTATTTAAGGACTCAGAAGCAACACCTACTAAATGAAATGTATTTGATGTCTCTATAAGGAATTTTTGATTCAGTAAGATCCTTTCCATAGGTATAAAGTTTGACACTTTGGGTAGTGTGTTGATTGACTTTGGTGAGGATCATTTTGTTTTTTTTCTAAATTTCATAAGTTTACCACAATTAAAAGCAGCAGGATATTTGGCTAACTATAGCACCTCTGGTTTCACATTTTTCCTGAATTTTTTCAGTTGAGACCTAAGGATCTTGAGATTTTATGAGTGTCTTTACGATGTCTGTGAATTTCTTAAATTGAATAAAAACTTTTGGTGTGTGTATATATTTGTATTGTTTAGGGGCACCTGGGTGGCTCAGTCGGTTGGGCGTCCAGCTTCGGCTCAGGTCATGATCTCGTGGTCCATGGGTTCAAGTCCCGCGTTTGGCTCTCTGCTGACAGCTCAGAGCCTGGAGCCTGCTTCCGATTCTGTGTCTCCCTTTCTCTGGCCCTCCCCGCTCACACTTTGTCTCACTCTCTCTCTCAAAAATAAATAAACATTAAAAAATTTATATTTATATTGTTTATAGTAACAGAAATCCTAACAACTGGCTGGCATACCAAGTCATCTATGAAATTTTTTGAAGGAATGAAGGAAGAAAAGAAGGACAGAAAAAATTTATCTAGAGCAAAATGATTTTTTAAAACTTGAATAACTTAACCCTATCTCGGTATTTATTTTAAAAAGTAAATGCTTATGGAGTGCCTATTATGTGCCATCGTTAAAAAATAACAATAACAAAAAGATCCACACTTAAAGAGGTTATATTTAAGTGACAGGAGAAAGACAATACATTATGTCAAGTTCTACATGATGCAAGTCTAATGTAATACTCTCCAATAACAATTATGATATTAAGGAATGTTAGAAAATTGTTATAAACACAAAGAGGCTTTCTTTTTAGTGTAACTAATATCCTCTAACACTTACACAACATTAGAAACAATGCCCTGTTTTAAAGATTTGTCCCTTCTCCTGGGCACTACCATATTTGAGCCAGATAATTCTGTTGTGAGGAGTTGTCCTACGTATTTGTTTAGCAGCAATCCTTGCCTGCACCCACTAGATGCCAGTAGCGTCCCCCCTCCCCAGTTGTTATAACTAAAAATTTCTCTAGAAATTGCCAGATGTCCCCTTGGGGGCAAAAATCACTCCTGTTGAGAAACAGTACTCTGAAGGATGCATCTATTAGTAGCTCAGGCCAATGGCAAGGTATGTAGTGATAAATGCAATGTTTTCATTGTCATGGAGAACTTCACATGTCTCAGAGAGAACTCAGTCTTGAGAGAACCTATTTTGGAATCCATTAGTCTACAAAACATCTACTAAAAATCCATACCTTGCCCTTGAAGGAAGTTTCTCTCTCTCTTTCCCATTGTCTTTTACTTCTTAGTTGCTTATTTATATTTAGCCTGCTTTTCTTCCACACCTAAGCTCACAGAGGGCCAATGTCATAGGCATTCTTACTTTATAAATATTGGCTTTGTAACAATAAAATCTGGCTGTTTAAAATGTAACACATATTGGATATACCTAACTAAAGGAAGGATAATACATAGAAATGCAATAAAATAGCTAATGGAATAAAACTTAAAGAAAGATTATATACAGATTTGTTGATATTTTCATTCACTGAAGCTCAAAATTTCTAGTTTTATTTTTTCAGAAATTCAGAGCACAGCAGTAATAATCTCTTTTGACTGTCACTGTCATCCCTGTAATGGAAACACCTCACCTTTACTTCCAGAAAAAAAGAAAACAATGCAGTATTAAAATGAATAGAGGAAACTGAAGAGAGCCAATTTATGTAGAAATAAACTATTGGGACTTCATCAAAATTCAAAGCTTCTGCACAGTGAAGGAAACTATCAACAAAACTAAAAGGCAATCTATGGAGTATCTTGCAAATATCTTACAAGTATATGTATCCAAATCTATAAAGAACTCATAAAACTCAACACCAAAATAAAATGAATAATCAAACTAAAAAATGGGCAGAAGACAAGAATAGACAGTTTTCCAAAGAAGACATCCAGATGGCCAACAGACAAATGAAAAGATGCCTAACATCACTGATCATCAGGAAATACAAATCAAAACTACAATGAGATATCATCTGACACCTGTCAGAATGACTAAAATCAACAACACAGGAAACAACAGGTGTTGGCGAGGATGTAGGAAAGGGGAGTCTGCTTGAACTGTTAGTGGGAATGCAAACTGGTGCAGCCACTCTGGAAACAGTACGGAGGTTCCTCAGATCACTAAAAATAGAGTTATCCTAAAATCCAGCAATTACACTACTAGGTATTTGCCCAAATAATTCAAAAATACTAATTCAAAGAGATACCTGCACCCTAATGTTTACAGCAGCATTATCTACAATAGCCAAATTACAGAAACAACCCAGGTGCCCATGGACTGATGAATGGATAAAGAAGATGTGATATATATATACAATGGAATATTACTCAGCCATAAAGAAGAATGAAATCTTGTCATTTGCAACAACATGGATGGAGCTAGCAAGTATTATGCTAAGGGAAATAAGTCAGCAGGAGTGAGACAAATACCACATGATTTCACTCATATGTGGAATTTAAGAAACAAAATACACAAGCAAAGGGGGAAAAAAGAGAGGCGGAAAGAAACCAAGAAACAGACTCTTAACTGTAGACAACAAACTTATGGTTACCACAGGAGAGGGAGGTGGGGAGTGGGTTAAATTGGTGATGGGATTGAGGAGAACACTTGTGATAAGCACAGGGCGATGCATGGAAGTGTGATGGGTCATAGACATGTAATTTTAGTAGGCCATAAATATGGAACTTGACCATTGGATGTCTCCTAAGGGCTTTGAGGAAAGGTTTTGCTCCATAAAAATTCAATGGGCATGGTCATGCCTGCACAGGATACCTGGGAGTGTTACAGCTGTCTTGCAACCAGAAGGGGAGACAACGTTGACAGACCAAAAGTGAAAGAATGGGAAGAGAAAAGCCTGGAGCCCGAAGAATTCCAACTGATACAATAAATATGTCTTCTATATCTTCATCCATGCTTTCTTTGTATTTATTTTTCATTGTACTAATCTGAATTTAGGAGTACAAGCATGGAGCTGATTCTTTTGAAGAGTTTACCAATCATAAGTTTCAGATCCCTTTATTCAGTGGCCTCTACTTTTTCAGTTAATTCCATCACTTTTCACCTATGACTCATCCTGGAGTATGGACTTTAGTCAAAGTAAGAGAAATATGCAGAAAAATAACATTTGAAACCCAAGTGTATGGAGTATATACAGACCGTATATGGGGGAAAGAGGAGAAAGTCAAGAGTGATGGCTCTGGAAATCCCTTATTTTATAGGATGTAAAAAATTTAAACTGTAAAGTAGACTAAGGAAGCATCTGAGCCGAAGGGGGACAGAAAAGATGGCACCATACGTTAACAGGAAGCAGGCAACCTTCAGAAAGAAAATTCAATAAATTCTTGGATTGGATCTTTCAATGTCCATTTTGCCCTTATTCTACAGAAAGGCTAAGGATTTACAAATCTCTATTTCCTAAATTCCCTGGCAACTGCACTTCTGGATGTGGCTTGCATTCTATTAGATGCTCTTGCGCAATATCTAAAAGGCAGAAGAGAGACAGAGGTCATCTTCCAGTAACTAGTGGCTAATACGTTGTGGGCAGACTCCACACTCCAGTGTCTAGTTGACAGCCTTGCCGGTGGGAGGTCTTTGCAGCAGCAGCAGCAGCGGCAGGAGCAGGAGTAGCAGCTGCAGATTCCTGCCGGCTGCATCATAGCAGCATGACTTTGATGCACAGGCAACCTTTATGATGCACAGGCAGCCTCCTGAATCCTATTTCACCAGGACTTCCAACAAGTTTAACTTTAACTCCCCAGAAGAAATCCTTTTCAGCTTAAAATACCTAAAGTAATACAGACATAGCAACATGGTCAAACACTGAAGGTTTAAGATCATGACTATTAAGAGAACTTTGGGGGTGCCTGGGTGGCTCAGTCCGTTAAGCATCCCACTTGGGCTTAGGTCATGATCTCCCCGTTGGTGAGTTCCAGCCCCACGTAGGGTTGTGTGTTGACAGCTTGGAGCCTGGAGCCTGCTTCAGATTCTGTGTCTCCCTCTCTCTCTGCCCTCCCCCACTCACACTCTGTCTCTCTCTCTCTCTCTCAAAAATAAAACATTAAAAAAAAAACAGGAGAATTTTGAAGGCCAATTCAAATATCTAGAGAGTATTTCAGCACACTAATGGGAGCACAGACCCAGTCATCAGGCAGTCATCAGGAATTAAAGAATATAACTCAGAAAAATGTTGATTACAAGTTAGAGAAAACGAACTTGTGCAAAAAAGATATGTGCGACACCTGGGTTGAGGCACACCCTAATTCTAAGGGACATAAATAAATTCATTAAATCTCTCTCCTTTCCTCTCTTCACCCTGAACTCTTGGACTTATTTCTGATGATTTCTCTCTCTCTCCCTCTCTCTCTCTTTCTGTGTGTGTGTCTGGTGTGTCTGTGTCTTTCTCTCTCTAGATGAGTGAGAAGCTTCATACAACCTTAAGCTCATAATATCCCAGCAGCCATAAATGAACTTCACAGAAAACTCTGATTCATTCTGGTTGGTTCACCCGCCCACTCTTGGATTAATTTCTGTTTGTGCGTTATTTTTCAGGTTATGTTAGGTGCCCTCCTCTTTGATTGGTAACTTCACCAAAACCACGCCAACAGGGGAACACATTTCTACAAAGAGAAGGAATTATTACCCCATTAATGAGGGAAAGGACAATGCTGGAATAAAAACCAATAGAATTTTTTTTTCAAGGAATAAGAAAGTAGGGAAAGAAGAAAACACTAATGCCTTAAATGAGATCAAGGCCACTGTAGGATGTATAAGATATTAGAAGTCTGATGCGTACATAGGCTGGGAGAAAGAAGCATTTCAGAGGAAAGAATGTGATTTTTAATGGAAGAAAAGAGAAACATTTGCTCAAAGTTTCTGAATGGTTGGGGAGGAGGAGAGACTAATTTGGAAAATAAAACAAAGAACTTGTTCACCTAAATATATATTTTTGAATTGTCGTAGATCATTGATCATTATATATGAATGCTCTAGAAACATTTGAAGTACAGAGGAAACTAACCTGAAAGTTTCTCTATTATTCTGAAAAGAAAACAAGATCTTTTGCTGAGATTTAGGTTTTAGCCAAGCAGATTGGAACCTTAAGTAAGAGGAGGAGGTTTGACCTTTAATTTCATTTACACACGGTGTTATGTTTTCAGTTTCTATGATGAGCATATACTACATTTACTAAAAATAAGTAATGAGAGAGCCAGGTTAGAAAGTTAAGCATTTTTAGGGACACCTGGGTGGTTCAGTCAGTTCAGCATCTAACATTGGCTCAGGTCATAATCTTGCAGTTCATGAGTTCTAGCCCCCCCATTGGGCTCTGTGCTGACAGCTCAGAGCCTGGAGCCTGCTTCAGATTCTATGTCTCCCTCTCTCTATTCTGACCCCCCTCCCTTTCAAAAATAACTAAACATTAAAAATATTTAAAGAAGAAAGTGAAGCATTTCTGAATAGTGATAAGAAATAATGGATGGCTGAGATAATCACAGCACAATGTTACATAAGTTACATGGCAACTCAAGGAATTTTACTCCTAGCCTTGCCTTCATGACTCAGGGGGAGTTCAAGAAATATGTGCCACTGGGGATGAGTGCTGTTGTTGGAGGAAAAGCACAGGTTTCAGGCTGGGAAAGGAAGCTGGAAGGGCAAGTGAGAAAAGTGAAAGAAACATCACATTAAATCAAGGGTGCAAGTTGGTAGCCCAGATCGTGTATGTCATTTTGATGCTTTTATTCTGGGCTTTACGTTTCCTCATTGATCAAAATTTCCACAATGTTTTCTATTTTTTCCCTTATTCTGCTACCTACCTGGTCTCTGATTTTTCCCTATAGAGTTCTTTTGCAATTTTCCAGGGCTGGTATTTTTACCATAGGCATCTTTTTGGCAAGCTTCCTTGCTGCAAAACTAATTGGCTGTAAGGCAATTTTGCCATAAAAGGTAAAATCATGAAAAATCAAAGACGGACATTCATTAAAAAACATAGAGTGAAACATAAAAAAAAAAGAGTAACGGAATTATAAACACTTTCTTGCGAAATACAAAATATTTGAATACTTTTTAAATGTGTGTACATTCGTGGCAATACTGTGCAAATAATTGATTTTATTTTGTGGATTGTACCTAAACGCTTGTCTTCAAACTCTTTCATTCATGGTATTATACTTCTTTGTTTTGTTTTGTTTGTGTTTTTGTGTTTTGTGTTTTTTTGGTTTTGTTTTTGCTTTTCTGCCTGTTGATTCTTTTTCTTGTTCAGCACTACACTGTTTCTTTTTTTGGTAGAATGTCTTCTTTCCTTAAGAGAAATATCAGCTTCCAAACACTAGGATGCATATTTGTAACTGAGCTTTGCATTGTGTCATGAAAGCTTTCTAAAACTATTGTTTGTTCTTGGCATATTGTCTCATGTGTCCGTTCATAGATGTTCCAAATTTCTTTGAAAAAGGTGAGTTCAAAACTCTGCACCACTGTGTAGACCATTGTAAGGGCTAAGATTTATATAATATAAAAATGGGAGTACTATACCAATGGATAAATGAAATCAAACTGTCAGCCAGTTGAAACCAACAAACTCTCAAACCATATTGTCAATCAGTTTTTTTTTTTTTTATCTTTTACAACAAAATTGCCTCGTGGCCAATCGGTTATGCAGCAAAAATGCTTGTGGCATAGATGCTAACTTGAAACTACCTAGAACTGCAGATTTCATTTTCATTATCTCATTCATGCTCGCAACAATTCTGTGCTCAAAACAGATTTTCCCATTTGCAGATGAGCTTTACTGGACAGCGGGGTGGACCCAGTAAACAAAATCTTTGTCCAAGTTCTCTTAATGTTGTCTCTTATTTCTGGGCTTTCCGTTTAGAACATATGCTGTGTGGACAGTAAGGGAGCATAAAGTCTGAGCTAAAAATTGAGCTTTAATACCTCTTCTTTCTCTCCAAGCTCTAGAATATAAGTTATGATCTCAAAGAACTCTGGACTTAAGATTCATATATTCTGAATCCTTAAATTCTATCCCTAGGGCTCTATGATTAGAACAGAATTTGAAGAAATTACAATTTTCAGCCATAAGAGAATGGATAAGTAGACAGTGATAAGAAGACACTATGGAGTCATTAGCATTGTTTATGGAGACATAAAAAATTAAGTAATATAGTAATTGAATAAAGTAAGATAGGTTACATATGCAGCACAATTTATAATAGTATGTAAATAAGCGCACTTATTTAACATGAAATTTAATAGGCTCCTGGGTGGCTCAGGGGGTTAGGCATTGACTCTTGGTTTCAGCTCAGGTAATGATCTCAGGATTAGTGAGACCCAGTGCACAGAGCCTGATTGGGGTTCTCTCTCTCCCTCTCTCTCTGCCCCTTCCCCGCTCAAGCATACACTCTCTGTCTCAAAATAAATAAACTTAAAAAAATAAAATGAAATTAAAATGGAGACATACTTTTGCTTAGGATATGACACAACTAGTTCTACTTACCCTTTCAAATTTTCTGTATTTTCAAGATTTTTAAAATAAAAATAATAAAATATAAGTAAGAGTCACTGAAGAAAAATAATTCTCAGGGTTTAGGAGAATACCAACTGCCAGAAAAAGTACATAGGGCCTAATATAAGCTTTTAAAAATGCACTAGGTGAAGGAGGGGGACCAAAAGCTATGTAGAAAAAAAAATATTTGTTCAAATCTCTTAAAATGGAATTAATAGATATTAAGAAGAATAATGAAGTCAGTGGGAAGAGGGATAAAAATAAGTGTGTTTTTCAGAGGAAACAAATATACTTTTTGTTTCATTCAAAATCAATATTCTTTTTTTTTTTTAGTGTATTTATTTATTTTGAGAAAGAGTACATGAAAGCAAGCACGAATGGGGGAGGGGCAGAGAGGGAGAGAGAAAATCCTAAGCAATGTCCTCGCTGGCAGCACAGAGCCCGACAGGGGGCTTGAACTCATGAGCCGTGAGATCATGACATGAGCCAAAACCAAGAGTCAGACACTTAACAAACTGAGCCACCCAAATGCCCCCCAAATTTAATAATCCACTACTAGCTAGAGAATTAATGACCCAAAAAGAGGTATCAAATGATTTGACTTTTCTTTTTCTCCTTCACTTAGGCTATTGCTATTGACCTAACTGCCAGAAAGAAGCACACTGCAAGGAAGATGTTACAATTGTACGAGTTAGGATTAAATAAATTAAGATTTATAATGTTCTTAGAAAATAGTCTGGCACAGAATAAGCACTATTTAAGTATGTGTTATCTAAATACTTTTCAGTGGCCTGGGATATTGAAAATTTTTAAAAAACAACTTTTAATCCCCAAGTATGAAAAAGCAACTTAGAAATATTATACATTTTTTTTCTAATGCTTCAGAACAACCAATAAAAACAAACAAACAAATAAGTTCAAAGCAAATTATTTTGTTTCATTAAACTCAAAAGAATGAAAATGGGTATATGCCAGTTTGGATTAAACAAAATGAGAATAAAATGCACACTATCTTTAAAGCTACTGTAAATTACCAGCTTAATAAATTGCAAGGATTGTGTGTAGCTATTTATTCTTCTGTTCAGGAAAAAAAAAAAACATAGTTACTATGGCAACCATCAAATCTCATAGTGTGTTTGCTACCTCTATGATATGATCACTTTTGGTAATACAGATATGAGTAATACATCATCTGGTCTCTATTAAATGATTTGAAATGCTTTAAAACACACACATTGCTGATACACATACTCACTATTTTTGACTCCCTTATCTCTCTGACATTCAATACACTTTAAATTTTAACATTTTTGTGTTTCAGATACATTCTAAATGTATAACCACAAATATAAATTCTCTGAGAATTGTACAATTAGAGTCAACACCCCAAATTTTTCAATGATTTGTAACTGGCTTTCCATGAACACTATAGAAATGAATAAAAGAAAGATTTTTCCTAAATAATTTTAAATGGGGTTACATATTGTAAAAACAAACAAACAAAAAAACGTGTTATAAGAAAATAAAATACTTTTTATATTCTCTTAAAAAAGAAAAGTAACAATTTGTATTAGAAATGGACCAAGATACTGTTTTCCATGTCTCCCTGCTGCTGTTACATTTAACACAGGGTCAGTTTATGAGACACATAAAATAGAATATAGAAGCACAACATTTGTTCACAGCTCTCATTAGACAAAATGATATGAACCCCTAAGGTGAACTTGTGCCTTAAAAGTGTTGGGACATAAAGTCATGTCTCACTGATTAAGCTGAAGCTTCAATGGAGCATTGACTCATGTTTTTGTCATCTGTCCTTGGATTCCTATGGAAAAACTCAAGGGGAGTTTATTCTCTGAAAATTTTATCAGGTAAATAAGAGGGCTTGGACTTCTGGGGCTGTTGATGGAATCTGCTTCATAAAAATTTTACCTAACTGAAACACGGTTAACTTCTTTGCTTTCTTGCACCCAAAATTAAGCAGGGGCAGGGATGAAATGAAGTGGAAATCTCACAAATTACAAAATTATTTTATTTTATTTTTTTAATTTGTTTTTTTAATATTTATTTATTGTGAGAGAGAGGGGAGGGGAAGGGCGGAGAAACAGTGAAAGAGAGAAACTGAAGAAGGATCCACGCTGTCAGGGCTTGATCGCATGACCCTGGGATCATGACCTGAGCTGAAGTCAAGAGTCAGACACTTAACTGACTCAGCCACCCAGGCACCCACAAAGTGATTTTAAACATTATAGATGCCTAATGGTTCTTAAATTGTGCCACTCGTTTGATTTTTTTCAACCTTTTCACAAAGAAGGAAGGGCTTTATTACAATTAATTTTTAACAGAACTAAATTAAAATTAAATTATGGTTACAAAATGTCATACCTTAAGATAATTGTGCATGGTCTTCACTGTGGCAAAACCAAGGTAAGTAATCAATATTATTAAGAAAGTATTTGGATGCTATGCTAAGTTTTCTGATTTTCTTCCATGCCAATTTACTGCGTGTGTATTTAGTTTACTTTGCCACTGGAAAAAACGTCACTTTTAATATCTTATGAACAACCTGGGTATGTGTTTGTGTGTGTGTGTGTACACATGTGTATGTGTGTAGAGAGAGAGAAATTTAAACGTTACCTTCAAAATCTTATTCTTACGAAGCTTTCATTGTTTTATAGTTAACCAGTGTTTTCGACAGATACATACATTTGAGGAGAAAAGAAAATGGGCATCTAAAGTATAGAAAGCCCTGTACCAATGTTTCTTGATTCTACTGTTCTAGCAGTTTTCTCTTTTAGAATTCCATAAAATTATTTTTCTTGCACTTATCTAAAAATTTCAAGTTCACATAATGCTTTCATAGACATGATTCCTTGCACTCCTTACAACACTCCTGTGAGGGGACAGGGTTCATAGTATTTAGGTTTGATTTCTATTTACCAAGTCTTAAAGAGGTTACAGTAAGGGGAGAGAGAGGAGAATAGAGTCAGAGGTGGTGGGTAAAGATGCAGAAAAGTAATAAAATTAAAAGGTAGAAAAGCAAATAAAACAAGATGGAAAAATATTCCACAGCCCTGAGCAAATGCACAGAGACAAACCATTAACAGCCACAAGACATGGCAGCAGGACAAGCAAGGAGGCAATTGGGTTTCTGAGAATAGAGAAACCACACAGTAGTCATCAGGGCCTTGATCTTGGGGTTCTAATTTCAAGCCCCACATTGAGTGTGGAAGTCACTTAAAAAATGAGCTAGAAGACATCAAGAACATGTTACAATACTTAAAAGAAAAGCATAAATCAGATTTAGAAATGTGACTGAACTCAGGAAGTAATTAGAAATAAAAGAAAAAATCAACTTTGAAATAAAGACAATACTAGAAGAGCAATTAAATACAAAGGTATACTTTAAACAAAGAAGGTGAAAAGAGGAACATTGAAAAACAAACAAAAAATTAGAGAGGAAAAGCTACATGAGAAAATGGCAAATACTGAAAAGAGGCAAAAGTACCAAAAAAATGGTTTCAACAGGCCTTGTGTAGTCTGATAGTGTCTCAAGTCTGAGCTGAAGGCTTGTTAACAAAATAAGGACAAATAGAATCTCTTAGGGTCATCTGATTACTGAAAGACCAGAGATTATAATCCTCCCACCCTCTTCCTAAATGTTAGTTCCCATGAAGACTAATATAATAGAAATGAACCTTTTGAAATAACTCAAGATGATGAGAAAGACATGTAATTGTTTAGCATAAAAAGTTACTCTTGATGGCTAGCAGGATAGCTACTTAAGTGAAAAGGTCTTCCTGACTTTTATTTTTTTAAGTTTATTTATTTATTTTGAGAGAGAGAGAGAGAGAGAGAGCACAAATTGGGGAGAGGGGCAGGGAGAGGGAAATAGGAAATCCAAAGTAGGATCTGTTCTGTCTGCATGAAGCTTGACATGGAGCTTGATCTCATGATCTGTTGAAATCAAGAGTCTGATGCTTAACAAACTGAGCCACCCCGGTGCCCCAATCTTCCTGTCTTTTAGATAGTATACCAGAGCCAAATCATCATGGGTCCTCCTTGTCTGCCTCTTCCACTTTCAGAATACAAGCACTCCATTTGTTTTTTCAGTAGCAGAGTTGAAAAAAGCAAGAGGCTTGTCATGCTACAAACCAGAGAGAAAGAAAGGTTAACACTGGGAAGGGGTAGTGAAGGTGGTCAACAGGTTCAAGGTGTTATGAACGAGGAAAAGAGTCAAAAGGAGAGAACAAGAGAAAAGGACTGGAGAACACACATGTGGTTTACTCTGAGTCCAGGATGAACTACATCACTATCCATGGATGGGCCACAGGATTAAACTAACCAGAGTAGAAATTCTACTATGAAACTTTATACCTTTATGGAATCTGTTTGGCTTTTGCAGCTTAAATCTGAAATAATGTACTGGTGATAACTTCTTCTGAACTCTGAATGTGCTTGACCAATCAACAGTGAGAGTACATTCATGTTGTCACAGGTAGTGGCTGAGGTTGCTAATGATATCCCTAAGAGTCATCCTGGACTCTTAGTAATATAGTCCTTTGTAATAGAAATAAAATAAAATTTTAGCAGGGCACATTGTTGACCAGGCTGAGATCACATTTTCCTGTCTCCTTTCCAGCTAGTTATGGCCACATGATTGAGTTCTGCCCAATGAGATGTAAGCAGAAGAAACCTGTGCTACTTCTTAGCTGTGCCCTTAAAAGAAACATCTTGCCTTCTAATTCATCTTTCGTCCTTGCCACAGACTCAGACATAGGGCAGGGAAGACCTAAGACGGTGACAGAGAAGTAACATAAATGGTTTCATGGAGCCATTCTACCTCACTGTACTATCTGCCAGGTCAAATTTTTCTCAATATTGATATCTATTGAAGCAACTAAACAAATATCCTAGTTAATATACTACTGTTCTTTTCTGTACATGATTAAGGCCTAGCAAATGGGCTGTAAGAGATTATTGTATCATGGCAGGAACCAGTTGTGCCTAAATCAAATTACACTATAGTATCGAACCAGATGATACTTCAACAGGGCAGCCAAAGTCTTAGAAGAAAGTTGCAGAAGAACAGAATTAGATCGGGTACCAACTCAAAATATTTAAGAAGAAACTCAGACATGCTAGACATTCTCTCTGGAGAGAAAAAACAGTGGAGCCAATGTATGGGTTTCTTAGACTCTACATATCATGCTACTGGAAATAGCATCATTCAATAAGGATTCGTCTCTTATTTTTATATGTTTAAGTGGGTGCCCCCACCATCTATGCTCTCATATTTTGTGAAGTAAAGGGAAGAAAGAAGAGAGTTTCATCTCATATGACCATAAACTGAAGGATAAATCCAAAATGGCTTATCAATTGGCTACAATGTAAATATTAAGTAGTGGTTAAGAATGCAAGGGAAGATAGTTTAGCTGAAATTGAATCAATAGTGTGTATTCAACTTCCTCATGCATCAGTTTCTTCATGTGTAAAATGAGTAATAAGAATACCTACCTTATTAAGTTTCAGCTCACTAAATGGGTTAATACATGCAAAACACTCAAATCAGTGCCTGTCACATAGTAAATAGTCAATAAATGTTAGCTAATATTATTGTCTCAGATAGTCTAGTGAGGGAAAATAATCTTGCACACCCTAAGGGCTACATCAAAAAACAACAAAATAGAGATAGGATATTTGTACAAAATATTAAAATAATGGGTGTCCATGAAATAGTCAACCACTAAAAATGATCCAGTATTCTGTGGTGAATCAGGTGCCTATCAGTTTATAAACTACAATCAGAGTTCAGAGAAGATCCCATCATGGAGGGGAGAGGTCTGCTGAGACCCAAACACTAAGTCTCAAGTCAGAATTTGTTAGAGAGAGGTGAGATAAGATCAGTAGACTGAGAAGACTTTAACCAGAAATAAAGGTGGGCACATGAAAGTGAAAATTCATCATGAAGCAATAAGTTTTTAAGTTCATTAGACCCTGCTTGATACTACAAACAATGATGAAGATTGAGAAAGAGATAACTTCAAACAAGAGAAAACATTGGCTCTGCTCAGAAGCCATGGGATATCTCCTAACACTGAGTTAGTTTTAATGAAAAAGACTCATCCGGGTGGGGGGACAGTTTCTATAAGTGGAGTGATACGGATTTAGACACCCAAGTTGTCTTTACAACTGAGGGTCATGTACCAGGAGCAGCACCTACATTTGAGGACTCAAAAGGTTGGAGTGGGGAGTTAGTATGCAGACTAGCTTTTTTTTTTTTTTTTTTTTCCCCTAGTCCTCACCACCTGATTGTTGAAGTCTGGAGATTTCTCAAGCTAAAGTCAGGGAATAGGACCTTTTGAACTATATTTCAAAGAGATAGTCTTCTGGAGTAATCAAGTATGGAAGATACACAAGTAGGGGAATGAAATTCAAAATACGAAAGATCTGATAGTCGAATACTGCAAATTGATCTTATACTACCATGAAGACCACATGACCTATTCTTAGCTCTTCATCTATCCTCTCCAGCTCCCATCCAGTAGTGGAAACTAACAGACCACATATTGACTGCCAGTCATGCCAAGGACCGTAGTCAAGGGATGGCAAGGTGGGTGTGGGGGCTGGCAGAGTAGGAGGGAAATGAAAGAGTTGCCAAGACAAGGCACATTGGAAGAGGGAGAGATGTACAAGGAGGGCACAAGAAAAAGACGTATGGTACTGTGTTGAATTTATATAACTGAATTTTACAGTTTCAGATCATCTTGATTATTCTCTTTTTAAAGATGATCTCAATTTTCAATATTTCTTAAAAATGTGACATTTATAATTAAATACAAAACTTGAAACAGACTCTGAACATTACAGAGCACAGCATAACATCCATTCTTGTAATCTGGATATTATGCTTTTAATAGAATCTTAGATTTGAGTCAGAAAATATTTTAAAGTTAATGAAAAGAAAGTCCAATTCAATCCTTATATCTCCAATTATCATTTTACAGGCTAATATACAGAAAGCCAGAGGCACACCACTTGCACACAACCTGGCAGATTTGTATAACAGAGTGATGACAAGAATCTGAATCCCCAAATCACATAACAGGCCCCATAATTAATTCTAAGATCATGTTTTTCCCCCCAAATAGTAGTACTCATATAGAGCTATGGTTAACTAAAATCCATTTTCCTTTCATTATAAATTGTACAATCCATTTGCCAAGTAAATGCTATCAGTTATTGGCTTTTTTGTTCACCCAAATAAAAATATACTCTAAGAGTAAATAACACACATGAGTATATCAAGTGCTGAATCCCCTGTCTTTACAAAGCTCTACAAATGCAATTGGATTGCAGCATAACACCCGGGATAAATATATTTGTTTGTACTTACATATTTATCATAAATTAGTTTAAGATTGCATAGCATTGTATTTGGTACTATCATGAAATTCCTGTGGCAGCAAAGATGTTTCTAACACTGTCTGAAACTGTAGAAAAAGCACCTACATCTAAAATCTATCCTTACCTGTCTACATATGTAATATTTGAAACCTACACTGTCTAGCTCACACAGGGCATTTAGGCGTACCAAACATTTAATCCTCATGAATCTTTGTTGTGTTAACATTTTTCCCATAATAGGAAACATCACTACTGGGGAGTATATATAGTCAGTTAACTTAGAGGTAGAACTAGTTCCTCCAATTCCAAATAAATTCTTACATGCTTTCTAAAAGTTACCTTACTAGAACATGTGTAAAATACATAATGAATTAGATAATAATATACGTAAAACCCATGTGACCCCTCCCCATCTTTATCAAGTCTCAAAACATTGCTATATTGCATTGTTTTGTTTTGTTTTGTTTTTTGTCTACACGCCTTATAATCAAAGCTCCTTGTATATACACTTTTCCAATCAAATTCTCTCTCATTTCTCCCCCAAAGGTAACCACTCTCACAGATTTGGTGTTTATCCTCCACAGGCATATTTTATACATTTACACTTAGCATTTTAAAACATAAATCACATACATGTATATATTTTAAATATATATGCATGGTATCATACTCTTCAGACTTCATATGATTGTGATTTATCTCTGTTTATACATTCAGCACAATTTCTACTTTAATTAAGATTTTTCCTTTGGTATGACATCTAAAGCAAAGCAACAAAAGCAAAATCAACAAGTTGGGTTACATCAAATTAAGAAGCTTATGCACAGCAAAGGAAACAATCAACAGAATTGAAAGTCAACCTAAGGAATGAGAGAAAATATTTGCAAACCATATAATGGATAAAGAGTTAATATTCAAAATTTATAAGGAACTTATTCAACTCTATAGCAAAACCCCCAGACGGTCCAATTAAAAACAGATAAAGGCCCTAAATAGACATTTTTCCGAAGAAGACATACAAATGGCCACCAAGCACACAGAAAGGTGGTCAACATCAGGGAGTCAAAATCATCAGGGAATAATCATTGGGGAAATACCAGTCAAAATCACAATAAGCTTCACCCCACATACGTTAGAATAGCTACTTATTTATTTACTTTTTATTATTATGAATACCAGACAGTTGAAGAATTTTTTTTATTATGATCAATACATTCCATTAATTTCTTAGTCTTTAGACAATATATTCTTATCTTTGGATTTAAGAAAAACATATTTTTAAAAAGCTTTTGAGTCTTTTTACCTTTATTATCAAAGGAAAATAATTGATGACATTATATCCAATTAACTTGTGCACTGTGAATTGCGGTGGTAGAAATTGTATATAATGTCTCTCAAAGCCAAAGAAGGTTACCATTTAGAAATACAGACTAGAACTAACTCCAGTGGTTCATGTTCACATGGCCTGCTTCCTCTTTTTGTATCTACCCTTAGAAAGTAAATGTAGCCTGGCCATCTAAGAGAATTTTTAATAAACGGTCACCGTAATTTCTTAGAGATGGAACATAAGTAGATTTATATTTTTTAAAAATGTTGCATATACTCTTAGAAAAGTGATCTGAAAATATTTAAATTACAGATAAAAGACCCCCATGTTTAAGTCTATTCACTGAATTACAGGATTTGTATGCACATAAAAATTTGGTACATAAACACATGGTGATAGAAAGTGTTTTGATAGTGTTTATATATTTAAACATTCAAGATATATAACACCCTTTGCTAGAGATTCTCCATTAAAAAAAATAAAACATCACCATTTCGATTATAAATGTAAAAGTGCTTATGTTGCATTATCCCACGTCCCATGGTTAGGGACAGAATGCAGACATGCCACAATAATGTTTTTTATTTCTAGCATTTGAACCATATTAATGAGAACTGTATTTTGGAGAACTAATTTTTTCCATTTGTCTTGTGTCCCACTATATATATATGCTTATAATAATACTTAGTACATTCTCTTTACCCATTTATCCATCACTGAACAAACAGGTTGTTTTTAGGTCATGACTATTTTGAATAATGCTACAATAAACATCAGAATTCAGGTATCTCTTGATATAGTGATTTAGTTTCCCTTAGATAAATACCTAGAAGTGGAATTCCTGGATTATATGGTGGTCCTGTTTTTAATTTCTAGAAGAACCTTCATAGTGTTTTCCATTGCGGCTGCACCAATTTATATTACCACCAACAGTCCACAAGTAGTGTTCCTTTTTCTCCACATCCTCACCAGCACTTGTTACCTCCAGTATTTTTTAGCAAATCTAACGCAGAGCATGGTGATTACAGTTAACAATACCATACTGTATACTCAAAAGTTGCTAAAAATATTTAAAAAGTTTTTTTTAAATATTTATTTATTTTTGAGAGAGAGAGAGAGAGAACGAGAGTGAGAGCATGAGCAGGGGAGGGACAGAGAGAGAGGGAGACACAGAATCTGAAGCAGGCTCCAGGCTTTAAGTTGTCAACACATAGCCCGATGCGGGGCTTGAACTCACAGACTGCAGGATCATGACCTGAGCCCAAGTCAGACGCTTAACTGACTGAGCCACCCAGGCTCCCCTAAAAGAATAAATCTTAAATGTTTGTTCCACAAAAAGAAAAAGGAGGTAATTATGTAAGTGATGGATATGTTAATTAACCTTATTGTGATAATCATTTTTCCATATATGTGCATGTATCAAATCATCACTTTACACACCTTAAATTTACAAAATGTTATATGTCAACTTAGGTATTTCCAGGTGGTTACATTTGCACAAATAGTTCATTCATTTTACCTGCTGCCTAATAGTCCATTGAGCAAATTTATATATTTCTATTTCTATTAATGGATATTTAGACCGGGGAGTTTTCACCATTATAGACTAGACTGCAAATGAATACTTCTTTACGTGATTTCTGCTGTACTTCTGCAGCTGCTTTCCTCTGTTATGGTTATACATCCAGATGTGAACTTTCAGGTCATAGGGCAGAGCAAATTCAATTTCTGTAGAAATGGCCAAATTGCTCTCTTATTTGGCTTTACCAACCAACACTAAGTTCTGTTTTTTTCCCTAAATACCATAATTCTGACCATGCTATGATTTATACCAATAATCATATCGAAGTATATGTTTCCATTTTAACACTATATGACACTACATGAACCAACTTTTAAATATGCCTCACAAATCAATGCTTATTTCTTATCTATCAGAGGACAAAGACAGGGACAATACATTAAGACAAGCCTTAGAGTTTATAAAAACAGGGTTGTAAGAGAATAGAAAGAAAACAACAAATGTAGAATTGTTTTCTTGCGGAAACAGTAAAAATAAACTTCTTGGCTACAATTACATTATTTTTTTCATGTCTTGTATTTCAATAGTTTTGTATCTTTCTCTACACAATGAAAGACAATTCAAAGATAAGATAGGAAAAAAATAGAATAGGAAATGTAGAAATAGACCTTACATATGGCTCTACCTAAAGCTTCTATATTATAAAGCACTAAGGAATCATTATAGCATATTTATATTTAGTCTGCACTTAATATTCAACTCTGTAACCAAAAGCAAAGCTAGCAAAAATGTTATTTACATATATAAAACATAATTGTGATTTTTTTCTCCAATGTTTCTCTTTTTGACGATATGTTTTTCAAAAGGAGTACTTGAGAAATAAAGACATAGACCACATAGGCCCTTCTTTCTGCTTAGAAGAGACACAGGAAATAAGAAAAGCATAAACGAAAGAGTTTTCACAAGTGCTCTGAAACAAGCAAGATGCTGCAAAATGATATCATATTAACTCAATATTCTGGAAAAGTTTTATATCATAAACAATTTTTTTTCTACCTTACCGTGCTAACTTCTCAAAGACCTATATGCATATTTTTTCTCTGTATTATCTATTCTATACAGATCTCATCTTTTAAGTACCTTGAAATTATTGTAATAGCAAATTGTTGATTTTTAAAAGTTAAATCAGCGATAGCTTCAGTGATGTACTGTCATTACATTAGAGACTTTAGACACTGAGGTATAAGTCAGATGTTTAGGACACAGACTATTATTGTTGTTGCCTTTCTTTCCATTTAATATAATTGTTCATTCAAGAAAGGCCATCATCTGTTATTTTTTTTATCTATGCAATGCATTGCTCTAAATGTTTTTGCCCTTCTGTTTTGCCAAAAATAATTGTTCTTAACTAGCAACACAAATGAAGTCATCAAGTCACTTATCACCCTTGTATTATCTCTTCAATTGTCTACTGTTCTCTATTCTTTTGTTTTGTTATCAGCCCACAAAGGAAAGACTGATCTTGCCCTCTCCTCTGTTCATAGCATAGGTGCCATTTATCCCAGGTCAGGTGTGCAGAACTATTACAATGATATTAAATGATATTATAAAAAGAGAAAAATAAATGCTTTAAAAATATCAAAAGATTCAATGACTTGCTACAGGGGAACATGCTAATTTTTTTTAAACCCCAACTAGGAATATGTACAGAACACCAAAGGGGGTGCGTATCTTGAGAAGGTCTTCATAGCAATAGTTTGTGGAGTGGATGAAATGTTTATCTTTCATTTCTCTGAATTAAAGGATAATGTTAATATGAACATATCAAAGTTTCAATATTTTCTTAAATTTTTCATCATCTCTATATTTGTCTTTAATTTTTGATAAAGTTTATTTAATTTGAGAGAGAGATAGCATAAGCAGTAGCAGAGGAGGGGCAGATAGAGAGGAAGAGAGAGAGAGAATCCCAAGCAGACTCCATACTGTGAGTACAGAGTCCAATGCGGGGCTCGAACCCAGGAACCCTGAGACCATGACCTGAATGAAAACTAAGAGTTGGACGCTTAACCGACTGAGCCACCCAGGTGCCCCTCATCTTCTCTATATTTGTCTTACACCAGTATTAGACTATTTCAATTACCCACACAAAGAAGTACTCATGGTTGTTTCAGTTAAAATTTTTCACAGTAAAAGCTAAAAGTAAGTGGAGAGCTCGTCTCTTTAACTCATCCATCTTAGTTATAAATATTTTTAACTTTTGGCATTGAATGTGAAATAAACAACTCATTTTATAAGTAGCTCACTTCACAGGGCAGGCAAATTGCTAAAAATAACAAATTAAAAATTATTCTTGTTTGGAAAGATTATTTCAACATTTATTTAATATAGGGTAGCTTATCAATTATTTGTAATTTTAGAAGTGTTAAATAAGATTCTAAGGAATCTAGAGGACTAGCCCTACTTCTGTCACTAACAGTGTATTTTAGGAAAATGACTTAGTGTCTCTATTTTAAAATGTATAAATATTGCAAATGTAGACTTTTGTAACATAGATTTGAAGATTCGGAATAGGTTCTCTGGCACAGTCATAATTACAGAGTGTGCACTTGGCAGTGGGAGAAGGAGAGATGCCAAAAGGTTGAAGGAGCAGGAATACAAGACCCAATGACAGTACCTAATTTCACAGCCTGGACATTCATGAGCCTTCTAATCTTGACCTTTGGACCAGTTTGACAGACCCCAGGTAAGTCTTTGTAAAAATGTCCCCTTTTTAGGCTTCAAATAATACCATATGAAATGAAAGTTATTTTTAATGACTCTGTTTTTTCCTGCTGTAAGAAAAACATGGTTTATATATAAAACACTTTTGGGGCACCTGGGTGGCTCAGTTGGTTGAGCGTCGGCTCACATCATGGTCTCACGGTCGGTGGGTTTGAGCCCTGCATGGGGTTCTGTGCTGCCGGCTCAGAGCCTGGAGCCTGTTTCGGATCCTGTGTCTCCCTCTCTCTCTGCCCCTCCCTTGCTCAACTCTGTCTCTCTCTGTCTCAAAAGTAAATAAACATTAAAAAAAAATTAAAACACCTTTTGTGAAAGTGAAAAGCAGATGATAATAAAATTTCCTTTTCTATAATGACAAATATGGTGATAGGAACACATCCTCATTAATACCTAATGAACTCAGACAGCCATATAACATAGCCTCCTCTCTTTTCTATCATCTTAAGTTTATTCTTTACTTGTAGTCTTCACACAAATTTTTTGCACCTAACTATTGCTGTGATGATACTATTTCATTGTGGCCAATATGGGACATTACATGATCAAAGTCTTCACTACTGTTGCCTTTCTTCTCCTCCAAGGAATCATATAAAAGACATGCTCCCACTTATTGCTTTATAATTTACTTCTAAATTCAGTTTATTCTTTTATGAAATCTTTTTATCATATAAACACATGTATCTTGGTAAGTATCTTATTTCACCCTCTTCCACCCCCCCCCACCCAGATCTTGAATTCTCACCGAAGAAAACTCTCTTTCCCTTTTCTCTTCAACCTTCACCTCTTCATCTCCACCCTCCCACCTACGCAAACAAAACCCAGAGTTTCCAGAGTCAAGGAAATAGAAGTCTGGTGTTCCAGCGAGACAAAACAGAATCGGTGTCATTGGTTTCTGTGACTCTGATTATGCCCAGAATCTCTTACATGATTCAAATAACTATTTTCCTGCTTGTACCTATTCTCTTCGCTCAGGGAGCATGTCATCAGCGCTATGCGCTCACACTGTGCTACCCAGTGGAAATGCGGTAAGAAGCCAGGTTACAATTCCTGCCCAAAAGATTAGAAAAACAAATACATTACACAAGGACTCCCTTTTCAACTCGGTTTATTTAATCACATTTATTGTGGGTGTACTGTTTAATTATTTTTTTTAGGGCCAATAAAGTTTACTAAGTCATATCACAGGTTAAATAGGTTGGGTGATAACTGGCAACTGTTTACATCGGAAAATATATTTCTAGAGCTCTGTTTTCATTAATAAAAAAAATTGTCTGAATCTCGAGACACTGCTTACAAACATAGTTTGGGAACACAACTCATTTATTTGTAGCCTGCCTGTAATACTATCTTGAACTTTAAATTGCACCTTTTCGTGAGAGGATTCAAAATATCTCCACGTGCAATATCACTGGGTCTTGTTTGTTTATGCTCTGCCTTCTTTCACAAATGATTTGAAACAGTTTATACATATAACAGAATAATAAGGCAATATAAATAAGGTAAAGAGGTAGGACTAGGAAAAAACGAAAATAAAAGCAGAATCCAAGTCTGGAATGGGGCGGGGTGGGGCGGGGCCAGGTGAGCCAGCACACGTGTGTGGATTGTGACTGTCAGCCGGGTTGCCCATCGTGACCATGAAAGTACATGGGGCGTATGCACTAAAGACTCATTCTCCTTTGGAGTCTCTTCTGAGTTGTTGCTTTAGGGTGAATCTACAAAGGCTTTGGAAATTTGAGGAGTATTTGAAAGAGCTGGCATTCTTTCAGGAAAATTTAGGAGGGTTTTGAAAATGGTCCCTAAAACATACAAAAGTCAAATGTACCTAGAAGTGGGTTTCACAGTGGCCTGCAGAAAAATTGGAGAGCTTATCTTAATAAACCACTGGGGGTTCTCCAACACCTCATCTTTTGGTTTCTTTAGTCCCCCAGATTTTGCCATGCAAAGCTGACAAAGATGATTAGGGACTAGAAGACTTTTCAAAGCAGGTATTTTCAGGAAGCTAACACAGATAAACAATAACATGAATTACAATGATATTATGGATTAATTTGGGGGATTATATTACCATGCTAAAACTTCCGGAAAAAATTAATGTCTAAAGTGTTAGCAAGGAGCTCAAAATGTAGATCACTAGGTAGGATTTCTGGAAATAAAATGCCTCCACTTTTAAATCTGCAAAAATATTGTTTTATTTTTAAATAGTATAATTCGTTCCAACAAAGATGGTGAGAGTAATTGCCTTTTATGTCTCTTTTAAAAGTAAGGGACAAAGTGATCATATCATACATAAATAATACGATGTTATTTAATCTCAAATCATGTTGTGAATTAGAATAAGACAATTCATTATTCCCATTTCACAAAGACAAACTGATAAAGAAAGAAATTACAATGAGAGTTAAGCTGGAGATCGAAGGTATTATGCTAGGTGTGTGGTATACATGCCTTAATATTTGCTGATTGGTTGACTGTTTTATAGCTACACGTGTAACAGCTAAATCACACTGGCCTATAGGTTTAAATAACTCAGCTTTTTTATATGCATAATCACAAATCTCATAATGAGAGAAGTTTAAAATACTGGTGTCTTCCATTTCCATAGCTGTCTTCATAGAGCAGTCACTGAACCAGAAATAGCTGTCAGTCAGAAAGTCTTAATGAATTCTGGGTGTTAAATCAAAGACAGTAAGTTTCTAAATTGAGTCCCATGTGTATACATCCCTTTCCTTGGCAGCTTTGAGGGTCATTTTAGAATCTGCTTTACTAAATTGATTATCGACTTAATAGGTGATGAACTATTATATGTATAACATTCTTTAGTTTTAAAATATATTTCACGTTGTACCAAATAAGAGCATTTAACCCAAACATATTTTTTGGAATCTAATAATTTAAGTATATCCTAAAATGCCTGTCTTAATTCCTTATTTTTTCCTTTTTCTTCATTAGGCTTACGAAAGTGAAAATCAATTACACTGATGAAAAAACTCTATACTTCAATTTCAGAATGCTACATAATGACCCTCCCTCCAAAAAACAAACTAACAGAATTAGAATATTTAATAGTTCAATTTTCCTACTGTACTGAAGTAAATTCTACTTAAGATGCAATTCTGAGCAATCGATAAATCTGTTCTCAAAAAAACAATCATTTGGAGTTAGAGAAAACATTAAAGATCAGTTTGTTTGTTTGTTTTATATAAGCAGCTTTTTCTTTTTTAAATTTCCATGCAAAGTAGTGCAAACACAAATGTTTCTACTGAAAGTAGATGATAGAATATTGACTGACACTGTATTGTAGCTAGATATTTGTGTCATTATAATTAAAGGATCTAAATCTTTATTTGGGGAAAAATTCATTATGACTGTAATCAATCAACCAACATTTATTGACCATCTGTTATATTCTTAATACTGAACAAGTGGTTTTTTTGGCTTGGGGCTGAAGAGATATTGAAGGAATAGAGAATATGGGGTCTGTTTTTAAGGGAAATAAAAACCCAGGTTTTTATTTGCAGCCCTATATAAACTGATACTCAGCTCTTTAAAACCATTTTCAAGAAAACACAATCCCTCTCAGAATAAAAGAGAAACCAAAAAGCATTAGAATCCCAAAGATTTAGGAGGTGTTCTGAATAGTTAATAAATATTATGATCTGACTGAGATGTGATTAAAACCAAGTGTAGGAAGTGTCTATATTCATTCAAGTGGTAGTTGTCACACTGCCATCTCTGCCACAAAATGCTGTTTCACCCTTGAAAATAACTCTCCATTAGGAAAGGTATAAGTCAGCTACTTAGATATGGTTACGCAACTCTTTCCTTCAATGCTAAAAGCGGAATCGCAGTTCCTGTTTTTCTTTTCCTTGAAAGGAGGTGAAAATTTGACAGCTCAAAATGAAGCAAAAACTCAAGATAAAACAGACACCATTTTGTGCCCACTCAGTCTTCTTTCCAGGGTCATACATGTGTAAGTAGCTGTTTGTTTATAGTCAAGACCTTCTGTGGGTAAATCTGGCAGGATATCAAAGACATTTAGCATAGATATTTCATTTTCAATGCATGTGTCTATTTTTTCTCCTGTTGATGAACCAAATATAACACATGCAGATGATTTTTAGGAATTTATTTTAAATCATAAGTATTTCTTTTTTTCTTTTTCTGAATGTTCACAGTAGCTACAGACAAGTATTTGCTTACCACTTCCCTCCCATCATCGTATTGAATGGCTGGATGAAATGAAATACAAAACTTTTAATGTGTTTCCCTCCTTTAATATGTCTATATGTTTATTAATCTATTAATTAATAATATATCTATCAATTTATCTACTAATCATCTATTAATCATCTATGCAACCCATGTCATAGTGTTTAAGAATATGGACTTTGGATTCCGGCAAACCTGAGTTTGAAGGCCGTGCCTTTAGTTAAATTAATTACTTTTCGTAGTCTAATTATCTTATCAGTTAAACCAGGAAGTAACAATATTCATTTCATTAGGGAAGTGAATGATTATGAAGATTGAACGAGATAACTCATGCAAAGGGCTTTGCACCTTGCTTGGCATATAGTACCTGTTCAATAAAATTTAAGAATTATTCTTATTTCTAATAATAATCGTTTTGAGAATAATAGACCATGAAGATGAGGTAGAGATCAAAGATTTTAGTTTAATATCTTTAAGAATATTTCACTTATTTATGAGAAAAAACTCCTGGTTTGAGTTAATTCTAGGCAAAGCTGAAAGGTAGTAAAATTTTTCTTGCTTTTTCAGCTTCCCATTTCTGATATTTTCATAACAGTGATAGTGTTTTTCTCTTTTCCTTATCAGACATGTACCCAATCCAAACATGTTTTTGTAGTGTTCTTTCCCTCCAGTAGCAAAATATTTGTATTTGTAGTTTATTAACACTTGAAGTCAATATGTTATCTCCCTAATAATATAGTCTGGTGGAGTTTTTGGTTTTGTGTTGTTTTTGTTTTGAAATGCTGTCTTGTCCCAGCTGGAAGCCTTAGCTGGAAGACAGTTTCCCTCAAGCAATTGATTAAGTCCATAACCCGACAACTTTCTTTTGGGGGCTCCCACATACCAGGACCACCAAGCAGCAATATCAATTGCCCCAGGACCAGGGGACAGATAACTAAAGGACAGCTGCTATGCTCCAGAGATCAGAAAATTACTAAACTTAGTCATTCCAGAGGGAACCCGGATAGATTAGATAGATGGATAGATAGATAGATGATAGATAGATAGACAGTAGTACAATTTCACTCCAAGTAACATACAGAGGAAAGATGTTATTTGTTGTTCAAAGAAAGAAGAGAGTGGTTTCTGCATGTACATGGAAGTAATAATATGAATAAAAATGGAGGGTGTGAAAATGTGTAATGGAGGGTATATATCTGGAGGGTATAGTGTGAAACAAAGATGGACAGGTTGTGTGAAACCATGCATGGGTTTATAAACTGGGCTGATTTGTCTTTATTTTATCCACTATGTAGACCAGTTCTCAACTGGAGGCAATTTTGCCTCTCAGGGACACTTGGTAATGTCTGGAGCCAAATATCTTGGAAATAGGTGTTACTACGTCTAGTGAGAAACCAGGGATGCTGCTAAAAATTCTATGATGAACAGGACAACGCTCTCACCACCAAAAAGAGATTTTCCAGCTAAAATTTCAGTTGTCAAAGATTGAGGAATCCTGGACTGCACCAGTGGTGTCCAAAATGGGATACTGGAACTTGACAGGTGATAAAAGATAGCACATTAGAGTGCAAAAAGAAAATAGTAACATTTTATACTTGTTTTATCTCATTTAAAGAAAAATTTGAAAGTATGTTTTGTAGCATATACAGTATATACCTGCAATATAGAATTAGTAAATTATCTATACATACACTTGTAGTGCCTGTTAAAATTTTTTTACTAATGGGGTGCACAGCCCCCAAATTTGTATACCCCTGCTGTAGAAAATAGGAAATCACCAAAAATTTAAGTGAGTAGGTTATAGAAAATTAAACATGCTGGTTATGTGGGGGAAAGAATGAAGACAAAGAAGAATAGGAGCGTGGAGAAGAATTAGGCACCTATCGCAATACTCTAGGCAAGAAATGAAAAGAACACGATTTAAGGCATTGTCACTGAAGATTAATAAGGAGATCACTCAAGACACATTTTTTTTCCAAAGTAGTTTCAACAAGAATTATTGGGTGACAGGTGGGCTTGGGTATTGAGTAAGAAGGAGATGCTGAAGAGTAACTCTAAAGTTTCCAACTTAGACATGTTCTAGTTGATAGTACACAGGTCTTTCATGAGAAAGTGAGAGAAGAAGCAGTGGCTACCTTTTATTTGAGAAAAGAATAAGTTTGTTTGGATCATGGTCATATTGATTTTATAGTTCCTCTGGGAATTTGGGTATAGTCAGATGAAGATTTGGAGATTACTTGATCTGGTTAGGTACAGTTGAAAGGATAGTTCTGAGGAGGTGACTACAAAGACCAGTGTTGTTAGTAATAATGTATTTGAAATGTTGTGAATTATCTTGCTTATACAGTTTTCTTTGATTCTTTACACAGTAACCAACAAAAAGAAAGAGTTTGGATTAATGCAGAGCTGAGCATTGAAATGATTGGTAAGGGGAAGAATACAAGGTTTAGAAGGAAAGATTGCTGTAGAAGGATTAATAGACCTAATTTCAGGCTGTGGCACAAAGGGGAAAGTTAAGACAGAATACTTTAATTGAATAAAGAGAATGTGGAAGATTTGTGGACAGGGCCTCGGTGATGGTGAAGAGGAGATCCGGTTGTATTATTGGAAAGGGAAGAATGAAAAAATTAGAGGTTGTGGCCCAAGAGTATAATTTCTGGGTTTACAAAATTTACTTTTAAAAATTATTTCCATAGGACTATAGAGAAGACTCTCACATAGATCAACATCATACATAAAAATAGCCTATGAAAGGAATTTGGAAAATAAACCACTCATTACAAAAAATGAGTAGAAAAATATAATAAAAGGGAATGTCATATTTGGTCTTAATAAACGTCATCTTCTCCCAAATTTTCCTCTTCCTACACAGTTTAAGTAGTAATAAGTATGTTTCATCTGGCCTTCCAGATCTCTCAGTGTACCCAAAAAAAAAATTCTTTAAGGCGAATCCTACAACTGTATTTTCTCAAATAGAGATAGAATAAAAGAGAGGGATAGGGGGAGAGGGAAATTCATCATAGACACATTTGCTGAAAAAGTCTGGCAGATGAACAAAACATGATTTTTTGAGAGGTTCTGTAATGGATAGTTTTTTTTCTCACTTATGTACTTATGTGAAGCTAGGAAAGATAGTAAAGTGCAAAAAAAAATCTACCAACTTAAAAAAAAATTACAAAATCTTAGCAGCTTTGACTGTAGTGACTTATAGTTAAGTTATCCAAATGCACTTAAGGCTGCCTTTTTATTTCCTTTCATTTTGACACCATAATACAATGTTTCATTTCTCAAAATCAGGATGGGAATCAGGTAGATACAGTTAAATTGATAAATTCTACATCTGTGATTTTCTCTTCAGCAGTAAAAATAATGTCATCTCGCAAGGTCAAAGATTATTAACCATAAAACACTAAAACTTCTGAGTTAAAAATATTTTTTCTATCTCCTAGAGGAAGAGTCCAAGAAGCGTATTTGAAAATTTCACATTTTTTCCCACACAGTAGTTGGGTTACAGTTTTATTTTTAAGGCATAATTAAACAAATATGCCCACTTTAGGGAGATTTTTAAACCATTCAATTCAGTTTAGGTTAACAAGACATTGAAATCCATAATAAAGTATGTTGCTGAACTGTTGTTGTACTTAATGATTTCTTCATGGCTTTTTCCATGTTTTATGTATTTCCCTCACATTATTTTGGAAGGGAAAGTATAGTAAATACGGTTTTTGATGCTAACAAATAAGATGAAATCCTTCTAGTTACCCAAGATGGCATTTCGAAAACATGTTTTCTTAATAATCTCTACTGGCAGAGGTGCCTAGGTGGCTCAGTTGGTTAAGCATGCGACGTTCCAATCTTGGCTCAGGTCACAATCTCATGGTTCATGGGTTCGAGTCCCACATGCGGCTCTGCAATGACAGCAAGGATTCTGCTTGGGATTCTTTCTCTCTCCCTCTCCCTCTGCCCCTCCCCAGCTTGTGCATTCTCTCTCTCTCTCTCTCAAAATAAATTTTCAATTTTGAAAAAATTAAAAAAAATAATAATCTTTACTGATTATCATTTAAAAATTGTGGGAACTCTAGTGAGGCACAGAACTAGCTACCATTAGAATAGAAAGCTTGCTGGATCAACAGAGTTTATTCTTTTAGTTTTTCTTTCCTTTTTAAAATTTTTTTTAAAAGTTTATTTATGTTAGAGAGAGAGACAGAGCACAAGCTGGGGAGGGGCAGACAGAGAGGGAGACACAGAATCTGAATCTGAGCTGTCAGGACAGAACCTGACGTGGGGCTCAAACTCACAGACTGCAAGATCATGACCTCAGCCGAAACTGGATGCTTAACCAACTGAGTCACCCAGGTGCCCTATTTTTTTAGTCCTTCTCGCCCAAATTGCTACCCACAATTTACTTTCAGGGCTATGTTTCCTAAACTATTTATACAATTGTCAAGGACAAATTCTGATATTCATACTGTGCTGTTTTCACATTGCTCCGTTAAGAAGAAGTTTCCTAGGGACTAAGGAATCTGTTTGTTTTATTAGATGCCTTGTGTTTGTGGTATTTCTTTTAATGAGATGATCAATTTATGGTTAGGATTATGACAAGAGTCCACAGTCCTTTTGTTGGGATGGAGGTTGCCTCTCCATGACTGACAAAATCCTTTAGTGTCTTTGACACATTCTCTGGCTATCAACAAATTACAAAATAAGACTTGGAGGGGGTAGAATTGAAGAGCTCTCCAGAGAATTCATTGCACTGCTGGCTCTATCCTAAGAGAGTAAGTTTTATATGCCAGCCTCAGAGCAGTAACCTGGATGCCCATTCTGGATTACTAATCCTATATTTCAAACTAAAATAGAAACCATGAAATGAGAGCTATGCCAAACTACTTATAATCTAATTAGATTCTAATATTACAACCCAAAGTGCAAAGCAAAGGATTTTCCTTATTAGATTAGAAATCTTGAAATGCAGTTTAAGTATAGGAAAAATGAAGGAAATCACAAGACAAAAAGGTTCTTAGAGATTTCTAGATAAAAAGGTTGAGAGTAGGAGACATTTTGCACTTTTTTACATGGGTGAAATATAGTGTTAACTTGTTAGACCCTGGAACATGAATCTGGAAGCACCCAGAAGTAAGTATTGCAAGTGCCTCCCTGAAACACATAGTCTTCAAGGTCCTCATGGGGGAGAATCTGACCAATTTTAGGGAAATACCACTTGAATATTTATCTTTTCCCCTTTCCCTTATATGTCACTCAAAAAGCACCCTAAGATACATATGGAATGATGAAAAAGCATTGTGTCATTAGCAAAACAAATGTATGGCCTTCAAGAGTTGCAGCAGATTTAAGAACAGTAGAGTTGAATGAACTAGTCATTCTGGCTGGCTCCTAAAATAGGAAATAGAATAAATGCCTTAATATCCGAAAATGCTAAATGCACTATCTGGTTTGGTAAAAGACTTGGGCTTTTTAATTGCAGGAAAGCATTTAAATCTTAATCCATAAATGGTAAAAGAAAGAAAGAAAGAAAGAAAGAAAGAAAGAAAGAAAGAAAGAAAAAAGAAAGAAAGAACTCCATGGAGAAATACACCAGAAAAACATGCCACATAAACGCTAAATAACAGCAACCAGGGCAGTATTCGTGCCAAGTAAAACTTTTTTTTTTTTTTGTCAATTAGTTTAATGTCAAAATTGAATCATTTCAAACACTCACGTAGCACGACTTTACTAATCGCTATCAAGTGTGGCCCAGTCCAGAGGAATCCATATGTCTCTCCAGTTCCCAGATCAGCACTACACGGATTTCTGTAAGTGCTTTCTAACATCCATGAGCAGACAAACAGCACTCGGCAAATGACGCTTACAGACTTTCTGTGGCTTCGTTTTTCTCATTCTCTTGCTTCCTATTCCTATACTCTCTGTCACAGGAAAGAGTAGGACCTGCTGCTTACAATAATGCTGGAGAGCATAGATGAGCTCTCGAATTTAAAGTCATAAAACACAGTGTGCAAAGAGCAGCATTTCAGCTCCTTCTTGTTTTTCTTCTTTTTAAAAGGGTTTCCTTAACTTCTGGACTAAGGAATTTGGACACCTGAGTTCTTTTGCTTTTGAACTCATCTAAGAGATATTTTTTATCTATTGCTTAAACCCCTTCAAAAACTTTTTTTTTCTACCCTCACCTGGATGCTAAGAAGAAATTTAGTATCATTTCTAATGTGTCAGACTAAAGGTGGCATATTAATTGGTGTCTGACCATGCATGAGGGGCCCCTTTTATAAAGCCTTAGGGAAGAAGAACCAGGAGTGTGCTCCATGGAAAAGGTAAATCACTCATCATTTTGTTTCTGAGAATCGTTTGGGAGATTTTGGGGGAAACCCCACTAAAATGAAAAAAAAAAAAACCAAAATAGTCTGTAATTTAGATCTGGCATCGCTACACACAAATTCTATGATTTGGTCAAACTCAATTTCCTCTTCCACAAAGCTATGGGTAGTCATATACATTTCTGCCAGCAAACTAGTAAATGTGCATGCACATAGTTATAGCATGAGCCATAAAAAAGTCATAATTTTTGAAGACCCAAATGGTCAAATATCAGCAAATTTATATGGTTTCTGACACATAGCAGAGGTTCAAATTTGATTAGGTAATTATCCATAATATTTTTTCCTTTCTTCTTTTGTTTTCTTCTCAAAATTTTGCATATAAAATACTTGCTTATTTGCATATGAAATTATTCTTTCAAAACTCCTTATCTTTCCACTAAGCATAACATCCGGTTAAAGCGTATCTCACTGAATATATATATATATATATATATTAGTATAAAAGTGATTAAAGAAGTCACCTCCAGCTTGTCTCGTCCAGACTCACTAAAGTATATCCACTGATATTCATGCTTGCTAATATTTTCTAATAATCTTCAGAGGTTTTTTTCTCCTTTTGTTATGTTTGGAAAATATGAGCATTAGATAGCATGACTGTGTGTTCAGACTGCCAAATGCCAATAAGAACAGACCGCACAGCAAGAGAAGTGCTTTTGTTTGACAATGTGTTATACACTATTGATAATGATCTCGAAATTGAAGTTGGTACTCTTGCCTTTTGCTCAGCGATATGAAGTTTTTAAATTGTCTTCATTTCAATTAAAGAGCAATGGTTAGTGCTGTTGTTTATGTTCATCCCGCCTGTCAGTGTATGTGTGTAATTAGAACATGTAAGGTTTTAGTCTCCCAAATGCTTTTGAATTTTGTCCAGGACAACATATTTCTGAAGGTATTTGCATTTATTCACCAGAGACTATTCATGATGTTGCTTGTTTTCTTGATTAAATAGTGTTTACTCAGAGCCTCCTATCTCTCCTCTTCCTGATTCCTAAGCCAGGAGCAGCCATCATCATAGCCCATGATAGATGCAGGATGGACCCACAGGTCTGTGGAATTTTCTTCCTGGAAGCCTTCAGCTAACATTAAGTAACTTAAATTCTCATTGCTCACATTATGCTTTGGAGGGAAATGTGGAAAGAAAAGAGTTGGGATTCTCACTTTCCCCCACTATGCAAATGGCTTAGTTTACAAATGTCAAAGTCGAAGAGTAAGTGACTTCCATTGTTCATCACAACAGCTTCTCTAGCTAATAAATGAAGATAATTGTCCTTGTCTCATACTTGAAACTGATGCTGAAGGTCGTGCAAAGGGCTGTAGAGAAACAGGTAAAGAAAAATTGATTCAAGTCTGTGTTTGTATTTGTGTATATTTGTCAACCTTCAGGACAAAAGCAGGACATCCTGACTTGATGGAGAGAAAATTGCTGGATTTCAGTGAATCCCAAAGGTGATACAAAGGGAGATATTCTCCCTTAAGAGGTTCTCCATGAATGAGCCCAGAGATGGTTGCTGGAATGCTGAAAGTAATTTCAGGTTGTCATTTCAAGTTTCTAAGAATGAATTCACATTCTAGTGAAATGCCATATACATATTTAGAAGCTCTCTAAGATCCCTTCGTAGGGATCTGACAGGAGAATCCTGTCATCAATAAGTGGTTAATATTTGAGGATTGCTAAGGATTTAGCAAGGACATTAAGGCTTCACTATCCAAGTTTTGGTTGTCTTTTACCACAAAAGACAACTTCAAATTTTTGTACTTCCCCGAGCTCTTAGCTGAGGAAAAACCATGTACCCAATAAAGGAGAACTTTTTATAGGAGAGCTTACTAGCTGGACACTCATTCCAGTTTACCACACCTGCAACTTTGTAACCGGAGAGGCATGTGATATTGTGCTCACAATAGGAAGTGGGCATAGGTTCCTGAAGAGGCTTCCGTTTTTGTTTCATTGCCCTGTCCCAGCTTCCTTACTGTGGGGATGGCAGCATGGAGCTTGGAAGTGGAACAGCCAGTATATAACCCTAAGAACAAAAGTCACATCCTGAGAACGATGAACCAGAAAGCTGGAAGGAGCCTGGGTTCCTGGCGGCATCATGTGGCCACTGTGCCGTCCTAGACTACTCTTCATGGGGATTCTTATTATTGAACATAAATAAGCTCCTTTCTTATTTATACTACCGTTGCTCAGATATTCAATTTCTGGAAGCTGAGAACTATTACTACTGAAACAGCCCCCACCATTCCATTCTCTACACTTTGATTTACGTCCGAATTAGGTGAAGATCTTGCTAAAACATGGTTTATTGGGTCCATAGTAGGTCTGCGGTGGCACCTGAGAATTGCTCTTCTAACAAGTTCCCAGATGATGCTGATGCTGATGATCTGGACTCCACACTTGGAGAACCATTGCTCAGAAGAATGATTTTTCTAAAACATAAATTTCAATATGACAAGCATTTGCTGAAACTACGTTAGTATTGCACCTAGATCCTTCAAAGCAAAAGCCAAGCTCCTTGCAATGGCGTCTAGGTCTATTCCTCCATCTTTATCTTTGCATCTCTTCCATGTTGACCCTACGCTCCTGACACACCCCACCATCTGTAGTTCATGGGTAACATGCTATTACTCTACGTAGCCACTTTCTAATAAACTTTTCCCTCTGCCTAGAATAGTCTCCTCTATCATGTTCTTGACCGTTCTAATTAGTCCTTTAAGACTCAGTCTTCACTTGGCTAAGTCCTTGAATTAAAAACCATATGCTATGAAATAATTGTTTATTTACTTTTCAGTAAGTATAGTCGTAAGTCTCATTCGTGAGTAAGTAATTCGTGAGTAAGTAATAAGTAAGTCTCATTCGTGCATTTTTCTTGGAGTGCAGTCTAGGGCATTCAGGCCTTCGCCTTCATAGCCCGAGTGCCCACCATAGGTGCTGAAACATAGGAGATACTCAGTACAAAGGCTTGCTGAGTGGAAGACTATTTGCCGAAGCATCAGCAAAGCTATGTGTTTATGGTATAGTTCTTTTTATACACTTGGGCTGTAATAGAACCTCCCTCTTACTGTAGATCTGTTTATTGTTTATAAAATATACAATTTAATACTTTATTATAATCACTTTCATCACTGTTTAAAAATAAATTTGATGGGTGACCTTTGAACGGAGTCCTTTGCAAGGGACAAAGCCCTTATTTTCTCTCTCTCCTTTTTATTTTATTTTATTTTTTTGATGTAACAGAAATTGAAACCAGAAAATTCTCACAGAACAGATGCCCTTGCAATTGAAAAGCACTCCCTCTAATAATGCTTGGCATAATTTTTGTTAGGTTTGTATCTCTGGTATAATTACATGATGATTTTAATGGAAATTATAAAGAAGTATTTTACAAAGGAACGGAATATTTTATGTGTAGTTATATGTAAATTTACTCTTATAAATATGCAAGCTTTCTTTCTCACATGGGTATTTGCTTAAGGATCACTCTGATAAATGCAAACAAGACTCATATTATTTATTAGAAGATTGCTGAGATATATAACAGTAATTGTCATACCACTCTGTAGAATTCACTTCCAGAATCTGCTGTTGTTCCTATTGACTGATAATGCACAGTAAAAATTGCCACATTTTAAAATTCTGTTGAGATATTAAAACATCTAAGTTTTATTTTCTTCAGATGCATAAATCATTTTTATATGCATGTTGCCATTTACCAAGCCAATCTGGCTTTCAAATGAGGCAACAGCTCTAGTTTGTGTGGTATGATTTCTGAAGGTATCATTCATATCAGTGTTAATTGAATAATAGATAAGAGAAAAATACCAAAAGATAAAGGAAGCCTAATCTTTGGAACCTGGTATTATATGATAGAACATACCATAAGAGGAATGTTTCAGTACTAGCTATGTTTTCCCAAGATGAAGTTTGAGGTGCAAATAATGCTAGTGTCCATTTCAGAGCGAGAGATACAAGATTACTCTTTCCTCTTACAAGCTAAATAGCAGCGCTTCCACAAGAAAATTAAAAAACAAACAAACAAACAAAAAACCCTTGAGTTCAGTTCACTTCAATTAATATAACAAGCACTTGTTAAGAGTCTTCTACTTCATTAGAACGGTTTAGATACTCTGGGAAGCACATGAATGCATAGATGCATAAGAACATATGGGTAAACACTAAAATTATATTGCAATGCTTGGTATTTTAGGCCAACTTCAGAAGAGCAGTGGCGTGAATTCAGCCACAGCAAGTGCCCATTGCTTATTTCCTGATTCCCTGTGCATCGAAATGTTTGATTACTGAAGAGATCCTCTTGTTTCCTAGGTGAAAATAAGGAAAGGGCATGATGGGTCCCTAAAGTGATACTTAGCTGTTGTCAGAAGACTGTCTTTAAAAGTCATTTAAATTCTGAGGTGTGGTCAGAAAATGATAGGAGGTTAGATACCTCTCAAGACATATAAATCATGTATTGTTGAATTTTCTAAGATAGACACACTGTTTCCCTTTTCCTTCATTTTATGGCATAATACCATGTTGGAATAATCAGGTAGCACATTAACACTGAGGCAGAGGAAAGTCCCAATGCTTTGATTGTATGGCTGGCACCATGTCTTTATGTCAGTCCTGAAATCTAGAATCAGAGTCCTCTCCAGGGTAGTGCCAATGGGGGTAGTTCCTCCAGACCCACCCTTGGTCTGCATTTTCTCATGCAAGTAGCTACTAGGGAGAGTAAGGAAATTAACTCTTTAGGCATTTTGTCCTAGGGGAACCCCTGGCTTTGAAACATTTATACATCTTTCCCAATTACCAAGCAAATAAGACTGTCTTGCTGTCTGTCTCAGGTATGTTGCCTTTATGTGATTTATTTGTTTCACCACAGTTATTTTTAGCCTGATTGTATTTTTAGGAGTGTAAATGGTATCAATGCCTTGTGCACAGACACTTTTCCACGTGTATACCTTCCCCACCGATTGGGCTCCGTCAATTCAACGTGGTTTTCACCCTATGGGGGTCATTCCCACAACACACTTGATCTAGACATTTAATGTTGGGCTACCACAGTCCCTGTCTTGACTCTTTACCCTTGGACCTACCTGATGGCTTTTGGACTGAATTTTCTTACAAAGGGAAGGAAAAGGAAAAACAGGAAAAAGCTTTTTGTTAAGTCCAACTTGTTTTTACGTATTAAAATCATTTATAAGTATTCAGAAGGATTTTTAAAAATTGGTCCTTTGAGAACAAGTCTCCTGCAGGAAAGTAGGTTTAGATCTATTCCACAACTATAGTTTTAAATACCAACAAAACAACTATCAGGGTTGGGATATGCTAACAAAACAATATTACCTTTAGTTTCAGCCTCAGATTGGACCAAAGAGAAGCAGATAGAGTGAAGAAAATTGTTTCAATTAAATCATACATAGGATTAGAGGGTACCCAGGAAAATAAAGACAAGATATAAACTATCAGTAGAAAGGGTCAAAACTTAGACTGTCCAGTTCTGATGGCCTAAATCTTGAGGTCCAGGTAGATTCTAAATAGCTCTACCTTCTTCAGATCCCATATATAGAGATTTTAATACCCTAACAATGGTTTTAGATGAAATTAAACAGTACTTGAAAATATTGACAATATTTGAAATACTCTTCAAAGTGCATAGGAAATTTTTTATCTTTAATTCTTCCTTTAAATGTTCTTGGTTTCTGGCAAGCCCTCATGTAGACAGACTTCTCTTCTGTTTATTGACTTTTTAAAAGTTTATTAACTTCTCACTATGTGCTAATTAGGTAGATAAGTTCAGTGTCATGTGTCAAGTGCTATGATCCAGATAAGAGCAGGAATCTCTGGATGCACATACGATCATCCCCTCATGGTATGTTCAGAAGAGGTTCCCTGGAGCCTATTTCTGAGCACCACATTGAAGGGAGTCAAGTGCAAATAAGTATGGGGTCAGGAGGTATGGTAACTTAGAAGCTTGAGAAAACGTGTTCACAGAATCATAAGTCATTCAGTTGTTGGTTCTTAGTATCTAAGGTGGGGGAAGGTTGTAAAAGGCAGTATTCTAAAGGTGTCCCATCAAGATTTGTTTACCTTAGTTATTAAATCAAGCCCTGATCTAAGGGCTGCTTGAAGAGACTTTGTAGATGTAATTAAGATTAAGTTACTGAAAATGGAGAAATTATCTTGGGTTATTGGGTGGGGTAAATCTAATCACCGGAGTCATTCAAAGCAGGCAATTTCTCCAGCCGGAGTCAGAGAGATGCAGCCAAGCAAAGAGGAAGAAGGGAAAGTAAGACACGGGATGCATGAGAAGTAGTTGACCTGCTGTTGATGGCTCTGAAGAAGAGAGACAGCAGTCAGAGAATGTGGATGGTCTCTGGAAGCTGAAAATGACTGTCAGCTTAAGGCCAGCAAGGAAATCAGGAATTCTATAAAAGCAAGGAACCGAATTCAGCCAATTTGAATGATCCTGGAAGTCGATTCTTCTTAGAGCCTCCCAATAAAAGCCCAACTAGCTAAGATTTTATTTTTATTTTTGTGAAACCAGGAACAGAGAAACCAGCCTAGTCTGACTTCTAATCTTTGGAACTGTGAGTTAATAAGTTGGTGTTATTAGAGGTTTGTGTTCAACCTCTAAATTGTGGTAATTTGTTATGGCAGCAATAGAAAACAAAACAGGAGTAATTGTGAAAAATGACAGTAGAAGCAGTGATTCTCAACTGTACCTAATATTGCTCCTGGGGGGGCGGCATTTAGCAAAAAAATAGAGACATTTTTGTTTGTCACTACTGGGACAAGGGGTAGAGTGGTTAAGGAAGATAGGGACATGTTTCCTACTGGCATCTAGTAGGTAAAGGCCGGGGATACTACTAAAATTCTATAATGCACACCCCATAGCTAAGTATTATGTGGCCAAAAATATCAAGGGGAAGGTTGAGAAATTCTAGATGAAAGTTAGGCAAGTATTGGCTGGATCATCAAAGGTCTTAACAGAATTTGCATTTTATCTCCAAGGCTATGAACAGCCATGGAAACTTGTTTTGTGCTCTTTTCTCCCTATAGCTACATGGAAAATATGCTATACTTCTTTTATTGAAAAAAAACATGCAGGACCAAGCTAACTATTAGAAGTAGTTCTATTTACCAAACATTAACAGAAAAAGTAGCTAATAAACTAAATCGTATCAAATTTCTTTGTTTCTAGTCTAACATAAATAAGTATTTTTTATGATGCAAGTGGTGATTTAAAAATTAATAATAATTGCCAAAAAATGACTTATAATGTGCAGTCGTTCTTAAAACAGGAAGCCTAACGATATTTTTGAAAAAAAAACATTTAAAATATTTTTTAATGTTTACTTTTGAGAAAGAGAGAGAGAGAGATTGAGAGAGAGAGAGAGAGAGAGAGAGAGAGAGAGAACATGAGTGGGCAGGGAGCAGAGAGAGAAGGGGACAGAGAATCCTAAGCAGACTCTGTGCTGACAGTAGAGAGCCTGATGTGGGGTTTGAATTCACAAACCATGAGATCATGACCTGAGCTGGAGTTGGATGCTTAACTGAATGAGCCATGCTGGTGTCCCTGAAAAAGTATTTTAAAGAAAACAACAGAAGAAAGTGTTCACATAATTAATTTCCTGTGTCTTTGTCTTTGTGAGGATGGCTCATCACATTAGTGATTTTTCTTATACACAAAATCCTCTGCTTGCTTAGTTCACTGTGTAATTGGGCTATTGAGCGTCTACTTCCTTTAAATCCTTTTGCCTTAATCTTTTACCTTTTCTTTTTTTTAAGTTTATTCATTTATTTTGAGAGAAAGAGAGCACATGTGCATGGGGTTGCGGGGAGGGGCAAAGAGAGGGAGAGAGAGATTCCCTAGCAGACTCTGCACCATCAGCACAGAGCCTGACACAGGGCTCGAAGCCACAAAACCGTAAGATCATGACCTGAGCCAAAATCAGGAGTCAGAGGCTGAACCGACTGATACACCCAGGGGCCCCTACATTTTCTTTTTAATAAGTAGGAGCACAATTGCTGGCTCTCATGGCTAAGACTATGTTTATATATATATATTTTTAATTTATCTGCAACCTTCATTCTCCCGATAACCCTAAGACTGTTGATTCTGTATGCGACTTAAAAAGTCAGGAATAAAAAGAAGGTCTCTTTTATCTTCTTAATCTAATTAAGCTAATTACCATGTGTCATATTGATACGAATAATTGATGAGAATAATTTGAATGTCCAGGTGGTATTCATTTTCACTAACACAATTAAAACTTCAAATGAAAATAATACTAAAATATATTAAACATATATTCACTTAGTATGTGCTTGACTTACTTACCACAGACTGATTTCTCCTCCTTTGATTTTTAAAAATGTTTATTTATTTATTTTTGAGAGAGAGAGAGAGAGAGATGGAGAAAGAAAGAGAGGGGATGAGCAGGGGAGGGGCACAGAGAGAGGGAGAGAGAGAAAAAGAATCCCAAGAAGGCTTCCTGCTGTGAGTGCAAAGTCCAGATGCTCAACCAACTGAGCCACCCAGGCACTCCATGATTTTTCCTCATTCAAAGTAATGGTTCCTAGTAACTTGTCCTTGTTGATTATTCAATTGTATTATTTTTTGAATTATTAAATTTCATAGTTAATGGTACCTTATCATCATTGGTGCATACAGGCCCTCTTATTTTTATTGATTTATTTAGTTTGTATGTGTTTATGCTAAATGAGTACTTTTTTTCCCCTAGGGACTTTAAATTCATTTAAATGGTATAGAATTATGAATTTCATTATGTTTTATTTTTCACTAAGCATTCTGTTTTTGAGTAGTTCTATTTACCAAACATTATCCACATATTCTACCTGTGTTCATTCCCTGATACTAGCTCTCCCAGTGATGCACATCCAAGTGATCTTCAACTCTCACCACATAAACGATGCACATCTTCATAAATAAACACGGACACTTATTTGCCTAAGCATGTAGGGCACATCAGCAATTTCTTTGGGATACATACCATGGAGCAAAAATTCAGAATTATAGGATATTCATCTTCTATAATTAACTAAACTATGTCAGCAATCTCTACTCAATGAATACTCCAGTTTACCAGCAGCAACAGAGGTATATCAGTTTTCTGGTTTTGTTGGTGTTTTAGCTATGAAATAATAATACTTTAATTGAAAATTATGTTTATTTGATTATTCATAGCTTTGAACATTTCTTCATGTGTGTGTTAGATTTTGGGGTTTCCTTTTATGCAAATTGCCTGGTCATGATCTTTGCTTGCTTTTCTATAATAGTTGCTCTCTGTCTCTTGTTAATTTATAGGAATTCCTTATACATTACAATAAACCCTTTGTAAATGTTGTACATTGCACAATATATTCTCAATTTTGTCTTCTGTATATTAACTTTGTCTAAAGTTACCATCATTGAACAGAAAGCCTTAATAATGATTTAATAAAATTCATCTCTTCCTCATCCACATGGTTTCGGTTTTGTTTTTTTGTTCTTTAAGTCATTTGCTGACCTTGGCTCTCAAAGATATTTGCCCACATTTTACTCTATTAACTTTATAATTTTCCCTTAGAAATATGGGTGGTTTTAATTAACTTTTTTGGTTTCAAAATATTTTAGACTTAAAGAAAAATTGTGAAACTAGTTCACGGAGTTCCAATATATCCCACACCCAGTATTTTCTATTGTTTATATTAGTATGTTATGTGATGCCATTAATGAACAAAATTGATATGTGATTAGTAAAGTTCTTGATTGATTCAGATTTCTTTAATTTTTACCAAGTGTCCCTTTTCTCTTCCAGTATCCCATCCCACTTCTCCTTAGGCTTCTTTTGGCTGAGACACTTTTTCAGACATTTCTTGTTTTTGATGACCCTGACAATTTGGAGGAATGCTGGTCAGATATTTTGTAAAATGATCCTCTACTGGGATTTTTCTGATGTTTTTCTCAGGCTTAGGCTGGGGTTTTGGGTTTTGGAGAAGACGATTGCAGAGGTAAAGTGCCATTTTCACCATATCCTATCAAGGGTATATAGTTTCAACATGATTTATCAATGTTGAGATTGACCTAATCACCTGGCTGATACAGTGTTGATCATGTTTCTCCACTGAATAGTTTACTGTTTCCCACCCCCTATCCATACTGTACTACCTTTTAAAGGAGGCCACTGTGCTCAGTCCACTAAGAAGTAGAGAATTATACTCAATCTTATTGAGGGTGAAGTATCTACAAAAATTAGTTGGAATTCACCTATAGAGATTTGTCTGCTCCTCTTATTATTTGTGTATTCAATCATTTATGTATAGTAGTATGGACTCATGGATATTTATTTACACATTGGGTAAATCCATTACTACTTTATTTATTGTGATACTCAAATTCTGCCAGCTTTGGTCTTTGGGAACTCTTTCAGTTGGCTTTTACACCCCTTGGACATATTCCAATCATCATGAATTCTTTGAGTACTTCCATATTTTCTGCCACTGCAAGATGTGCCAGGCATATCTTGTGTATTTTCTGCCCTAATCCCAGAATCAGCCATTTGTCCAAAGAGTCTTGGTTTCTTTTACAGGAAAATGGTATTAGAAATCAAGATCTTAGCACTAGATATACTCATTGCTGCTGGTGTGTTATGGGTTTTAGGCCCTCTCAGCTGACAAAACAAGGAAATAAAATCATGTTATAAATATATATTATAATCTCCACATATAATGGAAATCTCCACATACATGCAAATCTATAAGTATTTCTATATATAACCATCTATACCTATACTAGGTTAAACATGAGTGCACGCTGATGTCTCCAACTCCAATCAAATACTGCAAGCATCATTCCAAGCCTCCTTTCTTATCTGTAACTTCCCAGTCCAATAATAACTTATCATTCACTGTCCATTTAACTATTAAATTCTGGTAAATATGTTTATGCTTCAGAATGGTTAGCTTGGAGGTCCATGGAAAACAAGTTTATCAACTAGACTACAGTGCTCAATTACACTTACGTTTTTCTTTAGTCTTACATACTCCATTCATTTCCAAAGTTACTTAGGTCAACACCTTCTTACCCACCTCCAGGGAGATAGTTTCAAACTTTTGTATACAGTTATGTTATTTTATCATATTTTGCATTTCATCCTGACCTCTTAAACTTCTTAAAATTTGCATGTATTAAGGTTAATTCTTCGGGATGTGACATTCTATTGGTTTTAACAGATGCATAATGCCATGAATCCCCCACTATATTATCATACAAAACAATTTTACTGCCATAAATAATTCCCTGTACAATCCTCTCCCCTATCCCTACTCCTGATCTTTTGACAACCACTGATTTTTTTCTGCCCCAATTTTTTTGTCTTTCCAGAATGCCAAGTTAATAGAATTATGCAGCATAAAGCCTTTTCAAAATGGATTATTTCACTTGGCAATATGCACATAAGATTCATTCATGTCTTTGTATGATGATAGCTTATTCCTTTTTTTTCTGCTGTATAGTTTTCCATTGTCTGAATGTACCATGGTTTAGCCATTCACTTTTTTGAAGGACAACTTGATTGCTTCCAGTTTTTGGTACTTGTTCATAAAGTTGATGTGAACATTCATGGGCTGATTTTTTGTGTGGACATAAGTTTCAAATCAAATCCAGAAATTGCTAGATCATATGGTAAGACAATATTTAGCTTTATAAGACACTGCCAAATTGTCTTCGAAAGTGAATGTACTATTTTGCATTCCCCATAGCAATGAATGAGTTTCCATCTCAGCATCTTTGCCAGCAATTGATATTGTCAGTCTTTGTTGGATTTTAGCCATTCTAATGCATGTTTAGTTGTATCCCATTGTTGCCTTAATTTGCATTTCCCTAATGACAAATAATGCTGGAAACATTTTCATACACTTATTTTCCATCTGTATATCTTTTTTGGTGAGGTGTCTGTTCAAATGTTTTATTCATTTTTTTAATTGGGTTGTTTGTTTTTTTTATTGTTGACTTTTAAGAGGTCTTTATATACTTTGGATACAAGTCCTCTATCAGATAAGTGTTTTCCAAATATTTTCTCCCAGTTCATGGTGCATCTTTTCATTCTCTTAAAAGTATTTTACAAGGAGCCAAAGTTTTTAATTTACTGAACTGCAACTTATAATTTTTTTTCTTTCATGGATCATGCTTTTGATGTTTTCCCTAAAAGTTTATTACCAACCACAAAGTCATGTAGATTTATTTTTATACTTTCTTCTGAAAGTTTTATATTTTTCTCTTTTGCATATGGTTCTATTTTGAGTTAATGTTTCTAAAGGGTATAGGTCTGTATCTAGAGTCTTTTTTTTTTTTTTTTGCAGATGGACACCTAAATGTCCAGGACCATTTGTTCAAAAGCCTATCCTTTCACCATTGAATTGCCTTTGAATCTTTGACAAATATCAGTTGGCTACATTTGTGTGAGTCTATTTCTGGGTTATTTATCATCCATTGATTAATGTGTCTATTCTCCAATAACATGCTGTCTTCATTACTGTAGATTTATAGTAAGTCTTAAGTAGGGGGAGTCTCCAACTTTGTTCTTCATTATATTGTGTTTGATAGTCTAATTCTTCTGACTTTCTACACAAACTTTAGAATAATTTTGTCGATATCTATAAAATAGCTTGCAGAGATTTTTATTGAGATGTGTTGAATGAATAGATTGAGTTTGAAAGAATTGGCATCTTAATATTGAATCCTCCATCCATGAACATGGAACCTCTATCCATTTATATGTATATATTTTATTTCTTTTATCAGTGTTTTGTAACATGTATAGGTTTTTAATATAACCAAGTTGACCTTTGTGTATGATCTTGGTAAGGGATCTGGTTATGTTTTTCTTCAAGCACTGAACACCATGTACTCAACAATCCATACTCCCTGGTTGATTTGTGACTTTACTCTTATTGAATATTTAATTCAATAGACACATTTGCTTTTAAGGTCTATAGTTTGTCCACTGGATTTTTAATATTTTGCATCCATGTTATGTATAATTTTCAGACCAAATCTTTGAAATGAGTCCTACTCTGTGGTAGGAAAGTCACATTCTCTCTTTTTAATGTTGAATTAAAGATTCAATTCAAATATTTTATTTTAAAATTTTTTGTTTTAAAATTTTATTATAAAATTTTAAAATTAGTTAAAATTTAAGTAAATATGTAGAGTTCTTAAGAATTGCTAATTGGAGTTTTGATTAGAATTTCACTGAATTTTTGGAGAATTTGTATCTTTATATAAATGGAAGAATAGAAACTGTTGAAGAACATGGACTACCTTTAACATATTTAGCTTTTCTTGTACCCCATGCTAAATTTCTCTTTATTAAATTTTGTTTTATTTTTAAAAATATTGAAAATGTTTATCTACTTTTAGAAAGAGAGAGAGAGAGAGAGAGAGAGAGAGAGAGAGAGAGAGCATGAGGAGCAGAGAAAGGGAGGCACAGAATTCGAAGCAGGCTCCAGGCTCCAAGCTGTCAGCACAGAGCCTGATGTGGGGCTCAAACTCATGAACCATGAGATCATGACCTAAGCATGACCTAAGCAGAAGTTGGAAACTTAACTGACTGAGCCACCCAGGTACCCCTTGTTTTATTTTTGCTTAAGTTAATTATAATGTACTTTATATTTTTGTTATTATGAATGTTACATTGTATTTATTATATTTTTCACTCAATTACTGCTACTTGAGATGAATGTGACTGATATTTGTATGTTTGATATTTTTCTAATATTTTTTCTAGTGTTTTAAACTTTTTTTGTAGGTAGGTGATTATATCATTCCCAAATAATGTCTATATTTTCACTTGTCTTCCAATTCTTAAATCCCTTGTCTTTTTTTTTTTTTTTTTTTAATTGCACTGACCCTGACCTCTAGAGCTAACCTGACAGGAAAACTTCTACTGGAGTTTCTCCAGTAAATATAAATTGATTGTAGAATTTTGGCACATAATGCTTAACATTTTGAAAAAGTTCTTTGTTATTTTTAGCTTGCTAGGTGTTGTTATAAATAATTGCTGAACCATATTAAATGTCTTCTTTCCTGCACTAAGGAGATAATTATCTGATTTTTCTCCTTTAAATGATTTGTATAATAAATTACATTGATACATTTTCTGATGTTAAACCAACCATACATTCCTTGGATTAATGCTACCTATTCATGATTCATAATTTTTTAAAATTATGTGTTCATTTACTAGTATTTTATTTAGCATTTTTACATCAAAGGTCTTGATCCAAATTACCTTATATCTCCTTTCTTTGTAATTTCCCCATATAGTTTTGTATCAATATAAATGAGATTTAAAAATTGACCTGACATTTTTTATTCTTTTTTATGTATTAGAACAACCTTATCCAATCAGGAATAAACTATCATATGACCTACTGTTTAACATTTTGTAGAATTGATCTATAATAACATATAGAACTTTGTGATCTTAAGAGAGCGCATCTTTGACTACTGATTTCATTTGCTTATTAGCGTTTTATATGGTATTGACACCTTTATATTTTTTTCTTGGACCAATTTTGGCATTTCATGTGTTTCTAACTATCAGGTCATAATTTTAAGATGCTTTACTCCATATTAACTCTTGTCTTTGCTACTCATTAAATAAGTCTTCCTTTCCTAATTTGTAAATAAGATGTTATCACTAGACCAGTATGCCTCACAGAATTATTGTGTGGATCAAGACTTCAAGAATGTGAGTATTATTGTAAATAATTAAATGTAGCCAAAGACACATTATCATTTCACTTTAGATCAGAACTTTTGTTAGCTAAGTGATTAATAAGTCATCATTTTAACAGTGCTAGCTATAAGGCATAATAAATGCTACTAGAAATTCTGAGTTTCAGTTTAATCATCTATAATGTTAAAGGTTTTAACTAAGTTATTCTTAAGTTTTCTTCAAATCCTTTTTAACAAGGGCTTGATTCTTCCTAACAGTTGAATTTTTCAGTAATGAATTTGGAGCATTCATGAGTTACTCAAGTGAAGATTTACAGTTTCAAATATGTAAGTATGATCCTTAGCAGTTGAATGTCCAACTCTTGGTTTTGGCTCAGGTCATGATCTCATGGTCTGTTAGATCAAGCCCCGCACCAGGCTCTGCAGGAACAGCATGGGGCCTGCAGTATAATGAATACTACTTGGAACTCTACCATCATAAAGACTTATTTCAGCTTGGGAAAAAGAAGCTTAGTACATTGATAACTTTTCATTATCTGGAATGTTCTGGAAACTGCTAAACTCACTATATGAAGCAGAGCAGCACTTAAAATCAGACTTCTGTTCTCTTGCAACTTTCTGTGGCAAGAACATTTGTTTAAGTCGTTATATTATATTCATACTGTGATGCAGACTGAATATATAGTAAAAACAGGAAGAGAGATTGGATCAACCAAAAAAATAATAAAGCTGGATATGTGCTTTCAGCGGACCATACACTGCAAGTGTTGTTGATACATGTTGAACCACAATTCTCAGAAGTGTGAATAGTCCAGTATGAGATAACTAAGGGTTGATTATACTCGGAAAATAAGTTACAGCTTCACATTCCGAGTCCAGACTCCTGATGTTGAATTACTCTGCAGCATAATGAGAGGACTATTTTAACCCAGCAAGAACATTCTATTACAAAGCAATTCAAAAATTGAAACCAACTTATTACACAAGGCAAATCCAAATGCAAAAATGGAATGAAAAGTAATGCAAACGATAACATTTCATACTTTGTATATAATGATAATCATTATTACATTAGATTGAATTCTGTACTCAGAAATGTTTCTTTCTTTTCTGATATGAATTTAATTCCTTAAAGATTTATTCAACAACTTGTAATAAATGATGATCAATGGAAATCTGAAGAAAAGTTTCTAATGGCTTTATTACTGAAATGTATAATTTCTACAAAGTTTTCAGGTAAAACTAAAGTGTAAATCTATAAATAGAAAAATTTCAAAATTGCAAAACTAAAATGTAATATGTAAATTTAAAAAATTTTGCTAAAAATATTTTGAGTTTTTTAAACTCCAAGTTCATTTTAGGGGAGACTTATATGTTTGTTAATTTTTTTCCTACAAGGGTGATAGTCATTCACTGTATAATTTCAATGACTGCATTTTTTTCCATTTACAAAGGTACTTTCGGGGATGAACAAATGAACCTGACACATGTTTCCCCAATAGAAAGCTTTTTGCACCATTATGATCATGAAGCCTGTACACAATATCTATCACAGAGTATGCAGGGATTCAGTATATGTATGGAGAAAGGAATAATTATTTCCAGTTGGTAGCACAAGAGAAAATATCTTGGAGAAGGTGGCATTCGAGCTACATGGGACACACGGATATGGAAAATAAAATGATTTGCAGTAAGGGAAATAACAAAAGGAAAATCCTATGCATTCTGTTTGTGCTCTCTCTCTCTTGCTCTCCCCGCCCCCCAACCACTTTCTCTGGTCTACCCTCTAGAGATATCAGACTATATAACTGGTACCTAAATACGCTATGCTCCTTTAGAGTTCACTTCACATTAATGTATGGAATGCCCTCACCTTCTCTAAGAAAACCTTACCTTCAGAGGTCAATCTCATATGCTACTTCCCCGGAGAGACTTTTAAAGTGTTGGAACAGTACTGTGAAGTGATCAGAGCTGTGCTTTTGGAAGTTTAATATGACAGTAGGGTAGAGATGGTTGGAACTAGGTGATAGAGAAATGCAGTTGCATTAATGTGAGGAAGCAGGAACTACATATTAGATTATACCTGTGTCTAACAAGAGGTAGAGATGGTTGTCAGAGAGTTGATTGCTGATTGACCATACTATATTTTGTGCTTCCTTATCTTAGAATAAGGTGATTTAAGATAAATCATAAACATAGGAGAAGGGGAAATATTTGGGGATGGAAAATAATCTATTGGATTCAAGTCATACTGAGTTAGAGGTGTTTATGGGGCATCTAATTGGAGATGCTCTGTGGCCACCTAGAAATGAGAATATGGAGCTTATCAGGACAAAGTATCTAGAGTTTGGCCTCATACAAATGATGACTGAAATAATGAAACTAGACTAAAATGATAAGGAAGATGCACAGAAATGAGAAAAAGTTATTGCAGTTTTAACTGTGTTGCCTTAAATTTATTGTGCATAAATATCAGTATCAGGTAACATGGGAAGTGATGAAATGTTAATATCTGAAGATGTTTAAAGATTAAATAGACTCCCTCCTGTAATATTTCGTTTAGTCAAAGGATTCATCAAGAACTAATCAAGACCATCTGATTCTAATGATTTGACCATTAAAAATTTTTTTTAATGTTTATTTATTTCTGAGAGAGACAGACAGACAGAATGCAAGTGGGAGAAGGGCAGGGGAGAGGGAGACACAGAATCTGAAGCAGTCTCCAGGCTCTGAGCTGTCAACACAGCCTGATGCAGGGCTCGAACTCACAAACCACAAGATCATGACCTGAGCTGAAGTGCAACGCTTAACTAAGTCACCCAGGCACCCTTGATTTGGACCATTTAATGATTAAGGAGTGAAACATACAATCTGATGTTAAAGGTTAATAGGCAAATTACCCCCCCCCCAAATAAAAGGAAACAATGGAAACACATTCCAATGACCATCTGTGACATTTAATGCAGTCATTTTGGTAAATTCTAGGTGCCATTTTTATGTTGTTATTGTTAAAAGAGATATTCACTAGATGGTGATTAGATTTTTAATATGAGCAAACGTTCTTTGTCCATATGTAGAATAATGGATTCATCCATTAATAAGTTAATTTAAAAAACCTATATAAAGGGGCACTTGGGTGGCTCAATCAGTTAAGTGTCCAACTCTTGATTTTGGCTCAGGTTATGATCTCATGGTTTGTGAGCTTGAGCACTGCATGAGGCTCCACGCTGACAGTGCAAAGACTACTTGGAATTCTTCTTCTTCTCTCTCTGCCTCTCTCCTGCTTTCTCTCTCTCTCAAAATAAATAAACTTTAAAAAATAAAACAAAACAAAAAACTTATATATCATACACAAGTGTTAAATGCATTTTAAAACAGCAGAGGTTACTTTGTTTATTATTCTTTTTTTAAATGTTTATTCATTTTTTGAGGGCATGCAATCATGAGTGGGAGAGGGGTAGAGAGGTAGGAGGACAGAAGATCTGAAGCAGAGAGCCCAATTCAGGGCTCGAACTCAAGAACTGTGAGATCATGACCTGAGCTGACGTTGGACCCTCAACCAACTGAGCCACCCAGGCTCCCCATTATCTTATTCTTGTTCAGAAACAAAATAGCTATAGTTCCTAAACTTACTTTTTTTTCTGTAATGATTCTTACTATAATCAAGTTGCACTGTTTCTGAAGCTTATATTTAGAATTAACTCAAAAATTAGGACTGAAACAAAAATGCAGTATTACTGGTATCACCAATATTCAGTCTATTATTGTCACCAAACAAGGGTTGAGGGATTAGTCTACTTTGCTCCTATCAGCAGTCATTTTAATCCAATTTATTTTAAATTGGACTTTTATTGAACAAAAAGCATAAATTATAATGGATTGAATAGTTTCTATGTAAGATGTTTATAGTTTATCTACCTTAATAATAAATAATATACATTTAAAGTATGATTGAGTACACGTAACTTTGAAGAATCAAAACTTTCTAGTTTTTACCTTCATTTAACTTTACAGTTTAAATGTTGACTTACCTTCTGTCTGGGGCAATTTCCTGCTTAGCACTAGAAAGTAAAAGGACAGAATACCCCCAATCCTAGTCCTCGTGGGCTCACAGTGTGACTTATTTAAATAATAAACAAAACAATCATACTTTGGGGGGCTAGGACCTAAATACCCATTGTGGAGTTTGTTGTAAAGCTATTTAAACTTTTTGATTCTTCCAGATTAACTGAGACTAAATATTCCATACAGAAGTGATTCAGTGACCTGATTTTGCAGAGTGAAATAAAATTTTCTAACATGTTTAATCCACATTATCATTTTGAAGAGCCTCAAAAACTATCTCTATGGGGTGCTGAGCTAAATATACACAAATGAGTAAAATAAATATGGCCCAAATACATGAGGAATTTAAATTCAGTCCCAAAATACTGACACATTGATTAGGCAGGAGTTCTTGTTGGTATGACTAATCATTCAAAGCAAAACCAGTTGACTGTTGTTCTTTTTTTCCCTTTTAAATAGGTGATGTGAATGTGAGCTAATGTCAACACAGTGCAAGACAACCATAATGTTATTTCTCATCTATTTGCTAGGTTTTCCTATTAAGAATATCTTATTCTCCCTTCCCAAAGCAATGTGACCTCATCATGTAGAGAAAACTCTTCATTTTCTACATCTACTTTTTAACCATGTGAATCTGCATTTACTTACCAGCTTCCTGACCACACTTGTTTTGTTATAGTTTGGTTTTTCTCCAGCAGTGACTGTGATATTACCAAGGAGAAAAATCAGTTTCACTGGCTCCTCTCTGCTAAAGGAAGTTTAAAGCTGTTTGTGCATAATCTTCCCAAGAGTTACTAATGAGGACACCTCAGTCTTGCATCTAGAGATCGGAGAATTGAGGTATCCCTGAGCAAATGTGACAACAAAATATTCAGTTATGGATCCTATCTTGAAGGGTTTGAGGTGAATAGGAATGTAATCAGGATTTAGATAAGCATCTCCTTCTAACTTCTTGAAGAAAAGTGGGTTTGAGAATTTTAACTATAAAGATGGCTACCCCTGGATCTGGAAAGAGACTCCTTGGCACTTCCAAGGGCATTTAAATAGATAGCAGTGAAGTGATTCATCTGTATGTCTAATTTCACTTCAAATGTTGCAATAGATGTTTAGCAGACATGATTACCATCTGTCTTGACTCATATATAAAAGAAAAAAAAAGAAAGAAAAGAATCTTTTCCTGGCCTAAGTGGCCTTAGATTGGAAGAAAAAAAAAAGAGAGAAGGAAAGAGAGAATGTGTGAATATGCCTGAGAAAGACATTTCCAAAAGCAGAATAAAATGAACTAGGAGAGGAACAAGAAAAAAATGGAGAGAATGAGTCCAGGAACTCTGGACTAGAAACCAGATATATTCGTTGGAATGAGACAGGTAGTTGGAAACAAAGTGAATTCTAGGAGCTGGGAAGGAGTCTGTATAATACCAGGCAAACCAGTTAAGCAGCCACATTTACAGTAGGGTTCTTCCAGGCAGAGAGAATCAGAGGCTCAAGCACTGGCAGCATACAAAATGGCTTACAGGCAGAAAGGACACAGCACTGTTCTGGGATACCAAGATTAGTAGGACTCCATCTCTAATTAGAATTGAAGTAATTAGGCAGAGTTCCCCACATAGAAGAAATGCAGTACAACGCAGGTGACCCAGACAAGATCTTAGGCCACAGCTTAGCTAAAACGGTACAGGTACTTCACCATTGAAATTGTGGTTTAAGATAGGGAGTTAGTCACAGGAATAAGGGAAGCTAGAACTGATGCTCATCATTAAGGGGAACCAGTAGCAAGCTGGACCTGAGACAGATTTCCTAAACCAGAAGTCCTTTATTTTCCACTGACTGGGACAGGACTAATTGCATATATTAGAGGAACTCTGCTGTTTTATGTGGAAGTTAAGTTGCTCCAGAAGGAGGCATGTACAGGAAGGTATGAAGAACACATTTTGTATTTTATTCATTAATGATGTATCCCATCAAACATTTATATATTTAATGAGTCTCTCCCATAATCAAAGCTCTGAGCTAAGCAGAAATGTTAAAGTATCAATCTAACATCAGAAGGTCTAAGTCATAGTTGTGAGGCAGATAAACACATAAACTCTGAAAAAAATACACCATTTTTTAAGACTATGGGAATACAGGAATTCCACTAACTAAAGTTGGTAGAAGTCAAGAAATATCCCTAAGTAGGTGACATGTGAAATGAATCTTAAAGGTTAAGTTCATTTTTTTCTAACTGAAGAAATTGGAGGTAAAGGAGAAGGAATAAAGTATAGAGAAATTAATAATAATAATGGCTGTCACTTAGAGTTATGTATGTCATCTTATTTAATCTTCACAACCCTTGTCATATGTACCAATATATCATTTTACAGATGTAGAATCCAAGGCTCTAAGTCATTTGCCCAAGTTCCTAGAGCTACAAGTGAAAAAGCTGGATTTTTATTGTTTTTGATTTGTTTTGCTTCAAAACATTTGCTCTTTCCATGATTATTCAATAATGCTTCTGACCTGTCCTAGGAGGCATGAGAATTGAAATATGTCAGGAGCGCACACTTCATGGACAATGGTTTCATGGGAATTGGTTTATTGGAATGGCACAGCTAGAGTGTGAAGGCCTTTGTGTGACTAGGCAAGACGGGAGAATTATGTGTTAGAAGAACTCTCAAGTGATATGGTGTACTGAGATGGTAGAATATTCATCATTAGGGTGATGAAACTTCATTTTCTTCTAAGAGTTGTCGTATTTCAGGAATAGAAAGAATTGAGAAAATTATGTTATTCAGCTCTTCAGATTTACAAGTAAAAAGACCAAGACCCATGTCAAGAACATAAAATAGCCTGAAATAAAGGTTTCTTTAGTTCTTCATGGGAGCTCTACTGAGCCTGACCTTCTCCCTTTTAGTGTAAGTGATGTAGGGCTATGATTGCAGTGAAGAAGTGAGCTCAATAAAATGAGCAAAGGGGAAGACAGTGTATAAGGCAGTTGAGTATCATGAATAAGAACTAAGAAATTAGCTAGCCAAGGACTCATTCCTCTGGTTTTCTGACCCTTCCAATTTGATGGTTGAGATCTCACAGGATGATTGGGGCCTGGAGAGTATAAAAGAGATTTTCAGATCATTACTAATGGCAAACTTCATTATGAAGTTGATTTTTAAGTGACCAATACAATAATAGAAAAGTCAAAAAAAAAAAAAAAAGAAAAGTCAATTACCTAAGTATGTTCCTAAAATTATAGCCTTTAATTCTAGGATGATTTTGGTAACTACAAACTACTAATAAGGCTAAGAATAATTTATGTACTTATTAACCAAGGACTTTCTCATCAAAAAGAAACTGAGCTGAGTAAGTTGATGTTAACAAAAATAGGAGAGAGAGAGAGAGAGAGAGAGAGAGAGAGAGAGAGAGAGAGAGAATGAACTTTCAGCTGTGTCCTAACTGTAGACTTTTCATCACTGTTGACAATGAAAATGAGAGTTATAAAGAACACAGCTGGAATTTTAACTCTTAAGTTGAGATCAAAGATTTGGCAGTTAGAAAAATCATCCCTTTCACTTGTAAACAAAACAAATCTTATATGGATGTCAGAATAAATAAAGTATTTCTTTTTTAAACAGTTACTGTTTTGGCTAAAATGTACTCATACCTATTAAAAGATTTAAGGTAGGGAATTTATCACTCTTACTGCCATCCTAACCTCAGACACAATTATTTAAAATGAAATAAATATATACTTAGCAAACAAAAAAGATATATTACTAATTGTCTACTGGGCAGTCAATTGCCAGTTAGAGTAGCCACTTGTGTAAACTCTGTCAAACATGCTGACCCAAACACGTCTCTAGCGATTTCCAACATCTGGCTTAAAAGCTTCCCTGTAATTATTTTCATTTTGCATAAGCAAAACTCACTAAACCCTGCATCTGTGGTGGTGATACACAAAACATATAAATTTGGAGGAATTCATTAGATAATGCTGAAGAAAATGCACCAATGGCACGACGCCATTTAACTCCTGTACTTTTGGTGAATTAGCCACCAGGGAAGGCCTTTTTCTCTTCAAAAGTTTACATAGATTATACAGTGCTTCTTGAATTTTTTTCAGCTATAGTTTTGCTGGGGTGTTGAATACATAGAAATTGACATATAGGAAAGTTTTAAAGATGAGAGTATTTTTCTTGATGTCTTTGCCATCTCTGATTTTCTGTAGAAGAAAACAGGTAATAAGATGATGCAAATATCAGATACACAGATAGGAGGTATTACATAGAATTTTTGCCACTATAAATCTTGAATAGTAGCTATGAATCTTATTCTGATATGATTTTCTTGGGAGAATGCTTCAAACACATGTAACACACTGTTTTATCAAGCATTTTCCAAATTCTAATGGTGTACAGACGTACAGATTCTCAAGTCTGCAGATAGCTTAAAATCCTAAATTATAGACGTACATTGATGGAGTATACATATTTTTTGACATAGAGAAAACCTCTCCATTGTATTATAACTTGTTCTAAACATGCTGTATTCTAATTGTATGTCAGAATGCCACAATAAAATACTACTTGATTATACTTTGACTTATTAACCTCAGCTAAATATACTCATCCATATCAAAATGTTCAGAATTGTTTTGAAGATGTTTATTTTCTTAGATCTCATATTTGGTTTGCTATTTTCCCCAAACTGTTCTAGGGAAACTGGAATAGTCTAGGTTGGATAATGTATATTTATTAGCTTCAGAACCACATCTGTGTGCTCAGATTGGAGGAAAGGTCATAAACACAATGAATGTTGCTAGGAAACCATGCCTTTTAGTCAATTTAGTTGTGAAGATGAAAGGGTTTTTTGGTACAAAGATGGGCTATTTGTATAGTACAATGAATAATCATTTTATTTTGATCTTTGAATTTATCATTTAAAAATAACACTTTTCATTAGTAGCTCTTCCTATTTATTACTTACTTGGGTTTCAAATGTTTGAAATTCAAGATGTGAATGTAGCTTTCTATGAAAAGAAAGAGTTACTGAAATTTTCATTTAAAGAAAATAATCTTGTTGGTGAAATGTAGGGATAGCTAATCCTTAGAGAAAGACATACAAATCATAAACAGATTAATAATAAAATAACTAAAGTCAAGGAACAAGTAGCTAGGTCCCTTGGAATAACCAGCAAAATTTTTTTTAAAAATTCAAGTGGTGTAAACAACCCTGATGCTTCTTTTTGTGTTTCAAAACTACAGGACTGCAATCTTGGGAACTTTTCACAAAGATCAAAACAAAACAGACATGTTTTACTGGTCAACAATGATTAGATGCTCCTTGGACACAACTGAGTACTCTAATTCCACAGGGCTGTATTAGCCCACTTAAGTATCTAATTAGAAGCTTATGTTGGCTGAGCCTGCATCTATTGATTTTGAATCAGAATGTAATTTTAACCATGTAATTTTTAATCGGCTCCCTTTCCCTTGAACATTTAAGTAGTATTTGGTGGCACAGGTCATACTGATGGTAACAAATCCATCAGGTTAGTACTGCAATAGACATCGGGCTTTTTGAGTTTGTGGCTTATGTCCCTTCTTTTTATTACTGTTTCTCCCATTCTATTTGATTCTGGTGGCTCTGTAAATCACTTGGCCTAATCTTTCCTTTATAGAGCAGGTAGGTCACTCATGTAGACCAATCAGAATAATGTGTTTGAGGTCACATGTGTTTGAGGAAGAGAAAGAAGACCAGTGTAAATGGAGCATAATCAAGGGCAAGGTGATAGGAAATGAGGTTGTAGAGACAGGCAAAAGCAAGACTGTTGTCTTATGCGCCAGAGTAAAAAGCTTTGATTTTATCTAAGTATAATGGGAAAGCAGGGGTTAGGCAGAAAGAAATGTGGCATGATCTAATTTATGGTTTTGAAACCATCACCAAGGGGCCAAGCTAGCATTTAGGAGGCCCTTGTGGTAGCATTGGTGAAAAATGACACTGGCTTGCTAGGGTGGTAGCAATGGAAGTGGACAGAAGTTGATGAACTCAAAATAACTTTCAAAGATGGAGCTAACAAGCCATGCTGATGAACTGGGAATGCAGTATGGGGTTAAGAGTGAGATCAAGGATGAGTCTTCCATTATTAGCTTGAACAACAAAGGGTGGTATTGAACAATTTGAGAAGGTAGGAGGGAAAGCAGTAGTGAGGGTGCAATTAAGAGTTCTGTTTTAGGAAAATTCCATCTGAGTACAAAGTGAACATGTTAAATAGGCAGCTGGCTATGACATTTGGAAAGACAGGATCAGTATATAAAAATTTTTGAGTCAGGACTATGGCAGATATTTAATATTTCAATCCATGGTACTGAATGAGTTATCTAGGGAGAAAGTTATCCGTAGGAGAGAGAAAAGGATGGCAGAGTTCTTTAAACAACACACTTAATTTAAAAGACAATAGATGATTAAGAGTAATTATGATCATGAAGTAAAATGCCACTTTTTACCCTTATTTACAAGATGCTTTTTTATATTCTGTCATACACATATTAGTAAACTAAAATGTGTTAAGTATTCATAGGAGTCTATTCTTACCACTGTATGGATGGGAAAATTGAGCACTGACAGATTATATGTCAAGACTCAAGATCTCACTACTGGTAAGTGATGGAGTTAGGTCCAGAATAGAGACCTTTCTAACTCTAATCTATTGCTTTTTCTATTATGCCATGTTGGAAACTCTTCACTTTCAAAGATTCAAGGCTTACTGGGGTTATTTGCCTCTACACTAGCATTCCCAGTTTACAGTGCTTGAGTTCCAATGTCTAATTAGTTTTTTATCCTAGCCTTTGTTCTCTAATGTCACTTCTTGCTGCAACCTGCCTCAGAGAGTTTCTCCCTCTAGTGATCTTCTGTTATTATGCTATGAGCTGTGAAAATAGATAATCAAGACCTAGAATTATTATGAATATAATAAGTTAAAGTTAAGTCTTTAAGAGACTCTGATTAGTTACATGCCATGACCTTTATGCATTGTCTTGGAACATATATTATGGCTATTCAGGCCCTTTCACTTATTTATTCTCTTGTTATTATTATATCTTTTGCATTTGTGTTATGAAGGGGTCAGCTTGCCAAGTAAATGATTTCTTTGGCTAGTGCAACTTTTAACATTCATGCATCTTTTCCTTGGACCATATTGCATCAGTCCACATTGATAAAAGTCCTATAGATAGCTTTCATCCTCAATTTCTGGGATATCTGTTCTAAAAGATCAAAGGGAAGTTTTGATTTTTCTCTTTAGACAATGGAATTTATAAGAAAACAATCCCAAGCTAGGTCTTAACAAAGAAGGCTACATTAAAAAAAAATAAAAAAGAAAATCACACAGAAAGGGGGTGATTGGATCTTCTGGGAAGCAAGGTTTCTCTACCCATTCAGCTTGGGTGTTTGGGGACCCCGTCACTACTCTTGTTTCCTTGATTCTTTCTGAAGCTGACCTTCAGTTTCCTGTGCTTTTTCCTTTGGCAGGAGGAGTCCTGTGCTTCCACCATTACATTCTTCTCATCTCTCATTCAGTCTAGATCACCACTGTGTTTAAAAGTTCTTGATGGCCAGTTCTTAGTACCTCCTCTTGCTAAATAGACTCCCGGGTCCTAGATTTGCCAGATCCTTCCTTAAGACATCACCAAGAAATTTCACTTTTGTTCATTTGGTAGTAGGGAGTTACTGGCAGAATATTAGCAGAGGTGTGGCATCATTTTGCACAGACTGTGTTGGCAGCAATGTAAATGATGATTCTGAAGGGATGTAATAGAGGTGAGTAAAAATTTATAAGGCAGAGTTTCCAGTGAGAGTTGAAAAGGGTACAAACTACCCAGTAATAATCAGGATAGACAGGAAAGGACATATTTTAGAGTTATCTAAAAGGTAAGTAATGTGGGACTTGATCATTCATTGGCATGTGGGATGAAGAATAGGGTATAATTACAATGACTCCTTCACTTCCAACTTGAGTCAGTAGTGACTCATGTCATAAAACATGGCTAAGATACAAGGGGAGAGATGGAGAAATAATGGGTTCTGTCTCAGTCTGGTGTAGTTTGAAGTGGGTCTGGAATTTTGGAGACAGTTCAGGGGGCCACAATAAGAAACTTGGGAGAAGTGCTTGGGTGGCTCAGTCGTTAAGCATCTGACTCTTGATCTCGGCTCAGGTCAAGATCTCACGGTTTGTGAGACTGAGCCCCATGTCAGTCTCTGCACTGACATTGCAGAGCCTACTTGGATTCTCTCTCCCCCTCTCTACCCTTCCCCAGTTAGTGTGCACATGGACATGTGCTCTCTCTCTCTCTCTCTCTTCCTCTTTCTCTCTCTCTCAAAATAAAATAAAGTAAAAACAAAAAGAAATCTGGGAGACTTTAGAATATAAATGGTCATTAAAGTAATCTCAAACAGTAAGATACCCAGAGAAAGTATTTCAAACACAAAGGGAGAAGATGGAACACTACACAAAGGCCCCTAGAAGGTAGTTAGGGAAAGATTTCACAAGTGATATAGAAAGTGAGGAGAATCAGGAGAAGTAGGTCACATAAGCTAAGGGAAGATAGAAAATAAAGGAAAGAGTGACCACTAGTGCTAAAAGCCTTAGAAAGGTAAGACAGATGAGGACTGAAAATTATCCACTGACTTTATCAACTGGGAGGTGATTCTTTTAGGGAAACTACTAACTGTGGGGTGGTGAGGAAAGAAGGCCAATTATGAGAGTTGTGAAGCAAATAGGTTTAGGAGTTGAAGCATGTCTAGACTGTTTGAAACCTTCTTTAGAAAAATAAAGGAGAAAGACAAGGCTATGGTTACAGTGTGAAGAGAGTTTAAAAAGGGTTTAGTCATTTTTTTCAACTTCTAGATAGGTATGCTTAATCTTACCAGTGTGGTGGCAAAGGCAGTAAAGAGAAGTGATAGAGTAGAGTCTGAGGGACAGGAGGGATGTGAGGGGAATTGCCTTGTATAGAGGGAAGGATATTTTATCCATGGAGAAGGAGGGAAGTGAGGATGGGTACAACTGATATAGCTTTGGGATGAGAAATGAGAGATTTCAGCTCTGATGGCATATATTTACTCAATGGGAGACCTAAGAGGTAAGGTCAAGACTAAGTAACAGCTTTGGGTATTCCACCTTCTCAAGGTTCCTAGGTTTTGTAACACAGATTATAAATGCAAATAATTGTTTTTAAATGATGAACCCTGAAATAATCAACCTTTGCACTGTTTAATATGCTAGGGACTATAGCGAGTTTAGATTATTATACAATAAAACCTTGGATTGCAAGTAACTTGTTCTGTGGGTGTTCTGCAAAACAAGCAAACATTTATAATACATTTAACTTGATAAATGAGTGATGTCTTGCAATATGAGTAGTGCATGGCACCAAATGTCATATGATAACAACTGAGCCAAAGGTTCTTCTCTCTCTCTCTCTCTCTCTCTCTCTCTCTCTCACTGCGAGATTGTGGGTAATCATCTTCCATGCTCAGATGCTTGGCCTCAGGCTACAGTGTTTGGCAGAAATCAGTGATTTTTCAGAATTTTGGAAAGTGCCCAGACCTGGCACTAAGCACCTTCAAAGCACCTATGGACAGCCCTTTGCTTTTCCATACAAGAGTCCTTTGCTTTGCTTCATTCTAGGTCAGGCTGCCTGCAGATACAGATCCTTTCCTCTGCTGACATATTGACAGTTACATTAAATACAGTATATGACAAGAGTGTATTAACACTGTACTGTAGTCAACATCCATGCGAGCGTATACAATGGCCCCCAAGTAGAAAAAGGTTGAAATAAAGGTGGTAAGGAGAGAAGTATGGCGGAAGTTAAGAAGGAAATCATCAAGAAGTACGAACAAAGTATGCGAGTGGCTGAAATTGCAAGATTTTATAAGTCTACATCTGCATCTCCTTTGCAGAGGAGGAGGAGAAAAAGGCAGAGGAATCCCTCACTTCAAATGAAACTAGGGAGATGTGTAAAATGTGGGAAACAGTGCAAAATTCTGTAGAAAAGCACCACCCAAATAAGGCTGTAGTAGTGCCTTATTCGATGAATAAGTAGCAAGGAATCTGTTTAACAACAATGCAATGTCACATTTCCATGAATCCTCTAAAGGAGGCAAAAGCAAGCATCATTGGATAGGTTCATTGTTAAAAAGTTGCGTGCGCGTGCACACACACACACACACACACACACAAAAGATTCTACTGAGCCAATAGATAGCAGTGATTCTGTTAGAGATAGTGAAAATTGTCCTACATAATCATCTTCTCACTTGTCTCCTCATACTAGGCACAAATGTTTTCAAGGGTAAGTACAGGTTAATTTATTTTTCTTTATATTTTCTATTTTCTTTATTATTTTGTATTATATTACAGTATTGCAATCATTTTTATATGAATATTTTTGGGTTGTGAAGCAAATCACCTGAGTTTCAATTATTTCTTATGGGGAAATTCGTTTTTATACACAAGTGCTTTGGATCACAAACACGTTTCCAGAACGAATTATGCTCACAGACCAAGGTTTTACTGTACATCAAATCTTCTCTGCTATTTCCACAGAGCATTACCAGTATCAATTATATCTATAGTTAAGTTCTGGGCTGATGAAGTTATCTTTTTGCAAGATCTTTGCATTAGTAATCAACTGACAGAAATGTCCATCTTTGAGGAGCACCTGGGTGGCTTAGTCAGTTAAATATCAGACTCCTGAACTTGGCTCAGGGCACGATCGGATAACTGTGACATCGAGCCACATGTTGGGCTCTGCACTGGACATGGAACCTGCTTAAGATTCTCTCTCTTTACCTCTCTCTACCCCTTCCCATTGCACACTGTCTACATACATACATACGTAAATAAAAAAATAACTAACTAACTAAATAAATAAAATCTTTAAAAAAAAGAGATGTCCATCTTCAATTGTTTTTGCTTTAAGATAAATTAGCCAAGTCATACAATTTAAGAAATAGATACACCCTAGTTTTATTTTAGTCATCGTTCAAACATAGAACTATAGGATATAGTCACAAAAGTAATTTTTTCTCATAAGTTTTAGTCATATGAATTCTGATGGAAATACATATTCCAATTCAAATTTCCCAGTTATGGACTGCAATCTCATTCTTTTACTTCTTGCTCACCTCCTTAATATCTGTAGAGCTGTTTGCAAATTGGAAAACCAGAAACTGTAAATTCTAATCTCACCTCTACTTATACATACAAAAAACCTTTTTGAATGACTCAGAGAAGTTTTGAAGCTATTGTTATACATTGCTAAGAGCAAAAAAAATCAGATATGTTTCAAAAGAGATCAGTTGAGAGGCTATGTGGTATTGTGGTTAGAAGTAAAAACTATAATGTTAAACAGATCTGGAGTCAAGTAATCATTCCACCACCTACAGATGACCTTACCTTCCTTCTTTATAAAATAAAATTAATAGGAGTGTTTACCTCAGCATTACTGTGAAAAGATCATTTATGTAAAATCTTGATGAAAACAGTTGACATAGTAAAAAAATAATCAAGCATCATTTACTAACCGCCATAATAAAATACTATAAACATGCCTTCAAAGAATAAATCATTTTATATACTCAGCCTCTCAATGAAGATATGGCTTATTATTCAAACTTCTAGTCAGTCACTTCCAAACCAAAATAAGAAAGAAGGTACAATATTACAAGAATTGAAGATAAGCTCTATGAAAAGTCTTTTGATCTTGATCTAGTATCTTTAAAAACTACATTGTGAAAAACTACAATGTTTAGGGTGTCCTGTAGACACTGGCAAAAATGCTGTGTGTGTGTGTATGCGTGTGTGTGATAAAAACAGAAATAATTTATGCTGTTGTAGAATTTACATCAGAATATTACAATAAATATATGTTAATGAGAAGATAAATCACACAACTGTGTTTCTGAGAGATCAGTATTAATAACCTTAAAGAATATTATGAATTATCTGTAATCAATTTTTCATTGAGATCCAATGACATTTCACTGCACATAGAACCACTTTTAGGATACAATATCAACTTCTATTGATTAGTCTTAACCAATTTGGATAATATGCCTCTCAAAAGAAATATATAGGTATAGGTATAGTGTTAGGATCTAGATCTAAGGTGCACTAGGCCTGGAACACTCCCCAGCATTTCTAGGCAGAAATCGCAGTACACAAGTATTTTTTCCAACCGGGTATTTGAAGTGCCTGCTATAAGAGACTTTTGAGGTAGCTGAAGTTCTTGATATGCACTTCAGAGTTATAAAGAAATGATATAATCTCAGTAGATTAAAACCTCCAAGAAACAGGCACTTTTGTCTATCCTGTTCAGTGCTGTGTCCCTTGTATGGTGAACAAATGTAGCCCATACAGGGGCTCATTAAATATGTTTTTGATGAATACATGAATCTGTACCCTCCCTATAGCCTATGAAGAGAGAGTGGCTGGTAGAAGGTGGGCAGTATCATGGTCGACTCCCTAGGATGCAAGAACAATAACAAGAGAACAAAGGCTGGCTTTAAGTGCCAGCAGGAACAGAGATATATTGGCTAAATTCTTTTAAAAGGGACAGAGAGAGAGAGAGAGAGAGACAGAGAAAGAGACAGAGACAGAGAGAATCCCAAGCAAGCTCCATGCTAAGCATGGCTCTAGCCCGCAGGTCTGATCCCAAGGTCACGACCTGAGCTGAAATCAAGAATTAGATGCTCAGCTGACTGAACTGCCTAGGTACCCCTATCTTATTGCGTTTTAGTTTTGAAAAATGCAAAGACGCCAAACACTAGCATCACTCTACTGAGGAAATTAAGAAGAAGAGAGAACGAAAGAAGCAGGTAACATAGAAGAATAACTAGCATTTTTTTTATGTGTACTTCTTTTCCAGGAGCTTATCTGAGGACATTACCATTCTTTTATTTCTCATAACCAGAGAATGAGGTGGCTGCCTTCATTTTACAGATTAGGAAACTGAGGCACAGAAAGCTTAAGTGACTTGCACAAGATGACCCAATTAGGAAGTGGTGAAGCCTGGGTTTGAACTTAACGTCATCTGGCTCTAGAATGTACATTTTTATCTCATCTGTCTTCCACACATACAAAAGGTCTTCATGGTCATTGGCAAAGCCTCCCTCATAAATAACTCACTCAGTGGGATGCAGCACTGCTTGGCATGTCCCTGTGCTTTCTGCCACTAAGTTGCCGATAGACAAAATGGTAGTGTCTCTGTCAGTTTCCTCATCAATGAACTTACTATTGTCCAGACCTATCCAGACCGCTTTGCTTGGATATTGTGTGAAATAACCAATCAATAATCGTAAAATGCTATGAAAACATAGAGTGCTAGATCCAAGTTCAATATTATTATATGAGTTTACAGTGTGACAGCACAGCCGTAAAGGTCAAAGCTATTTTGAACTGCATAGAGAAAGGCATGCTGATGTGGAATACAGAAGAAACTGTTTTTCTTTATAAAAAGGGAGCTAGGAATTGAGGACATTTTAATGGAAATACTTCTCTTATTTGTAGGTTCTTTGGAGCCCCCAAACAAAAAAATTAATTGGAAGACAAAATAAAGGGAGAAGACAACACCACCGCATCAAGCCATAGTAAAGGACAAGAGTAATGGGGTTAGGATGAGGAACTAGAGATGTTGATCTGGGTAAGTGAAAATCCATATTAAATAGACCAACATCTGCAAACATTTGAAGTGTGTAAATAAAAAAAGAGGAATTCAGCCTTAAAATTAAAGGAGTGACTAGAAATAGAAAAGAAAAATGAGAGAGAGAAAGAAAAAAAAAGAAAAGAAAAAGTAAGTCATTCATACTTGGCCCTTAATAAAGAAATATTTACAGAAGCAACTCCAATTTTATTTGATCCATTTTAAAGATTGTGAGTCACTGACCAACCAAGTCTGCTGTGGTATCAGCACTGTCATACCTATGCACAATCCGGGTCATCCAGAGCCACACCTCAAACTGATGCAAATGGCCCCCACATCCAGAGTAGCTCATGGGATGTAAAAGCCTTGTCATACGGAATAGTGAAAGAAAGTCTGGAAAAGGATCCTGAAATTGTATTATCACAAAGGATCTCTGCATTTGCAGAGCCAATTTGTTACATAACTTTTCCATCTGCCTTATATAATTCCATGACTTTGTGAAATAGGTACTACGTCAAACATTTGAAAATGCAGGGTTCTGGAGTAGTGGTTCTCAATTCCATATGGATGTATACAAAACATATGTGAGAGGACTGGTAAGGTGGTTGTTGCAAAGATCTTTTTTGAAGCCTTATATGTCCAGACCTTTATATGAGATCACTCATTTTATCCTTCAAACAATCTTATAAGTAGTTACTCTCATTAATCTATTTCCATAGATGGAGAATCTGAGGCACAGGGAAGTTAAATACCTTGCCCAATGTCCCAGCTAGAAATGGAGAAGCCAGGAGTTCAAATCTCAAGCCTTTTCTACCAATCATTTATGAATAATTTAACTTAAAACATAGAGATGATTCAAGGTCAGTTCTATAAGAAGAGCATTTTGAACATAGAATGGTGTTACCAGAGGCTTGTGGCAGGGGATGGGATCAAAGGGTACAAACTTTCAGATAGAAGACAGACACCTTTGGAGATCTAAAGAATAGCATCGTGACTATTGTGTTCTCTGAACTTATTATGGTAATCATTCGCAATATATATGTGTATCAAACCATCACACCTTAAACCTACACGATATTATATGTCAGTTATATCTCAATAAAACTGGAAAAATAAATTCAAGATGATAATGATAATAATGTATATTTAAAGTGATCTCGAGTGGTCTTACCACACACACACACACACACACACACACACACACACACGAGACAAAAAACGATAAAAGGCAGCTATGTGAAGTGATGGATGTATGAATTAGTTTGATTTGGACAATCATTCACAATGTATATGTATATCAAAACATCATGTTGTATACCTTAAATATATACAATTTCTATTTGCCAAGAATAAATAAAAAAATACATGAGAAAGCTTGTCATTAGAAATGAGAAACTTTTCTTTATTCTTTTTATCTCCTTAAACTTGTATTTCTGTTCCACTTTCTCCATAAAATTTTCTCCTGTTATATTTTTATTAATAAAATATATTTATCTATAACAATATCAGATTTTTTAAAAGGAGAATACCATTTACACTTCATTCAAGTATGCTTATCTGAGTAGGAGGTTAAGCTAGGAATTATCCAAATCCAGCGGAATTATCCTAGGAGTGCCTTTTTCAATGAAAATTCTTTATCCATAGTTTTATGGAATAAAGTCCAGGAACCTCTGGTGCATAAAAGCAGAAAATACTTTTATTTCAGAGACAGCGTTTTCATATTATTAAAGTCTCTTTACCAGTAAAGAAACATTATCATCCTTAACTGAGGTCCTCCAGTCTCCCGTACCAAAAATGAGACATTAATGTTTCAAAGGAATCTTAATTCAAGAGCACGGCCACTGCTCCGAGGGTCGTGTCTACAGTCCCTGCTTTTAGTTTTGTTCTTGAGCCTCTGTACTCAAAAATATGTTTCCTCAGTCCATTTCCCATTCTCAGACCCATCCTTCCAAGATCCTCCAGATCTGCACAGATGTTTGCATCTTGAATTGTCACCCGCTACATCTCTGGATTGGTTGCAGCCACCATATCCTATGTTATCCTGGTACCATATGCTGGAATTGACACAGATCCTAAGGTCTTTTAGCCCAGCATTTCCTAAAAAATCCTAAACGCTTTTTTGTTCCCACCAACCGAACCCTTCCATTCTTAAACATTTCTTCACCTGTTTGGGGGGAAAAGTAAGTTTCTCCTTGCATGAAAAGCCGGTAAGATGTGAAATAAATCTTATAGTTCCCAACTAATATGTTTCGAAATAGCTGAGCAGTTCCCTGACTTC